>NW_027210620.1:2697500-3335000 GCF_029030835.1 Brachyistius frenatus | reverse complement strand
TTAAAAGTTTCTTTGCAGATTGAAAAAATACCACAAGGTGCATTTCACCTTGTTTACTCAAACTTTTCATTAAAATGCTGCTTAATATTAATCCTTGAATAAAAAACAATAATCCAATAATATAGTATAAGCCTCTAAAAGGGACCATGATGCACTTTAAGTACTCTTCCTTTAAGTGTATTTTGCTGTTAATATGTATTCACCTTAAGTATATGGCATATATATTTACCTAAGATTTGAATGCATTTCATTTCATATTGAATATATGTCATATATGTTGCTGTTGTATTTCAATACATTTTTATGTATTCATAAGCTTTGCTTATAAAAGCGAGTACACACATGTCTGCACTCCACACGTTTCTTTTGTGCAAGTTATGTAAGTTTAGTGATTTATGTGAACTGCTGATTAACAAAGTAATTTATCTATTGATCTGAAGCCGTGTCAAAAAGTCAGAAAGGATGACGTAATAATTGCACCGTGCAATTTTGAAACTTACTTTGATGCTTCATTTTTACGTCATTTTGTAAACATATTGTTTCCTTTACTCTCCTGCACGATGAGCAGACTTTTACCAATCAGAAAGCATTTTTCATATAAGTAAATAATACTGCACAGCTGATCCAGACAAAGACAAAGAGTGACAGTGTTCTCCAGCCGGCACAATAGAAGACGGGACAATGGGACTCCTTTGACCCACACTGTGGCGAGGCTTCCCTCCGTTTTTCAGAGAGGAGCTATTGTCTAAAGAGTCGGTGCACCCTTCGCCGAGACAATGGGAGAACTTAAAACTGATGGAAGTGGGAACTCGGCATTATGTGACGGTAAACGTGAGGTTCACGCTCGTTTAATGCAGTTTTGTTTCTGAAAAACCTGCAGGGACATTATTACTGTGATAACATCAAGAGACCAAATTGAGCCGTAAAGTTTTGCCATTTAAAAAAAAAAAAAAATTTAATCTTGCATTTCTACATCCGTCGAAAAATTCCCCCCCAAGAGTTCCCGTAAAGTCTTAAAAAGGGTTGGTTTTAAGCTCGACTCCTCTTTACGTGCAGCTGCGGAAGTCGGAGAGACTCGAGACGCTGAGCAGACGAGAGATTACGAGCTCTCTCGTGGCAGCAGAATGTTTGGCTGGATTATAGGACATCACATGAAGGCCAAGTTCAAAGCCCGAGCAAGTGTTGTGGATTAGGACGGGTGGAAACGACTCGGCAGCACGGGCGACCTCAAACGGGGATTTTCCCAAACGCCCCCCACCCCTCCATCGTGCACGAACGCTCGACATATAGAAGCAAAAACATAAACGACTTCATTCGTTGAGGATTTATTTATTTATTTTAAGCTGCAGTTAAGTTTGAGAGATTAAGAGGATGAGACTCGCTCCCGACTGACTCCAGGTTGTGTAAGTAGAGATCTGGCACGGAGTTCGACGACTGGACGAGGCCCAGCGGCGGTCAATCTACCGACCGACCGACCGGAAGGCTACGAGCACCGGAGAGGATGTTCTTTCTATTCGTGTCCCGGGATACGTCAGCGAAGGAGGTGTTTTTCATACGATCCAACGCGGGAGCGACGAGTGTAATCTTTTATTTTGAAATTAAATGAAAAGAGTTAAAAAAAAATTAAAATTTAAAAATGGTGTAGGGGGTCTTTATACTAAATCATCTTTTTTTGACTTTGTATGAAAGTAAATGTGTTATCATTTTGATTTTTGGTCGATATTAAATACAAAATTTAAAGTTTTACCGAAACCATAAATATAATTTGAGAAGAACGAATAAATTTAGCCGTAACAAATTCGTCATTTTGTTTTTAATTGGTCCAAAGAATCATTTTTTTCAGTGTACAAACACAAGAGTGGTACCAACTCTCACCTTATTTATTTTTTTTACCAAGTGAGCTTTAGAGACTCTGATACGAAGATTATGCTAAGCTACGC
The DNA here is from genome assembly GCF_029030835.1 of Brachyistius frenatus. NCBI lineage: Eukaryota > Metazoa > Chordata > Actinopteri > Embiotocidae > Brachyistius > Brachyistius frenatus. The sequence goes on along the minus strand of NW_027210620.1, from coordinate 3,333,060 downwards.
TAATCGGCTGCTCCAAGATGTCAAACTTTCTCCTTAAACTTTGGAACCAACCAAATGATGTTTTTTCGGGGGATTTAAATCCGCTCTGCTGTCTTGTTTTTGTGTGCCGGTCGGAGGTGAAATCAATCCGACCGCTCCGTCTCCGAGCCGCCGGGTTCGGATGTCAAACGCAGGGGACGTGGGGGCCATTCAAGTTGCACAATTCCCGTTTTGTTCCTTTTGTGCTGACGGCAGTTTACCTGCAGCCTAACCCCCCCTCCACCCCCCCTCCCACTCACCCCTCCACCCCCCATCCCGAACCTCCGTTCCCTCGACGGAGCGCCACAAAAGCTTGCGAAACCTGGAAGGGCTTTCTGTCCCTTTCTCGGCTTTCACCAAAACCCAGCATCAAGGTGTGAGACAATGGCCCCGTGAGTTCCCATGGCTGAGCTGGGATGGGGTGAGGGGGTGAGGGGATGAGGGGTGAGGGTGTGTGTGTGGGGTGGGGGGGTGGATTAGTGCTGGGATAAGTTAACCACTACTGCCAAGTGCTGATGTTCTATGATAAGGGTACATCGGGTTGCAGCCGGAGGTACAATGGGAGGTCTGTGTGGCCAAAAGCTGCACATGATGGCTGAAAACCAGACAGCTGTGTAATTTTACCAAGTTGCCCCCCCCCCCCCCTCCCACCCCGCCCTCCCCCATCTTTCTTATCTCTGCCCCTCGGAGCTCCACGAACAAGTGATTAAAAACAAAAAACTAAAACCCGACTGAATTTAGAGTTCCTAAAACGAAGGTGCCGTTTTTCCGCCACGGACGTGAAACCTCGAGATCGCGTCGACAAACGCGGGATCTGAGCGGCTCGAGCTTATCGGGTCGTTTTGAGCTGGCGAGGCCTCGGAGCCGGAGCCGGACCATTAACCTCTGACTTCCAAAAAACATGTTTGTAAAAATGGGAGGAAAAAAAACAAAAAAAAACACACACAGTGTAATTTGACTTTGAAATTACTGCGTAAAGACCATCAGGACAATCACATGCACTTCTTTGTTTTACATTTCAGTTCTTTAGGATAATGTGTGTGTGTGTGTGTGTGTGTGTGTGTGTGTGTGTGTGTGTGTGTGTGTGTGTGTGTGTGTGTGTGTGTGTGTGTGTGGAGTTTCAGGTGACTGAAAACCAAGAGTGCGTGGTCGTGCGATAACGCTCCCCGACTGCAGGCCGTGACGTTCTCTCCGGTCCGTCTGTCGACACGCACAGTCGACCTTCTCGGTCGCCCCCGACGATGGCAGCAGATCATATGAAACATACCATTTTTTGTGGGGTGGGTGGGGGGGGGGTATGTTTGTTTGTGGCTCGGAGACTCCAGACTGCAGGTAGGAGTCTCCTCTTCATGAGTTTATGTAACCTGTGGAGAAATCACAAGAGTGTCAGGATTCATTTATTGTGTGACATCATCAGTCCATCTTTTGGAGGGGGGGGGGTGACTTTTTTTTTGTTTTTCAGAGGCTCGCGTTTTTTGTTTTTCTTATCGACTGTCCAATCCTCGTGTATTTGAGCTGTAATTTCCTGCTTGAAGTTGGGAGACGATACAGTGTCCCGTGGAGACTCTGTCCCCGCTGTGTGTTTTCCATGAGTCAGAGTGGGCGTCATCCGGTGCCACGAGGACGCCAGTGTCCATAAGCTCCCTCCATCTGTCACCAACGTCCCCCTCTCTATCTCCCTCTCTCTCCCGGTGAGCATCCTCTCTTTTATTTATCCTTTTCTTTGTTCCTGCGTGCATCTCGGGGAGGGGGGGGGAGAGAGAAAAAGAGGACGAGGCGGTAATCGCTTCATAATCAAAAACATTTTAATTTAAAAGACATTCTTGCAGTGTCCTTTCAGGGATATTTTGGACTGAATTGAAGTTCTTTTCATTCAGAGCGCTTAAAAACAATAAACATCTGCGTACATACGTCGTGTTTTTTGAAACACATTTTAAAGTTATGTAAAGACTCCTTGTTATAGAAATGGGAAATTAAACTGAAATCTTCACTTTATGTTTCTGTAAAAAAAAAATTGTTTTTAAAAAAGTGTGTGCTGCTCTTGTAAAACTGTGGTTTGAATTCCTCTTTAAATCTTGTACTTCATCTTCCCGGTCTTGCTGATGACACAGATATGCTGAAAGCAGAAGAGGCGGGAGAAGGAGAGAATTAGCTCTCGGGGCCACTGCCATGATAAATTGACTGATTCCCCCGCGGTGTGATTTTCGACCTTTGTCGAGAAAATAAATAAATAATAATAATAATAACTTTAGCGTCTGACGCTTTAATCTACGACGATGACGCGTTCATCAATCTTAACGTTGGACGACCGCCGGGGCTTCGACTCGTATTTCTGATAAGACGAGGAAGCTTTGACTCGCCACTGATAATGAGAGCCGTAACCTCCGCATTCCACAGGTCACGGTCCTGCAGACTTTTCGTGATGGATACCATCCCCCCACCCACCCCACTCCCACCCCTCCGCCCTCCCCACACACAACCACGCGGCAACCGAACAGTAAAGAAGAGGACTCGTGAAAATGCTGCGCTCCTGAATCAAAGCTTTACAGACGCGGGAGGTCGTTTTTTGTGTGTGTGTTTTTTTTTTTTTTAAACCAGCAGCGAAAAAGTCAGAAGAAAAAAAACAACAACAACAAAAAAAAACAGAAGAAATTCCAAACATGCCTTTCAGATATAAAAGAGGGGTTTGATTCGTTTTGGCCACAGTGGGAACGTTGATAAAAAAAAAAAAAAAGAAAAATGGAGCAACAGAATCGGCCCTTAAGAGTCAGAAATCACGACGTGCGTGACTGCAGACCAAAAAAAAAAGGAGGTTAAAACCGATGCTACGACGGGATCGAACGTCGACTCCAGGCGGCGACCGATAAGCTGGAATCGGACATTTATGTTACTATGTCAGATGTGGTTGTCATGGCTACCAAATACGACCATCCTACGCGGTGAACTCGTGCTGTCGCGGTTCGTCAGGACTTAAGACGACATACTTTGGTGATTGTAAATTCTGGTGCAAGTGTTTTTTGCCCCCCCCCCCCCCCCCTCTCCCACCCATTCGATCCCAGACAGATGAAAATGCTTAAAACGTAAAAACTTAAAAAGGTTTTATAGTTTGATCCGGTCGCAGGTAGAAATCTTACGAAACCACCTGCGCGGACGCGAGAGCCTCTTTGCCTACATGCAAAGTGCTCCTCAGGCGGGGAGGATACCTGTCAGGTGGGTTTAAAGTTTCAGGGAGAGGGAGTGCATGTCTTTGATTTACTGCGTTTACCCCCTCCCTCTCTCCCCCTCCCCCTCCCCCACCCACCTCGTCTCTTTCATCCCTTTTTCTCTCGGCCCTTTTTTTTTTTTTTTTTTTTTTTTTTTTTAAAGGTCATGTTGCAGCGGCGACAGCGAACTCACATTCAGGTCGCGGAAGTGCTCGTTGTAGTCCAGGGCGTAGCCGACGACGAAGCGGTTGGGAATCTCAAATCCGACGTCTGTCGAAAGCAAACGTGGACGTGAACGTTACGATGGCTGTAAATCTCAACATCAGACCGACAGACCGGAGGTTTGACGGCCTGTATTTAGGGTGAGGGTGCGAGGTGGCGTTAAAACAAGTCAATAAATGGCAAGCGTGATGGCTGACTGTACCCGTGCTAATTAAACAGCCTCGCCTGAAAACAAGACGTTTCTTTAGCTGAAGAAGTAACAAAGAAAAATCGAATGAAAATGAAAATCATGGACTCAGTTTCGAAAGGTAATCGCTTGAACCATTAGGCATCCCAGAAGTTGGGATTTTTTTTTTTTTTTTCTTCCATGTAATTCAAAGCTAAAAATGTTTGTAGCTGCAGTAGCATGAAGTTGCTGTTGGAGCAACTGGAGCTTAAACTACTTCTGACTGATGTCTCTCCTCTGTCGGGTCCAACCACGGAGGACCCTCCACAACACACTGCACACGGCTTTTATGTTCCCATTTTCATTCTCCGACTCGTATCGTCTGAGATTTACTGGAGAAGCTTTATCAGGTCGAGGAAAACATCCCTGAAGAGCTGGAGTGAAATGTTGGGGCTAAACAACAGCAGTTCAAAAACAGGAGATACTTACAGTCCGTCAAGCTTTCAGCCATGTTTGGGACCCTCTTCACCAGCAGCCTGAAACACAAGAAACAAGAACCTGTCCTTTTTTTAAATTTATTTATTTTTTATTTATGATTAAAGCTGAAGATCTTTATCGTGACAAACGGCAAGTAAAAGTCACTGATTCGATTTCTGCAGTGTCGTCACAATCCAAACTTTCAACGTGCCTGAGGGGGAAGATGTTTATCTTGTCGCTGTGATCCTGGGATGTGCGGACCGGAACAGAAATGAGATACCGACCGCAAACCTCCAGCGATATCCTCTCCTCGCGCACTCGTCACACGCTTGGCATTTCCCGGTGTGTGTGTGTGTGTGTATTTGTGTGTGTGTGTGTGTGTGTGTGTGTGTGTGTGGGGGGGGACGACACACACACAGGCGGCTGCAACACTTGGCTCACCCCGCGACCTTGACCATCTCGGGTTCAAAGGTCTCCACATGCTTCAGAAGGGCCTTCATGGTCTTTCCTGTGTCGACGATGGCCTGAGGGAAGGGAAGAGCAAAGGACAAGGAGGAGACGGTGAGGGGGGGGGGGGGGATAAAAAGACAGTGAGCTGTACAGATCGCTGAGTTTTTTGGGTTGTTTTTTTTTACACGTTTTCTATTTCTTTATTTTTACATTTTGAGCGACTAATGAGTGGACGCAGGAACATCTTCCACACGCTGCCCAGCTCACTTCTAAACGTATGCTTCTTTTTTTTGTTTTATCATGTCTCGGGTGGCGTTTCCATAAACAGGAAATTTCCAGTTTATATAAGAAGGACCACTGAAGGTTTTTCTGTGACATAAACTTCGAGATGTATTTGCTCCCAGAGATTAGTGTACACTAAAGCAGCTGCTCCAGACGATCTACAAGTGTTACAAATTTTTATTTATTTTTTTTCTCTCTTATCGTAAACAGCCTTTGTAAAAATGTGCCTATCTGGTTTTTTTTTTTTTTTTTTTACTCGAGTCCAGAAACTTTTAAACCTGAAACGTGATCTCAAGGAAAAAGAAACTTGTTCTTTTTGTCCTTTTGTGGACCAGAAATAAAAGAAGCAACGTGCAAAGAAATGATCACAAAGGCGTCAATAAAGGTGGTTATTTGAAGGAATTTGAAAAGGACAAAAAAAATAAAAAAATAAACGCTCACCTCAACGATGAGCACGCACTTTGTAGCATGTAAAAAGAAAGAAAGAAAGAAAAAGAAACACATTAGTGAAACATCACCTTTGAATTTGTTCCAGTAAAGTCAAAACAAAACAAAGACTGAGTTGTTTCCTGGCATTTCTTTTAAGATGGTATCTATAGCAACAATGTTGGCACTATGTTAACAAAAAACACAGGCGAGTCATTCTGTTCTCCAGAGTCATGAACATCCGTGTCTACAGTGAGAGAGAGAAGAAAAAGAAAAAAAAAAGTCACTTCTAAGCGTCCGGGGTGTTGCACACTTTTTCTGCTGCTGGATTTTCAAATGAATTCTTGTTCCCCTCGGCCGGCTCTGTGTGTGTGTGTGTGTGTGTGTGTGTGTGTGTGTGTGTGTGTGTGTGTGTGTGTGTGTGTGTGTGTGTGTGTGTGTGTGTGTGTGTGTGTCTTCTTTGTGAGCACACAGGCCCGAGAGTATCTATGGTTCGGGGAGAGTGATCGGAGAGAATGCAGGCAGCCGGCCAATAATGCTCCTGTTCTCCACCTGAACACTGTTGCGCAACACCCAGACACAGCGAACGGAGTCGAAGGGAAAGCGGTAGATCCGATTGGAAATCCCACGACACCACAGGTCTGTCAATCAAACGGACAACTTATTGACTTCGTATTTGATGAGAGAAGTTGAACGGGAGTCTATGGAGCTGGAGGCTTTTTGGAGCCGACCTCTGGTGGCACTCGGTGGTACTGCAGCCTTCATTTTGTTTTTGTTTTTTAGACCCGGAAGCTACGTCCACTTTTCACTTCTTTGTTAATGTACCGTTAAATGGATACTTGCACTATGAACTCCAGCAGCCTGAAAGCAGCATTTAACACTAACTGTATCGTCTCCAAAACAAGTACAAATATTTCATCCACATAATGCAATATAATGTCACCCGGGTAGAAACTGACAAGCGAGTTAAAAATTCGCGACGAGCTTCCGACAGATCGGACGAACGCTGTCGGCCGGCACAAAAAAACAAAAACCTGCTTGTGCCACCGATTCCAGTCAACATTTATTTTTCCCGAGCTGTAATGAAGCTGCCGTCATCGTCGCAGCTCGGATGAACAGATTTTAACGGCGCAGTGTCAAAAGCAACAGACACTCATCATCTGCCGGAGCCGTGATTCAGCTGTGACTCGGCATTTTCTCCGTGAAGCGTACGAAGACCGATGACTAATAATCTGGTTTTGTTTTTAATAATATTTGAGACTCGTAGGAGGTAATGAAAGCGTTGACTTCGGTGATTCATGTTTTCAGCGTAAAAATGCACCCGAGCTGAAGCAAATTTCTTCGACAGCTCAGTTCAAATATTTCCACGTGTTTTTTTTTGTTCCTTTTAAGCGTGTGAGCATATTTTTGTGCGCCCGGTCGAGCCGACTTGGTAACGTTTCAGTCGCCTGCCTTTCTCAGAAAACAAAAACAAAAAACTAATGTTGAGACTGGGGGTTAATTCGTCCGTGTCTCCCTTTTACAGACGCTCCCTTGCCCGGGAGTTAAACGGGGATGAACAGTCAGTAGAAATCTGTGTTCATTTGCCTGAAAATGTCTGATTCATGGCCGGGCCGCGCCGAAGGGCAAAACCACTTTAACAAAAGTGACACTCATGAGATATGCACAAGGAGGATGATTGTGAGGAGGAAAAATTCCAAAGTTGGAGCGTCTGGGTGCGGCCGGGGGTAAATCTGGGGCAGGAAAAGGTCTATTTGCAACAGTGTCCAATGTTAACCGAGTGCAAAAAGAAAATGGATCTGTAACATGTAAGCAACATGAGGTTATTCTCTTGAGAAGTAAATGAAATACTGAACCTGATAATCTACTAACATACTATTTAGCATGCGAGGAGAAGATTTAGCGCGTGAAATGCAGTATGTCAAAATTACCACCGCGTCCCGTCATATTTTGCAGTAAATGCAGGACGGCGAGCTTCTCTGGCCGTCACATCGGCGGAGTTGCCGAGAGACTCGGTGGCAACTCCCAAGAAGAAGAAGAAGGAGAAGAAGAAGAAGAAGAAGAAGAAGGAGGAGAAGAAGAAGAAGAAGAAGAAGAAGAAGGAGAAGAAGAAGAAGAAGAAGAAGAAGAAGAAGAAGAAGAAGAAGAAGAAGAAGAAGAAGAAGAAGAAGAAGAAGGAGAAGAAGAAGAAGAAGAAGAAGGAGAAGAAGAAGAAGAAGAAGAAGAAGAAGAAAGAGAAGAAGAAAGAGAAGAAGAAGAAGAAGAAGAAGAAGAAGAAGAAGAAGAAGAAGAAGAAGAAGAAGAATTCACAGGAAGCGTACTTGACCTTTGACCTTCCGGGTCAAATCCCTCGCAACTCGTAGCGCGACATTTTGAAGTTTGTTATAAAAAAGGAAAAGGATGCGATTCGGAACGAGGACGCTTCCTTTTAACGCCTCTTCGTCTTTCTTCTTCTCCTTCTTCCTTTTGTGGGCGGAGCGTCAGCGCCACCGACCCTCTCAGCGGCTCGGTCGACGCGTCTTCCGCAAAACTTGCCAAAAATGCGACCCGGCTGCAGCAGGACATCCCGGTACTTCCTGCATACTGCATTTCACGTACATAAATCTTTTTTTTCCGGCACACGTACCGGCACGGTAACGTGAGCGTCGGAACGCACAGCAAATGGCACGACACGTATGACCGAGAGGGGTCAGAGTTCACGACGGAGAAGTTTGTCCGAATTGTGTGCACACTACGTGAAACAGTACGTACTTTGTGAGGCTGGCTGCAGTACGGCCTGAAAGGGAAAAGAAAAAGTAGGCGATATTTGAAGCCCTGCATGGTTACACACACACACACACACACACACACACACACACACACACACACACACACACACACACACACACACACACACACACACACACACACACACACACACACACACACACACACACACACACACACACACACACACACACACACACACACACGCGCGCGCACAAACGCACAAACACACACCTTTCCACGGAGAAAAGACAGATCTCTGCTTCCTACGATGTGCAGGTCCTCTGTTGATTGGTCGTTCTGGGGAGACGAGGACAACGAGGGTGATGAGACATATTTTAGAAGTGCAGCAGTTGAAAATGTACTTTTGTGACTGTACAGCTGACTCCTGTTTCAATAAGTCACAATAAATGACCTTTCACGTAAATTATTATTATTTTTTTTTAAATGGTGTATATTCTGTGTCCAACACTGAAGACAGAAGTATGTGCAGCATTAATGCAACAAAAACACATTTCACAACGACTACGTGGTCAAATATCTCCAACGTCAACACGCGTCGTCTGTCCCTGCGGGGAAGCCCCGCAGCTTTTTAAAGATCGGCCGCTTTGAAGTCGGCTTCGGGTCGGCTGCAGATGTATGACTCGGATAAGAGCAGCAAAATAAATAGATCCCAGCCCCTGGGTGGGTGGGGGGGGGAAAGTCACATGACTCCATCATGACCAGCCAGATTGACGAACGGGCATCATCACTCCAGGCACCGTGTCCCTCCCAGTGTGAGCGACTGCAGCTTCACGCCATGTTGTTTGTTGACATGGAAAATGGAAATGATGACGTTTTCATACTTTATAACTTTTTTATATTTATTTATCAACTTTTTTTTAATTTTTTTTAGCAATTCAACATATACATTTTTTTGGGCTTACAGTTTTGATTGTTGTCACTTTTGTATTTTTCCTTTTTCTACGGCGAGCTGCTGCATACAATCGTAATTCATTTGAATTGCTCTGTCCGTGTAAACTGACATGTTTTGGTCATTTTATCCCGTCGGGAGGTAAAAACCCTTGGCGTGTTTGCCTTTTAAGAAGTCACGTAACGTCACAACGAGGCCTCGCCGTGGTTTAACACGCTTTAACTCAACTAAGTCTGTCCCGAAGCTACTTCAACCTCAGTGAAAGCGGGTCCTAGAAAATAAAATAAATAAGAAAAAAAAAAAATCTCCAGTCCCCCACTCCTCCAGTGCGTTTGGATACGGAGTGAAGAAATGTGACCACATGCAGAGAAATATAAGTCCGATCCTCTCAGTGCCAAAACACACCACAGTATAACAAGTGACTGTTGCTGACGACCGCAGGCGTGATATCATTGTAAACATTTCCCTCCCAGAGTTAAACTCCTCCGTTTTATACTTTCCAGGTGTTAAGCGTTGTGAGCTGTTTCTCTTGGCAGCGGCGGCCGCGACAATTAGCGGTCTGGTATTTTTTTTTCACGGGCCGAGCTCTGCAGTCGGTCCGTAATTAATCGCGCTTGAGGTGTCCCGCCCGAGTGGGATCGTTCCTCCCTAAACATGAACACCGGCGACATCTGGTGGCTTACAGCAGAAACAATCTGATCCATCCCAGACTCTGCATTAAGGTTTGTTTAACAGAATTGTTTTGATCCAATTCATCTCTATGATGTGGAGAAAATAAATAAATAAATAAATATGGGGAAAATGCTCTTTAAATTTCCAGACATCCTCACATCGCTGGTTGTGTCCCTTCCAACAGTTAAAACCCCAAATAAATTCAGTTCACCGTCTTATAAAACGGAGAAATTCAAGATTAAAAGATGCAATATATAAGATATAAGTTTTGAATTCTATATATTTTGATCACTTATTTAATTCTCTTTTATTTTAGTATTTAAAACCAGTCAATAATTGGCATTTTCACTCAATAAATCAATCATTTTCCACTTTAAATGTACATTTTGGGGACTTTTTGTTTTACTCTGTGTGAGAGCTGGCAGAAAAAAAAAAATGGAAAGAAAGAGGGGATTACTTGTAACAAAGGTTTCCAGCTTGACTCAAACGAGGGACTTTACAGTCCCCTAAATGCCCGGAGCATGAGGGCGCTGCTGAAACAAATGGTAACGTGATAAGTCACACTTCGTCGCAGGTCAGGTGGCTCGATGTCTGATCTCCAAGAACCGTAACGTGCCGACTTAAAAACCTCCTTTGTGTCATGCAGGGTGTTTTTTTTTTGGTGTGTTTTTTTGGCCTCTGAAAACAAAAAAGTACTTTTACTTACCAGGTAGCTCTTCAGCCGGATGAACTCCACCCGCGTCTCCAGGTAACCGCCGGAGTTGCGTCCCAGGACCTTGATGAACTCCACCAGATCGGCGCAGAACTTGTAGCCTCCCTTCAGGACGCAGAGCACCATGATGTTGCTGTCCCCGAAGTCATCCATGATGTAGCGGGCCAGACGCTCCGTCCTGCAGGACAAAACCACGGCGTCTCAGAATCCATCCAAGACCCAATCCGCACGTGTGTGTGTGTGTGTGTGTGTGTGTGTGTGTTCTCTCACCTGTTCATGACTACCCCGTGTGGGATGTAAACGCTCTCGATGTCTTCGTGGTAGTGCTCGGGGTAGGTGAACAGGTCCAGACTGTAGCCCGGCCAGTCATCCTTAATCTAGGATGGACAGATTATTGTTATCATCCGCATCACTTTGAACATTGTTGTTCTAGGAGCTCATGTAGAGGAATTCTAAAAACGAAAACGTGAAGCAGCTGAAAACTGAGCTGTTTGTTTTGCGTTTTAAATTGTAACGAGTATGAAAACTTTGACGTGTCAGTGGACTTTAAACGAAGCCACAGTGTTAACTCATGATGACGTTTGCTTTTTTTTAAGTAAACAACCTTCAACCTAAATAAAAATGTTTCACATGTTCGACTGAGATTAAAAGTGCAACAAGTTTTACCTTTTGGTACATCATGTTTTAGTATTTTATGTGATTTTTAAATGTATTTTATTCTTTTTTTTTATTGTCCCTCTATACGTTTGTAGTTGGTTTTACTTCTTGGAATATCATTCTTCTCCATTTTAGTATATTATTTATCTTTTATTAGAATATTATTGAATTATTCATTTACTTGTCCATTGATTTATAAATTGTTATTTAACTTTTAATTCTGCCTCTGGTGTTTCCTTATTACACATCAGAGTGACAGATAGCGTATCTTGAGTTCCTCTGTTCTTGTTTTATCTATAAGTTAGTCATTTCTTGCTTCATGTGTGGACGGGAAGGGAAACGGGAGTGTGTGTGTGTGTGTGTTAGGGAGGGGGGGGGGCATGGCAGGTATACAAATACAGCCTGATTGATTGACTGATTTAAATTGTCCAAGAAATGAGGATACAAAGTCATGCAGGCACTTAAAATGTAAAAATTCTTATTACAGCTTTTGTTGACTTTTAACGAAATAAAATTATTCGGGCTTGTAAACAAATTAAACCTTTTTTTGTTTGTTTGTTCTTAAAAGCTGCCTCCAGTGACATGAATAAATCATGACTTCAAGGAATTCATTGAGGAAAAACAACACTTCTAACAGAAGAGCAAATAATTAGCAAAAGTAAATCATTGTGTTGATGTTGTGTCCAAAAATACTTGTACTTAATTTGTTTTGTTTTTTTCAAAATTCTGAATTAGATATTTTGACTTGCATACCACAATTCCTCTTTTCCCTCCGGTGTTGTCCATCTGCAGAAGCGCCGAGAAGGTGAAAACTACAGTCCTCACTGGGGTCAAGTTTTAGTCTTCAGGATCAACAACCTTCAGTAGGAAACACGCACAGAAAGAGCTGACTGTACAAATCATGGCTTTTTTTCACATTTTTTAAAAATCTTCCTCCGAGTGACACACGAAGAAGATATAAGACAAGATGATTAAATATTCCCACTACTGCCTGTGCATATAAACTACAACAACCAGCTCCACATCATCACTTACTGTTTTTGTTGTTGTTGTTGCCTTCTTCTCGTTGGCGCCGGAGAAAAAGATGGCAAAAATAAAAAAAGAGATATCCAGAAGACTCGTGGCCGGCCACGCGCGTCGCCGCCGAAGTCACGCTCGAGTCATTTGCGTAAGAGGAAAGCGTTGTTTTAGATAATCAGCTTCATGTGATGCTGGGCCGGCTAGTGGCCGCATCACAGGCCACTGCGGAGGAGGGGGGGAGGACATAATCTCTAGTCTGGTTCTAATGCAGTCAATTTTTTTATTAAAGTCAGACTGGAACGGATTTTTTTTTTTTTTTAAAGGATACTGACATGCTGACATTAATTTTGCAACATAAATTTCTACGAAAATGTGAAGCTCAAATTGTAACATCGCTCAAAGAAATTTCAGATTTTCCTTCAAATATTCAGTAATACTGCGGAGAAAGTACAAATTATTTCCCGCCGCCGACATGAGGATGTCCGTGAAATATCGAAGCTACCGGCCGCACGCTGACGTCACATCTGGTTTAGATTTACACGATACAGAAGACAATTCAGAAAGATTTCAGTGATCCTACAGTACTTCATTTGTCACTACGGTCTGGTTGACGCACAGAATACCGGAGTTACATCACTAAAATGTCAAATGACTCAAAGTTATATCATTTTACAATAATCATATTATTTTGAAGTTGAAGTGTCGGATCTGATTTAGAATTAAAAACACACACAGGCTAAATAGACTAAGTTAAGGGTTCAGGCCTCAAAATACAATGAGTGGATTATCTTTACGTAATTCACGAGAAATTGCACTTCAGTAGATTCACAGAAAACAGGAAAACCTGCAGAAATGTCCTTCGTTTTAATTTCTATCATGTGATTTTTCAAATGTAAGGAGGAGCGTAAAGACATTCAGTGCCGTAACTTCCGGTGACCTCCGAGGTTGTTTTTTTTCTAAACGTCCTAAACGTTGGGCTTGTAGAGAGTTTTGAACCTCTCGAAGAAGGTGATGTCCTTCTCCAGCTGCTTCATGGATTCCTCGAGTCTCTGCTTGCGGGCTTTCTTGGACAGCGTGTCGATGAAGAGAGACAGGCCCTGGTACTCCTGATGCAGCCGGTCCCACTTCTCCTTCAGCTTCTGGAAAATGTGGATTCACGGGGGTGAGGGGGGGGCATGTCACAAGACAGCAAACACGTCAACGTGATAGTCAGCACTTTAAAAAAAAAAAGAAGAAGATTTGTTTCCAGTAAACGGGACATCAATCAGAGGTGCCGTCTGTAATCGAGGGAAACTATTGTGGTAATTGTCGAGTGCTGATGAGAAATATTTTCATTTTCAAGTGGGGACATGTTTGTGCAGTCACACTCTTACAAGCAGTGCACTCCCAAAAAGGTAAAACATCTCTTATTGGGCTTCGCGTACTCTGCCCGCCCTCTTTTTAAATACATACAGTACAAGCAATGATCAGCTATTAAAATCAAGTTATTGGTACCGAGAGACGAATCTTTCTAAAGACTTTAAATACATGAAATCTTCAAAATCCACGTGCTCCTCCGGTCGTTCAAGAAGTCTGCATGATCCCCCCCAATCTCCCCCCTACTGTTTTAGGGAAAGAGCTGCCATTGGGCAGCCGTGTGCGTGTGCATGTGCATGTGCGTGTGCGTGCGTGTGTGTGTGTGTGTGTGTGTGTGTGTGTGTGAGTACCCCCAGGATGGCTTGTCGCTCCTCGTCCGACATTTGCTTCATGGCGACCTGCTCTCGTTGTTCTTTTAAGAAGTCGTCGTACTCCTCCAGAGCCCGGCGCTCTTCCTCGCTGCGCTGCTGCAGGTACGCGGGAACTTCCCCGTAATCCTGCAGGTGATTGTTTATCAATAAATATGAAAAGGAACTTTTTCCTAAAGGTTTGACTTTTTCCCTCCCATTTCAATACTGTCTTAGTGATATTTAACTTTTTTTTTTTTTTCCCTAAACTGACTGAAGGAAATATTGTGAGTTGTATTGTTGAAAAAACAACAACAACAACAACCTTTTTCATGATGTATTTGGGGACGAGTCCAGAGTTCTCAAGCGGCTGCTTGTGTCCGTTGCTGCTATCGACACACGCAGGCCGCGGCTTCATCGGCCCCGGGATGTTGGTCTTTGTAAAGTCCCTCGTGGTTTGAAGTCCCATCGGCGGGTTGTCTGACCTCCTGGGCACCGGCGGTTTGCTGCCTCGGCAAGTGCAGGTCTTTTGAAAATCTTCTGCGCGCATTGATTCTGAAACAAAAAAAAACACAAAAATATGAAGGCAAGCATCTCACTTTTTACCCTTTCAAAAGGCACTTAATGACAAAACAGACAGAGGGACTCACGCTCGGGCAGTTTGGGCTCCTTCGAATGCTTCTTCAGGTATTTATCCGGGGACGGCACCTCCACTTTAGCCGGTCCCATCCCTCTCCTCGCATCCTTGTTCACCTTGCTCTCGAGAACGGCCGCCGAGTGGAACCTGGACACGTACCTTCGGAGAGAGCACATTTCAGACTTTTGTGAATTAAATAAAACGTTGTCGTCGTGTATTTTTCATACCTAAATAAAACACACAGGAAGAGCAGATCCCATTGTAATTACTGGCAGTGTGCAAACACACCTGTGCACACCCTTCGGCGGAAACTCCCCCTCTTGGGACTTAAGTGAGGCATACAAATGAAAACCTTATCTGTCATAACACTAAAGACGGGTGAAACACATTGGATATTGAAAAGAAAACACATATTACAAAAAGGAAAACACCTTTTCCAAGAATTTCTCAATTTGGGGTTAGTTCATCTACCTACACAGGATTTTAAACACTAAGTAAATTAGGTTTTGAGAGGGATCAAGTTTAAGCCATCACAAATCATAGGAGAGAGAACAAAAAAAAAGGTTGTTTAGATATCTCTTATATTTAGTTTATATCAAAATAAAGTCAAATAAGATGACGGTTAAGAGCAGAAAACCAGTAAAACTACTAATTGCATTGCAAAAAAAAAAACGCCAACTTTTATATTAGCCAAATACCTGATATCCTATCTGGTTTGAGTTGTCAAATTCAGGGTAAAAAAAAAAATAATAATAATAATATTATTTGGGTTTAGTTAGTTAGGCTAACTAGCTGAGATAACGTAAAGTAACCAACCGTGGCGGTTGTTCACATTCACTCTCTTCTTTGGGAATGAGGTTGTAGACGCTCTCTCGTGGATGAAAAGCTTTAGGCATGTTTGAACTTCTTCAGTCTTTTGAATAAATGTTCAAAACGACGCGGTAGCTCCAATAAAAAAAAAAACAGAAAAGAAAAAGAAAAAGAAAAAGAAAATGCACTCTGACCAGGCCAAATACGACTGCTGGCAAGTTGCTGGGCAACCAGTGACGCAAACGTTGCACTCGCGTACAGTCGGAAATCTGCGACTTTTCTGCAATTCCGTCTTCCGTTTCACATCTGAACCGCGCACATGTAAAGTTCACATGCTTAAGCCTTAAATTCTGTTGAACTCAGTCTTCTTCATACACCTCATTTCATTTATCCTACTAAAAAAATAAAAATAAAAAAGTGCTTCTTTATGGTGTATTATTATTTTTTTATAAGCATATCTGTCGCTTGATTTTTTTTTTATTTTTATAGATCAGCTGCCATAAAAAAAAATTGTTTATGGCCGAATCTTTTTGCGCGTATCTTTTTGTCTGATGACTGCAAGGTTTTATTCGCTGTTTCGATATCAACGTCCGTCAAAGAGATTTCCGAGCACCGAAGTACAAAGGTCTTACGTGCACTTGAAAGCAGCACAGGGCCACTCGTACAAACCAAATACAAACCGACATCGCGAAAAAGAAAAAGAAAACAAACACCCATCGTTTCAAATTACTGCACAGGTTAACGAAGGTTGCCTACTTTCTTGAGTTAGACTACTCGGGTCATATTTATCACGGTTTATTTTCGTAGCAAACTCTTATCATTCGTCGCGTAAAAAAAATAAATAAATAAAATAAAATTGTCCCTTCAGGCTCACCGTAGTTATTTCTGGCTGCTGGGTAGCTTCGGTCGAGCGTGCGGAGCTTTCTTGTTTACACTACGTGTATGTATACAAACGTTATAAACACAGACTCGACTAAGACATTCATTAACGGGTTTGAAGTACCATTTCACGTGAGTGTCGTGCCCATAAAATTTAAAAAACAAAACAAAACGACAGCTTGTTAAATGTTCTGGCTGCAAAACACGTGAAAGTTGTCGCAACCTTTTTTTTATAACAGCGTTTCAAAAACAAATAATAATAATAATAAAAAAAACACGTTGGAACTTTTAACAGAATGAATTTTGCCAACACTGTGTCCAAAGTGCATGGCACGAAAATGCAGCCTATTTT
This sequence comes from Brachyistius frenatus, assembly GCF_029030835.1. Lineage (NCBI taxonomy): Eukaryota > Metazoa > Chordata > Actinopteri > Embiotocidae > Brachyistius > Brachyistius frenatus. The sequence continues at coordinate 3,316,695 of NW_027210620.1, read as the reverse complement.
CTGCCTTTAAAGGACATTTTTACACGTATGCAATAGACCAAAATCCGACTCGTCCTTATTATTTTATTGGTTTTTAATCATATAACTCATAAAACAAGTACGTTATAAATTGTTCCTTGTGAGATTCCTGTTTTTGTTTTTTTCTGGTTTACTCTTCAGACAAAACCTAGTAAAATTGGGATTTCTTTTTTTCCCTTAAATTTGTTGATGTATTTTAAATGCATTCATGTAGTGCTGCTCTTTAAAACATTTAGGATTGGTTTGTTCACATTATGGATTTAGACATTAAAAAAATAAAGCAAATGAGAGTAATAGATGCGTGTTTGTTGTTGAATACTTACTTTTCTATCTGTTTAAAAAAACACACACACAAAAAAAACCACATTTTCCGGAGCCGTTGGAGTTGAACTGAAATTATATTTTCTTTTTCACAGGAGACGAGGCTGCTGTCATTTTCCCAGTCCTGAATGGGTTTACTGAATGCAAGTCGGCGTGCAGTCGGAGCTGCCAGATGCTGCCCGAGTCCACTTTCAACACCCAAATCATGGCTTTCCATCAAAACCGCCCTCCCGGGGGACAAGAACATCCTGTTGATGGGCCCTCCCGGAGCAGGGAAAACCACAGTGGGGAGGATAGTGGCTCACAAACTGGGCCTGCCTGTCGTAGACGTCGACGATGACGTCTTGGAGACGACGTGGAAGATGCCCGTGGCCGCCAAGCTGGCGTCAGTCGGTGGAAAGCGTTTCCTGGAGGAGGAAGGTCAGGCTTTGCGCAACTTCTCCGCCTCCGGGTGCGTCGTTTCCCTGACCGGCTCGAACCCTCTGCACGCCGAGGCCATGCGGCACGTCAAAGAGAGCGGCCTGGTCGTCTACCTGGACGTGGACGGCGAGGACATCGTGCGGAGGCTCGCCGCGATGGAGGTGAACCGGATAGTGGGGCAGGAGGAAGGGGTGCCCGTGAGGGACATTCTGCTTCACAGGAAGCGCTTTTACGAGAAGTGGCTGGACGTGCGGGTGCTGTGCGGAACCGGAGACACGGCGGAGGAAGTGGCGGAGAAGGTGCTGAAGGCCGTGGAGCGATATCAGAACCACGACGAGGAAACCTACGTGTCGACCAGGTGTGACGGCGCAGCGCCGCCCCATCGGAAAACGTACTTCGGCGACGTGGTCGTCGAGGGTCTGGCCGCGGACGGAGGCCTCTACGTTCCCAAAAACGGCTTCCCGAAGATGGACGCACGCGAGTGGCTGCGACTAGTGGCCATGTCTTACCCCGAACGAGCTTTAGTTTTACTCGAAAAGTGCATCCACCCGCTGGACGTCTCCGCTTTGGACCTGAGGACGATGGTGTTCAACGCGTACGGGTCAAACTTCTCCAGCGAGGCCGTGGCCCCCGTGAGGCACCTCGTCCGCAACCAGTACGTTCAGGAGCTGTTTCACGGCCCCACCGCCTCGTTCAAGGATCTCGCGTTGCAGCTGATGCCTCAGCTCTTCGCCCACTGCCTCCCGCCGATGTGCAACTACCTCGTCCTGGTGGCCACGTCCGGAGACACGGGCAGCGCGGTGCTCAGCGGATTCGGCAGGCTGAGCGGCGCCGACAGACACAGGACGGGCGTGCTGGTGTTTTTCCCCGAGGAAGGCGTGAGCGAGATCCAGAGGATCCAGATGACGAGCTACACGGAGGACAACGCCCGGACGGTCGGCGTCCTGTCGGACTTCGACTTCTGTCAGAGGAGCATAAAGAGGATGTTTGGAGAGTCGGGGCTGACCGGGCACCTCGCGGTGGAGTACGGGACGGTGCTCAGCACCGCCAACTCCATCAACTGGGCTCGGCTGCTGCCACAGGTGGGTCGACGATCGCCGAGCGGTGCTGCAAGAAAAGAGTATTTTATTTTATAACGGGCTTCTTTTTTTTTTTTTTTTTAGCAACAGAGATTTTAACTTATATTATCAAATATTGTCAAATTTGGAGGTCATTAAATGCACCACATTGGAAGTGAGGCATTTAAAGAACACCGAGTGGTCCTACAGAGGACCCGATCGCAGTGATTCACAACACGACTGAGACACGTTGATTTTTGCCACTTAAAAAGCTTTGAAGTCTTCGCCAGGCAGCAGCACTATTTATTTTAATTTTTTTTTTTTAACCGTGTCCTCCTCTCGCAGGTGGTCTACCATTCCTCGGCCTATCTGGATCTGTGCAGAGACGGAGTTATCGAGTTCGGGGAGCCCATCGACGTTTGCATCCCTACCGGCAACTTCGGCAACGCCATGTCGGCCTTGTACGCCAAGCAAATGGGCGTCCCGATACGGAAAGTCATCTGCGCGTCCAACCACAACCGCGTCGTGGCGGACTTTTTCGCCACGGGTGAGTACGACCTGCGGGGACGCCCTCTGAAGCCCTCCCGCTCCCCGGCTATAGATATCCTGAAATCCTCCAACCTCGAGAGGTTCATCCACCACGTCTCGGGCGGAGACGGCCGTCTCGTCGGGGACCTTTTCGCCCGCTTGGACGGGCAGCGGCGCTTCCGGGTCCCCGAGCCTCTCCTCGGCAGGATACGGCAGGAAGCGCTGGCCGGCTGGTGCTCCGAGGACGACTGCCTGGCCGCCATCCGGGGCGTCCGCGCACAGACGGGCTACGTCATGGACACGCACACCGCCGTGGCGAAAGTCGTGGCCGACGGGCTGCAGGACGGCTCGTGCCCCGCGGTGCTCTGTGCCACGGCTCACTGCGGGAAATTCGCTCCCGCTGTGTTCAAAGCTCTGCAAATCCAAAATATTCCAGAGGATCCCGTTGAGCAGCTGGAGAAGCTGGAGCTCGCCGCGCCGCGGCCAGAAATGCACACGGAGATGATGAAGCGCTTGAAGGGAAGTGGCAGGAGGCGACACGCGGTTTGTCAAGCGGATTACGGTGCGTTGGTCGAAGAGGTGGAGAGCATGATACACGACTCCTTCTTGAAAGTCATGTAGAGTTACGCCAGCTGTTTTGTTAAATTCGCCTGAAATTAACATGAATTGAAATCAGAATTGATCGCAATTTGTCATGAATTCCAATACATGGAAAACATTTCAAGCAAAACGACCTGCACTTTATGTAGCGCCTTTTTTCACACAATGACAACAGATCGGGGAGCAACTTGTGGTTCAGCGTCTTGCCCGAGGACACTTCGGCACGTGGACGGGAGGAACCGGGGGGGGGGGGTGTCAACCCGCCGACCTTACGATCAGTCGTCAAAACCGTGCTGCAATCTCAGCTACAGCCCCGCCCTCTTTGAAAAGATATAACGTCTGGAGCTCCCCGTCTGACAGTAACGTAAAGGACTCTAAATATAGTGAACACTTAAAATGATAGTGATTTATTTTTACATGACCCCATCCACAGCAGTACACGACTTGGCTTCCGTGCCGGTACTAGAGACAGATAAGTACCTCATTCAACCCCATTTCTAACAATCCCAACTATCCCTTTTAAAAATGATAAATGAAAAGTGCCGGCTAAAAGCTGGCTTCATCGTGAAATTGCCATAATTCAAGAGGCCATATCCTGCCTGAACCTTCGGGATCGGGAAAAATGAACATGTTCACTGTGATTATACTGTAATAGAGCATTATCCTGTTTTATTACTCAAGTTATTGATTATGCAACATTTCTTAAAATGATTATCTGAAGTCCTGGCCCACTAGATGGAGACGTCTAGCCCTTGGGCCACTACTGCAAGGGAAAGACTTTTTCGTAACAGCATGTGGGTATTCCTGTTACGGGGAAGGTCAAAGAGACGAGACGATTATCTTAAATTTCATACTTGAACTGTGAGAGTTTATTTTTGTGTGATATTTTCCTCAATATCTGTACAGGTTCATCGTGTCCTTGATCAACACGTTAATACAATAATAAATGTTGACAGCAATAAAGCACTGTTTTATTTTACCTCATTCTTTTGTGATGACTTTGCACTTTCCTCTGCTGATGTGAATTCATCTGAAGGGTAGTTAGAAAACCACGTTGCTCTTTTTTTTTAAGCTTACATGTCTCGGGGGTCTGGGTGGTGGTGGTGGTGGGGGGGGATTGTGCAACCTCCAACGTCAACACCATCCGTAACGGGAGCGTTCAGAAATTAATCCTGTCTCAGCGGCCATCAGTGGAGTCATTTAAATCCAGGTGCTGCCTCAGCAGCCACGCGAGGTGGGGAGGGGGGAGGGGGAGGGGGGGGAGGGGGGGGCAGATACGTTTTCATAGATCTCCAGGATTGCTTATGACTGCAGTTGTGAAAATAGATGGAGAGAGTCAGGCCAGATTTGACGAAGCACTCTGCCGGCACGCCCTCTGATCTGGATCGCTGTTGCTCTTTGCGAGTAGTGACAAGAAAAGTGGTTCCTTCAAGTTTTTGGTCTTTTTAAAAAAAAAATTATAATTGTTAATTTATACATAGCTACATTAAATTGGCATGTGGACATGAGACTTTAGATTAAAGACGGACTAAAATCAAGTAAAGTTCTTTATGAAAAATACGGTTTCAAATTTAAAAAACTGGTGATATGTAAATGTTGTGTTCCCAAGTGACCAAAATAATCTGTAAACCCTCTTTTTTTTTTCATCCCAGACCACCATGTTTCCTTAAAGGTAACCAAGTCTTTCGTGCTTTAACCGTCGCCGTGTCACACCTCCGGCTACACCCGAGTGTGTTCATTCTTCCGTGCTTACGCGATGACTGATCACTTCTTCTGCTCTGCATGAATATATTACATAGTACACCGTCACATACTTGTCGGCTTCTTTGTACCGACTTCTGTGCTCGTTCTTTCTCCCCCTTCCTGCCCTCTCCGTGTCTGTGTTGTTTTTTTTTGTTGTTTTTTTCTTCGGCGAGAGCGTCGGCCTTATTAATCAAGCAGCGTGGTAGGTGGATGTGAAGAATGGGTGGGTTAGGAGTCGGGAGGCGGAGGAAAGGTGGTGGTGTGCAGTTGCACGGATGTGTGCGAGCGGAGGGGGGGGGGGAGCCAGCTGTTGCTCGGCACCAAGTGACCCATGGCTGGGTGAGCAAGGATAATTGCAGGTACCAGCCTGTTCCCATCTCCTTAATGTGAACCTGTGGCATAATGGAAACTGCTCTGTTCACAGTGGAGGGAAATAGAAAAGGGAGAGGAGGAAATTAACGCATCGGAGGAGTTTGGAAAGAAGATCTGGTGAACCGGCGTTGATTTAAAGGTTCTGCTCATACAAGTTTCCCGCCTCTTTCTGTTGAAATCCACCTTGTTATCACGAGTTGAGATTTAGATGCAGCTGACAAACAGGAACTGCCAGATCCTCCGAACCACAATCGCTGTAAATGGACATATTTCAAATCTCATTAAAAGTCCTTAACTTGTAAGAATGATGGCAATTCATCAAATATTTACTTTTTTTTTTTGTATGTAGTCAAATGGTCAATCATGAATAAAAAGTATCATCACAACGCTCTGAATGCTTCAGGACCAAGTTCTGCTTGGAAATTGTGAATCCTTCAAGTTATCGTTTTTTACACCCAAATTCCCAGAAAAAAAAATAGGACCTCAAACAGTTTTCTTTTATTGCTGCAGATTTCACAATCTTATAGTTTCTTTAACGAATTTAAGTATATATTGGGTTGAATTTAGATGTTTGGCAGACATATTATTTTCTACCAGTACAATTAAGATTCCTGCCTTCTTATAGTTAAGTCAAATTTTCGATAAAAATGTGAATTAAAAAAAAAAAAAAAAAGGTAGTCATTTGTTCTGTAAGTTACTTTCCTAAATGAATTGGATCCATTGAGCTTCAAACCGTCCCCAGAAGAAAGTCATTAGCACTGCTTCAGTGTAATTCTACTGTCCCCTCATGGTTTAAATAAATGCCATTACTGAGGCTCCTCCACTCTGCCAAGAATGAAACCCACAGGGGGAAACAGTTAATCCTCGTCCGTCTTGGCACGAAAAATTAGAAGATGTAAAAAAAACAAAAACAAATGCTGGCATAAAAGTATCGGCGCTAAATTATTGCGACTGAAGTCGAGGTAAAACACTCGCCCACCGCTGCAAAGACGCGAAATTCCTGGCAGCTCGCCGAGCGCTTTAACGGACACAATCATCAGCGTTCGGGTTGGAAACCAGTCATAACGGATGTTTAACAGACCGTTTCTCTTTGTTTCCCATGTATTGGGAGAAAAAAGTCTTATTACATCGTACATGTTTATATTTAATTTATATTTATTTCATGTTCCGTTAAAGAAAACGTCGTCATGATTTCTTGTAAAGCTTGAAATGAGCTCGACTAAAAGAAGCCGATTGTTCTGCGCCGAAACGAGACGGCCGTTCTGATCTCAGTTGCTTCTTTTGTTTTTTTCCAGCACTGTTATCACGAGAGCGTAGTGAGATGTCCCCCCCCTCCATGATCAATGGTTTCTTTCTGGAAGCAAGAGCGGAAACAATCAGCACTCAACATCTCAACATCGTGTTCACCCGAAGGCTTCCCAGCTAATTACCCAAGACATTGATTCGCACCCCAACGTACCTCTACAAAGTGTGAGGAAGAGGAGGGAGAGAATAGGAGAGCTAATGAAGGTGTCAACAGGAGCTCACTACCCGAAGATAATTGTAATTGGAGGAAGGGATTGAACTCATTTGCATTTTGATGCAAACTCAGGGGCTGAACAATACACATCGGCGCCTATCTACCGTTAACGGTCTTTGATAAGCCCACAGACGGAAAGCAATGATTCAATCCAAGGTGAACAAAATAACTGAAGGGAGAAGGGGGCGGGGGGGGCTGAAACAGATTGCTTTTAACCGATGCCTCCATCAGGCTCCTGGCGACCATCTGCCAGAGATCTTCTCTCTTCTCTTTGTGATGAAGGAAAGAGAATCCATCACTCGGAGAATGAGAAATCAATGACCCCCCGAGACGGCTCCGTGTGAAATGAGATATGAGCCTCGCCTCGCAGGAGTCGGACTGACAGTTGACTGACAGGGGTTAACTGACAGGAAGGCTGGCTGGCCTGGAGGTGTAAAAACGGACCCTCTCGGACTTCTCGCTTCAAATATTCAGAGTCTCGAAAGGTTAAAATGCTACATGACGATTGGGGGCGTTGATACATGGAGGGCAGTTGTAAGCTTAGTTCCCAACGTAGTCCTGTAAATCACCAAAAGCTTCTTGACCCCTTCACAATTGCAACGCCGTACGGTATTTATGCATTTTACAGTGGTATAAGTAGCAGATGTACCACTTGAAATATGAAGTATTTGTTGAAGCAACAGCTCTTCTGATTTCAGTCAAAGGTTGAAAAAACTGGTCCAACAAATCCTGGCCACGCTTCATACTGATGTCTTTTGATGGTTATTATTAGGTATAAAACTTTTACCAATTGCTATGTGAGAATGTGTTAAAGGGAATGGTTTTGGTTTACTTTCCAAGGTCTTCCTAAAATTCCTACGTGCAAGAATGTCTAGCTTTAATCGTGGAGAACTTGATTACACAATAGATTTACTGTTGTCACTGTTTGGCTACACGAGTCATAGTAGTTGAACTTTAACCTTCAACGAATGAAACAGCTTGAGGTGTACTTCTCTGGATTTTTATTGCCTGCAATATGCAAGCATGGAATCATATCTCTACAAACATCACCAATGACGAAATACACACTAATTTACTCAAATAGTTACTTAGTAATGAAACCGGTGGCATTTTAACATCGTAAAGTAATAAAGTGGGGCGTCTTTGCAGGCGACTTTCTGTAACTTGTAACAAGGTCACGCTGTGTTCTGGGAAATCTTGTGCTCTGTTTGAGAGTTGTTCTAATTCCTACTTTATCATTTGAAAGATCCCGCCTTATCATTTTATAGTAATGGAAAAGCACTAGATAACCAATGGCCCTAAATACCCTGTCGTTTGATTTCCTGGTTGAAGGCGTGTTTGGAGTGGCATGATAATTGTCGCACCCTTTATAAGGATGCAATTCCTCCACATCCGTGCCAACGGAGTCTGAAGATGGGCTGCAGACGGACAGACTGCATCGCCAAGCCTCTGTCGGGCCTTTTTAAAAAACTTGGCTCGGCGGTGGGCTCCTGGCCGTTGTATTTTTTCATCATTCCTCTTTTCCTCTCGGCGGCACTTGGCGGAGGCTTTGTTTTTCTCAAGGACAGCGAGGACAATGATCTCGAGCGTCAATTCACACCCAGGAAAGGACCCTCGAAGGTAACGAGAGCTTTCGTCACGGACAACTTCCCCAACAATGACTCCATGTTTTCCGAGGAGAGGATGTACGACAATGGGAACTTTGCATCCCTCATTGCCGCGTCGACTAATAACTACAATGTGCTCGAAGATCCTGCCTTCGAGGACATCATGAGACTCAACAATAAGATCCTGAATATCACTGTGGACAACGGGAGGCTGGGATTCAGTGATTTGTGCGCCAAAGCCAATGGAGAATGTGTCTCCAACGCCATCCTGGAAATTATGAGCTCTAACGGCACCGATCGGACTGGCATCACCTACCCAGAACATCTGCACAGGTCCAGCTCGGTCTTCCTGGGTTCTGTTCTGGGCGGTGTCGTTACGGATGCCAACAGCACGGTCAAAAGTGTTCGCGCTGTGAAGCTCTTCTACTACTTGGAGAAGCAGGAAAGGACAGCCGAAGCCTCAAAGTTATGGCTGAGAAGATTTAAAGCGCTCGTATCAGAGGAGACGGACAGCAAACACATCGATGTATGTATCACACGGCTACTCATGTTTCATTATAATGAGGCTTAAAAACAACTGCAGAGACTCAAAACGACCGCAAAGAGACACAAAAGAGATGGAAAATAATGGCAAAGAGATGCTAAATGACGACCAAGACACAAAATTTATTAAAAGAAAAAATGACCAAAAGACAATAGAAGATTACACAATCTTAATCAGTCTCTAACGAGAGTCACTACAACCTGTAATTTAAGAAACTCTTTATGACAAACAGAACGAGTTACAGAAACTACCAGAAAAAAAACAACAGTTTTACAGAACAGTGTTGGGACTCCTCATTCAGAGACGTCTTCGGGGATAAATTACACCTTGAAACCATTCAAACACTTCAAAATTGTTTGCAATAATTAGGTTTAAATTTCTAAAAGTCAGTTCAAGTGTGAGTAATCAAGACTTTCTTTCCAGACATCGTAGTGGACAAAGAACTATTAAGAAAGCATGCATTTACTTTTACAGGAACTAAAAAAAAAAAAATAGTTTATTCCATCTCATGCCACTAATATCTAAAGAGCTGCCACTGACCAAGTTGAATTCCTCTCTATTGTTTCTTTTTTTTTTAACCACCCGAGGAGTGTTCTCTACAAATATATGCACCCATTTATCCAAACACTCTGCATCAAGGCATTTTGAAAGTCTGCCAGGGAATAGCAGGAAATCAACAACTGAAGTATACCTGAGGCAGGTTGAGACATAAATTGTAACACGCGATTATAAAAAAAATAACACTTTGGTTACACTTAATACTACAAAACGGATGATATATATAAAAAAAAAAACTGTCAATGATGATGGATTATCAGACTGTTGAACTGTTGTACTGTGATTTTGAAAACGTTAGCCTCTAAAACAAGTGCAGGTAATGTGTGATTAAAGCTACGCACATCTTTACAGTTCCAGTAGGGTTTTTCTACACTTCCTTTCGAGTGAAAATACAAGCAGAGCTGTCGGACTGGTCTAATTGCCGTCGTCGCTCACGTCGGCATCTTTCTTGCTGTGCTTCGGTTGTAGGTGTCCTACTACACCTCCAAGTCTAAGCAGGAGGAGATCAACAGTCACACCACAGACGGCTTCCCTTTGTTCCTCATCACTTACACCTGTGCCATCACCCTCTCGGTGATATCCTGCCTCAGGTAAGAGGTGATCAGCGAGTGTCACACGGTGAGCGATTTCCTGACTGCGGGCCAAGTCCTGGACACGGAGAGCTTGTTGTTTTATCAATGTGAGGGATGCCGCAAAGACACACGCCAGGTTTGTCTGGAGTGGCGTGTCGCAAATAACAATTAAGTCTTGTTTTAGTTACTTGATCTGTTATTTTTTTTAGTTTATGTTTGGCTTCTATAAGTTGTACTTTAAAGTATAGGGACTTCTTATTTGTCTTAGACAGCTGGATTGTAAATGCACCGGAAGTGGACAAAATAATAGGAACACCTGATAATTTAATACAGACCAATGAAAGAACCATCAGAAGTTATATAATTAAAAAAAAATTGAGAGCTGTTCAATAACTGAACCTTCAGTGTCCCATAATATAGATAATTCAGGTCTTTGTTTACTATATTTTGACCTTGTTAACAATTTCATTTATTTGGTCCCAAAAGGCTTTATTAAAGAAGAAGAAAAAAAAAAAGTAAGTTTAGAATTTGGCGAATTTTACAAACCAACCAGAATTTGTTTTAATTAATTTGTCATTATTTTTTCATTTTTTTTTTTATAAACACTCACATTTGTCCATTAAAACTGAAGCTGCAGCGATATGTTAGCATCGTGCTAACTACTGCTAACAGTCTGGCAGGCACTGAAACCTTTTGTACTTGTAATACTTGTTGCTGCACTTTGTTTTTGTTTTTTTGTACCAATTTAAGACCAAAAAAAATATAACGTCTCAGTATGCTAAACTAAGCTAAGCCACGCCGCTGCTGGTTCCAGCTTCATACTATTCCCCTTAATGAGATGAATACATTCATATATTTCCCGAAGCTCAAATTGTTCCTTTCCTAAAAAATAATATTGTTTTTGTTGACTTTTAATGAGTCTCTCGTGTATAAAAGTATACTTCAGTGTAGTTTAATATAATATCTCATTAACTACTTTAAATCGAAACGTTTGAACCTGGTTTTGGCTGTAAATAATGATCTTTGTTTTAGTTTTTTTTTTAGTTCCACAACAAAAATAAAGTCTGCATTTAGTTACCCACCAATAAGAGGGATTATTTTGTGGCTGCTGCGGTTTTGTCGAGATAAAATGTTTGGAAATATTGTCCCTATCTTACAGTGTATTATCTTTATTAGCTGCTTGAATTTGGTTGCATCACCGTGTCTATCTGTACCTCCTTGGCAGATGGGACAATGTGAGGAACAAGGTGTGGGTGGCCGTCTTCGGCGTCCTCTCCTCCGGTCTGGCAGTTCTCTCCTCGTTTGGCTTGTTGCTTTACATCGGAGTGCCATTTGTAATTACCGTCGCAAACTCTCCTTTCCTGATACTCGGTGAGGGCAAAAAAAATAAAATAAAGCACTCTTGGCTTCCTCTGTTTGACAAGTAGTCCATCACGCTTTATATAAGCACGAGGATGGCATTTTTTAAAGATTTTTGATGCAAGATGTTAAACGTCTGCCAATTTTTTTTTTTGTGTCCAGGAATTGGACTCAACAACATGTTTGTAATGGTGTCCGACTGGCAGCACACCCACGTGAAAGACCCGGTGCCCAAGCGGCTGGCTCACTGTTACGAAGAAGCCGTCATGCCCATCACCATCACCGCCCTGACCGACGTCCTCAAGTTCTTCCTGGGCGTCACGTCCGACTTCCCGTCGGTGCAAAGCTTCTGCCTCTACACCGCCACCTCCGTCATATTCTGCTACGTCTACACCGTCACTTTCTTCGGCGGCTTTCTGGCTCTGAACGGGAGGCGGGAGGCTGCCAACAGGCACTGGCTGACCTGCGTGAAAGTACCCTCGGACAAAGCCGACCGCCGCCTTGACGTGTACAACATCTGCTGCGTGGGGGGCGACTACGACGAGAGCACTGGAGCGGAGAAAAAACAACCGGCGAGTAATTTCTTTAAAGATTACTACGGCCCGTTTTTGATCAAGCCCTGGGTCAAGGGAGTGGTGATCTTCCTTTACGTGGCATATCTAGCTGCGAGTATTTATGGATGTTTCCACATTCAGCAGGGGATTGAGCTGCACGACCTGGCTGCCGACAACTCCCACGTTACGAGGTTCAACAGGAAGGAAAGGCAGTATTTCTCTGACTACGGTCCATCTGTGATGGTTATTGTAAATGAGGCGTTCCCATTTTGGGATAAGGCGGAGAGGACTCAACTTCAGGCCTGCATGGACGACTTTAAAAGGTCTCCGTTTGTAGACGAGGACATCTACACGTCCTGGCTGGATTTTTATTTGTCGTTCGGACGAGAGAAACGTTTAAACCTCGACGATAAAGACGTCTTCCTCAGAAATCTACCAGAGTTTTTCCATTTATTTCCCTTTTTCCGGCAGGACGTGAACCTCACCGGAGACGTCATCTCTGCATCCCGGTTCTTCGTACAGACCGTTGACCTCGCCAACGCCAGCACGGAAATTCTCATGCTCAACGGACTGACGTCCACCGCGGGCGGATGCCGCGCGGCTTCTCTATCGGTCTACAACCGGGCCTTCATCTTCTACGACCAGTACGGCGTGGTCGTGAGCAGCACGATCAAAAACGTGGGCGTGATCACCGGCGTGATGCTGCTCGTGTCCCTCCTGCTGATTCCGAACCCTCTCTGCTCGCTGTGGGTGGCTTGCTCGATCGGCTCCGTGACGGCGGGGGTGAACGGCCTCATGGCGCTCTGGGACGTCAGCCTGGACTCCATATCCATGATCATCTTCACCGTCTGCATCGGCTTCACGGTGGACTTCTCCGCTCACGTGGCCTACGCCTTCGTCTCCAGCGAGGAGCCGCGTGCCGGCGACAAGGCCGTGGACGCCCTCACCCGGCTGGGTTACCCCATCCTTCAAGGCGCCCTGTCCACCATTTTAGGGGTGACGGTGTTGGCCACGTCCGAGTTTCACACCTTCAGAACCTTTTTCAAGATCTTTTTCCTCGTCATGATCATCGGCATGTTGCACGGCCTCGTTTTCATCCCCGTGATGCTGACGACATTCACGGGCAGCTCGGAAAAAGACAAACCCAAAGAGGAGAGTTTGAAAGTGAGCAAATTGTGACCGCCGCGGGCAAAGTTCAACATTTTAAAGGGGATTGCTTCGAATTCCGGATGCCACAAAAACAACATTTCCTTTGAAAGAATGAGAAGTCAGTAGAAGCAGTTTCTTAATGCTACTATTTTAAGGTTTCTGATCATTGAAATTGATCTAAATATCAAAACAAATTGTTTGTTACTGTATACTTGTTAACTTAATCAATTTGCTTAATGGGTCACGATTTCCAGTCATTTTATCATCATCCTCTTTTTTATGTTCATAATTCAATCACAGTTAATTGGAGCCGTGTACTATTTTCAGTTTTTTTTTACTTGACAATAAAGTGACAAATGACACAATCTTCCCCATTTTATTTTGGTGTTGATGAAAGTAACGCGAGTCTCATCGCAGAGTGTTGAAACTTAGGAAATCCTATAGCGGAAATCTTTTGTTGTGATTTGCTGTATAAATGCAATTGAATTTATTATTGATGTCATTACCGCTCAACTCAAAGAAAACATGACTTTGGTTTTTGTATTTTAGTTATATTATTATCTCATCTTAGCTCCAAATAATAATAGTATGCGGCTGTGATTGTTGCCTTGAGATACTGCGAGGCAGAGTTCAGATGCAGTGGGAGTTTTGAACATCTCTCAATCTCAGATCTGCCACAATCTCTCTCTCTCTCTCTTTCTCTCTCTCTCTCTTTTCTTTTTCTTACTTCATTTGCACGCCATTCAAATGTCACATTATTCTCGAGCCGTACATAATTAAGCTGCTCAACAATTTCTCTCAAATTCTGGAAAAACGGTGTCGGCTGCATATTCATCGTGGTCTCCAACTGGCAGCGCGTTAAGAACCCATGCAGATGGCTCACACCTCAAAAGGAAGGTGTTATGTCCATCGACGCCACCATTATCATCATGACTGATGTTTTATGAGTTTCTCTTTGTATTGTGTTTTTTTTTTCTAAATTTGTGTTCTTTGGAACATTTTGATCTGCACTTAATTATAATCTACTGGAGATAAAAAATTATTAAAAAAAAAAAAAGTAAAGAAAGAAGAGAGAAATTGTGTAATTTTTAGAAACAATTTTTTTTATAAATGCCCCAGTGGGTACAAAATAGGAAAAAAATTAAATACATAGGGAATACACAGTACGTTCACGTTGAGCTTGGTCATATCAATGGAAAGCCATATGACATTAACTTTGAACACAAATCTTGATTAATAGGACATAAAGAGTCCTTAAAGTGTTCTTAGTTTGGGAAGTTGAGAACAAAAAGCTGCATTTTAAATCCGTACAAGCATATTTTATTGATGATAAGATCTGCTTCTGAAAAGGCTACAAAGAGAGACACCGACTTTTGGACTTGAAAAGTAGATGAACTAAATTAACTTTCCTTTGACAGTCCATCTTTAAATTGTGTTCCTGAATGAGCGAACGGATTGAAACGACTAGAAAAGCAGGTTTCGGTTTGACGCGTGCCGTGCAGCTGTTTAAGATCAATGACTTACTGTGCAGCGGTGCGTCGTCGGCAGCCGCCGGTTGTCGCGTGGCGGGGGGGGCCGCTCGATATCCAGATCTCAACACGAGGAATGCAGCCGTGTACACACAGGCCCGGTTCAAGAGAGGTCTTTCAGGTTCTCGCTCTGAGCATCCTTCATGGCTCCCGAGCTCTGTCACCCTCCGTCACGCCTGTCCCCCCCCCTCCCCCCATCGCCCCGTTTCCAGGACGAGGCGCTTTCGGCCCACACAGCGTGACGTGACATGCCCCTACACTCAGGAGGCAGACAGATAAGAGAGAGAGAGAGAGGATGTAGGAGGTTATAGGAAGAGAGACCACTGAGAAAAGTAAAGAAACGGATCACGTTCCTCTGCTGCAGATGCTTTGGTGCAGTTTAGCTGATGAACACATGAAGCACTCACATTATTGATTTAGAAACATGTTCCGGTTGAAGGGTAGGCATGACGGGAGTTCCACTGTGCCAACAAGCCCCTGCAGGTTTGGACAGATTAATTGTATGTGACCAAAAGTATGTGGACACCCGAAAATCACTTTTTTTTCCTTCTCTTCTGTAGATGTTTTGGACCTGGTTTCAGTTACAAGAGGCCCAGTGCTGATGTTGGCTTGCAGTCTGACTCTCCAGTTTCATGACAAAGATTTTCAGATAGAATTGAGGTCTCTGCAGTCGAGTCACGTTCCTCAACAAGAAATGTTTTTCCTCAAGACTGAGGAAAAACATTTCTTTACGAAGCTGTACGTGGGGGCATTATCTTATTAAAACAAGAAAGAGCCTTCCCCAAACTATCTCCGCACACTTCTGAACACATGTTTTCATTTAGCAGAGGAATGGGCTCGTACATCAACATGTAATTTGAGATATGTTGTTTCTCACAGAATATATATCTGTATGTTCGTTTCTCTCTGGGCTCTTTCCAGCTTGCTGAAAGTGTGATGATGTCACATGGTTGCGTGTAACCAACCAGGATTCAGCGACATTTCAAAGGGACTTTGATGACAGTCTGTAGGTTATTTGGTTATTTGTTGATCAAATGCGATCAAACAGAACCAAACTATTCATGGTAAAGCGCTTTAAAAAAAACAACAAAACAAACATGTTTACATTAAATAAAAACTAAACATGTTCAACTGTTTCTCATGTATATGAAATACTCAGATTTGAAGACAAATTTTAAGGGACTGCAACTGAGTTTAAACTTTTAAAAACTGCCCATAAAAACAAAAGTATGTGGACAGGGATAATCAAACATTTGGGAATATAGAAGCACAGAATATATTCAATAAATATTGTCATACAACTTTCACTCAAAGATGCAATTAAGCTTTCCTTCCACACTGATAAGCAGAAAAACTGGAACCTCGATCTCAACCAATTGATCTAAATGAAGTGCTTAATTCAGATAAATCAGCCGCCGCTTGTCCTTTGTCTGCTTCAGCACCAGACAGTTCTTTAAGTGCTTTTTTTGTGTTTCAGCACCGGACAGCTCCTTAACGGCTTCATGTGTTTCAGCACCGGACAGCTCCCTCGCCGCTCCACCGAACGCAGCCCGGTGATTGACAGAAGAAGCGGCCATACGCCGGATCAATGGCGCTTCTGGAGCCCTATGAGATGATGAAGAAGACGGGCCCTGAGAGCGCACGGATCCTGATGTGTCTCTTTCGTGGCTTTTATAGGCTTACTTAATGCTCGCTGTGGTCGGAAGAGGGCGGAGTGCGTTTGTCGACCAAGTGAGAAGCTCTGTGACTCGGTGCCTCCTCACAGAAATATATAAATATACTAATAACCGGCCCCCTTACCCCTCCCTCCTCCTCGTTTTGATTCAGTCTATGCAGCCTACGCGCAAGAGGAGATCGTCCGCTGCACGGCAAAGCCAAGACAGTCTTGTCTACAGCGTGTGTGTGTGTGTGTGTGTGTGTGTGTGTGTGTGTGTGTGTGTGCGCGTGTGTGCGTGTGTGTGAAAGAGAAAGAGAGAGAGGTGGGGGGGAAACAGCTGCAAGCGGATACTCAACATCAACAAGCTGTATGAGGCATATGTAAAGAAGAAGGGGTTTGGCGAGGACGGCGAGAAGGATTCCTGGCGGTTTCCCCCCTCCGTCTTCTTTGATTTTAAGAACAGAGGCGTGGAGCTTGCAAGAATATCCCACAAGTGGTGAAGCGATGGTTTAAAGGTGCAATTTGGTCGATTTTTTTTTTTTTGTTTTTGTTTTTACAGCCCGCCCGCCCGACGACACTGTAATTCCGAGCAGCAAACATCTGTGGACGCTCTCTGGGAGGGAGATGGCTGTTTTCCGGCTGTCGTTGCTGCTGCAAGTGGGATTTGTGATCGGATCAAACCTCAAATACGCGGAATGGTCAGCGCGTGGGGAAGATATCGGAGCACCGGAGGCGATTCGCGGCGCTCAGACGCACCGTCGGCAGCTGGCGCATCTCCGCGCGCCTCATCACGCTCCCGGGGAGACGGCGGAGCTGCCGCAGAAGATAGAGGAGCACCTCCCCAGGGTGGTCGCGGCTTTCTTACACACGGGGGACTCGAGCACCTTAAAGCACGCCAACTGCTCGCGGAGGTACGAGCTCACCTCTCTGCGGGGAAGGTCACACGCCACCCCGCATTACTCCATGAGCGGCGTGCTGGATACGGTGCTGCACGCCACAAACTTCCTCAACATGATCCTGCAAGCCAACAGGTCCAGGGAGCAGAGTCTCCGGCGAGACATCGAGTGGTACCATGCCTTAGTGAGGAGCATACTGGAGGGAGACGCCAAGATTCACCGGGCAGTGGTCACTTTTAACGGGGATTCGTCGATCGCGGGGCCCTGGGTGCTTCTCCAAGCCACCAGGGCCGGCGCAGAGATAGTCCTCCAAGACCTGTCCAGCATGGCCCACCACCATCTGCACAACCGCACGGCGGACACGGAGTGGTACCACGAACTGAAGGACCGGAAGAACCCCGGCTTCCATAAGAGGGTGCTGAGCCAAGATTTTAGATCGGTTGACAATTCTTTAAAAAGCGGGGAGAGTTTTATCGCAGACAAGACACACGTCAAATGGTCTGCGCCCTACCTGGAGTGTGAAAATGGGAATTTTGTTCCCCGTTGGCTTTTGACCTTATCGGCTGCCTTCTATGGCCTCAAGTCCAACCTGGCTCCTGAATTCAGGTAAGGCACACTAAAGGTTTCAAATCTGAGCAGTGATGTGGGATGGAAAAATGAATAAAAACAA
This sequence comes from Brachyistius frenatus, assembly GCF_029030835.1. Lineage (NCBI taxonomy): Eukaryota > Metazoa > Chordata > Actinopteri > Embiotocidae > Brachyistius > Brachyistius frenatus. The sequence goes on along the minus strand of NW_027210620.1, from coordinate 3,299,021 downwards.
GCTTAAAAAAAAAAAAAAAAAAAAAAAAAATCATTAATTTAGCCTTTTTACCAATAAAAAAACCAACCTGTTATTGTGAAGCTTGCCACACACACACACACACACACACACACACACACACACACACACACACACACACACACACACACACACACACACACACACACACACACACACACACACACACACACACACACCCTCACTTGCCTATTGAAACCATGTGGAGGAAGAAAACTAAAGGAGTTGAGGTTGGTTTGACCACCACTCAAACTTCCAAACCTCCATACAGGGCCCTCGCAATGATCACACCTGCCTCTCTTTCCTCCCCCCAAAACATACCGCAGCTTCCCCACCGGCCTCCTCCTGTTTTAGTAAGAGGGGGGTTTTCTTTCTCTCCTCCAGTCCGACGAGGCGGCGGGGATGCTAAAAATAACCCTGGATGTTAGTGGATGTAGCAGCGGTGGAAACCTCTGGCTACAGGCCCCTAATTCATGTTTTTTTTTTTTTCAAAACTCACTCGGCCGCATGCTTTTTACTCTGGGAAGCATCGTGAGCCTGTTTTTTTTTTCTCCCCCTCTCCCCCCCCCATCCTTGAGTTGACAGACAACCAGCTTTAATAAAAAAAAAAAAAAAAATCACAGCAGCACATCATCAGTAGATGAAGGATGCTGGGTTGTTTTTGCACAATCCTCGTCCTAAAGCCACCCCCGGCTGCGATGGCTCGCTGGTGTGATGTGTCAACGTCTATGGCAGCGATTGCACTGGGAGTAAAGTCCAAGTGTTCAGGCTCCATAGGATCCTGACCAACATCTTCTCAATGAATATTTAATCCGGCTCACTGGTTGTGTATGTGTGTGTGTGTGTGCTGCCTTCAATGAATCTTTAATTGATACACTCAAGTCGCTCACAGGCAGGCACGGATTGCAAATGAGTCAAAACCTGCAGTGATTACGCCGTAATAGGCTATCAGCTACCTGGTGTTCTCCCAGACTAAAGCCTCTCAGAGCAGCTTCACACACTTCGGCTCAGACTCCCACTAAAAAGCAATCTGATAGTATCCTGTGCACTCATCTGATGAATAGTCAAACCTGCCTCGCTGCTGCAGCACCAGTCTATTTTTAAAAAGCCAGATCTCATATTTGCTTGCAGATTGTGTGAATTCTTTTTTTTTTTTTTTTTTAACAGAAGGTTTAGTAATGCCAAAAGGAGCAGTTTTGCTTCATGTTTTTTTTGTTTTGTTTTTTGTTTCTCCCTTTTGACCGAGGCTTCCTCCACGAGATCGAGCTCGTGACACGCATGGGTGTTTTTTTTGTATTGTTCAGAGTCCCTGGAGAGCGGCCCGTTCAAGAGAAACATCCCGATGTGTAATTCAAGGAGTGTAGGAGAGCAGTCGAGTTTTAAAAGGTCGACACGATCGCACCGTATCACCTCTCCTGCTGACTTTAATGTAAATAATAGGGATGGATACGAAACCATTGCCAACAGAATATGGAAACGGAAGCTCTGCACATGAGACCGATGCCAGTATGTCACTAAATATGCTGTTTTCCCTTTGCCCGAGAATAGGACAAGAAGATACTCTCAAAACTCCCGACGTCAAAAATGATGGTATAACTGGGAGATGTTTAGCTTAGCTTAGCATAAAGACTGGAGACAGTTTGACACAGATTTGGTTGATAAAAAGGAGGAAACCTGCTAAATAATAAGCTTAAGAGGTGTTTCTTTCCCTCCCGAGAAATAGATAAGAAGATGGTCACAACTCTCATATTCATGATGTCAAAAATGAAGATATATCGTAACCAAACTACGTGCAAAAAAGAGCTTTAAAGTAACAACAGGACTAAAATAGAGGAGGATAAACGAAGGCGGATGTAAATCGGTGAATAACGGTATCGTAACGATTTATAACATTTATAACTATGAACCCTCCAAACTGTTAGAAATGTATTTTAATTCCTAACGAAGAACACGTCGTTCTCTTTAATCACTGGCGTAGATTATCATGTTTCCGTGTCCTTCACAAAAAAAACAAAAAACAAAAAACGTATTGTCATAACTGCATTTATGTGGCTTTGAAATTCAAATGATGCTTTTTCTCAACAGCTCTTAAAGTCCTCTCCAAATAGTCAAGTATTTCAGGCCACACACACACACACACACACACACACACACACACACACACACACACACACGCACACACACGCACACGCACACACACACACACACACACACACACACACACGCGCGCGCGCACACAAAGCTGGGCCTCGTTTGCCTCTTCATTTCTTTCTCGACAGCCATCTTTCAGATGCTCGTATCAAAGTCCTGCATCCTCGCAAGCGCCTCAGCTCGCTTGCCGGATAGGAAATGGGAGAGGAAGGGAAACGCTGGCGAATACAGCTTCCTCAGAACATCATCTTCTCCTCCAGATGAATAACGCGATCGATACGACGATGAATTAATAATGAAAGATGTAGAAGAACAACACTTGCACGGGCCCCTTTTTAGTTCCAGCTTCCCCCCCCCCCCTTTTTTATTTTTTTTATTTTTTATTTTTTTTATTGCTTCGGTCAAACTTCCTGTTTGGGGTGATGATGTTGCAGGAAGCAAGGTGACTTGTTCGGCGTATGGAAATAAAAAACAACAACAACAAAAACCAGATCGAGGCCGATTTGTCCCCCCCCCCGCCCCTCCTTTTTTTTTGGTTTTGTTTGTCGAACACGCAGGTGCTAAACAACTAGTGCGACTTTGTCAGAGGAGGAGTGTGTGGACATGTGTTTGCGATAGATCGACCTGTTGTTTTCGCGAAGGTGTAAGAAATCGCACCTCTCGGCACTTCTCCTCCCGTCTGTCTCTTCGGCTGCACTCGAGGGACAGGGGAGGCAGCTCCGACCGCACAGAGAGGACTGGCTGTTTTCAAGCGTGCAGTGTGTATCTCTGTGTGTGTGTGTTTTTGTGTGTGTGTGTGTGTGTGTGTGTGTGTGTGTGTGTGTGTGTGTGTGTGTGTGTGTGTGTGTGCGCCCGCCACGGTTGCAGGCTCATACATCCTTCAGGATGATGCTGCGCTGTCCTAATTGGCAGATAACTCCAACTTCAGACACAAACTCACGACGCACAAATGCAAAAACTGGTTGGAAACAAAGTGAGAAGACACAGGAAGGGGAAGCTGAGGCTTTACACACTCACGCACACACACGCACACTCACACACACACACACACACACACACACACACACACACACACACACACACACTGTACTTTAAGCTCACCTTTCACAACACAGGCCTTAATTGCTTTGAGGCTGAAGCTCAGGCAGCAGCAGAGGAATAATAAGGCAAACTAATTGAAACTACCTTAAAAGTTGGTATATAAAAAAAAAAAAAAATATATATATATATATATATATATATATATATATATATACATGTATTTTCAGCATTTTTCTCCAAAGGCCAAATAGGTTCTAATTAGACAGCAGAATCCTCTTCATTAACACCTCCGCTTTGCCGTCCAATTTTGCTGCACTAAGCAGCTAAAAGTCTGGACGGCCCGAGTGCCAGGGGACGCCCGGCCGTCTCAGAGCAGGAGGCCTCGGAGCTCCGGGGTGCGCCAGCAGCATCTGCTTCGATGGACACCGTCCAGAAACAAACAGGAAGAAAAAACAAAAAAACAAAAACACGATTCCCGAGGCTGGACATGTTTTAAGGGAGATGAAAGAGGATAGGAGTTAAAAAAAAAAAAAAGGCATCCAAGAGGGAAAATTGAGAAGATTGAAGATGAAGATGTAAGAATGCTGAAATGAGACGGAGCGCCGAAGCCGAGAGCGCAACCTCGACTCGGTGGGAAGGCGGGGTTAAAGATCCCCGAGGTGCTCCTTCTCTCTCTGCTGACGTGAGTGGGACTCCGCTGCTCAGTAAGGCGGCCTGTCAATACGATGCCTTCAGCCAGTAAATGTCACCGTTACAGAAAAAAAAAACCTAAAAAACAAAACTAAAATCCAACTAGCCAGGATGCTGTGATGATACTGCTGATGACGGGAATAATCTCAGCTGGTTTCGGTCGCATTACACTGATAAATTGGTCATTTTGCGACTGTAGGTTTATCCGTTGGTAATCCGGTGAGAGGGGGACTAGAGCTGCAGTATTACAGAGGCGGCCTCGGAGAAGCAAACAGAGTGCTTTGTTGTTGTTGTTGTTGTTGTTGTATAACAGTTGAAAGAGAATTTATCAATTTTCAGATTTCCAAATATTCCACAATTTTGGTAGTTGATACGAGCACCACCTAAAAATCCACAATTCTCGATTCAATTTCGATACCACGGCAAAAAAAAAACTAAATTAAATGAGTTACGCTGCAACCGGGACTCTTATTTTGAAAAGAGCATCGCAGGAAGAAGAGCAGCATGGAGAATTCAAGTAATGAGACTTTACTGTCAAGTCAAACCGAGCAACACTGCGACAAAAAAATAAATAAAAGTACTGCAAAGCCCAGCTGCTCAAAAAGAAAATAGCATGTAAATAATAAACAACTGAAGTGTAATGGATAACAAGAAACAATATTAATATTTCAAAAACAGTCGCTTGTAGGCTTTAAGCATTTAAAATAAAGAATTACGCATTATACGACTCACTCAACTCGTTATGGCAGCATTCGCTATAAACACAGCTCGTACGTAAAATGAGGCCAAACTGCCTTAAACTGCAATACCACCGCGCACCACTAGGGGGGGGGGGGCGGCTCCAAAAAAAAGCCCTCAGGCTCCACAGACTCAACTTCTCTGATGAAATACAAAGTCGGTACATTATTTCCACAAGTCCTCATGGTGTCGTTCACTAAAGTCCCTTCTTCTTGTTGATTTTTCTGGCGGTCCAAAAATAATCGCATCATTAATTCGATATCAGGCTTCAAAAAGTGACATTTTTGGGGAAGGCTTCTCAAATAAGTTTGAAGGATACCGACTTGGTACCGAAGTATCCGTTCTCATAACATCCCTGTCTGTAAGTGGTCATAATAAACATTATGACAACTAGAATGGGGGAAATAAACCTAAAAGAAAAATGACAAGTTGAAAAGGACTTAAGATGATTAATACTGGATATTGAAAAATATATCTTCAGACAGAAATCCCATCCCCCTTTTTTGTTCCCTCAGTGTATCTCCGTATAATATTTCCACAGGAGGGATCATTACAGCTTCACATTATCCCTGTTGTGTCGTGAAACTACCAGCAACGTCAGACAAATCTTAGATTCAGGGAAAGGCGAAAAGGATTCGACCAAATGTGGGATTTTGAAAATGGTAAATTAGTTGCAACCCTTGTTTGCAGATGGTTGGATGCTGATGTTTACGACATCTTTTGTATCACTCAAGTGCAGATTATTTCAACCTCGACCCTCACAATTAGACGAGAACTGTTTAAGTCCGATGTATTTCGACCATCAGCTATCAAAAAAAAAAACCTTCCTGAGTGGAAAGAGCTGTGCCAGAAAAGTGCCGGCTCTCCAAAAAAAACATGGAAGCAGTCTTTATTCACTTTGTGCCACAGCCACTTGGCCACGGGCGCCGTGTCTTTTCTGATGACCAGCGACAGCGCTCAATAAAATGACCCAGGTTGCGCTGAGATGCCGGTCGACAAGCAGCGTCGTGCCCGGCGGCTTGACTCGCATTAGCTTGTGCGCGTCCTGTCGGCTTAATGCATTTCCATCACGTCGGAGACATTTTCCCCTTCGGAGGAAGGCCGCGGCGGGTTTCTTGCATTGTGATTGCTTTTCAGAGACATAATGCACAAACTGTGCCCTTCTGAAAAGGACAGCGTCGTGTGTTCCTTGTACCGGATCAGGAGCGACATCCATGCAGCTTCATTTGTCCTCTCGGCCACACCGAGAAGTCAAAAGGATAACGTTTGAGCTCGTGTTTTTTTTTTTTTTTTTACCCTCTCCATGGCGTTGTCTTTCTGGTGTATCTGGACATCGGCGGTGGAGTTGGAGAAGTCCCGGGGCTTGTTCCTCTGCTTCTTCTTTGTCCTTATATAAAATATAAACATGAAAACCGTCGAGGGAACCCGAAGTCTTTAAAGCGTTGCGGCCGATTCTATATTTCAATTTGTCATTAATTTACTGTAAATGTCACGGCACTCACAGAAAGGAGCAGAAAATCTCGAGAAGAAAAGATGTATTGTGGTATGAATGAGATGTTTTAACTCTGTCCAACGTCCACACTTTAACTCGAAGCAGGATTTTTAACAAAAATGACTATTTTACATTGTTGACCCACGATGCGGAGGGCAGAAACAACGGCAGGTGGTTGAAATTCATCAGGAGAACATCCTGGGACATTCTCCGAGTTATGGCGTGTTCATGAACAAGTGGGAAGTAACAAAGCTGTAACCTCGGAAATGGGAGAATACAACTGAACGCCTGTTTGAAAGTGGGATTTTTTTATTTTATTTTTTTGCGACTTGGTATTCATTTTGGATTTATTCTTTGTTTTATTTGGGGTGCCAGCCAGGTCTCTCTCTCCTGGCATTCAAGACTCCCTCAGTAGGCAGTTTGTGTTAGTCTTTTTTTTTCTAAATACCAAGAAACAATCAACAAAGGAAGCAAGCTAAAAAAAAAAAAAAAAAAAAGGAACACAACACTCGAGGTGGGTGATATGGACCTAAAATATAACCAAGATATTTCAGGGTGTTTCTGCACAAACTACATTCATTCCTACATCTAAAAAAAAAAAAAAGTGTTATAGTTTAATGTGCCAGCATAAACATCTTAAACAGTTTGACTTCAAATATTTGGTCAAAACGAACTAAATTACCAAGTATCATGTTACGTCTGAGCTTTTCTAACTCCACCAATGTGCTTTTTGTTGTTGTTCATAAGGCTGGACAACATGGACAAAATAAAATATCCCAATATTCTTGACAATATTGGTGAAAATATTCAGAAAATATTTACAGACTTGAGATTTTTTTGTTAAATCATCACCGGTCATGTAGATATAAGACAAATAATGGAACCGCTATGAGTCTGATGAGTTTAGTAAATAAAATCACTTTAAGGTAACGCTGTCTTTAAAACCAGGAAAACACGTTATATCACGATATGAGACGATACCAGTATATCATTTTTCCCGTCTATGCGGAGGACTTTATGTGCACATATTTGGTGGGTCGTTTGGGGGATCCATCCCCCAAAGAAAATGTTACGCATTTTCAAATAAATGTAACTATAAGTATTACAATAGCTATGCAAAAAAAAAAAAAAAAAAATTTTTTTTTTAATTTAAATTAAAAATTTTTTTTTTGAAAAGCTAGAGTAGATAAATAATTTTTTAAAAACACCCAAAAAGCTGAATGGCAAAAATTGCTAAAGAAACCCACCGGGGGAACAACAACCATTCGATGTGAGAAAAGTCATTTCGTTTTGATGGTCTCCCGTGAAAACCCCGCTCGTATCGCAATATTAATATAATATGAATACGTTGCCCAGTGCGTTATATAAGTTATACGTATCTTACGATGCGTACTCTACATGATGGCATTATTTCAACTAGTTTGTCATTACTAGGATTTGAGTTTTCTTCATCATTTCAAAATTAGACCAATATTATTGAGAGAAAAAAGCCCATCAAATAAAACAAAACTCCAGTTTTCCCTTCAATCCAAACAATCTAGTTTAGATGTTTGTTTTTTTCCAACAAAAAAACACAATCAGTTCATTAATCAAAGTCCACAAAACATATCAGTCCAGTTTGATCTGTTTCAGCACAACAACAACAACAACAACAACAACCCACAGAGCTTTCACAAACAAAACAGGCAAAGAAATCCTTACTCACGTCAGCCCAATAATCCGGTCCGGGTTTTCCTGGAGCTTCTTCTTCTTCCGGGACTGACAGCTGCTGACTTCCCACAAACAAGCGCTGACAAGTTGAACATTGATCCCAGATGACGGGTTATAACCGGGGGGTGAGGGGGGGGAACCAATCAGAAAGCGCCACGTTTGAGTGGGCGTTTACAAGCGGCAACACTCCGCACATTTTTTTTCCCCCTTTTAGTTCGACGCTCTTATTTTGAAAAGCTCTAGCTTGTTTTCCTGTCGCGGGAAACGGAAAGGAAGGAGAACGTGTGTTTAGAGGTAATTTGACGTTATCAACTCAACACTTCCTGTATCTGTTTCAAAGTAAAATCCCCTCTCGTTGTTTCAGCAGACAGGAAAAAAAAAAAAAAAAAAAATCTCACCCGGGCTTTTATTGTGAAACATTTGCAGCTTGACGAGTAATTTGGGAAGAAGTGTTGCAAAATTAGCAGGATCGTGTCGTTGACCCTATCAAAATAAAGCGATGGGAATAAACACGATTGACTGTTGTGTGTAAACTTGCCGTGTGCGCGCTCACGTTCACGCCTCACAGGTATGCGCTCGAACAAAATAACGCGACGCCGAATTTTTTTTTTGGTGTTCGCCCGGCCGACCGCAGACTGTAACTGACACCGTGCTATTATTGCGAGCATGTTTTTCATGAATATCCTTTTTTTTCTGGCCTTTCAAGCAGCTATATCCGCAGTCGACCTCGTAACATTAGCGCGGGCCGGACCGGTCTGTCAGAAAGACCAGAAGCCCTGCTGGTGGGACGCTGCCTCTCTCTTCGCCGGCTTTGGCCTTTAGACCCCGCAAAGAATGGAGGATGAAAGGGGGAGAGAGAGCACTCTGTTTCCTGTGTGTGTGTGTGTGTGTGTGTGTGTGTGTGTGTGTGTGTGTGTGTGTGTGTGTGTGTGTGTGTGTGTGTGCGTGTCACTATCTCCTGCTCTCTCTGTGATAATCCCGTCTTTATGCCCGAGGGCCCGGATGGCCGCCGCGATGCCTCGTGCCCGGGCTCCTCGTTTCCACTCTCAAATTACAAAAAAAAAGAAAAAACAAATCTCCAGTCTTTTGTGTCGCACAAAGTCTCCACCTCCGTCTCAGACCCCTGCACACTTCTTCTTTTTCTTCCTCCTCCCCCCCACCTCTTCCTCTCACAAGCTATTTTATGCACCATATGTCCACGTCGGCTGGGATACTAAAGACCGCCTGCAGAGTTGGAGGCAGGAAGAAAAAAAAAAAAAAGGAGGCCCAAAAAAACAAAAATGGAGAAAACTGATTTTTTTTAAAAAAAAAAATTATAGACTCGCACTTTTAAATGGCAAAAACCCGAGCAAATGTTAACACTCGGGACATTTTGATGAATTCCCTCCGTCGTAAACAAACGGTTCGTATTCTTGCGCCCGATGCGCCGCTTCCACGTTTTTATTAAGTAACGGAGAAATTGGAGGTAATTTCTCAGCGAAACGACCAGCGAGAGAAGAATAAAAAAAACAACAACCACCGAGGTCAGTTTGCCCCAAAGGCAGAAACGGAGCAGCTGTTATTAATAACATTTCAGAGAGAGCCTTTTACTGATTTGAGTTGATTTCAGTGATCAACTCTTGTTTCTTTTATGCTCCTGTTTTATTTTGTTTTTAATGTTGTTTTTATACGATAAAGGTTTGTTAGAATTCACGCGTTGTTTTGTTTTACTGGCTTATTTTACGCGACGCACTTTGTAACTGGAGTTTAGAAAAGTGCTGTACAAATCGAGTTTATTATTATTATTATTATTACTTGCTCGGCTCACGTCGCGACGCTGTGCTCTAAAGCGTCTTTATTTAAAAAAAAAAATTATTTGGCAGTTAGCTTAGCCGAGCTTTCATTCACTCTTATTGGCTTTGATATATTAAATTCAGCGAGAGTAAAACATTGTCGTGTAACTTCACATGCGTGCGGTGTTACTCTACGTTGTTTGCTTTTATTAGAGCATTCAAAAACAGCAACAACAACAACAAAAAGTCTCTTATTTCAACTAGCCACAGACCTGCTGCAATACGGCCGCAGCAAAGACACGTTTTTTGTTTTTGTTTTTTTTATACGCGTGTTGGAGGTGTGCTGTTATACAGTTTTAATCAACTCATGTAAAAAAAAAAACAGGTATTGAAAGAAAAAGACTTCACGATCAAGTTGAGGAATCGCACACATGTAATGAACAACTCCTAATTAAAGTCCCCTGGTCTATTTTAGTGTTCCCGTTGCCATTTACAGAGCCGGGCGCTGCGATTCATGTTATTAATTACATCTGCTGTAAAATATCAGCTGTTTAAAAAAAAAAAAAAAAAAAAAAAAAAGGCCTTTCTCGCTGCTCTCTCTGGCGTCTCACTTCCTTGATGACAGAAACCGCAAACTCTCGTCGTCTTTTTAAAACATTTTTTTTATTATTATTATTATTCTTCTTCCCAAAAGTGACACGGCATCTTCTGCCGCTGTCTGTTTTTCTGTGTTGCTTTAGCCCGGTTACCACCAGAGATGGTTTCGACGAAAGGCGTTGCTATGGAAACCGGCAAAGTGCCTTTCTCTCTCTCTCTCTCTCTCAAAAAAAAAAAAAAAAAAAAAAAAATGCCAGCAGTAGACGGGACGAGGTGTTGGTATGAGTCCCGGCATCATGTGAGCATCGCGTTTTCCCGGCTGTCAGCTGACAGCTCGGGGATATTTTGTGGGATTTGTTACGTGTCCCAAATCAGAGTTGTGAGAAAATCTTGTTTCTTCAGCGCTTTGCTGTGTGAAGTTGTTTTTTTTAAAGTTTTAATTTTTTTTTTTTTTTATCTCTTACTATGACTGTATTTTGAGTAACTAAGTCACGACACGACATAGATATTTGGCTGAGACTTTATATTGGGAGGAAAAAAAGTTTAAAAAAAACAATCTCAAGTTGGACCAAAACTGAGGAAATATGAACAAAATGTTGTCATTTGCAAGCAGAGGATGATTATGGAGTTCATTTTGAAAGATTATGCAATTTTGCATTCATCAACTCCAATTTCAAAAACAGGCAACGAGCTACAGAATAAGGCGACGAACAATTACGACGTGACACAACGTTTGACCTCCACAAATGGCTTGCACGTGAAACCAGAGACAAACAAACTGTTTGTTAAGTTCAAATAAAACTTTTGATCAGAAAACTATAAGATTATAGCAGTCGGATGAGGAGAAATAGTCCATAGGACACTTTTCCCACGTCTAAAATTCTCTTATTATGTCATGAATGAGATGTACATATCCCAGGTAACAATGTTCTTCATTAGTATTTCTTTAATTACCGCCGAGGGCTCTTTAACAAAGACAAAAATGCATTAATAATATAAATCATTGCAATGTAATTGAAGCTTTATGAGCCAGCCGGTTGACACTTGTAACCGTGTGAAGGGGAAATCAACCCTGAGACAGCAGTAACACACACCAACGTCACGACAGCTCGGCCTCGAGGTCTGAAACAAAAGTCACCGCCGGCGCTTTTTCAGACACAAATCCTGGAAATTGGAAGACCAGACTTATCTGTTAATCCTCTAACAAAAATAAAATAATAAAAAAATAAAAAAACATTGCGAAACGTCAGCGTTCAAACAAGCATCAAAGGAGCGAAAGGTCAGTACAAAGTCGGCCGCTGATTTATTTGCAGTGAAGCGGCTGCAGGTTTTGTCTGATTAAACAGATTACCGGGCGCTGATTCGGCCGTGTGTTGTATTCATCCTGATGACCGTGAACGGCGGGTTTTTTAAATTATTTTTTTGGTGTTGAAAACTTACACAAGAACTTTTCAGGATTCAGAGGGATGTCTCTTTTCACGTCGGCGTCGTGACGCTCGGTCCTGCCCCGAGCTGTAACTCCCGACACGGTTTCTTCCGCAAAGTTTGAAGTCGGTATGTTTTTTTTTGTTTTAAAACGACACTCGCCTCAGGCTTTGCTTACGTTTTATTTTTTTAGTTTTTTAAGTCTAGCGGGAGGGAGATCCTGTCTGTATAGGCTGACGGGTGCCGAGAACCGAGAGCCAGTTCAGGAGGTCGAACAGGCAGACTAAAGACGCTTGTTTTTTGTTGTTGTTTTTTTTCATACACGTACGGCCTATTGTGTACGACGTGGACCACGCCGGGGAAAAGTGTCAGAATCAGAGAGACGGCCTTCAGTCGCAGACGCTGACCTTCTCTTCATGGAGCTTTAGGAAGCTATAAGTGAGTGTCGAGAGGTTTCCCGCCGGGCTCTGCTGACCGAAGCGGAAACGAAGACGTTTCGGCCTTTTTCCAGCTGCTGTTGCTCAACTGTTTATCGGCAGGTTATCGTCTCTCTGCACCGACGTCCGTTTGAATACGAGGAGAGGAAAATTAAAATGTGGACTAATTTCTACGTTTTGTTTTCAACAGTATATATATATATTTTTATGATTTCCGACATTTTGCCGGTAAACAGGAAGTATAACGTTGCCGTGGGCTATAACTTTAGCTTTTTTTTTAGTGTAGTTTCAATTTCGCTTACATTTATGACAAACTAGCACTATTAAAAAAAAAATTTGCAGGGAAATTAGTTTTTATTTTTCACTGTACATCACTAGTTTTCATGAATTTTCTGAAACATTAATTCCCCAAAATGTATAAAAAAAAACAACAACAATAAACCTGAATTTTTTTTTCTTTTTTCTTTTTCTTTTACTTTTAGAGGCTCCCGCATGTGAAAAAAAACAAAACAACAACCTCGCTTTGCACTGACACTCTTAATCCCTCAGCAGCCGGGTTAATGGTGTCCTCTTTGTCTTTCTCAGGGGCGTGGTGCGAGTGGACATCAATCTACAGGATGTTGATATCGACCAGTGCTCCGCCGACGGCTGGTTTGCTGGAACCCATCGATGCAACCTGACCACGATGGAGGTGAGTGTGCCGAACGTGTGGATTAGACGGAAGATTGATCCGCTCCGTAAAACTGAACTGTAACGTACACCCGCTCGGTCACATCTCTGCGAAGGCACCAAATGGAAAAGCAGTAAATCTTTTGTCTTTGTGACAAACGGATGGCGATGTGATTCCTCCCCTTTCCCCCTTAAACGTGCCGTTACAGCCAGCTGCTGCCTAACTAAACACCGCAGGGCTATATTCTGTGTGATTTTTAAGCGTAGTTATAAATATATATATATATATTTGTTGAACTTGCTTCAAAACCAGATTCAACTTTATTTCTATGGCGCCAAATCACAACGCGGGTTATTTCACGGCACTTTTAACACATTAAAGTCCTTTACAGCAGAAACTTTACAGCTTCATGCAGAGAAACCCAACAATTCCCACAGAAGCAGGGAGGGGAGAAAAAAAAAAAAAAAAACTCCAACAGACGGAAGGAAAAACTCTGTCGTAACAGGAAGTGGGGTGAGAGGAGAGCGGAGAGAGAAAAGGACAGCATAGAGATCCAAAATATGAAGTTGTTGGTGGGGGCAGACAATCACAGACCAGAGACATGCATCAGACAAAAGCAAAAATGTACACGTTGTTACATGTAATGCTTTGCTTGAACATATAACCACAGTTTTATATGATACTATAAATACAAAAATTAAAAAAAAAAAAAATCACTTGATATTTATTGTTAGAAATTCATGTGTCAAAGCTGCCATGAAGGATTATGCTCCGGTCACACATGGAGCTCGGTTAAAGCACCTCGTCTCAGTTATTACCGCCATCGAGGTTACGCCGTCATGAAATATGATGCGTTTTGTCTGTTGACACTGAACGCGCAGCTTTGCGTGAAACTGGTCCGACGGGACGGAGGCCGAGTCGTTTAGTAGTCGTCAGGCGTCGGACGGAGAGACGGTCGACGGACATCGCCTCGAATCTCTGGGGGTCTTTTTTTTTCTTTTTTTCAGGGTCGGGAAATATATTTAACTTGAAATTCAAGCGGGGGTTAGAAAACACGTTCCTCATCGGCGGAGGAGGGAAAATAGCCGTTTGTTATACCGACGAATAATATCCCGTCTCAAGGCCTCGGGACATCATCGATAAAACTCTCTGTCTGTTATTTTTTTTTTTTTTTAAGAGGATCCGTTATCATTTAAGTTGGAGTCACACGAGTGGTCAAATATTCGCTTTCTTCGGCTCGTTTTGGTCTCAACCAAAACTCCTGAAAGGAAATATTTGGCGAGCTGACGTTGTGTGTGCCGGCTGTTTGGTGCCGAGCAGGTCGTGTAACGATGCTTTTTTTTTTGTTTTGTTTTGTTGTGTTGTCACTAAAAAAACAACAACAATTAAACAAAAAAAAACCCCAAAAAGGGTGGGAAAAACCAAATGATGAGCTGAAAGATGCTCCGTAGATCGATGGGTTTGTCAATACGAGGACTATTTTATAACTGATTGTTAATGTAAAGATATTGATTGTTCAGCCTTTAACAGACGTCCTCCTGGAAATAAAACATACTTCACATCAGCGATATCAGCCGATAGATCCGGGAGAGGAGCGCGTAGATCAGACTGCTTCATAATGCATGTGATGTAATGGATTGCAGCGAGCCTCTGAATAATTAATAACTCTCTTTGTTTGAGTACTTCCAACCTCTTCGTGGACAGTCAATGCCAGAGACATTTGACATAGTGCCTGTGTGTATGCGTGTGTGTGTGTGTGTTCATGTGTGTGTGTGTGTGTGTGTGTTTGTGTGTGTGTGTGCCGGGTGACTGCAAGGAGGGAACTGCATCGTTAATGGTATGGATTTTAGCTGGGTTTGCACAGTGATGATCTCCGTGTGCTCGCCGCCAGGAAGCGTCGTCGGGACGCACAAACGCTCTCGCTCGCAGCTGAGCGTCTTTCGTGACAGCTTTATCACGCAGGAAGTGTCGTCGCTGCTCAATAAACAACACGGATTGCGGCGCGTGGAAGCGTGTCGAGCAACATCAGCGGTGATTTTAAGCCTCCTTCCCTTTTCTCTCGTAAATCCCAAGAGTTCGCATCGTGTTTCGTGAATTGAGACGCAGATTTGGTGCAAGTACAGCTGAGCCGTCTTTATATCTGTTTACAGCTGACGTCCTTCCTTCCTTCCTTCCTTCCTTCCTTCCCTCCCTCCTTCCTTCTTTTCCCCCTCCCTCCCTCCTTCCTTCCTTCTCCCCTCCCTCCTTCCTCCCTCCCTCCCTCCCTCCCTCCCTCCCTACCTCCCTCCTTCTTTCCTTTCCCCCCTCCCTCCTTCCCTCCCTCCCTCCCTCTCTCCCTCCTTCCTTCCTTCCTTCCTTCTTTCCTCCCTTCCTCCCTCTCTTCTTCCTTCCTTCCTTCCTTCCTTCCTTCCTTCCTTCCTTCCTTCCTTCCTTCCTTCCTTCCTCCCTCCCTTCCTTCCTTCCTTCCCCCGGTTCTTAAAGTGCCCGACCAGAGGCTGATATGGGAGGCGGATGTCTCTGCAGCTATGAATAGAAAAGCACGACTGCGGTGTAATCGAGTCTCGCCGAGCTGCCTGTGTGTGGTAATTAGATAAAAACGGCACAGGGAGGGAGGGAAGCCCTGTATTTGCAAACTGGCATTCATTTTGTTTTATTGACTTTTTTTTTTTTTTTTTTTTTTTGTGGGGCTTTTGGTTTTTTACCATGTGGGTATTCCCCTCTGCATGTGCAGCAATTTGTTGTCTAATGGGTTTCTTTGGGGCCATTAAAATATCCACGTCTGGAGTAATTTTTGTTTTTTTTATTGGGAACGAAGTGTTTCGTGGGTGTTGGAGCAGCTTATTTACCGAGCACTTCCATTTATTTACGTTATTCGCCTTCCTTCTCCTCGCTCGGATGCTCTTCATAACAGCGCGCTGAGTCGTTGTTTTTTTCCGTGCAGCTGTGACTGCTGTTCATTTTCGTCTTAACAGCGGTTTAAGTGTGGCCATTCCAGCAATTGAATTTCACAAAATGCAGTTGTTTCCAGCCGGCCTGCCTGCCAGCCAGCCGGCCGGCCGGCCGCTGCTGTTTGCCCGGCCGAGCATGCAGCCAGCCCAAACTCAGATGGAGGCAGATGCCACGGATGACTGATCCACCAGGCAAGCAGGCGAAAGGCAAAACAAAATGAGGCTCAGACTATTGACAAGAAAAATGCAGTAACCCAACAGCGACAGAAAGCCACGGTTGTTTGAAAGCAGTGCTATTTTTAAAAAAAGAAATCCAACGATTGTTCAAAGTTTTCTTTGATTCTTTATTCACGCATCATTTTCTCAGAGCCCCCACTTTTTTTTTTTTTTTTTTTTTTTTAGACAGATAGGCTTCAACATTTTAGTCCTTTGTGTTGTTTCTGAATAATTGAGCACTTTGTCTTTTTTTTTTCCCCTCGCGACAAATGGAAATTTACGCTGCCAGTGCTGTGACATTATTTTTTCACGTCAAAATCCACAAGACTGGAAACAAAAAAAAAATTGTCAAGAGTTCTCTGGAAATAATACAAATCACTAAGATTACATTCAAATCAAGCGAAATGACAGTTGACTATACAAATTCTTGGATCAAGGTGCTCTGATATTGGGAACGAGTTAAATATTCTGAATTCATATACATAACCATCAATTTACAGGAGCTCGCTTGTCAAAATGCTGCTGTCAAAAGCAATATATATAGCGATCAATCTTCTGGACTCCGACTACAGACCGGTCACTGCATTTATTTAGACCAGGAGCAAACGTCCCATTTTCTTTGCTTAAACCAATCATTGTGAAACTCCATGAATCACAGCAAAAACAACAAAGCCCAAAGATTATCAACCACAATCTTAATTTTTATACCACTCATCTCTCACTAATGGCACTTCCATCAGCGCGCTCCGCCGTTCTTCAAAAGTCCGGGACTTCGCCGCCCTCGGGGCACCGTACGTCGGAGAACCGCGGATGATGATGAATGTTTCAATCAATTAGCTTATTGCTCAGAACAAGCGGCGGGGGCCCCCTCGGGGACGGCAGCCCGTGAAAGGCGGTGACACGCAACCTGAGTGATTGCTCCGCCCGCCCCCGACGAGGACTCCTGACTCGGCGCTGTGTTTCCTGTGTTCGAGGGACGCCGCGTTTTATTAACTGAGAATGAAACGTCGAGCTGCGGCGACACGTACGAGGCAGAGAGTGTGAAAAACACATTCTTTTTAAAATGTCATTTGCTGTAAACAGAATCGCGGTTTCGCATCTGTAGACGAGCCGCCGCTGCTCGGGAGCCGGATCTGGTCTTTTTTAGCCGGCGTGGCTCTCGGGGACGGCCGTCTGTCGGTCCGCCTCTTTGGGTCCGGACTCGAGACGTCAATAGCTACGAGATTGGGTTTTCACGGTCTCCGGAGGATGCATCGTAATGGCTTTGGAGGTTTTGGCGCTCTCGTGAGGTTTCTCACTTGTGCTTTTTGAATGAAGTGGTCTGACAGCTATTAAATGAGTTGTCACCGTGTGACATGTGGTACATGTTATCACATCCAGCTCCAAGGTTGAAGTGTAACGTTTGCGATAGCCTGACTTTTATCTCACATTGTCACCTGCTCAGCTTTACAGTTTATCCAGCACTTTATCACAAAATATCCATCAAATATATATATATATATATATATATATATATATGTATACGTGCTTTAATGTTCTTGTGTTGGTTAGGAGTTAATGTTGTCATTGTGTGTTTTGGGATGAGGCGGAAAAGTACGGCATACCGATGTCGTGATACGAGATGAGACAAGATGTTGTCTTAGAGTTTGGATATTGTAATATTGTGATAGCGGGCATAAGTGAAATGTTGTCCTGGTTTTAAAGGCTGCATTACAGTAAAGCGACTTAATAGGTCAAACTCTTCCAGCTCTTCTGTTATTGGCTTTTACCCACTTTATCGTTGTATCGTTGTAAATATTTTGTGAAAGCACCAATGGGCATCCCTACAATATATTTTTTTCAATATTAATATGGAGGTATTTGCTCAAAAGCATCGTGATGTTTTGAATTTTGTCTATATTGTCTGTAGTAGAAATCCAGCATGTAAAATTAATGCAGTGAAAACTCTGTGTTGAGTTCAAACTCTTTTCTGGAGTTGAAATACGACAGTCGAAGCGTCAGTCATTCACGTCGCCGCGGCCGACCGGGCACAGGGGAGACTGGTACTTGTGTTTCTCGTACACTGAACTGCATGTGTGGTTTATTTTAATGCCTCGCTGCGGTGCTCTCTCTTCCTCCCTCTGTCGTTCGAGAGGCTGAAGTGGATATTCGGGCTGTGTCTGTTGACTCACTGTTACATCTTGACCTTGCTTCACAAGGTCGTCCCGGCCCAGCCTGCTGTCATCTCAATCACATGCTGATTTCTCCGCCCGTGTACGCTGTGCTGCTGAATTAATAACGCCATCAGTGTTGAACAACTGCTGCTGCCCTCCCGCTGTGCCCGCGCCCACCTTCTGCCTCTCTCCCTTACGTACGCACTTGTTGTCCTCAGTCTCGCCCCGGACCTCAGTTTCAACACTTTTAGCAACGCGACATAATTTCAATTTCCACCAAAAGTCATCGTGTTAAGATGAATGATAAACCGTGTGGCGACCAGATTCGATTGCCTTTCTCTCTATATCGTGACTGTATGAACATTATTTTCCCGCCACCTTCTTGTTGTTTTAATTCAAAAATAACGAGTGTGTTCATATTTGTCTTCCCGATCTGAATTTGTTAACCTTTTTCCCTCCAAATTTGAGTTTTGTCTCCTAATTATGTCTGTGATCAGATTTTTTTTTTTTTTTTTTTGTCTCCAAGAGGTAACTGTGTGCAATCTGACTTTCATACCCAAAAGGAAAAGGGGTAAATATTTATTTGAGTTTTTAATTAATTTCATCTACACCGTGACAACAGATTTTTGTCCCTGCAACGTTTTCTGTGTGCACGATTTAGTCCCTTTCAGTCTTGTTTGCGCAAACAGATTTTTTTTTTTTAGTCCTCACAATTTTACTGAACAGATTTACACTTTTTGTCCCAACAGTGAATATGTAAACATATTTTGATCCCCACATTTTGGCCCTCACGTTGGAACGGATGCACTCAGCCGTAGGGAATAAAAGAATCCGTCCTACTCGTCCAGTACCGGTGAACTTTCACATCGATCGAGCCCGTGGTTGGATTTTTAAAAAAAAAAGAAAGAAAGGAAAACCAGCTGATTGGCATGAACCTCAGCGGTGACCTGCGACACAAGCCGTTCACGTCACGCATTGTTTGTGTGATTTACGTCTCATTGTTTCTTGTCCTGCAATCTTCACTTGCAGCCTCGCCTATAACTTAGAGATCTGACAAATGGCCACGCAATCGCGTCGGTAGCTTCGACAACGAGCACTTTATCTGCGGGAGAACATGTATTTCGAGGCTGTGACGTACAGCTGCCGGCACATCTTTCGGATAACACAATGTGATTTCCTTAATTTGGTTAATTTATTCATTTAGCATTTAAGGACATATGACAGGTTAAACTGATGGGATTCATTTTTTGAAACACCGACATTCATTTAATCAGTTGGGTCACAAATGAGATGGATTTTAAGCCTCGGTCGCATGCGAAGGTTTTAGACCTCATTCTGTCCCGTAATGACTTGTCTTTTGCACCAGCAATCATTTGAGAAAAATACAAGACGATGAGAAATAGGCTTTTTTTTTTTCTTTCTTTTCTTTTCTAAATGGCAAATACACTGTAATTGAAAGTCTGGGGTTGTACTACTATTCCCCTGCTAAAATGCCCTCAGAACACAATACCGAAAGCAATTAAACATGCAATTAGATGTAACTTTATGTGTCATTTGTGTAATTTAATAGTCTTGTTATCCAGTTCCTAATTTTTTTTGAGGGTTTTTACTCCAAAATTAAGAAAGATTTTATGGTGCAATTATTGCCGGCCAGACATATTGCCTATATTATGACATTACTTTAAAAAAAAAATTAAAAAAAAAAAAGAATCAGGTTTAATGCAGGCTAACTACATAAAGAGGTACAAATCAGAGCCTAAAAGCTGAATTATGGAGTCTTCTTCCGGGCACGGTTACCGGTTACCTCAGGTCCAGCGCGCTTGTATGTCACATCCAAATATGTCATTCTTCACTGGATCTTCATCTTTCACTCGACATGCCGTTAACTCAGAAACCTCCCAGAGCCCCCGTGTGAAAGTGATACACATTAGCTGAGCAACGGTGAGTAACGTTTATCTGCTTGTTTCTCTGACAGATTTCCCATCCAAGTGTTCCCTCTGCACTCATTCAACAAAAGTGCTTATCGGTTCATCTGCGGGCCCCGATGCGCATTGTGAGACAAAAATAGCAAGTTTTTTTTTTTACTATCTTGGGAATCCCACCCCCACGCCGGTTGTTAGATACACGGCAGCGTTGTGGTTCGGAGGTGTGTGTGTGTGTGTGGGGGGGGAATCCCTCAAGGGACTTGTGTCAAGAATAGTGTCACACCAGGCCACGGCCCCTTTCAGCCCGCTAAATCCCATTTCAGCAATTTGGGGGGAAGAGAAGCGTCTTGAAGCGAATTTGGGGGGAAGAGAAGCGTCTTGAAGCGTCCTAATTAATGGCATTCCTTGCTATGTTGCCTGTTAAGATTTTGTTCAGGAGCCTATAAATAGGGTAATTGCTAATTATCTACAGTGATCTCACCAAAGCTGTGATTATGCTTCGGAGTTGATAAGGGTCTGTGACAGAAAAGGAAACAGAATACCGCTGTGCACAAACAGATTTAAACTCAGCCTTCAATTTGAGCAAATCCTTTTGTGCCGGCGAATTACGCAGCGTCGTGGTAAAGGAGTAGAGAGAGGCTAGGATATTAGGTCCTAAAAAAAAAAAAAAAAGGACCAAAAAAAATATAGTGTGATTATCTTTTTCGCTGGAGACAGAAAGATTAAGGAATGAACGCAGATGTAGATCCGTCTGTAGCTCTGCAGATGGAGTGTAACGTCTTGGAAGCAGTTTGTTAAAGTCCTCGTAGGTGCTAGAACATTGAATATGCATTACCAACGTCATGCCACCACAGTCTGGTTCAAAACATGTGAATATAAGTTGAAAGAGCGCTCTGATAAACTAGCCTTGTGGTGTGTTACGCTGCTGGGGTCTGATTTTCACTTTAAAATCAAATCATCAGAACTACAGACATCAATGCCTTTTATATTTCTTCAGTGTCAAAACCTGGCGCCTACATTTCTCACAATAAAACCCAGGTGATGCCACTTAAGTCCGTTTGTAGTGTTTTGTGCAGCTTCCTGCTTAAAAAAAAAGAAGCTTTATGGAGCCTCGTCACATAAGCGGTACGTCTCCACGTGACACATGGTAGAGTTCCCGTTTCAGTATTTTTGGAAAAGAATGCAACTTTTCCAACATTTCAAACCAAAATAATGCAAAAATATTGAGTAATACTGTCATCTAAGGTTAAATGAGGCCACTGATGAACAAAAAAATCCATCCCACATTGGACACAGGTAAAATGCTCTGTGTCCCCGCAGCCCTGTCTGTTCAGAGTGTGTGTGGGGGGTGGGGGGTGGGGGGTTGGAGATGGACACATCGACGTAGAGGGCTGATGGCCGTAACACAGAGGGACGACAGATCACAGGACACCTCTGGTTTTTAACAGCGCTGTCCCTTTCCCTAACCGCCGTCCCGCTAATTGGCTGTGTGGATAATGCTGGAACTCCGAATTTACATGGAAACACTTTGAAGACTTGAGTACACTTGCATCCCCCCTCTCCCTCCCCCCACCGGGCAAAGTCTTACATACGCTCTTCGCCCAGCCTCGGCAGCACACCGCAAAGCCGAGGCGCAAAGCAAACAGTCGGCCCAGGGAGGACGAGATGAAGAGACGAATGTAGCAGTAAAACATTTGTCTAGGGCCCCATGAGATTGGATGGGAAGTGAAGTACAGCTGCATGCTTACAAAGGATAAAACTCGGCAAAGATAGAGTGACGGACGCGGATGGAAAGATTGAAGACGTTAACCAGTCTTCAGTTTAGGTCTTACGAAGGTATTTTCAAGCCTGTGTTGCCTCGAGGAAACCTGCCATCTACCAGAGATGCTTTTCCCACTAGAGGTTTTGAACCATCCACCCACTTTACATCAGTTATCTGGATTTCATGTCATGGTAGCAGTGGGCCACAGCAGCAGACGGTCCCAGACCTCCGTCACCTTCGACCCTATATGTGCCCCCACCAGGCTGCCATGGAGTATCCAGAAGGCTTTTTATTTTTTATTTTTTATTCCTGATGCTCTTTTCCAGCGATCATGATCCTCGTTTGTGCATAATTGTGCTCATTTGTTGTTTCTAATCTAATCGCAGAACTTGCAAGAGTCCGTTGCGCGCGCCGAGGAGCTGCATGCGTTTGCCCGGCCCGGCCCGATGGCAGCGTGGAGCTCCCTCAGGGCCAGAGTGTTTATCTCGCTGGTGTTTAGGCTCTGGTCTTTGGACGCCGCCCAAAGCGAGGCCCCCGCCGTCCGTGCAGCTCTGCCCCGGTTAACTCCCGCCAGTTGACCTCGTTTAAAGGCCTGGCTGGCCGTCTCGCTTGTCCCTCTGAGCGCCCGGGCCGCGGCCCGTCCAGCAGTGTTTCGTCCACTCGCTCTCATACGCAAACGCACACGAACACGGGAATCGCGATTGTACGTTCAGCCTTGCCGCTCCGAGGGTCCGTTAAACATGAAGCCGACTGCACCCGTGGTGTTCTCCATGATGGTCAATTACTCAGAGGGCTCTGTGAACGTTTACTTAACATAGGACTGATTTTTCCTTCTTTTTAATGTATTCAGTACGTGCAGGATGTGTGACTGTCCAGTAGGAACTATATTTGTGAGTATATTCCTTACGTTAGTGTTAAAAATAGAAGATCTATATTGAACAACTTTAAATGCCGTATGAGTTGGAGGCGATATAATAAACTACACAATAACGTCTGAAACCACAGTTTGTTTATCCACCGCAGCGCAGAGCCCAACCCTTTTCAAACCCACCGGGATAATTAGAATAATCTCTTTTCATAATGCAACTTTTTGTCAAGACCTGGTAGGTTGTTGTTTTTTTTAGATTGCATGCTTTCCAGTTCAGAATCACTGATCACTCTTTTCTGTTAAAATATGCAGTTTGCAATCCCAAAGCGAGACGACCCCGGTGATATCACCATGGTGATTCTCTCTATAATACAACTTTTTGCACTTGCTGAATAATACCTCCCCCTCCCCCACCCCCGCCACCACCACCACCACCACGAGCCGTCACTTTATCCTAATTAGTAAAATAAACGAACACGTGCGTGCATTTATTTCATTGTAAGGATCTCATTAGGCTCAGAGTCGTGAGCTGAATTTCAGCAGGATGTTCCAGTGTTTAACAGACCATGTACAACTCGTGTTGTTTTTTTTTGTTTTTGTTTTTTTCCCCCCCTTCAAAACAAACACAAACTTCCTGCATCTTCTAATTTCCCTCGTGCCTTCATACAAATCTTGAGCTGGTGATTTACAACAGGCTGCATGCAAACAGACTCTGTTCTGTATGTGCAGGATAAATTGCCTTCCTCTTCCTCTTCCTCTTCCTTTTCCTCTTCCTCCTCCTCCTTCTAACCTCCTCTCTGTGTATGCTATAGTTCAATCTGTAATTATAGGATGATAAGCTTTCCTCAGGGTTTATGTTGCACTCTGTAGGATCATTACAAATATCTACAGAGGCCTATTAGCGGTTGATTAGGCACTACGCTGGACCGGAAGAGCGTGGGCTTATTTCAAAGAGAGGAAGAGGCCTCGGCAGGCGCTAATTAGCCAGCAGAATTAAAATAGTTCCTGCTTTCCTGGTCAGGTGGAAGATGCCTGGCCTCCGCATCAATTAGTGCTTGGAGTTGGGTTTATTCCCCCGCTTCATGCCACGGAGAGGTGATGGAGGAGAACGGCTGTGTTTGATGTCTGGAGAAAGTGTGTATACATATATATATAGAAGGAGTGAACAGTCATGCACAAACCACACCTTAAATTTAGCTCAGTTTCAAAACGTGTCTGGCTCAGGCATTGAACATTATTTTCATTATATTCCTTTAAAAAAAATTCCACCCAGAGATTATTATTCATTTTCTGGGGGTCCATCTGAAAATAATCCCGTCATTAATTAGAAAATAAGATTAAAAAAAAAAAAAAACTTGTTCTTGGAGGTGTGTCTGTTTGATTGACAGGCCAGCGGCGCAGTCAGGTTACAGTTATTGGTAGGCGGGACTTAGTATCGGCGGGTTTCCAATTAGTCAGATCCCCTCGCTCCCCCCACAGCTCGTACAAATATGGTCACTTCTGGCTCCAAACCGCTTGGAAACTAACAAGATGGCGCCACCACCCCAGCAGATGCTGTAGATCCCAAACTGATGAAGCCAAGATATTAAAATACATTAATGGTTCAAATCTGTCATGTTAGAAACAACAACTAAAGTAAGAAATATCACACAAACCACCAAAAAACCGCGTCTCTTTCTATTTCCTACGGCCCGTTCTGAGTGCTCTGTTGCAGGCGGACCGCGGTGGCCTCACAGCGTGACGCACTCCGATTAAAAAGGCCCTCGCTCGCGGTCACACACATGTCACCATGGCAATTAGCATGTCAAAGTGTGCGGGATTGACAGCTGCCACAGCTGGGATGTAAGCAAGAATGAGCAGTGCTGGTGGGGGGAACCCGCGGGTGCTGGAGGCATACAGTACGAGCTCCGGGTGTCTCTCTCACACGTGACTGTCATAAAGAATAAATGAGGTGGATCGTGTTTACTGATCTCTGCAGGTCATGCTGGTGACAGAACTGTAACAGACACTATTTCTTATTTTATTTGCCATCGTCTCTTGTGCAGAAGAAATAGATTCACATCTTTAATATTCTTTAAGCTTCTGTACAATCAAACGCAATATTTTTTTTTTAATCTTCTACTTTAGACCGAATGAATTGTCGGCAATTTCGAGTGACTTCTGCTCTCTGCCAACGCAGTTTAGTGCCTTCAGCTTATTAGAGAAAGAACAACATGTCAGCTTGAGTTGCTTTCTGTCAACAGAACTTCAGCTATAATTAATGGCAGATGTCATGCATATAGAAGTAGGTCATTGCTTGTGTGTGCTTGATTTGAAATATTATAACAGCATGTTTTATAAGCAGAAAGAAAATAGCTGTAATTTTTTTTATCATAATATAATGCTACAGAATATGACAGTATTTTACGCATGTTATTTACACTAGTATATTGATTTTAAAAATGTAACTTCATCTTTTCGTTATTGAATAATCTGCGTATTATTTCTTGTAATAATTAATACATTGTTTAGTCACATTACAAAACATAGTGAAAAATATATCATCAAAATAGGGGAAAAGAACAAACAACAACAAACATTTCAACCAATGTCACTTTGGCATTTTGCTCGAAGATATAATGGTAAAATGAGGCAAAAAATTACTGCCGACGATCTTTCAACTGACTAAATGTTTAAATTCTTATATTAAAATTAATAATCTCAAAGATTTTCATTGACGTAAATGTCAATGAAGTTATTATCTGTTACTGAATGAGATAACAATGGTGATTGAGTCTGCGGCCCTTTGATGAAAGCTCAAACTCAACGAGCAGTTAGTGGCGCCTTTTCCACCACCCAGCGGTGTTCCCCCAGAGAGGGTGGGTGGGCGGAGCTTAACACTACAATCTCGCTCTTCAACCGCCGACTGACTGACGTTCGAACAGGGGACACTGTTTGGATCTCTTGGAAGGGAAGTTCAAAAGCTGTAATTACCACATCGGCAATCGCCACTTATCACCACAGGTGCCACCAAAAAAACCAAAGCGAAGATCCCCCTGATTGTTACTTCAGATTCGTTACTCAGACACCAGGGATCTCAGACACTAAAGGGACGTAAAAGGTCCACGTTACATTCGATGGTTTTCAGACAATGTCACCGTGTCTATCTGTGAGGCCTTAAAAAATTGGCCGAATTTATTTTCCCTCTTCAAAACCTTCCACACATTCATCATTGTTGGGAAACTTGCGGTCTACTTTTTCGGCTTCTCGCTGGTGCATGATTGCCACCCGTTGACCGCCGGCATGGCGTAAAACATCTGGCAGGAATGTGCATTACATCACCTGCGTGCCGAAACAGGGATTTGGCTCACAGCGCAGTTACGAGCGGTCAGAAACTAACGGGGCACCTTTTAAGTTGCTGCTTAATGTCATTTCTTGTTTTTTTTTTTTCTTATGTACGAACAGATGCGATGCTTTTGAAATGAAGAGGGTTTCATCTTGGAGCAGAAATCTCGATATAACCTTACATCGCACCTGACATTTGTCCAAGGTGTCTCAGCCTGAGTGGCGACCTTTTACAAATCGGGTCCGAACCCATGCGTTTTCTGGCCTGTTGAAATGCCTCTTGTCTCTGGCTGAGCTCACGTGGGACTGATGGCGGGTAGCTGCTTCCCCTTCGTTCAACGTACTTCGCGTCCAAGTGCCTGCATCAGTCACCGCAGCGGGGCAGGAGTGGGATGCACTGCCAGGGCTATTCCTGGCTCTCCCTGTCACACACACACACACACACATACACACTGAAAATATGCGTAGTCACACACACGCACACAAACACACACACACACACACACACCTGTCTCTGGCTGTTTCTCCTGGCGTCTCCGTGAGGTGGGCATATTAACAGTGGCAGGCGGTAGCTGCAGCACGCTCCAGCTGTCCCGAGGAGACGGCTGTTGGGGAATCAGAGTTGAAATCGGTTACCTGAGTCATTTTTCACCGCAGTCCTAATTTAAAGCCACGCCAGGCGGATTCTGACGAAGGAGAGCACAACTCAGCAGCCTAAATCAAAGTGAGAGACGCCAGTCCGGCGCACCATCTATCCTGCAGATTCATCCGGTGGCTTCGGTGGCCGCGGGATGCATTAGATTAAACTAACTGCTGAAATGCAAACTGCTTCCTATAAGCAGTGAGTGGGCTCTTCAATTTAAGTATCTCAGACTGGTCAAGTTGGGTTAACCAATGTGTGCTGTTTCTGTTGCTGTCCATAAAACAATCTGACCCGAAACAAGAAAAATCCAAGATTTGATTTATTTTAAAACAAGGAATCTGGTTAAAACTAGCAGTGCAATCACAGTGAAATGCATTAGATCGAAGAAAGTATCCTGCAATTTGTTTCTGTACTTCACTCTGCTAAAAAAGCTTTTTTTTGTAATAATTTCATAATAACACACTATATTATCTATAATTTTGTTCTCTAGGCAAGGCAAGGTAAATTTATTTGTAGAGCACATTTCAACAAGACAATTCAAAGTGCTTCACATAAAACCATTAAAAGCATCAAAACAGAGGGCAAAAGAAAAGGACATTTTAAAACAATTAAGAACATTGATTGAAACATTAAAAACAGTCATTAAAAGAGAATCTTTACTCCTGCTGGTTTGCTTTCTTCCATTTAGGAGGAGTCGGATACTGGACATGTGCCTATTTACAATTTTAGCAAAAATAAACATTCATTTGGAGTCATTTTTCTGGAGACGAGAAGAATTGAAGTCCAATTTTGTATTCTTCTTTTCTTTTTTTTTTTAGCTCTGGTTTGATCTTCACCACCTCCCGAGAGGAACATCAGGCTCTTTAAATTAAAATGCACCACAACGATCGGCAAACTAGTCGCAAACAGCTTCGGTCCCTGTTTGCGTTAAGGTTGGCGTGGCCGCTCTGAACAGTTCGACCAATCGGAAACCGGATGGCGGTGGCTGAGTGCGAAAGACGTTGACGATAGCGGCGAGTTTCAGCGCCAAACGTACGTTATATAGTAGTAAATGACGAAGACTTCACCAAGTTTGGACATTAACCCGAGGTTTACGCCCCCATAGGATGGAAACGAAAATAAATTTCCCCATTTGTTGATGTAAACTCATTCATTTCAAGTGAAGCTTTGTAATGTGCTGTCCGAAGTACAACCACAAACCAGAATCGACAGAACTTTTCTGTCTGTTTTTTTTTTTTTTTTTTTTTTTGAGTAAAACATCATGAATTCAATTTTTGAATGCTGTCTGGGACGTTTTTATCGACCAGTAAAAAAATAAGTGGCGGTGTGGTATAGGTTCAAAACATCTGGGGGCTAATATGTAAACAATTATGTTAAATACAAAGCAAGCTGTCTAGAAATCAGACCATGCGGGTATGATATACCGTCAAGATGCCGCGGTGGCAAAGTGCCGTACACAGGTTTACGATTTTAAGATCAAAAGCCCTCTTTTTCGAGGCTGTCACCGCTGAAAAGAGGCAAGGCGTCTTCAACAGATTACTGTAGTGCCACTTCGAACACTTTTGGTCTCTTCAGTGGAATTTATTTGAGGAACTTGTCCGCTGAATAGTAACCCGGTAATTACCTTGTGCTTTCGAGTCTCGGCCGGCCTCTCAAGGCTCCGACCGTGCGGCCGACTCTCTCAGACTGAGAAGAAAAAAAACCAAAACATTCAGACCTCACCAAGGACCTTGAGAGAGCGGGAGTCACAAATAGCTGCCTCTTAAGACGCGCCGAGTCCAGTCCGTTGTGAAGAGCATCGCAGTGACTGGTCCTTCATTTAGACGCTACCACCGGCCTTGCCTCGAGATCTCTCAGTCAGGTCACAAACACTTCACGGCGTGTCAAGTGTCAGCTGAAGTGCCCGTTGCTATTCTGGGGCCTCCATCCCTTCGTCGTTTCCTGGGACTCGTAAGGCATTATCATCTCGGCTAAGAAAAGACACGTTCGCGTTGTGTGAAAATAAGAGTTATTGTTATTGTTGGGGGGGGGGGGGCAAAAAAGTGAGGAAGAAATGGAGGCTTATGTCGGTGACCCGAACGTGCTCGTACAGAAGAGGAGATGGAATCTCGTTCCCACAAGAAATGGAATTAATGCTTCTCCTCTAATCAGGCAAATAAGTCTGGTCTTAATTTAGCTATTAATTATATCTTGTAATTTGGCAAACAGCACACAAAGTCTGCCAAGAATGCCCCCTGACGCCCCTCGTGTTTTTCTCAGCAGCCCTCAGTCTGTTTCCTATCAGACTTTTCAATCAAACGGAGGACGCTTCACTAATTTAATATTGAGCAGGGAGAAGGCACAGTCAGATAGAGAGGGGAATCTCACAACTTAAATAATTAGACCGATGTCCCTCCCGCTTAGACGTTTGATCCGCACGGCCCATTTACTGAACATCATCTGCAGACTTGACTTTTTGGTTTTGCAATGACATATTTTAATTGCTTTTTACGTTGGCGCCTCATCAGAACATTTACCCTCCGTGTGGACTGACGTCTACGTGTTCTTCTCTTCGCAGTGTTTGCCGACCCGCGGTCAAGGATTTGTCCTGGACAAGTACACGTGCCACTGCAAGAAAGGATTCTACCATCCCGACAGGGTGGCCGTCAGCGGCTTCACAAGTAAGTCACGACAAATCGATCACCGGAAGACTCCCAGAGGAGTGTGTTTTCTTGGCGAAGGTGTTCGACACGTGATTAAGTCAGCACAAGTTTCCGCGAGCCCGAAAGCCGAATTGGAAACGTCGTCCTGTCACATGACATCTTTAAAAACTTTTTTAAAGGGGCCCAGTCAGAACCAGCTTAAATGTCCATTTTTGGGAATCCTTGAAATTGACCTCGCGATTACGACACGGGAAGTCGTGTGTCCGCTATGCTTCGGCGTTCGAGTGGTTAAGTTTGAGGAACGCCGCTGGGCAACTGCCAGAAACAGGTGCCAAAAGACTCCTCGTCGTCAGCATCTAGAAGCTGATAATTTAGCACGTTAGCAGGCGGGTAATCAAGCGGCAGTTCCTTGAATGGCCACTTGAGGCTGACTTCAAAATTGAGTCAATCCCCACCTGTTTTGTTTTGGTATGCAACTTCCACCATTACATTTTGGTGAATATAGTTAATTAAGCATAAAATAGGAGTTAAAAAAAAAAAAAAGGGGTTAAGTGAATTTTGGAGCTAAAAATAAAACCATGAGTCAGATATGGTTTAGAAACGTATTTGGAAGAATCGTGTCCGCCCTGTCGGAAAATTGAAGCGGCCCCCGGTACCTGGAGAGGCTAATCTGGTTTGAGATGGGGGAATATCTTTTTAATGGTAGTTACTTTCTCCAGTTTACTCCGTCTGCTGCGAGTTAATTTAAAAAAAAGAAAGGCTTTTGCAGACACAGAACCCCGGTGGAGCTCACCTGCCCTCCATCACTTTCTCTGCCATACTTTTAATTTCAACCCACTCGAACCTCATGCAGCGGTGTTCCTCTGCCCGTCTCAATTTTACCACCTTTCTCCATCCATTTTTTTCCCCCTCCCTCCCTCCTTCCTTCCTCCCTTCCTTCCTTCCTTCCTTTTCCTTCCCTCAGTCTTTGCACCATTTTATTGCACCCATTTTTTTTTTTTTAACTCCTAACTCCTTCCTTCGTGCACAGAAAAGTAAAAAAGAGAGAAAGCTTCATAACCGTGCTGTCTGCTTCTGCCTGCTTGTGCTGTGCTTGCACACAAACTCGCGTGTTCGCGCGCGTGTGTGTGTGTGTGTGTGTGTGTGTGTGTGTGTGTGTGTGTGTGTGTGTGTGTGTGTGTGCGCGCGCGTGTGTGTGTTTGAGAACACAACAATAGAGAGGAAAGGCAAGCCTGTTAGCGAGGCGTAGTGCTGCAGTCTGGCCCACCATGGGGCCAATAACAAGCCTGTTAATCCACAAGGGGACATCCTTGACACTCCTTTGCAGAGGAAGCCTGCGCAGCTCACTTTCCTTTTGTCTCACAGTGATCTTCCACTGTGGATCTTGCATATAAATACGGGAGAGAAGTTCCCGTAGCCGAGCTCCCTCTACGTGCCACGCAAATGTAGCAGCAACAAACCAATAAGAAATGAGCTAAAGGAATATGACTCATTGCTACGGAGATAAGTAGTCCTTTTTGAAGGGATCAATGATGTGCAGAGTCATAGCTTTGAAAAATAGGCCAGTTTCTTTTTAAAGGCGAAATCCCTGCAAATCTCTGAGACAATGGATGTTTTCTATAAAGCCCCTATAAAAGCTCTTTAAGTCCAAAATGCGTTATCTGTCCAACCATATGGGCATCTCTCAAGGGATTTCTACGCGAACCAATAACAAGTCCACTTGCTTTTTGTTGTCCCCCTGGGTTTGTTTGGTTCTTACCTTAGTTTAGTTTCTTTTTTAGCGCTCGCTCTGCCGCCCTGTGTGCTCTTTCAGTTTTTTGGTCTGCAGAAAGCAGTCATACTGGTCGGTTTGTACCTCGACCTCGAGTGGCAATTCCGCGGCCAGGTCTCGAGCCAAGCTTCGACAAAAAAAAAGAAAAAAAAAAAAGCACGGACTCGCCAATCGTCCCGGTCCTTGCCAAGATTAGATAACAAAGCGCTGGCGATGTCTCTGTGTGCTTTCTACCAGGGGGCCGCAGTCATCAGCCTCGTATGATATGCCAGCGACTGAACAAGGTGCAGCAGTGTTGACTTTTCATGTTCACACATATAGATCCATCTTTCTCACGTTGGCACAACGTCGATGACTCCCTGTAAGGTCAGAGAGGGACGAGCGTAGGTATGTACTCGGGACACTTCGCTCTGCCAATAAAAGGACTTCATCTCAGCAGATCCACTGGAAAATTCAATAACTAGGAAACTTAAAAATGATCATTGCTGCGACGCAGTGTGCTTCTGTCCTCTTTTACATCGTGAAATATTATGGACAAAATGTAAAACGAAGAAAACGGAAAGACAAAAACCTGCTTGTCCAAATGTGATACTGATCAGCCAAATGACAGGAAAACAACCGGGTGTGTTTCTTCCTCCTGATACTTGAACGTTTGGAACTGGGTTTTTTTCACTCGTCAACACTTTTAAAAAAAAATTTTTTACTCGTCTTTGACAGGGATGGGGAAAAAGGGAAAAGCAGCGGACAGCGGTCCCAACGCAGACGAGGGGTCCGCCAGCGACTGCCTGCCGTGCCAGCAGGGCTGCGCCTACTGTAAAGACGACACCCCCTGCGTGGCGAGAGAGGACGGCGCTCTTCGCATGGCCGTGGTCTCCTTCCAGTGCCTCTGCATGCTGATCGTCTTCATCAGCATGGTGCTCATATACCACTTTCGCAGGAGTAAGGTGGGCATCACGACGTACTGATGTGTTATAGTGCGTGTTTGGAAACTCAACGGTGGAGAAGAGAGAACGACACTAATTTATTTCACAATTACAACATGACATCCGCCAGGTGTTTGATGTTTTCTGGGACATATGGTCATCAAAAGCCCTTCGGATGAATAAACCAGTAATATCCATATGTTGGTGGTCACAATAAAGCTTTGAAATCATTTTCAAACGCCTCAGACACTTTAGATCAACTCCAAATCAGCACCTTGGACAGCGACCGGTGTTCGCGAACGGCAGCACAAAAGCTTGTGCACTCTGATTTATACATCATAGCTGATCGCCTCTTTCTTTCACAGTTGAGACCTTGTATTTCATTCATATTATGCTGTATATGTACATTAATCAGGTCTAATATATTTTTTTTTATTGTGAAATGCGGCAGGGAGAAATGTAAAATGTTGACACCTGGCTGACGATGTCACTGTCGTCTAATTGGATGATTTTACAGAGGAATATATTCGCCGCATTACCTTGAAAGGTGCACTGTGAAAGCATGACTCCATGAATACAAAACACAAAGTAAGAAAAAGATTGTACGTACATCAATGGTCAGGTATCAAGTCTTTATAGATGCGTCAGTGTAATACGGTGCTAACAATCTAGGGTCAAGGAGTGTGTTTCGAATACTTCTACACACGTATTATTCTGCGTTCAGGCAGCTTCGAAGTATTGAAAAATAAAAAATAAGTCAACTTTGGAGCGAACGTGTGAAATCCTCCGAAACGTCCTGTTTTTGTCTATTGTTTAATTGCCTTAGTTAATGGCTTTGTTGTAAGCATTAGACACGCATTTCTGAATATCTACCTGAGCGCTCTGCTATTATAGTAAAGAGATCACTCTCACCAATGAAGCAGATGAGCTAATTTAAAGAACCACTCGTGTCTTCTGCGTTGATCTAGTTCATTTTCCAGCTTCTTCACAGACTTTCTGTAGAATTAAAAATGGCTCATTTTCGCAAAGCAAATGAGTCCGTTTTGGGTTTCAGATTTGTTTGATTTGAAACGAGATAAACATCAGTCATCTGGCGTAAAGAGACAGAGCTTCTGTTTTCTTTTGTATGTATTTTTAAAAATGGGTGGCACAGCTGTCTTATTCTCTTTGAAAGCGCCCTCAAGCGTCTTGTCAGTTAGAGGACGATATGTTGCTAAATGTCTTGCACAAGAGGTGCACAGAAAGCGTCTCAAATGGCCGACTCTTCTATTAAAAGTCCTCGAGGGAGGAGCTTTCACTACGCTTTGTTCTCTCTCAACCAACAAAGAAGAAAGCCCCACTTGAAGTGTGCCTGAAATATTACAATATCCTGCTGTTTTGAACTTGTTTGAACCTGCAATGTGACCGGTGTTTTCAGAGTTTTCGCCAGTAAACACATTTAACAGAAGAGAAGAACATCATTTTTACATTTCTGCAGACCAAGAACATAAATGATCTTGTTTTATAAGATTTTTTTTTTTTTTTTATTTTTTTAAAAAGGTGACAAAAATGTACGCAATATGCAGTAAAACTAGACATGTCACTTTGTTTTTTCTGAATGATAATAACACATACTCATGAAAATGAAAGGATCACTATTGACTCCCGCAAAGGCAGCTTTGTAATTTAGTTGGAGTCTTTTGCGGTGACAAACCCACAGAGAATTATCCTGCAGTTACTCTTAGCTTTACGTTTTAGCCTCTTTCAGCACATTGTTTTGGGTTTTTGCAGCTTCTGGCGTCAGCGGCTTTGATTTAATCCCGCCGCCCTCGTCGGGATTGATTGTTTCCAGCAGCGGCAGGAAGCTGCTTTCACTGGAAAAGCTCAAATAAACCCACTGTAGGCTTCCTCCCCAAAATAAAAAAAAAAAAGGCAAAGTTAGCCAGCAGATGCAGAAGAGAATTTAACTCCGAGAGGCGCAAATATTTTCCTTCGAAGGTGGCAAACACAAGAGC
The DNA here is from genome assembly GCF_029030835.1 of Brachyistius frenatus. Lineage (NCBI taxonomy): Eukaryota > Metazoa > Chordata > Actinopteri > Embiotocidae > Brachyistius > Brachyistius frenatus. The sequence continues at coordinate 3,265,111 of NW_027210620.1, read as the reverse complement.
AGAGCTGAAAGAGGAGTGAGTTTCTTGATTTTAAATTCAACAGGATCCCAAGAAGAACAGCTCCAAATAAACACTCTGATTGTATGTCAGTGTTGTGTTGGAGCTTGTTTTGATGCCCGTAAGTGGCTAAAAAACAACAACAACAACACTCATTTGACTTAGAAATGAGAAGATTATTAATTGGTGTGTATTTCTGTCTTGGCAGAGTATCCGAGCATCAGGTCTCGTCCTGCTCGAGGCCATCCTCTGCGGAGCTCTGCTTCTCTACTTCCCGGTAAGTCTGAGACACCTGCCACGTTTGTGTTTGTGTGCATGTGTGCGTGTGTGTGCGTGTGTGTGTGTGTGTGTGTGTGTGTGCGTGCGTGTGTGTGTGTGTGTTCACTCACATGAAGGCTCGCATCCTTTTTGCACGTTCGTTTCTTTTATTTCTTTGTTATTTTTTTTTTTTTTGACGTGTTTGCTGATAACCTTCATGCCATGCTCCTTTGAGCTGAAAACAAAACAAAAAATGTTCTCCTTGACTGAAAGTTGGCATTCGGTTTGACCTTCCGTTCGCGCTGTCGCTCATTCATCTAAAACCGAATCAGAGCTTCAGAACAAAGTTTCGTATCCGCGGCGGCGGCACCGAGCGGGATTGTTTTACTTGTCGGATAGTACGAACCTCAGTCTATAAATCATACCGTTCAGGTAGGTTATTCTTTTTTGTTGTTGTTGTTTTTGACAGCTGATTGGAGCTGTGATAAGCAGGGTTTTTACAGCCCAACTGCGTGTGTGCGTATGTGTGTGTGTGTGTGTGTGTGTGTGTGTGTGTGTGTGTGTGTGTGTGTGTGTGTGTGTGTGTGTGTGATAAAACGGGACTGGCAGAGACAAACACCCCAGGGCTTGTTGGTGACCCCCTGCTAACTGTACGCAGAGCCGGCCAATGAACCCAGCAGCCCGTCAACACCACCATCTGTTGACCGGCCACTCGCGCTCATTCAGACCGGCACACACAGAATAAACTAAAATGCCGTTTGACTTTTTACATTTGGGGACTTTTTCTTTTAATTTCTCAATGGAATCAAACAGCGGCCTCTTTAATTCAACATGTGCATTTATTTTTAAATTCATGATTTCATTCATGAGCCTCGGCTATGCCAGCCACACCCGGCCATTAACTATTTAACACTCACTCCTTTTGATGGTCGGCGGTGGATCAGTTAATCAATGAATCAATTAGTCGTTTGTTATTTTTCAAGCTGGAATGTCGGCGTCTGTATCTTCCAGCTTCTCACAAATGACAATTTTAATGCGAATACAAATAGAAAGATCTGGATTTTTAACTTTAATCATCTGAAAGAGAGACCGAACACATCAACTTACGCTTTGGAAATTTGTAATGGGATTTAAAAAAAAAAAATTTAACAAATAATTAATTTAGGAAATAATCATGACATTATTGATAATTGGAATTATGGTTATTTGCAGCCGTGTTACTTTTTTTATCATTAAATTAATTTAGACAAATATTTTAAGGACTTGTACTGCCAGACTTAAAGGTAATAAAATGACAATGACCGAAAAGACGAGAATCTTCTTAATCAAAACAGACTATTCTACATTTTATTTATTATCCTCTTACTGGCTTATCTCTGCACTAGTGTCCTCGCTTGTTTGTTGTTATTGTGATTTTAACAGGGATTTTTAAATGTTCAAAATCATGCTGTTTGTGGGCTGTTTTATTATTGTGAAGCACTTTGTAATTTTATATGTGTGAAAGGTGATATACAAAATACTTACTTACCCACTTACATACTTATGGTCAGAAAAGTTTTCATACTCAGTCTTTTTAAAGTTGTGATCGTGTCCTGTAGGCAAGAAAGGTATCAAAGTAATATCGTGGATGTTAATATAGGAGAAGAAATCAATAAAAGAAGCCATCTTTGATTTTTGGTAATAATTTCTGATTCCTTCGACCGGATACAACGAATGGAATAAAAACACTCGTAAGCCCAACTCTATCGTATAATATCTATTATCAGAAATATAAAGTGTGACAGTGATACGTAACCTGAGCCGGTGAAAATCAATCCACGTTGAACAGTGACATTGTTCGCCAGCTTCTGTAGCACCTCATTATTTTTGCTGATGATTAGACTCCGTCCAAACCACTGCATTGCCATCGATTTACATGAAACCACCGTTATGTCTTCCTCTCGGGGAACTCGGGGCATCGGCTAATTGCAATTTAGTTGCAATCATGCAGAGCTATATGCTTAGCCAAGCAATACAAGGTAAATGTAATTAAGACCAACTGATTTAGAGCCGGCTAATCAATGCAATTTGCTGCGACAAGGTCCTGGAAAGTAATAAGGTTTGCAAATCTGCCCGAGTGAAAAGTGAGTCAGGTTATTGGTTGGTGAACGAGTGGACGGCGGATGGTATTCCTGTATCCAGCTGGTGCTGGTGATGGCGGAGGATGCTAAAAATAGACGGCTTGTGAAAAGGTTGCACAAGGGAACCGTGACTTCGCAGCTTCTACTCTATAAATCCTGCCTCATTTGGAGATTTAATAATTTCGCTTGGTTTTGAAATATTCTTGTGAAATAAACGTAGAACTAAAATTCAGCTTCTTTTCTGTCACGCTGAAACGTTCACCGCGACTGCTCTTGCTTTGATGGCACGGCGCAGCTACGCCAGATTGATCTCCACCCTGATGCATTTCCATGTCTCTCCCCACAAGGCTGCGAGGGTGAGACGCATCACTCCCAATCTAAATATAGATTCAGAAATATTCCACCGCCGCTGCTGCTGCTGCTGCTTCTATTTTAAATAATTCCACTGTTATTGAAGCGGCAGGAGCTACACCTCATCCTGTTCCCATGGCGTTCTGCTTTGTGGAGTAATGCATTTTTTTTCTTCTCCTGAGTGTATCACATGCAACAACTTCAGTTCCCCCCCCCCCCCCCCCCCCCCGGCTTGGAAATGAAAAGGGGGAGGATGGAGGAACGGGGGGGGTGGGGGATTATCTCAGTGCCAAAGCCCACTATTTCCGTCTGGCCGTGGAGATGAGGGAGGAGGAGAGTTACCACCGGCTCCTACGATCAAACCGGGCGTACATCCAGACGAGACACTGGATCGCCGATAGGCGCTTTGACTATAACGACAGAGATGCAAAATAGCCGATCGAGTAAACACGATTTCACTTATCGTAGCAAACTCGGACAGTTTATTCGCTTATTAGTCTACCGCAGCTATCAACAGTCAGGCGAGAGCAACTGTTATTCTTCGACTATTAGTTGAATAGTTCCCAGCGATTATTGAGTCGTACTTAACCGTCCCTCATAGTTAGACAAGTGACATCCGTCAAGTGCATTGAGTTAACGTAATAAATGCAGATACTTCCACGCGAGGGAGAAGCGATGTCAGTCGTGGTCTCTGGCCTTCAAGTCCATCAGACTTCAGCTCAACATTTTAACCTTGACACCGCCATCAATCAAAACCCCCAAATGAGGAGATATCTTGTGGATTAGTGATGTTCATCCCCGTCGTAGTCTTCCAGAGACCTAGAATATCTAACCTAAGAGAGCGAAGCTGCACACTCACTAGGAAACATGAAGCCGTGTCTTCTTTTAATTCACCTTTACGACACTGCAGCTTGAAGAGTCGCCGATGTGTACGCATAGATTGGAATAGTTTAAAGCCTCCCGTGCAGTTCGTTTAATCAGTACTTCCTTTAATTTAGCTGTCGCAAAACAATCATAAAGATACAAACCACATCAGAGATCTCATCCCACCGAATCCTGATTAACCTCTAATACCGCTTCGGCTTTAAGGAAAAACCGAGGTTGTCATTTACAGGATGTTTAAACAATCCAAGTGAGTGCAGGGAGCCAGAAAACGCCCAGGTTACTTTAACCGCACGTGAAGCGCATCATACGAGACTTTTCCCAGCCCATCTGTGCCGAGCACCAGAGACGCTCGCCGCGCTGTCGCCCTCCTCCCGCACACTCTCCCCTGTGGAACGTGTCACGCCTCCTGCTCTGCTGCTTGCGCACTCATGAATGTTAACGCGTATGTAAATGTGATAATGTGCCATCGACTATTTTAAATTTGGATGACGCCTTTTGTGCCGAGCATAAAAGATCCGATTTTCCTCTGATTGAACGACGAGTTGCTTCGGCTTCTCTGATGATGTCGCTGGTCATGTTAACTGCCCAGATCTTCTTTGTTTGTATTTCAAACTAAATTTCGTGTTATATCAATTGGATATAACGGTCATATAAGAGTGAAAAATGCAGTACAAGTCTTAGTTTGAGCGAGTGGTCTAAATCTAGAGCAATAGTAGAGCACGGGTCTCACTGATGTTACATTTGATTTACACCGAACTGCTGGTACATCACGAGCCCTCCTACAAAATCTAAAACTACAAATTGCATGGCCTGTTAGGGCCTCTATAAATGACCCGTGTTTGCTGATCTGATGCATCTATCGGCAGGGAAATATTGTTTCTACTTTCCAAAACTGACATGACAACTATAATTTCATATAACTGTTTTTTTTTTTTTTTTGTTTTTTGTAACCACCACCTGCTACACTCATGATTTAGTTAAAATGACTTGGTTATGGTTCAAAGAAACCAACGCCAACTGCTGGCAGGACTCCCAGCTAACAGGTTTTGCGATGCTATGAAAATAATACATTTATTTTCTATCCACATTTCTATCCATCTGTTTTTGGGCCTATTTTCAATTTGCATTTAAAAAAAAAAAAACTCGAGTGGAAACAACTGAAATTTAAGTCAAAATATTGCAAAAAATGTGCAAGACGTGCGACGAAGCAGGTTTGAATCTCAGACTGAGCTGAAATGAAACGGGTGCACAGGAACAAAGTAAATAAATAGTAGTCACGAACGTAACTGCGGAGTACCGTCGCGCTTGACTGGATAATCCGTGAAACCAAGTGTTTGTCTTGGTTTGTCAATGCACGCAGCTTCTAATATTCACGTTAACAGCAGTTAAAAGATTCGCCCTAATATTTATTTACTTTTACCGATTTTCTCGCACAAGGTCATTTGTCAACGTCGGTTTTGGTTTCTGTCGACGCGAGTGAAACCACGTGGTTGAGGGCGAGGAAACGTGGTTATGAAACTGAGTTCAGCTGCCGGTGGGAAGCAGGACGTGAACGGCACCGTCGAGGTCGGAGGCTTTTCACGACACAACCGTCCAACCCACGACCCTTGTTGCCGAGGTGTCGACTGTTTACAACCGCGCGTATTCCACACAGGTCATTTCTTCTTCGACACGTAAGATGGATTCGGAGCTGCCTAAAATTCCTTCTTCTGCCGGGAAACCGATCCCTCTGTTGGGAGCAGGGTAAAGGATTCAATAAAAACGTTAGTGGCTTTCCAACCACATGGTCTTCTGGGTGTTATTGCCCTCAGTCCCTGTCTCTCCACCTGTCCAATCTCAGAACTGTCTCGGTGCCAAGCTGGGCCAAGGTGCCACCTCAGCCTGACTCGGGGGGCGGGGCGGGGGGGTGGGGTGGGGGGGGGGGGACTTTGCAGTGCATGGCAGGCAGGGCTTCACAGCACATCGGGGGGCTAATTAGAAACAGTATGGCCGGGGGATAATGTATCCTGACCTGACAGGCCATGAAACACGGTCTGCCAGCCGTTTCTCTTGCCTTCCATCCCGAAGCTGCTCCGACACTTTCAATCTGACTTAAGTGGATCTTGGAGAGTTGCTGTGTGCATTCACGTGCCCCCCCTTCGCACTCTGCTTTGCCCTTTTTTCTTTTCTTTTTTTTACCTCCCTCTGCGAAAAAAAATAAATCTTAAGGAGCCTCCCAAAACATACAGCCACCGAGTCAAGGACGCACCGCCGCAGCTGGAGGGTTTTCTGTTTTCAGCGGTGTGAGCAGACCGGTGAAAGGAAAAGCACGTGTCGGCAGGCCTGTTCCCTCCGACACGTCTCCGTGCGCCCCGGCAAGCTGGGAATATCTCCCAAGATCTAACTGGTGAGGGAGGGAGGAGGTGAGGGAATTGTGGGAGGCGGGGTCGCCAGTCGTCTCCGGTCTTGACTGCGCGGAGGCCGAAGCTGGATGTAATTTACACTCGGCCCACCTCGGGGAGCAGCCGGGAGGAGAAGAAAACCATTACCTCCCTCCAGAAAGCCGCCCTTCCCGTGTGGCAGTGAGTGTCGGCTTTCATATAAAAATGGATCCATCGGCATTACAACACCCCGCCTCCCTCCGCCGCTCCCTCCCCACTCTCTCATACCGAAGGTGTTTCGTAGATTAGAAAAAAAGACAAAAAATGATGACCAGAAAAATAAAAAGTGGGGCATGGGCGGACCGGATGGTCGCCGCTATTTCATGTCAAAACATTAAAAGTAGCTCGAGAGCTTTGTTGTGACAGAATGATTCCCGAGGCTGCACCTCTCTACTCAGATGGAGACAGACACTAAATGGCCGAAAGTCATTTTTCTCCCTTTTAGCTGGTAGCAGTCTCCAAAGAAACCGTGATTAACAAAAGGCTGAAATTCAGCACGGTCTGTTCTTTTGAGTGGAGCTGGCTAACGTTTTTCACCACTTTTATTTATTTTATTTTTTTGGAGTCTAAAAAAGTGATGTGTTTATACTGCATCATTAACAGATGACTAATATGTGATGTTTTATTGTGGCATTTTCATTTCAGTAAGTGCTCCATTAGTATGAAGTTGCTCTTCTACCTGTCATTGCTGCCAACCCTGAATATAATTCACCATTCGAATCATTTCGAATTTCTGCTGGCACAATTTAAATCCTTAAGCCCAAGGCTGTTTGATTTGATGTGGAATTGACATTTTCTTTTTTTTTACATCCACCTAGTCCAACTCTACCAAATCTAAAGCAACAGAAAGGAATCACATCGTAGCACTACGCTCGGAAACCATAAAAAAAAATGTATCCGATCTGGTGTGCAGGGACTTCCAGGGTAGAAAAGGCATTAAATACACGCGGGTCTTAGGTTTGGGAGACGGTCAAAGCTTTAACATTTAACCGGCCAGCAGTTAAACATTTAAATACGCAAGAAAACAGAACACAGTTTAGTATTTCTACTTTCTCCTGAGAGCCGTATACTCTGAGAGAGCTCTGACAACCCATGTGATCAGTATCCTGTAAGGTTCCTGACCTTCATGGGACGTGGGATCAATCCCTGAAGCCTTTACACTTTGCATTGAACCCCCCACCAGCCCCCCTGCACTTACACATTGGCATCTCTACTGTCTACACATTACAAGTTAATTACACACTGCCGCTTGTTGGTGCTCTCCTGCTAACTGCATTATTCTAATAAAAGAATCCACCCACTTCCTTTTCTGACTTTTATTATAAAAAAAAAAGTATTCGTTGAATGTCTCCTTGTTGCCCTACAGCGAGAGCTAATTATCGAGAGCGTCCTAGCACTAAATGATTTGGGATATGCTCCGTGGCGCATCCAGTTGGCTGTGATATTTGGGTTGTGGGCGTGTTACCGTCCTCAACATGAAGCCTTCGGGGACCGTACAGTTTGTAGTTGCTATCGCTGGCTCTGTTTCAAAACCGGCTGAGGTCACACTTAAGGTCTCCAGTGTTTCCCCTATAGGTAGACAGTTTTGGGGGGCTGGATGGGGGCAATGCTGCCCGGTGCTGTATAGTTTCCTCAGATACAGGTAGGGTGCGTTTAAAAAAAAAGAAAGAAGCTGATCATCTGTTTTTTCTTGCAGCTTGAGCTCGAAGTTTTGTCCGATGAAAGCTTAATTTTAGTACTTTAGTTACTCGAGTAAAAAAATGCACACGCAACTCTCACACGCAGCTGAAATGAAGCGACTGCACAGGAACTACATGAACAGAAAGTAGTTACTGAACGTAACCGCAGTTCTATGAGGGGTTTTTTTTTTCCAAAAAGTGTTGCATGGGTTGCTTTATATTTCAGTCTTGAAACAAACTGTTCGATATGAAGCTAACTAATACGGTATTGGCTTCACACGCTGGTGCGTCAGGTTCTTTCAGTGTTTTCGTCTTCATCTACAGTGTAAAAAAAAAAAAAAAAGTAGCAATGAGTGGAGCTGACCGTGCACAGTCTTTGTCAAAATGTTCGACCGACTACGAAACTTTGCGGACGTCGAGGCGGCCGGCTTCACGACAGCTCCCTGCTCGCTTCCTCGCACCACAGCTGTCTGGCCTGCGTCACCGTCATTACCAACAGGGACACTTTCTAGTGGGTAACCAACCCGCTGAATCTGCGCGTGCGGAGCCAGCTGGTGGGTGCTGAAATAAGAGATGATTAGGAATGAGAGATAACCGCAAATTAAGAGACTGAGTGTTGATTGAATGAGTAATTGGGTGAGCGAGTGAATCTCGACGCGTTTGACCGCCATTTTCGGGCTCCCGTCACTCCTCGTTTTTTCGCCTCGATCGTCGTTAAATATCCTCAGACATATATATATATATATTTTAAAAAAAGATTAATCTGCGGCGTGTTAATATGTAAATGTTCTGAGATTTTAGCACTATACCTGTTGTTATTCTCAGCCCTTCAGCATTTTCCTGTTTAATCCTTGTTATTTAAATAAGCTGTTTGGTGACATGTGCTAAATGTCACAGAATTAAAGCATTTGCTTTGAGTAAATAAGATTCAAATAGCTCTCTCAGACACACACTCACTCACTCACGCCCTCTCTTTTTTTCTTTCTTTCTCTCCTTTTTAAAAAAATTTTTATTACTTGAGTAGAGAAGCAACATCCCAGTAGAAAATATGTTCAACTGTCACAGGATTTAAAAACCCCGACAACATCTGTTATTCCCATCAACGCCCTGCATGTCATGTCACTGATTTCCCCCACCTGCTTACTCACGGCCCGGCGAGTCACCCTCGATAAGAGCATTAGCAAAGGCAATAATAATGTGTTATAACATCTCCTGTCAGGTTTAATATCTCCGGACGCGTGCGTCCTCAACAAAATGGCAACTCGGATAAAACAAAACACAAACTAATGCGTCCCGTTAATGCCAGTTTAGATAACGAGAACCTTAATGTGAATATATATCACCCTGCACAAAGTATCCTGACAACACACACAGTTACCCCGTTAACAGTTTTTTGAAAACTCATCCTATGCAAGAACCACTAAATGCTCATATAAAAGGGGATCATTTTAAATATCTAGTCACCATTATGTTATTGCTCTTTTGGTGTTTGCTTGGTAAAAATCCAATAATGCCTTCGCAATGATCCTCCACCTGATAAAGCGAAAGAAACTATATATTGCTTTTAATTGGATAATATACTTATTTGGTTTCTTGCCAAAACTGAAAATATAGATACTACTGTCTTATTTCAGCAGTAAATATACAGCTTCAGCCAGGAGAAGATTAGCATAGCTTAGCATAAAGAGCATCTAGAAAGAAGCAGACTCTGCCTAACCACTACTTACAAGCTCACTAAATGAACATGTTATATTTAATTGTATTGTTATTCCATACTGGTTTCGTCACTTCCTGGCAACTGATTTTGACACATAATATCTTGTAAAATGGCAAACTTTGGTTTTCAGTTGAAGAAGAAGAAAAAAAATAGTTATAGTGTTAATTAGAAAGCTTTAGAGGTGCTTGTGAGAGTATTTTCTTCCCTTTACTCTTGTTTTCGGGCTTAATGTTAAGCTAACTGGCTGCAGGTATTTAAAGCGTATTTAAATTTCTTCTTTTATAGGTTTAAAGGACTTGCTGCAAACATGTGGTTTTAATTTTCTCTCCTTTGAGACAAGTAGGGAGAAGTTTGCCCTGAGAAGAAGGTTGGGGATAAATAATTTCATATTAATAAAAAAAACCAAAGACTCAAGGGTGAAATAAGCCATAAAGGAGTGCTTCCGTCAGCCACTTAACCATCCAGCCCTCCTCTAAATGTGCCATTGCGCACTTCTAAAACTTCCAAAAGTTTAATCAGCTCAGTATTACTCTCATCGGGAGCGTGTCCGTAGAACATCGCGCTCTGTTCTGTTGTTCGATACGATAGGACTTCTTTCCTTTTTTTTTTTCCAGAGGGCAGATGCAGAGCCAGGTTGTGTTGAGTCAGGTTGTCTGGAGAGCCTGGAGACTTGGCCAGCAGAGGAAACTTCATCATTAAGGTAGAATGCAGCTGGGACGTGTTCACCTGACTACCTGAAACCAAAATATAACCCTACAATATCTCCTGAAAAAGGTCCTCACGAGCAGATTTGAAATCTGGAGCGTCATCGAAATCGCAGCTGTTGATAAAAACCCGAACGAATCAACATTTTAAATATGAGGTGGTGAGAGGGCTGCACTCTGCGTTTCCAGAAGCCTTTACTATGCTGTAACTGAGACGAGACAAACAGGCTCGGAGGGGGTGGCGGCTCGAGATTAGTTGATTATTGTCTCCTTGGATATTGATGTCCATTAGATAGGTATACGCAACCCAGATCCTCTCAATCCCTTCACGTGCACTCTGGCGTGCGCGTACGCACACACTGGCGGGCAACACTCGATCCCCTTCCTTTCCCACAGTGCTGAATCCAAGATTCCCAGCACTTAACATTGATTATTAATGGAAGGTTTCAGAAGGGACGGAGGGCAGGAACTGATCTTACCCTTTATGCACGCCGGCGTTAAGAGAAACCTATCTGAGGATCGAGGGCCAGACGCTTCCCAGAAACCTCCGCTGGCGGAGAGCGAGTGGCTCGCGTCATGTATTTCTGCTCAGCGTCGCGAGATACGAGGGTCACGGCCGTGTTTGAGGACAATGACTTTGCTTATTTTTGCTCTGAAGTATTGATATTGTGGCGAGAGAGTCGGTGAGGAAGCGGGGGGGGGGGGTGCACCTCGTTGTATCAGATGAACTGGCGAGAGCTGAGAGTCCAGTGGGGGGAACGGATTGTTGGTTTTGTGTTGCAGTGAACGCTGGAAATAGGATTCGAGCCTCGTCATATTCTGTAATATTCATTGACAAAAAGTAAAAGCTCACCAGAGACTTTGCCGGTGTCGCGAGCTGCACGGACAACAGAGAATGTTTGGTTTGCTTCGTGGCAAATTGGAAACACAGTCAAAATTCCTTCCAAGTGAACTTTTCTGTTGTTTCAGTTATATTATATCATTGTTAAGGGTGTAGCAGCGTTTCTCAATCATTTGTTGTCCGATATTTACCTCCGCCAAGCAGGTCAGATGTCAGTGCGGTTTACAGAAAAACTGTTTGATCAATTTTCATCAAATTTGGTGGAAGGCTGTAGCATAGGTCAAAGATAGACCCTGTAAATTTTGAGGTGGTTCTGAATCACAGGGCAGACTTTATCTAACAGTATTAGTTTGTGTCCAAACTATTGACTAGTGAAACATCACACATAATTTCAGGAGTTTCAAAAGACCCCAAACAACTTACCAATTGTTGAGTACAAATGTTTAGGCAGCGTTTTGACATGCTCCCGATGGCATTGCCAACTCACTGGCATTCAGCAGGTTTAACGTTCACCATCTTTCAATTCCCATGCTAACATTTGGTAGGTATAGATTAAGTTGCATTTCCTGAAGGCTGCCTGCTGTCATGGTAATCTACCTAATAGTGTCACTTGGAACCCAAAAGTAGAAACCTTGCGCTTGTGTTAGAGATAAAGTCAGAGGATCACCTGAGGACATCAGGATTAATCCTTAGTTTGCCAAAAAGCTCAGCTCAGAAATGTTAAAAAGAAGGAACAAAAAGTGACACTGCTAGATATCGAATTCTGACAAAAAAGTCTAAATGTTTCTTTTGGGATGATAAACAAAACTTTTTGTAATAACCAACTTTTACTGACCCTCGCTGGGCTTGTTTGTTGGCAAATGTGAACCTCAAATAAATGAATATGAAACTTTTCCACTGTGGTTTTGTCCAGTTAAAATAAGCAGCAGGTGAGATCGCACCATTAAAAGAGAAGCTCAAACTGCTAAACGTGATAAAAAAAAAACAACAACAACTTTTGCTGTCTCACTCGGATCATTCGGAGTCGGGCCTCGAGGGAGGAACGCCGCTGATAACAACACCAGCCTTAAACGGGCACGTGATCAAGATCCAGTTGCTATTTACCAGTTTATCTCAAAAGGAGTCGTGAGCTGTGTTTTCCCCCCCGGTGCATTTTTAACTCATCTTCCTGCGCCCTCTTCGGTCCCCGTGGACCCAAATGTGCGTCAGCCAGTTGCTCAGCGTCCGTTCGGCCTGCTATCTTTTAATCAGCTCCCGTGCGTCTGCTCTTCATTCGTTCAAAAAAAACAAAACAACAAAAACAGCAGCGACACGTTGTTATTTCGATATTTACCTTAAACCTGCCCCCATTTGAGGTGAGTTTTCGTTTTTCCCCCGGTTATGGTCTAGAAGCTCTTTTCCTTCCTTGCCAAGAGTACAAATGTGGATGAACAACTCAGCACTCTTCTGTTCATTGCCGGCTCTGCACCGCGTTCCCCTTCGCAGAGCTGAGTCAACCGGAGCGCTCTTTGTTCCAGTCAGAAGTTCCTCCGTTCGGTCGGCGGGCCGGCGACTGCGAGCAGATGAGGATGTGGGCCACCGTCTTCTCCCGTGGGGGTCCTCCGTGTCCCTCAACTATCTCCAACCTAGTGGGCGAAAATATCCACATGCCTGCGTCTTCGCTGCTCGCCTGAGGGAACGTATTAATGCCTCAGCTAATCCGATTAACATTAACAATCCCACAGGGGAAATCGCTGCACATCTGCAACGGACAGATTACTACGTTGCCTCAGATGTTTGTTTGTTTCCTTTTTATTTTTTTGGTGTGTGTTTGTTTCTGGCTCTTTTTTTTTATGTCTTTGGAAGACCATCAAGGTTTTTTTGGCGACACGGACGGGCGCCGCTTCAGCGTGTTCCCGGGGCTTTGGAGCAAACATGGGTGGATGCCCTCTTCCTTGTCTCAAGGGCAAGCTTTCTGTGATGTTAGCAGGCTCAGATGTACTTTTTTTTTTATTATTATTATTTGAGTAATGCCAAGGATGGCTCGAAAATGTCACTGCACTTCACTGTCATATCTCGTTTGAACTGTGTTGACTAATGCAGTTCACAAATTTTCTCTGAGGTTTCAGGGGCGAATTTCTTGGAGAAAATGGCTCCACAAAGAGTTTTACCAGCATTCATGGTTGTCATAGTTGTAATATATGCAGTACTAACAGCAGTATCTGTTGCCTTAAAGGGAATACAGTAACGATTTTAATAGTAGGAGCATGAATACAATTCATGCAAATAAAGAGAAATCTTCATCCGTTTCTTTTTTTGGACTTCACGTCTGAGATGTCACAGTACAGTGCTGCATTATGCAATCGTGTGTGCTTGCGAGGACATCAAAGCACTGGCTGGACCTAGGCGATGTGTCTGAGTGAGTTTAGCAGAGCAGCGGTGAGCGGCAGTACGTCATCACTCTGTCTGTTAACAGTAAGTTTGTGCGACAGATTTGTTTGGAGCTGTGTGTCGCTGCACGTTTGAGTTCAGAAAACGAACCGTGCAATGCAACTGTGCACCTTCATGCTTGACTTGATGAACTGCTGATTTATAATCCTCGGGTGTCCCGGATGGGTCTGATTCTGTTTACCTGGAGTGACTGGAAGACTAAACCGATTTTGTCAAATCTACACAGTGAATTTCCTACTGGCCTAAATGTACTGGGTTTTTTTCAAGTTTCTTCATTTATAATAATCCAGACATAGACAAAAACTAAGGAAAGAAATATACTACCAATACTAATCGTTGCATTTATCGGTGTTGAGATAAATAAGATGGTGTATGTTGATATAGATGGTGGATGATTTCTTCCAGCCCCATCGGATGGATAATAAGAACTGCAGTAAAGTGTAAGCTGTATTGTTTCCCTTAAAAATATTAAAACTGCAAACTTTTTTTTTTTTCAGTTTTGATGACAGGCACGCTCAGTTACTGGGTATCCACGGCACTTTTTGTCCTGCTGGCCTGGTACCCGAGGCTCCAAATTTGCTGCGTGAATGGGTCTACTGTCGCTCTGTTCGACATCGTTGGCAGTCGTTGCGTCCCACTGGGCGTAGAACTACTGGAGCAGCTTATACCCAACCTACACCGACCACCAAATACCGTTTTCTGTGCGTCTCCGGCATTGTTGTAACTCCTCCGTCGTCTTCGTGTCAGACACATAAACTGGTCGCTGATTGGTCGGCCTCTTCAGAGCGGCTGAGTGAACCTCAATGTGAGCAAATAGTCGGCTGGACCGCAGCAGCCTGACAAGTAAACCAAACTCAAGCGGCCAGAAGCCCTGCTCAGAAATTTCAACCATTTTATGTGGTCGTCTTCGGGAGGGGTGGGGGGGGTTGAGCTGTTGTTTCTGGGATTGGGAAAAAAAAATTTGGGCCAACAGAAAGGAAAAGATCCTAGAATTGTTAATATTATAGTTATTGATATTGCATGTCAACAGGATCCATGTAAGCTGAGCAAACTCCATCTGCTGATAAAGACTGTTTGATGAAGTTGAAAGCCCCAAAAAGATATTTAGTTTGATAGGCAAACCGTTTTTGTTTTTTACCCCAAGGTCAAGAACATGTTTAAAATATTCTGTTTGATTGGTAAAACTCGGCACGGAAAGTAAAAATGTTTATATAATCTGCGGGAGAAACTGCTTTCTAAGCAGGCTTCGAGGAAGAGCATAAAAATACACACGAGTAACGAAGCAGGTAATGAGGGATATAGGACGAAACAGTGTGAAGCCACTCAATGCGCTGGAAAGATGCTCAAAGATAACAGTTGGAAACGAGGCAAAATTTAAATAAGATCACTCCACTGTTTATAGAGCCGTCCGCCCACAGCACGACGAGGCAACACACTTCCCATGACTTCGAATTTAATTTCCCGCGGACACGGGGCCCATTATCATTTAGATGGAAAAACACTCTCAGTCGGGTGGCTCGCTCGCTTTATGCTTCCTTTCGTTTCCTGTTTTGTCGCAAACCTTTCGTCATCTGAAGGCCTCTTCTGTCCTCTTCCAGGTCGGGATTCTCTACTTCCAGCCCAGCGTTTTCCGCTGCATCCTGCTGCGCTGGGTTCGACTGCTGGGCTTCGCTACCGTCTACGGGACGCTGACCCTCAAGCTGTACAGGTACTGCACCTCGCACGCTCCCCCGACATCGTTATCCATCCTGGGAGGTGGGTGAGGGGTTGAGGGAGGAGAGGGGGAGGGGGGGGGGGCAGGGCTATTGAATTACATCGACCTCTCGAAGTGCAATTACGCTGCGTCTTGCGTCTTAATTCCCTGTAAATGCCGGAGCCTTATGAAGTGTCGAGGCAGCACTTTTGTTTTTGGTTCTCAGCTACTCCGTCGCTGCCGTACGTGTTTAGGAGTTGGATCCGCCGCTTCGTTAAGTGGAGGAGACTTAAAAGTAATTAAGAAAAACACGGGATACTTTGGTCCCCGGATGATCTACATGTGTAACGAATGATGGCGGGCCCGGAGGTAACGTGAGAGATGAATGTGCGAGGAAGAGAATTGACTGCCGCAGGATGCAGCGAGGTGGTGGTGGGGGTTATCCAGCAGTGAATAGCTGTTAATGGGATAGGGGGGGGGGGGCTGATGTATTTAAAGTGATGCTCTTCAAATTGTTCATCTGTGGGCCTTTTTTCTGTCGGGCGAATCTGTCAAAATGCCCTAATGGAGATACTGATTAAGAGGATGTGGCGAATGGCGAACGGCAACCGAGTAATGCCTTCGAGGCTCACGTTAACATATTACACAGATCAATTTTTGATAGGTGGGGGGGGGGGCGGCTCATTAGTGGAGAGCGCAGTGGACACTTCATCAATGTGCGTGAAGGGCAGAGCCTAATAATAGCGATGCCCTGGTCATTTGTTTGAGCGGTTTAATTCCTGTTACACAGAAAAATGTCACGTGACCTGGACTTCTGGGCCCACTGTGTAAAAAACACAGGAGCTAACAGGGTGAAAGTCGATCCAAGTAGGATGTGTACACGTTTATCAAAGACTTTTCCAAGACCTCAAAACTAAATGACGTAATTGGTCGTCCGTTTTACCGTTTTATTCCGTACGAGCGACAGTTATGTTTATGAAGCGTTTTCCAGATGTAATGATGATAATAATAATAATAAATAACGATCAACTTTGTTTGTGCAGCACCATTTCATTCAAGAAAATGCAGCTCACAGTGCTTCACGGCAAGAAAATGAAACGCAGTGTTTCACACGAGAACAGATATAAAGGAACATTTGGAAACTGTAGAAAAGAAATATAATCCACGAGAATAGATAAAATACATAAAACCATAACACAATCAGAGTCAAAATATAAAAATACAGTTACAGGGTTCGAGGTACGGGAACGGAAATTCTGTGAAATGGAAAGAGAAACACTCTTAAGGCAGGCTGAAGGGAAATTGTGTTGAATAAAGAATTAAATCATAAATCTCTTATCGGTGATGATCTGCAGCGGTGACGTTTTATTTTTTTCTCGCCGCAGGGTGCTGAAGGTGTTCCTGTCCCGCACCGCCCAGAGGATCCCCTACATGACCAGCTGGCGAGTGTTGCGTCTGCTGGGCATCATCCTGCTCATCGTCTGCTGGTTCCTGGTGGCGTGGACATCTGCCGTCTGTCAGAACCCGGACAGGAAGTTGGCGCTCATCGACGTGGGCTACACGCCCGACGGGCTGCAGTTCAGCATGTGCCTCCTGGATCGCTGGGACTACATGATGGCTGTCGGTAAGCTCACCCCCCCTCCCTCCCTCCCCTCTCCCCCATTCCCTCCCCTCCCGCGCCGCCCTCCGCCTCCGCAAAGGGAGCCGTGAATACGTTTCGAGCACTCGGCGTGCCTGCGAACGCCAACGGTGAGGACAAAAAAAAAAAACAAGGGTTAGTTAATGGATTCGTGGCATAAAATCAAGAAGTGATTTGTCAGGCGTGATGCAACCGGCAGACGAAAAGGGGAGCGAGACAGATGAGGGACGAAGATTTGAGTGATGAGTAAGACGGGTTTGCCTCCGTGTACATTTTTGGGCCGTTGCCCTCAAGTTTTCCCGAAAGAAGACATTATTTCCTCTTTCGCTGGTTGCTGCTTCGCTTTTTTTTTTTGTGGACGTTTTCTTTCCTTCCCGTGTCGCACGTGTAGGAGAGGGCAGATGAAGGCAGACGAGGAATCAAAGGATGCTCGGAGGGGGGGAAAGCGGCATCTCGCGTCGAGCAAATCTGCATGCTGGTTTTATGTCTGCTGACTCAGGCTTCATGAGAGAGAGAGAGAGAGAGAGAGAGAGACGCAGCCCTTTTTATGACTTCTAGGGAAACAGACGGACTCCCAGCAGAGACGACTGACTTTCATTCTGGTTATCAGGAGGTGAAAATAGGATGTGTGGACATACAGGTCATAATTTAGACACAAAGATCCAATAAATCTTTCAAATAAAAAACACAGTTTGCTTTGCTTTTTTATATATATATATATATATATATATCACCCACCCAGCAAATAAAAAATTAACTGTACATATGCACAGTGAAACTGCGCTTTCAGCAGTGCAACCATGTGCTCATTTCATCCCAAACGGTGCGTTTGATTTCATCGTATTTCACTTTGTTGCTGATCCAGCGGAATTTTTACCCAAGCTGCTGGACCGTCGCGTGACTTTTAGTTTGTCGCTGTAAAAACCTCCATTTCAAAGAATCCCGATGAACTTCTAACAATATTTTGTGTCTCTTTTTAAAAAAAAATTTTTTAATTATGGTGCCTGTTGTGAAGGTTTGCAGTAACTCATGACATAATGGATAACAAATTAATTCACTAATGCTCTCTGAATCAGTCCATAAACCATTAAGAAAGCTTTTTGATTTTCCCTTTTTCTTTTTCGAGCTACAGACACATAAGAGAGTTCATTTCTGTTTCAAACTGGCTGATATATAGAAACGCGAGGTTTTGAGGTCTGATTATAGAAACGGCCTGACACAGATAGACGTTTCTACTGATGCGCGCTGACTGCTGTTCCTGTCGCGAGGACGATGTGATTCAGCCGCGCCGCTCGCGCGGGCGACAGCAGGCCTGTTTACTGCCGCCGAGCCGGATACCGTGGAAACGGCCACGGAGGCGCATTTATTGTCCTGAGAATTACAACCCCCAGCTGTTATACACGATGTTGTCGAGCGGTGCGTTTTCCCGCGGCTGCACGAGGGCGCTGAACTGTGCGGCGGCTGCCCGGTGGCACAGAAATGACTCCTCGGCCTGTGGAGCCGCAGAAATGACCCGTCGGGCCCGTGAGTGCGTTCACCATTTCCGTCTCGTTCCCAGCCGAGTTCCTCTTCCTGCTGTGGGCGGTGTACCTGGTTTACGCCGTGAGGAACGTGCCGTCGGCCTACCACGAGCCTCGCTACATGGCCATCGCCGTTCACAACGAGCTCGTCCTGACGGCGATATTCTACGTCATCAGGTAACGCCTCCCCCGCTCCCGCTCGTCAGCCTTCCTCGGTGTGTGTGTGTGTGTGTGTGTGTGTGTGTGTGTGTGTGTGTGTGTGTGTGTGTGTGTGTGAATTAAAAATGACGGTTTATCATTCATTCACGATGTGAAGAACCGAGCGGCTTCGAGGCCCTTTTTTTTTTTTACAGCTCAGAAAAATCACTGCAGTTGAAATGATCACGACTAAAAAGGTTGCGACCCACCGGTCTCGCTGCTTCCATTTGTCTGTATTTTGAGATGGATGCGTCGCCGCTGAGATTTCTGGAGCTCAACGGAGTTTTGTTTGTGGCGCTCACATTAAAAAGTTACATTGGAAATGACATAAAATTCATCTCAGTACTGACGTCAGCTGCACTGACTGGATGTTGTCGGTGTTTTGTTTTTTTTCCGTTATTCCAGGACGCAGTCTTCACTCAAGTGTCCTTCACTGTCACAGTCGCCGATTACCCTCCTTATTTCATACAATGGCTCAGTAAAGGTTTAAAACAGATTGCCTTTAAATTGGTTCAAATTCAAGTCCGTGTTTTACGAACAAAGACAACAAAAACAAAAAAACTGAAGCGCTTTGTTTGTTGGATTGTAACGGTGAAAACAGTTTGAGGCACTTCCACAAACAGTGTCCAGGTTTATTCTGGAAGATCCACAGACGGTTTATCATCTTTCTGTGCTGCGAGCACCATAAATTAGATTCCATTGATCTTCATTGTGTTACAGTCGAAGCAGAAATCTCAGAGACAAGTATTTCCAGAGCTCTGCAGAAATAAATAAATACATAAGAAAAAAAAAAAAAACATCTATATGGCTGTATGCTTTTTGTTTGACCTGACCTTTCAGGAAATGTTTAAATATAATTTCATGGCACCATCCATTTGGCGCTCCGAGGAGAAAAAAAAAAAACAAATACCTTGTATTTGGAGTGCAGATTCGCAGAATGTCCACCATTTAGTTTCATGCTGATTTCTCTCTCCGTTGTCATTTTTTAAAGCCTATTGTCTCCTTTCTTTCACACGTAGGCCCGAAAGCACGAAGCTCAACCGCTCCGTTCATGTGGGAGTCGTTATTTTGTTGGTTTTTTTCTTTTATTTGACGTGAAATCGCCCCACCCCCCCCCCCACCCCTCCCTCGGGTCTGCATGTCATATAGCTGCACCGTGCAGTTTTCTAAATGAGATGTTTCAGCCATTCCTAGCTGGAGTCCCCCTAATTGAGAGCTCAGCTCCATCACATTATTTACTAATGAACCATGTCAGAATGATTTATGTTTTTTTTTTTCTCCCCAAGTCAGAATAAATAGCTGGAATTATTGGCAGCCATATTCTAGTTAGAAATTAACATCCATTTCCAATAAATAGTGTATCATTGATAGTTTCTTGGAAGAAAAAGTTTTTTTTTTTTTAATGCTTTCTGAACATCTGGCTTCTTTCGATTGCTCTGCCAACTCCTTTAATGGGCCTCTTAAGCCTTGTTTGTGAGGCTTTTCTCTGCAAAAAATGGCCAGACGAGACCCCCCCTCCCCTCTAATAAATTGGACAGTTACCTGGCGTGGCGGTTTGATTCTGACCGGCTGCCGCTTGGGGCCTCGCGTTTGTGTACGCTGGGGCTTGTTAGAGAGGCATCCAGCGTTCCTATTGTGTTGCTCGCAGAAAATCCTATTTGATCCCACGTTGACCAGTTAAGAAGCGAACTTCCAACGTTGGCTGGGATCGTCGTCGGGTCCAGGTGCGAGCAAAAAAAAAAAAAAAATGCAGGGAGGTTGGCATGCCAAGGTTATTAAATCCTCATCTGCACAGAAAACTCCTCACAAAACATGAAAGAGGGAAGACTTCAAAGCTTTGGGACATTTCATATGCTGGACCTTTGCCTTCATTGGTGCCTCTGAGCTATCACCACACTAACCGTTCCGTTAATTAGCCATTTGCCAGCTTCAACGACGTAATGAGGCTGCGAGATGACATTTGCTTGGATAGAGGCTGTCCAGCGGTTGAATTAGCATCTGATAGGGACATGCCTTCATGTCCTCGGCGCGCGCGAGGTCTCGCTGTGCTGAAAGCCTGCTGGTTCATTTAAAAAAAAAAAAAAAAAAAAAAAAAGGCTGAAGCTACTCCACTGTTGTTTCTGCCAGTAATTATCTCATTTTCTACCAACTGCCCAGGATGTATTAATAGACCCAAGTCTATTGGCTAGATCAGGGTCACTCCCCCCCTCCCCCTTTTTTTACATTTTTTTTTTTTTTTTTATTGCAAATTCAATTGAAAGAATGAGGAAAATATTGTGTCCTTGCTGGCAAAAGGATCACCCGAGTGGAACGGTGTGTATATATACGAGGCGGTGGGATCGACGACGAGACAGACGAGTGTATAAATCTGCTTTGGTCGCTGGTCTCCGTCTCTCCGTCTGCACCGAAGAGGTTTTAGTGCAGACGGAGCCGTGTGTGTGTGTGTGTGTGTGTGCGTGTGCGCGCGCGCGTATGAATATCACAACATGATCATTTAATCACACTTCACTGCAGTTACCGAATGTACATTTTTGAATGTGATAATCAGGTATCACAAGATGTTAAAGATGTGTTTAAATACTTTCTCGCCGTGCGGCTCGACAAACGACGCCGCATAAAATTACAGATATTCCACAGTGCGGCGATGCAGTCACGCTTTCTGCCGCCAGGAAAATATTTTCCATTAACGTCAGCCCGACATCTGGATGTCGGCGGGGCTCTTGTGTTTTGTTCTCTGTGGATTCAGGCTCTTCTTTTCTCTTTCCCGCTTCGTTTTTCTTTATCTCCCCTTTGTGTCGTTTCACAGGTTCACTCTCGCTCCCGAGCTCCATCCGGACTGGATGCTGTTGCTGTTCTTCACCCACACGCACCTCACCGTAACTGTAACGTTGGGTCTGCTCCTCATTCCCAAGGTAAACGTCGCAATTCTTGCGTTACAGGTTTCTAAAAAAAAAAATTAAGAATAAGTACTCCGCTGGAGTTTAAAAATGCAAAATTTGGTTTTATTTGTCAATTTTCAGACAAATCTTTTATCCAATATATGGATCTTAAAGCTTTATTTGTGCTCTATAAATACTTAATACTGAAAATAGCCTGTCACAAATTCACTATTTGATATTTACCTCTTTTTGAATAATGTTAGTCCCACCTCGGGTATTCAGTTGTTTAAGAAATGCATATATCCTTTAAAAAAAGAAAATCAAAGCTTCAGCGTATATTTGTGAGTTTTGTTTAAGCAGTCAAATAGCACAGACAGATCGGGGAAGTTAGAGAGAAACATTGACACAACTTATAAGATATTTGATGAAGATTATAATCTTGTTGTTATTATTTATATCATGTTACTATATTGGGAGATGTAGTCACTGAGAGCTGTACTACAATAAACTTGAGAAATTCCATTGCTAGGAAAGTTTTTTTGCCCTTCTATCAGTTCCTGTTCGCCGGCACCCACATGAGAGACGACATCGCCTCCGAGGCCTACGAGGACGAGCTGGACATGGGTCGGTCTGGGTCATACCTCAACAGCAGCATCACATCGGCGTGGAGCGAACACAGCCTGGACCCCGAGGATATCCGGGTGAGCAGTGTTTTCCACGCACCTCTCTGCCTCTTTTTTTTTTTTTTTTTTTTTTGCATAACCTGGTGACACCTTCTGAATCCCCCAAACATACTGAGCCATGGCAGTTTTTTATTTCAGACACCAGACGAAATGGGCCATATCAGTTCTATTAATGGCTGTGGCGTAAGGTCTTGCGACAATCTTTGGGAAAAACGTACCAACGTGAGCAGAGATTTCTGTTTGTCTGTTAGAGCTGAAGAAGTCTCTACCAAAAGATTTGGGTACCTCGTGGCTATTGTCGAGAGGAAAGAGGGTTTTATGAAGACACTTGCTTCATTGTCTCAGATGGATACAACTAATTCAGGACCTGAGCTTAGAGGCTGTTTCAGCCCTAACACTAAAGCACACTCCGTTTCCTTAGTTGATGCTGTCCAAGACTGTCCTGTCTTTGCTTTGTTTTCAGCACGCATGTGATCTTCCGTAGTGCAACAGCTGTTCGTAGTCACGTGTCATGAAGTCGTATTGCATGTTCTCTGTGCAGTAGAACGTCTGCTTTTCTTTTCGTAACACTGCGTTGATCGCAAAGTTCCTTTTCTTTGAAGCAGTTTGCTGTCACTAACAAGACTTATCACTTTGCATCTTGTGCTTTTCATTCATGTGTAGGAAGAGCTGAAGAAACTGTACTCCCAGCTGGAGATTTACAAGAGGAAGAAGATGCTGGCGAATAACCCCCATCTGCAGAAAAAGCGCAGCTCTAAGAAAGGGCTGGGGCGCTCGCTGATGAGGCGCATCACGGAGATCCCCGAGTCCGTGCATCGGCAGTGCAGCCGCGAGGACAAGGAGGCGGGAGAGCACGGGAGCAATCGTAACAGCATCTGCATGTTGAGGAAGATCCCCTTAGAGCCAACTCACACAGTAAAACCAGCAAAGGAGGAGACGCTGAAGAACAAGGTTTTCTCCTTGAAGAAGTCCCACAGCAGCTATGACCACGTCCGTGACCAGAGTGAAGACTCCAACAGCTCGGCGACAGACAAGATGGAGGTGACCTCAGCTGAAGGGTCCCTCCTGGATACACTGATGGGCAAGAAACTGGTCAAGAAGAAGTCCAGTGATAATATAAGCGTCCCCAGTGAATCCACAGAATCAGTTCCTTTGGTCTGCAAGTCGGCGAGTGCCCACAACCTCACGGCAGACAAGAAACCGATTCATCCTCGGGCCTCCATGCTGCAGAAGTCCCTCAGCGTCATCGCCAGTGCCAAAGAGAAGACTTTGGGCTTGACGGGAAAGACCCAGAGCACGGAGGACAGCAATAAGAAGAGTCAGCCAAAGAGCAAAGACACAAAGGCGAATGCAGACCTGGAGAACGATTGCCAACCCAAGATGATCATCAGCCAGTCGGTCGAGTACAAACAAAGCACGACCAAAGGCCGGATCATGAAACAGCCGGTGAGTGGCAGCCAGCCAACAATCTGCTCCGATCCAGTCAAAGGAAAAGATCTCTACGATCTCTCAGAGGTGTGTCCCTGGGAAGTGGAAGATCTCCCAACTCCGTCTGAAAACAAGATCCAAAAGCACGTATCCATAGCGCCAAACGAAACGACAACAGTCCACGGAGGAAGCACCAAAGGAGGCAAATCTCAGCAGCAGAAGCAGAAGGCTTCGGATCAGTCTCCATCCGGTGGCCGGCACTCAAAGGAGCTTCAGAAGACGATGGCTGTTCAAGCTGAGATATGTCCGTGGGAGGAGGTAGGTGAGAGTCAAGCCAGTCAAGGTGAAGGGTCAAAGCAACAAACATCCAGTCAGTCTAAGGCCCAGCAGCATCACTCTGCAGTAGAAAGCTCCAAAACACAGCAGGCAGATGTTTGTCCCTGGGACTTTGAAGAGGCACAAGAGACGACAGAGTCGGCTCGCTCCACAGATGTGACAAAGCAGAAAAAGGGCACTTCCCCCGTGGATGGGAGAGGAAGAAGCACCCTTTCAGATGCGCCCAAAGTAGGAGCGTCACTCCAGCCACCAACATCCAAAGTTGATGTGTGTCCCTGGGACTACGAGAGCACCGCAGTGTCTCCGAACTCCGAGACATCACCTAGTCCCTCGCCAGCGTCCAAAACCAAGGAGTCCCCCACGAAAAAGAAAGGAACGCCTCCCGCAAGAACAGTTGAAAAGGAGAAATCGAAAGACGATGAGAAAAGTAGAACGAAAGCTAAGGACAAGAGTAAATCTTCGGAGGAACACGCTAGTCAGCAAAAACTGACGGAGGTTTGCCCGTGGGATGTGGAGGGTCAGCAGGAGGTGCCGCCGGTAGAAAAAAGGAAAAGCGCTAACGTTGGGGCGGCCAAAGCAAAGCCGGCTGAAGTGTGCCCGTGGGATTTTGAGGATACGTCGGATAAAAAAGCTGCAGACAAAAGTGCTCCTGTAGTGAAACAGAGCAGCCCGAATTCTAAAGGTGAGCCTGTAAGCGCTGCTAAAAAGGCAAACGTTTGTCCCTGGGACTTCGAGGATAGCACATCGAGCAAGAAGGCATGACACTCAACCTTAATGGACCACTGAAATTATAGTTATTGATGTATACTTTTTTTTCACTCTGAGATCGTTCAATATTACCTTTTACTATTAGTATGGTGACTTGGAAGCAAAGTTGATCCACAAGTTGCCTTCCTTTCCGAGGTTTCTGTTCCTGTTTTACCTTTTTTTGAAATAAGTAAAATGTAAAAAATAAAATAAAAAAAAAAAAAACGAAGTCATGATGAGCATTCCAGATTATTACAGGAAAATCCTGAAGATTAATCGTCGTCTAATTATGCAACTTTTGATTCAGCCTTCTCACTTCACGAGCAATGTTGAACATCCGCGTTCATCGGGTTCTGTATTGCGTCAACTGTGTTCGTCGTCAGTTCTCTGACTCTTTGGATGCAACGCAACACGACGTCGAGAAAAATACCGGCGCATTTGAATACGGAAGTATGAAATTATGGTTGGAGTATGAAACAGCAAAAGTGAAAGCCAAAGAATAAGGCAACATTCGCAAAAACAGAGGGATGTCGGTCTTGAGGCTGTAAACTTTCATTTATTAGTTTGTGTCCTTGGCACAGAGGGAAGAAAATCAGTCTGTAGCACTTTAGCCAACTCCATAAATGACCCAACTGAGGACAGACTCTGTCCTTCTTGTACACGTTGTCCTCTTTATTTTCAACTCCATGGCATGATATCACACAGGATACCACACTCCAACCAAACTCAGACCTTTTTTTTTTTTTTTTACTTCCGCCTAGATCTATTTAATTGTAGTTCTCGGCAGATTAAAACGCTTCCAAGTCTGCGGAGATGTACTGTATGTGCCTAACTTAAATAGCGTTGTCTTGTATCGGTCTGAAGGGAAAGCGAGTGGCTTCTTCTTTCGGCATTTCGTGACGGTAAATTGTTACAAACGGCATGCGGAGCCGGGTGTCGAGAGTCGTTGGACCCCACCGGTTTGTCAACTGAAGCATGTTGACAGGTGTATAAATGTGCTTTTAAGTTTAATACCAGAGACGCTCACGCCCCCCCCGTGCGTTTGTGTTTCCAAAAGCGCGACAGGGTGGCGAAGACGACACGAGAGCCGCGTCAGCGTTGAACGCGAATATGTTCACGAGTGTAACAAAAGTAGGAAAAGGAAATATGACGGAGGGGGAAATACATTTTTGCACCAGCTTTGTTTATGAGTCCAGCATGGATATTTTGTGTTGCACTAAGTGTGTGTGTGTGTGTGTGTGTGTGTGTGTGTGTGTGTGTGTGTGTGTGTGTGTGTGTGTGTGTGTGTGTGTGTGTGTCTTCGGACACGGTATCATCAATTTAAAGGATAAATGTGATGCAGTAACAAAACAAAAAACAACAACAACAACAAAAAACGTACGAACAAGTCCTGCCTTCCTGTTTACAGTCCCACTGCCTCAATAAATGCAACAACAACAACAACAACAACAAATATATATATATATATGTATATCGAGCAGGTTAATAATTCTATTTAATAACAACTAAAACAATAATTGGGTTTTATTCCATAGTTGTGACCATCAGACTCTGGACACGCAGGTTTTGAACAAACCTCCAGGTGGGTTACTCGGGGGAAGTCGGGTCGAACCATTTACACACAGTGATCTCAGAAATGAATGGTTCGGCCGGTGTTTAGGATTTAGGAGGATGCATTGGCAGAAACGGAATACAATTATGTTTTCATGCATGTAAAATCACCTCGAACTAAGAGTTGTTGTTTTTGGTGACGTTAGAACGAGCCATTCATATCTACGTAGGGGGCGGGGCCTCTTGCCACCAGGTTGCGCCGCATGGATTCTCTTCCGTGATTGGAGGAGGAGGAGCAGTTGCAGCTGCAGCTGCGTCGTCCATTTTTAAACATTAAAAAGTTGCTTCTCTCTGCGCCCGCCCGTCTCCCTCCGACACGCCGACCCTTTCACGGCGAGAGTTCGCCCAAAACAAAAGCAGCAGTAGCGTGACGTCGGCAGTCCGTCGTAAAGTCAGCTGGTTTGTTTCCAACCTGTGCGATCACGTGACCGGTCGTGTTTCGATGTCGCCTTGTTCTCAGATCTTTGCGTTTACTTTTGCGGTGACTCTTTTTAATCGTAGTCAGTCAACGGCGGTTTATAGCTGCAAAAATGAAACCCAATTATTTATTGACCAAGTCTTATCTTTTGGTATTTTGAAATAACAATCACGACTTGTCCATTTTATGGTCTTCGATGTGTTGAACTATCAAAGGTTGGGCTCTCTACTGCTGCCGTCATTTTTTTTTTTTTTCCCTTCGGGACTCTGTACTAAAAGTTCTTCCCAGTTTAATTCAAAGTAGGCTGAAGCCCAATCGATTCGTCAAGATGATCCTTTCACAAGTCAGTTTCCTTGTTGTGGTCGTCGGTTAATATTCTGACTTAACCTTTTGAAGGCTTTGAGTTGTTCTGTGTTTTGTATCAAAATATCCATCTTGCACTATCCGTCCTGGACTTAAAAGTTAAAGACAAAAAAGACAAAAAAAGAGACTCACCCACTTATATTTAAACTAGTAACTGTTGAACACCTTAAACAATATGTGAGGAAACCTGTATCAATATTGCATCTGCAGTGCTTTATGGTATCTCGTGAGAATTCCTGAATGTCGTCACTGATTGTAACTCTCTGTAATCGATGTAATCAAATTCCTCATGGCAAAATATCCGAG
This sequence comes from Brachyistius frenatus, assembly GCF_029030835.1. Lineage (NCBI taxonomy): Eukaryota > Metazoa > Chordata > Actinopteri > Embiotocidae > Brachyistius > Brachyistius frenatus. The sequence continues at coordinate 3,237,888 of NW_027210620.1, read as the reverse complement.
CTCCGTAGGGGTCCTTTACTAATCGTGATTGAAACCAGTGCTTGTCGGTGACATTTTTTCTTCCTCCTTTGATTGAACACAATTTCAGCCTCAAATGAAAACAACCCAAACAAACACCTGTGTCTGATTTCATTTTTTTTTTTTCAAACTATTTTCTTGTCTTTTCGTTCCACGCTCCCGCACGGTTCCGCGCGATCTTCTATTTGTCCTCCCAACCTGCCGAGAAATTAGCTCCGCTCGTCTGAAATATTTAAGACGTGGAGTGTTTGCCTTGCGGTGTTCAGATTTGTCGTCACCTCTGCTTTTCGTGAGCTCCTTTAGAAATCGGTCAGAGGAGCTGTCGCCGCGCGCGGACTGATTGTAATTCTTCGTTGGATCTATGCGATCATTTGTGAGCCAGATGTTGGGCGTCATCCATCATCTGCATCTGGGATGCAGGGTCTTATTATACGGGGAATCCTGACTCCCCCCCAACCCACCCCCACACCACCTCCCTTTTGGTATATGAGAACGGCGACATTTCAAAGGCCCCCCCCTTTCTATTTTAAAACTGACTTTAGTGTCCGGAGTCACTGCCGCATCAGATTTTACTGCCCTGGCTGATGAATCACACGCTGCCTCTCGTCCTTGTAGGAAACCTATTTTGAAAAACAAGGATATGTTTGTTTCATTCGTTTTGAAAGTGGAAATGTTTCTCACCCAGGCTCAAAGATTTTTTTTTTTTTTTTTTTTTTTTGGGGGGGGGGGTAAATTTGAAGTCATTTGTTAAAAAAAAGAAGAAATATTTTATGGCATTTTCAAGCAAAGAAGGTATTTTTCTGGTGTCAAAAAGACATTTTTTTATTCATTTTAAACTTTTAAAAATACTCGGCCCATTTCCGGATTTAAAGAAATATTTCAAACGAACATAGCATCAGCGCAACAGCTCGCCATTAAACGAACAGTGAATCTACTGTCGCCGTTTCATGTCAGATAACGCGCTTGCTTGTAGGATCTCCCAGTTCAGTCAGTCCGCAGCTCGTCCGTGTATTAAAATCGTGTGACACATAACCGTCTTGTTTCTCTGGAGATGATCATTGTAATTTATCCCGACCATCCAAAGAATCGGTGGAAGTTTAAACCTCAAGCAAAAAAAAAAAAATCGAGACCGTTGTTTCGCGTACCATCTTTGACATCTAGATAGAAAAAAACAAAAAAACAAAAAACGTGTCCCCGTGACTTCCTGTCCACCAAAATCGCGTCTTCACCATCGGTGCGTTTCATTTTTTTCAACCCTCGTCTCTTGTGACCGAACCGAGCCACGCCGTGGCAAAATACCACTAATATCGCTACTACTACTACTATTCAATGCTGTAACGTCGTAAATCTTGCTCTTGTGGCTTCTGCATGAATTCAAGAAATTAGTAGGACCGATGTTTCACTGCCCTTGATAGAACAAAAAATTTAAAAAAATGGATCTTTTAATGGACTGTTACGAGTTGTATAGTGAGTGCTACTGTCCCTAACCCACTGTATTATGTGCTTGTTATAACTATTGCTCTATGACAAGCTTATAGCATCAATATATGGGAATATTTGGTAGATTTATATTGTGTTATATTGTGATAGCATGTACATAAAAGATACCTCCTCTGCAATAAATATTTATATGAAAACTAACCGCGTTCACTGTTTGTTTGTTTTTTGCTCCGACTGAAAGACGTCGCCTCCTGGAAACGAAGACGCCGCAAGTGGTTTGTTGTTTTTTGTTGCCCCGCTTCAACCACGATCCCGCGGGAAGGCGATGCGAGACGCTCCCGTGATGCATTTTGTGCCGTCTCGGGTTTATTTCCCTTTTTTCTGCTCGTGCAGCCGCGCAGCCGGGAGCGAACCCGCCGGCCTCCGCCGGCCTCCGCCGGCCTCGTGCGTCACCGCCACTTTGGAACAGTCTTGGCGACCGTCCTGAAACGCTTCCCCGGCGACGTTGCGGTGTTTTGGGCCGAGATCGATGGACGCTCCGCAGGAAGCCGGAGGTAGAAGACGGTATCAAATGCTGACTCCGGACCCCTGCGGGGAAAAAAAAAAAACAACCAAAAAACTCCAAGCGCCGTTAAATCTCCGATTCCAAAATAATCATCGGCCAAGGTGAAATTATGTCTTTCCTGAGCCAGAGGGAAGATTGTTACCTGCGCTATTAATACCACTTCGGCCCCCATAAGTCCCGCACGGCGAGCGTTCGCGCGATAAAACGTCACCGACGCGTCTCTGAACGCGGAGGCGGAGATGCAGCCGAACAGCAGCGCAGAAAAGGGTAAAGCCAACGTATTAGCATCGATCCCTGTTTACGGAGCACTTTCCGAGCCTTTCTAATAAATAGAAGATCGATACCGCTGCAGCGAACTAAAATAGAGAAACGTTAGAGCGGAAAACAGTTTACCCGCGATGGGTAACGTGGAGTGTTGCGACGGATGCGCTCCGTGTGGGAGTCCAAGGTCCGCTGATTCAGCGTCATCCAAAAATGAAGGCAAGAGTTCAGCAAAGCGGCTGGTGACCATGTGGTGCGTTCATGAGCGACGGAGAAAAATGGGGAAAGGCGGGAGGTTTCCGAGGGGCTGGAGAAAGTAGGTTTGACGGTAAAATAATAATAATAATGATAATAAGTCGTACATCAAACGTGTAGAAATGTAGTGCACGAATAATATAATGATATTAATAATGATGACGAGGCAGTTTGGCACTTTTTCTTCGCCGTGAATTTACTCTGGAAACGCCGCCCGCATTAACGGTCGCTCAGCCGCTTCGACGCCGAAGTCTAGTGATTTTCTTTTTTTCTGAATGCGGCTGCAGCGGTCGTAGAGTTTCGGCAAACAACCGATCGGTTGAAGCTGCCTCCGATCGTTTTTTTTTCAGTAAACCTGACGTGTGAGCCCAGTAGGGGGCAATTCCCTGTGGAGTTTCCACAGACGCACGGTAACACGAGGCTCGCATCAAAAAAATTAAATTAAATTAAAAAAACGAATGAAAAAAATACTATTTAGCATTTCGCTACTTTTTTTCCTCTAAAGTTTGTCAATGCTAAAGTGGCTGCTGGATGAAACAGGCGAGTATTTGCTAACATGTCTCAACTGCCCCCAAGTGGCCCCCAAAAAAACCCCCCAAAAAATCAACTGATGCTACTTTAAAATCAAATTTGGCCCTCAAAAAATATACTAAAGAAAAGACTCATTGACTGAACTCCTGCAAATCGAATCCTTTCTAATTGGACGACTGTGTTTCGTCGCTACTTATTGATCTGATGTGAAGTTTCACTAAACTGGAGAAGCTTTTAAATCCTATTAAAAACCACCGGTGAATTTCTCCTTTCGTTTCACCTCCGTCGTAGGCAGACTTTACCGCATCTCTGGTTTGTTATCGCCGTGAAGTCAATCTGAAACCCTTCCCTCAAGTTTTCATTCGTACCAAATAAAGAAAAAAAACAAAGCTTTTCACGTCCAGTCACTTCGTTTCAACTGAACCTCCATTATGTTCAGATGTTGCTGCTTTTTGCCGCGGCCGCAAAACACGCCGACGACCCAGTGGGACGACCCAGTGGGACGTCCCGCGGCGCTCGTGAGAATCACACCCGGACGGCGCCGTGTCTCTTTTGGCTGTCTTCACGGGACAGCGGGACGCGCGGTCCGGCTCGGCAGGACTTTTTTTTTTTTTTTTTTTTAATACCTCAGACGGTGATCGGCGAAAGAATCACAGCCTTTTTTTTTTTTTTTTTTTTATGGCAGGAGCCGGGTGGGTAGAGGTGGACGGCGGCCGCGAGGAGGAGGAGGAGGAGGAGGAGGAGGGACGGGGGAAGATGAGAGGAAGCTGATCGCCGGCATGCTCCGCCGCTGACTCATCTGTCTTTCTGATGCGGGAGGGGAGGGGTGGTGGTGGTGGTGGTGGAGGGGGAGGGGGGGAGAGAGGGGTGAGGATGTCTCATGTGTCGTGGTGGACCCGTGACTCACAGAGATGTGTGGGGGTGAACAGAGTGGGAGACGCGAGCCGACGCACGCGTTCACGACGACATCATTAACTTCCATTCGGGTTCCTTCCATCGTCCCTGAAAACCACCGAAGGAACCTTTAATACCCAGAAGTCCTGTCGTTTTCTTTTATGCCGAAAAGCTTTCGATTTATCTTTCACCGCACCCAACGTCTCACGTCAATTTCGGGACGTTTTAATCGTTTTGAAGGGAAAAAAAGGATTGTTTGATAAGTTAATAAGAAAAATAGCAAAAGTCTGGTACCTTGATTTGCAGACTGATATCCGTCTGATATGTTGACTCTTTCCAGACTACAGTTAAGAATCTGTCGACAAAACTCAAACACAAACTTCCCTTCGACACCAGTTTACGCGTGGTGTTACTCGGCTTTTGGCTTTCACAGTTGAAGACATGAAATTGAAACAGCTTTCATTATTTCTGCAAATTTACCGCACAAACCGTTACTCTTTAAAAAGTTCAAACGGTGTCGAACGCTGACGTTAACATACGAACTTCTTAAAGTTCAGGTGACGTCAGACTGAGTCATTTCGTTTAAAACACCGAAGCAGAGGCAGCAGATCAGAAAACGGTAACAGGGATCGTTTTGAGCGTTCGGTTTGAGGAAACGTTCACACGCTGCTGACAAAAAGGACGCGTTTTTCAGATTTAAAAACTTGTTGGTGGTTCTGGTTCAATTTGCAGGTTTTTACATCTGGTTCCAGTTTGCCCGGAAAACGAAAGACACAACAATTTCTCCGGTTTAACAATTTAATGCCTGTTTTTTTTCTTACGTAAAATTCCATTTACTTCTTTTCAAGCTTTGAACTGGAGACGGGGACGTTGATGTCGTCGTGGTGATGCGGTTGATGCTTATTGACTGACGGCAGCCGAACCGGTAAACGCACCTTTTATGTTTTGTCTGTGTGTGCGTGTGTGCGTGTGTGTGTGTGTGTGTGTGTGTGTGTGTGTGTGTGTGTGTGTGTGTGTGTGTGTGTGTGTGTGTGTGTGGGGGGAGGGAGGAGGGAGGGGGGCTCTGGTCTGGACGCCCGCGCCGAGCGTTTACCGGCCTCGACGGTGGCTGCATCGCTCGGAGGAGGAGGAGGAGGAGGAAGAGGCCCTCGTGATGTGGAGCGCGCATTGCATGACTCACAGAGAGCTCCTCCGCCGACCGCTACCACCTCCACAACTGGAGGAACAAATCCAGGCTGCAACACACTCACCGACGCAGCGTTCAGGTGCACACTCAGCCGTTTCAATTACAGACGCGGGAGATGATGAATAGGCGGTCCGATGAGTAATTTAATGCCCCCGTCGAAAAGATGAAAAATAATGTCCCGCTTGGACCGGAACGCAGCTCGTTAGAAAAAAAAACAAAAAAACCTTGAAGCTCACGTCGTTGTTTAAACAGGCGGGCGGAAACAAAACAAACAACAACAAAAAAGCGAGCTGGCATTCACAACTTTGACTCTTTTCTGAAAAGCCTTCAGAGGTTTCTTTTCTTTTCTTTTTTCTGTTTCTTTTTTCTTTGACAGGAACAGTTTTCTCCCGGTTTCAGCATTTGGGCATCACGACGGCACCGTCGCAGCTTCTCGCCTTCATCCCAAAAACACCTGAAAGCAGCAGCTGGAGAGGAAAGAGGAGAGGCGAGAGGTCGTCCGAGAGGTCGTCCGAGAGGTCGTCCGAGCGACTCGGGTCGCGTAGGAAAAAATGTTGTTTCCCCGATTGTCTCCTCGTTATCTGCCCGTTTTAGTTTCTTTCCTTCTTCCTGAAGCCAAACCGACCACGCTAACAGCACGGAGAGAGGAGGAGGAGGAGAAGAAGAAGAAGAAGAAGAAGAAGAAGAAGAAGAAGAAGAAGAGGGGGATGGATGTGACAGACTGTGGGTTGGACACTTTGCGTAATGATTCTTTATTGAGAAGTGGTGGGATAAAAAGCAGGCTTTATTTAGCCTGGAGACATAACAGGCAACAAGTGGGCAGTCAGAGGAGCCAAAGAAGGCCAGAAAAACGAGCCGGGATCACAATCGAACGAGAAAACGAGGATGGAATCAGGATTTCTACGAGGAAGTCTTGTGCTTAATTAGGGGAATGGGTCCGGTTTCACAAAAGTCAGTCAGCTACCCCGATTATCTGTGATTGTTGCGATCTAAAATATTTGCTTTTGCTGCAATTTTCCTCAAAAATTGGGATAAAATGTGCTGATTTTTAAGTGAGGTTTTTTTGCGCCCAAATTGCCAGTCAAGACATGTTTTTTTTTTTTTTTTTTTTTTAAACAGCTACCTGATTAAGAGTAATACGTAATCACTTCGCTTTTTTTTTTAGGAATAATCTTTTCTTTTATTTTAATTTATTGAACTTAAGACAACTCAAAGTAAAAAAACAAAAACAATAATAAAAGTGTAGCTTCACAAAACCGACTGTGACTGTAATATAGAATACAAAGTCGACATCTACTGTAAAAACAAAAGCTTTAAACGCTTTATAAATAATATTAATTCAACGCAAAACGCGCGTAAAACCAAAGTGCACTCTAAAAACTATTTTAACATATTCCATCACTTATGGGGTTTTTTTTTCCCCGCTTGCGCGTGTTTTTCTGTGTCGCCGGCAGCGGTTTGTTTTTGATTGCGAGAGGAGTTCATTTAAACTTGGAAGTTTTTATTTTTTAGGAAATTGTCCATCTCGCTTTTAAGTCCAAGAAATGGGATTAACCTTAAAACTTCTAACTCTGACGGCACGTCGGGAAGCTTCGAGAACGTCTTTTACATTTGTTCGGACAGACGGACGAAGAAAACAGTCGCCGCTCCCGTTAAACACAAAATAACCAGAACCACTGATAACCACACATTTCACACATGTGAACTCCGCCTTTTATTATTCCAAATGAGATGAGCCTCCTTGGCAGCTATTCTTAGGATATGATTGATTGCACAAAATTATCATAAACCCAAAGGGCTAATAGGCAATTTATCTCCCCGGCTGACAGGATGAGGCCGGCTGCTCCGTGATATCCAAAGACCAACTTTAGATAACGGCCGCGGCCCAAAATTGACATGCAGTATTTTTTCAGAGATGAACTCCTGTAATCAATGTTGTTATTAGTGTTACCGAAACCCAGGATGTCATCAATCACCGGACTCATTAGATATTTATGAGCCCGAGCTGCGTCCGCACAAAGTGAAACGATAGCGCCACCCTCCCCTGAGCTTCAGACGTTTGTGTTTCCTTGCGTGAGCGTTGGACGCCTGCGTGCGGAGGAAATACAATAAAACAACCGGCCGCCTTGTAAATAATCGTCGCTCGAGAGTGACCCCTGTGGCCACAAATGGCACTGACCAAACAAATTTCCACTTACATACCAAGATTTAACGTCAGCCGCCGAAAGGTCATCCATAAATTTGGTCCATTTAAAAAAACATACAGATATTTCCTTTTGAATCGCTCAAATCACGCCGACGATGAACACAGGATGACAGTAATTACAACCGTACGCGCTCAAGTGGAGACATCACAAGAGGAATAAAGGCAAGTTCACTCATCTAATAATCCAATTTGTTTCGATTTTTATTTTTATTTTTATTTTTTTTACACAAGGTGGCAAAAAGAAAAAGAACAAAAAAAGAAAATCACTGTCTTTCTCCAGGGACGACTGCAGAGCGCAAAACACACCAGCCGAGCGCGAAGCCCAAGGCCGGGACGCCGGTGAGTCACAGTCGTACCGACGTGTGTGAAGGAAGCGAAGGTTCATTCAGCGGGAGTAAAAAAAAAAAAAAAAAAAGAGGCTTTCGTTCGTTTGACGTCATCGCGCTTAATCACTCAATTACAGCAATTTCCAGAAAGGTAAGTGTGCGTTATCTTCCTCCGTGCTCTGCCTCCGGGTAGCGTGCGAGGCGGCCGACTGACCGCGGCGAGCCGGCCTCTCTCGGGGCACCGACGTGGGACCGTTCACGCGCCGCCGGTCGCTCGCTCGCTCTCAGACGGTTTGTGACGGAGACGCCTGCATCACGCCGCGACGGGCGTTTCACGATACTCCAGAGAAGTGACGAGACGAGGAAAAACAAGATGAGTAGAAAATGAAAGTTGAAAGAGGCGTCAGAGGGAAATAAAACGCGTGGGACACGTTCTGATTTATTTATTATTTATTATTTATTCCATCTGTTGTGCAGGTCCAAGGACGGGGGCGATTGAGTGTTTGAGTCTGAGAGAAAGCAGAAGTGTTTTTTTTGTATGAAACGCGTAAGTACGTTACTTCCGAAGCATGACGTTTCGGCCTTTGTTGCTGTTTCGGCGCCAGAAGTGACCATATTTGGTCAAAATGCAAATCTGATTCCATCTCCGAAGACATTACGCCCCGCCCACCTGTAGCAGAAACCTGACTGTGCCACGGGCCTGTCAATCAAACAGACACGCCCCACGGGATAAGAAAAAAAAAAAAAAAATAGATGGTCCGACAGGAAACTGTGACGGTACGACCCGTCCGCTCCGGAGAAACCCGGAGGAAGTTCGGCTCCACGAGTGTTTGCAGTCACTCTGAGAGGGAGTGCGAGTGAGTCAGCCCGATAGTACAACTTATCACGAGTGGGCTTTGGTGATACAGCAGGAGCTAAATGGACGGCTCACACTGAAAAGACTGCCCGCCTTACGAAAGCAGATTTATTCATTTGTTTTCTGGGAGATTAATTTGGCTCCGCTGACATGATGTGCTGCTCATGCTTGTGGAAAGTAAAAGTTCAAATGACCTCAAGAAATGAGAGAAAGAATTAAGGGGACGATGCATGTCAGTGTGTGCATCAAATGTATAGTGTTGCAGTGGTTTTGTTTTCATTGATGAATTAATCATTCAATGAAGAAAATAGCTCAGAGTCACAGAGCCTGAGGGGAACAACTCCATATTTTTTTAATTTTGCATATTATTTTGTACAATATTCAATTTACAACTAAATAAAAAAAAAATAAAAAAAAAATCTATAAAAGCAACAAATCTGAGAATATTTGACATTTCACTCCATAAAGGACTTTAAAAATCTCAACATAAACACTTTCATCCTCTGATGGTAGAAACACCGAGAGGAACTGTTGTAAACATCGACCCCAAAAGGACCTCATCACTTCCTGCAGCCGTCGCTTTAGGTTTCAAATTGCTGACAGACTTTTTGCTCCCATTCATAATAAACCTGGTAATAGTGTATATTATTTTTTTTGTTGAGATGTTTCCGGTGTGTCGATTGAAAATAAACTACAGCGTGTGTGTGTGTTCACGGTAATGAAGAGCTCAACCAGAGTAATGATGTGGCTCATTTAATGTAGCTTTATAACACAGATGAATAAGATATATATATATATTTAATAAAGTCAATTGGTTGATGGTTCTCTTTTCTTCACGTGCGTTGACACTCACAAATACAGACCAGACATGTCCTTTAAATCCACTTTAAACTGCAGCGACTGCCTTTGGCCACGAGGTGGCGGTGTTGCTCCGTGATTAGCAGCAGCGGGTTTAAACTCATAATACGAACCGTATTATCACCGTTCAGAGCAACAGGTTCTTTTTAAAATCTGTTTCTTCCAGGGGGAAGCTTCACAGCAGGAGGATGCCAGACTGAAAGACGTCACACGTCAACACAGAGAGTTTCTCCAGACTTCCTCCTGCGCAAATAAACGCTGACAGTAGAACCGTGTCGTTTTATTTTTGCCTGCAGGAGAGTAAAAACCTAAAGACCTCTTTGCAAGTTGGTAGAGGAGAGAAAACGACAGACGGAAAAGTTTGTCATATCTGTATGCGTTTAGGTCATTGAGATCCAAATACTTACACTTGAATTGCTTTAAATTGTGTTATTCTGCAGCATTTCATATGGGGGGGGGGGGTATGCCGTGAAACACGTGACCTGGGCCTCGGCAAGAAGCAACCCGAAAGCCTCCCAACCGCTGCAAGGGTTTGACCACCCCAGCAGGTAAACAAGGCGTCGTTTATTTAGCCCCGCATTGTTCTCTGCAAACAAAAAGCCTCAGTGTGCTCAGGAAGGTCTCCTGATCACGCTGAGCTGACAGAATTCAAAAGCGAGCGTGCCGTGCAAACTATCTGCTGTTGTAAACAACTCTGAAAGCTAAAATTGAAGTTAAACGAAACCTTAATATGAAAGCCTATAAATACCCCCCCCCCCCCCAAAAAAAAAAAAGTTAAGGTAGGAGCGGGACGAAAAGAGATCAGATGGAAGTAAATGTCGTTGCTGTAATGTGACGACATAAAAACAAAGAAAAAAGAAAGATAAAAGTTCCCTCTCGTGACCCGAGACAACCTTTTGACCCGACGTGTTTCTTTGTCGGTCGATGAGACTCTTGCTGCCTCCTGCAGTGTTTTAGAGAGTGCAACTCCCATTTTCCACACGTTACATTCGTCTTCTAGCGGCTAAAAAAAAAAAAAAACCAATCCTCTGCCTGTGAGTGTTACCAGCAGGAGCTGGTCAGACTCCAAACAAGATGTGTTCGAGGTCATAACGTGAGTTTGGGTCCCGGGCCAGCGTGACATTAGAGCGCCCGGAGCCTCTGAATGCCGCCTTTGTTTTCCTCCCCAGATCCGTGTTAAAGGCTTCGGTGGGACACCCCACCCCCTCCTCCACCACCACCACCACCACCACCACCTCTTGTGAAATGAAGAACATGAAACCCCCCCCCCCCCACCCCCTAAACCGAGGCCCAGCCAGGCAAACAGCACTCTCCGACTTCACCGTTAAAGGATTTAGATATGGAGATATTTTGGGCTGTTTCAGCAGACAGATTCTGAACCAAACATTATGAATGACTTCGGAAAACAAACACAAGGCGAGCCCCCAGTGTCACGGACAAAGCGTGAAATAGGCACGCTTTGTCCTGTCTTAGGCGTGACAGTTTCACATTCAGCGTCTTTAAAACTCAGCAACGCCGCATACCTGAAATGTAAAAATCGATACTCGTACTTGCATGTTTTTTTCACCTTCAGGCGAAGGAAGCTGTGTCCCCTTGTTTCCGGTCTTTATGCTAAGCTAACACGCTACAGCTTCATATTTGACATGCACATGGGGGTGATTTAAGAATAAGTGTATTTGTAGAGTGTTTGACTGAAACCTGAAGCTGCACTTTGAACGGCGAGCGAGCGGTTAAAGTTTGATGAACTGGTATTGTGTGTTATTGCAAATGATTGATTAAGGCGAGCTTACAAAGTGTTTTATTACAACAGCCCGGACAGCGAACTCTAAATATTTCTACCGATGTGCCAACTGATAAAAAACCCAAAAAAACCTGCTGCTGTAGTGAGTGTAACCCATGCATGTTGGTGGAATACTTTCTCATTATGGTGTTGGACATTATATTGTATGAATAAGCAGCCAAACTGATATTTTTCAAATTTTATTATTCAAATAGTTTCCCTGATTGATCCTCCAGGTAATCTGCAGGTAATTATATACTGAAGAGAAGTGACTCATTCGTTAATTGCACGGTTTTGTAAGTGTGACGATATCAGGCTCTTATTTTGAACCGGTTTTTTTTTTTTTTTTTTGCAGGTGAAAGCTCTTATTGTGAAGGGCAGCGGAGGCCCTCTCCTCCGTGGGTGAGTAATTATGATGTAGGGGCAGTGAATGCACCGCTGGTTGAATTGTAAAATGGCACGGTTGGTAATTATACTGCTAAAGACTTTATTCTTCAGCGGATGCAACTTTTTGGTTCATTGTAGTTTCATGTGAACGTTGGACAAAAAAAAAAAAAATGGAGAAACTATTTCAATCAGAAGATTTTTGTGGATTAATGTTTAAAAAAACCAATATGAAAACTGTGAAGTCAGTTTAAAAAGTATTCAATTTACTTTCTCTTTTTCCACTCATTCATTACAGACACTTTAAACATTAGTTCGTTTTTTTGTGACACATCACTGAGTAATTACTCAAAAATAGTCCCTGAATGCATCACCGTTATACACCGTTAATGTTTCCACAAATCAGTTTTGTTTTTTAAACTTTTTTCTCAAATCTTTGTTTTTATCTGAGATATCGGATCATTTCAACATTTATTGAGGGTAAGGCCACTGTCTGGTGGAGCTGTTAACATCCCATGGACATCCGAAACCATCCGGTTGGAAACCACTGAGTTTAATCTTTAACAGTGTGTCGTAGTGTCAAATCGTCATCTTAAAAGTACCTAAAACGCTCAGATAAATGTAGTAGTGGAGGAGAAAGTACAATATTTCTCCCTGAAATGTGGTGAAGTGGAAGAAATAATATACAAATACCTCAAAATTGTACTTCAGTCCAGTACTTGAGTTACTTTCAAACTCCTGGATTAGTTATGAAGGGAGTACTTATGAAGCATCTATTATGTTCTTTATATTATACTATTATCATTTTTGTGTACCATAGTGACTTGTACATTTGAAAAATATTTACATAAGCTCAGAAAAAAAATGCATTTTTGAGTAAAGGGAGATTATTTGATTTCATATGAAGAGTTTCTAACAAGGTAACTGATTTTCTCTCTATAAATAAAACATATAAAACACTGACTGATATTCAAAGCAGATCATTTCATATTTCTTCGACCATGCCTGGCTGGAGGTGGATCTTTTTAAGTGTGTTAAACCAGACTGAAACAGACGGTAACAGGCCCGTAAATGGTTAACCGGACGGTGCAGCGGTCCGTGGTGACGTCACATTCCCGTTTCTCCTTCTCTCCGGGCCGCAGTTTGTTTGCGGAGACGACAAGAAAAAAAAAAAAAAAAAAAATCGTCCCTTAAAATCGGAACAACTTTCCACCGACGGATCAGCTGCTGCCGCCGGATTAACACCGCAGAAATGGGCAACTGTCAAGTAAGTGTCATTCTCGGCTTTTCTAATTTTTTTTATCTCTTCTTTTAAAACGCGGTGGTTATAAATACAATAAAAAAAATAAAAAAAATAAATCTCTTATCAGCAGTCCGGGCTTCACTCGAAGTGTTCAGCTTCATAGTTTCGCGTTAAAATCCACACAATCATCAGGGTGGGGGGGAGAGAGAAACAGGAAGGATTATGCCAATGTTGGATTTGACCGTCAACCAGATAGGACCGGTATTGTTTTTAGTCTACATTTTGACGCATGAGTCGCGAGGCTTTGCGCACACTTTTACTGCGTCGTGTTTAAATCTCCTATTATTGACACCGCGCTGCGTAAAATAAAGAGTTACGACTTCAGATTCACGCCGAGCGGTGTTTCTTTAAGTGTCAGTCCGATGTAAACGTTGCAAATGATATCGTGTGACAAGACGCCGTGTCCGGTTTTACGCAGAAGGAACGGCCACTCCTCTGCGGAATTCACCAGAGCTCCGTTAGATGGAGCTGGATGATGAGCGGAACTCTTTTCTATGACACGAGTGTGCGTGTGTGTGTGTGTGTGTGTGTGTGTGTGTGTGTGTGTGTGTGTGTGTGTGTGTGTGTGTGACGGTTTGTCCAATGCAGCTGGTTTTCTGTCATTGTGGTACCTTTCTCCTTTGTGTGTTTATAAGTGGCCTTATACATAATTGACGCTGGAAAAAAATAAAATAAATAAAAAAAAGTTTATTTTTAATAATTCCCCCCCCCCCCAAAAAAAAAAAAGTACTTTAAAGTTCAAATAACGTCCATTCATATTCAGAAAATGACCCTAAATTAGCAGGCCAAACTCAAATTGAATGATTACATCATAAAACGGGCAGATTTATGCAGCTTTTAGAGAAGTACGCCACACGTTCTCCTGATTGTGAGAAAGGAAAGTGACGTTTTAACTCTTCTTTTCCGCTGGTGATGATATAATTCTGTCGGTGGGACTCTTTGAGACGGGTTCGTCGCCGGACCGCTGTTATAGTCCTGGGACTGCACTTTGGCATTCATGAGGCCCCCACCAAGTTTGTTTAAAGACTTGTGGCTCTGAATTCCTCAACCAAAGCATTGTATATCCTCCCCTCCCCCCCATCTGCCAGCTGCTCCTGAGTGCTTTCATGAATGGCGACTAAAACAACGATTAGTTAGATATAATCACAGTGTGTGACTCTTATATTTCTTTCTCAGCCTACAATTTTTCCCTACGAGGATTTTGATGCCATAGCTGATATCAAGGCCATCCGGAAAGCCTGCAAAGGGTTCGGTAGGTTGGAAATAAAACAATTCCGATGACGTTCCCGTGCTTGAAAGTGCCTGTTATTTGTTTTGCATCTGTTTTTGTTGTGTCCTCTTCTCAGGAACTGACGAGCAGGCCATCATTGACGTCCTGGCGAACCGCAGCGCATGTCAGCGTCAGGAAATTAAACAGGCCTATTTCGAGAAGTATGACGACGTGAGTGCCAATTCAAGTTTATTCTAACGTGAAACATATTCGGAAAAAGAAAAACCAAAAAAAAAGCATTTCTCCTGTGCTTCTGCTCCTTCCTAACGATCCCGTCCCTCTCTGTCTCTTTGTGACAGGAGTTGGCGGACAAGTTGAAGAGCGAGTTGTCGGGAAGCTTTGAGAAGGCCATCCTCGCCATGCTGGACCCGCCCGTCATCTACGCCGTGAAGGAGCTCAGGAAGGCCATGAAGGGAGCGGGCACCGACGAGGACGTCCTGGTGGAGATCCTCTGCACCGCCACCAACGCTGTGAGCGGCGGATTTTTTTTTTTTTCTATATCGAGCCAATTAAATTCAAAAGATCTGCTAAAAAAAAAAAATATGGAGAAATGCAGTAAAAATTCAGATTATTGCTGTTTGAAATGTCAACATCTGTTATCGCTCTCAACAGGACGTTGCCTTGTTCAAGGAATGCTACTTTCAAGGTGAGACACTAAATGAAGCGCTCGATAGAAGTATTGTTTTTATTGTTATTGTGGTGCAAAAATCCTTCGTTTCAGCTGTTGAACTTCTCACCCACGACTACGTGTCACTATCGTGAACTCTGGAGGAAGTTACACAGGGTGACTCATGTTAACCAGCATGCCCCAATTATATTTCTGTTTCTTTTGCCATGTGACGTACAGTCATACTTTGAAAGCACTGACGCATACTGAAAGAAAAGGTTATTGACTTGAGAGCAAAGCTTTTCAATTTGCAGCCAAAAAGTCTAGTTTCACAAGCAAAATTCTTAATTCTGTGTCCAAAACCAACACAATTGTAAGAGCATATTCTTTTGCAACGCAATCATTTTATTCTCAGTTTATATATTTTGTACTTGCAAACTGGATCTTTGACTGCAGTGCAAAAAAAAAATCTCCTATTAAAACTGTTTTTTTTTTTTTTTTGCTTGCATAATAAAGACACCAAAATACCTTCATAGTCACGGGCTGAAATCCAACATGGAAGAAGCGAATATAAAGACTCGGGGTTTCATTAAACTCAAGACGCACTGCGGTCGCAGGACGGTGATTAAAGAAAAAAAAACAAAAACAGGTCCGACTCAGAAATCTGGGACAATTACTGACCGAAGGCTGGTTAAGAGAGGGTGGACAAGTTCTTACAAAATACAAATACAAATAAAAAAAAACAGTACACCAAACTTGATATGATATCACAGGACTACGTAGCGGTGTCGCTATAAATACTGACACAAAGAAATGGACAGTATTCTTTGGTGTCGCTCTTGCAGTGCACGAACGCGATCTGGAAGCGGATATCGAGGGAGATACGAGCGGCGACGTCAGAAACCTCCTCACCGCTCTTCTGCAGGTAAGTGGCTCCGAGTTTCTCCTCCGCTCGGGTAACTGAATTCCTCCCGCTGAAATCGAGCTCACTCTCCCCGTGCCCTACTAAACACACACACACACACACACACACACACACACACACACACACACACACACACACACACACACACACACACACACACACACACGGTTTAAGGGAGGCCAGATATAGTTGCCTGACTCGCTACGGAGCAAAAGTCACCTCGGCCCTCTTCCTTCCAGGGCGGCAGAGACGAGAGCTACGACGTGGACGAGGATTTGGCCGAACAAGACGCCACTTCCCTTTTCGAGGTACCGTTTTCTATTCGATAAATGCACCTTCACGACGGTTTGAACGGCACGCGTTTATTTGGTCCCGAGGAACGTTAACGTTCGCCGATCCCGTGCAGGCCGGCGAGGGTTGTTTCGGGACGGACGAGTCCACCTTCAGCTACATCCTGGCCTCCAGAAACTACCTGCAGCTCCAGGCCACCTTCAAGACATACGAGCAGGTCGGGGATTTGGCGTCCGCAGCTGCGGGCGATATCGCGCATCAGCATCTCATTTTCTGCATTAGCCGCCGCTACCCATCTTCCGTCACCCTCCCAAGAAAACACCGGCCCAAATAAAGTGTTTCTCTCCGCAGCTCTCCGGAACCGAAATCCTGGACGCCATCGAGAACGAGACCGGCGGGACGCTGAAAAAATGCTACGTCGCTCTCGGTCAGTGCGAAACGGAAAGTTTTTTTTGAATATGGAAATACAGGAAGCTGATTAACGAAACCAGATCCTAGTCGCATTCAAATTGAAAAACAACCCACGTAAATGATAAGGGTGGAGTATGACATATACAAAAAAAAAAATGGTCACATGAAGTGAAGTGCAGTTTATACAGTTCCTCCCTCCCGACAGTGAGAGCAGCGAAGAACCCGCAGCTCTACTTCGCCAGACGTCTGAACGACGCCATGAAAGGAGCGGGAACCGACGAGGACACGCTGGTCCGCATCATCGTGTGTCGCTCCGAGGTAAACGGCACTAAAAGATGAACGTGTTCATAAGAAAGGAGTCGTCGAAACGCAATATTACGGCGCAAACTAATGCACGCACGCGCTGTTCCAGATGACTGCGGGATGAAATCGGGGCGCTTCAGCGAATGAAAATGAACCGAATGACATGATTTTCTTTTTTCTTTGTGTTTAAAGACGTCATGTAAATCCACCAAACTGCGCCGAGCTCGACCTCGACGGCTGGAAAGTGTACTGACGTCGTTGTGGTTTCCCCCCCCACCGACCCCCCCCCCCTTTTTTTTTTTCTCAACAGTACGATTTGGAGACCATCAAAGACATGTACCTGGAGAAGTACGACGTGTCTCTGAAGGACGCCCTGAGGGACGAGTGCAGCGGCGACTTTAAACGCCTCCTCCTGGCTATCTGCCACTGAAGGCCGCCGAGCGCTGCCGGACGAAGGTTTTCTTGTCTAACAAACTAACGACTCGGTCTCTCCGTTAGCGGCGTTATGTAAAGAGGGTCTGGAAATGACGGCACAATTTACTCTGTTCGTGTGCGCGGTCCAAAAACTGAGTTCATATGAACGCGAGCGGCTCTCAAATTCTTTACAACTATTTTTTTCCACAGACGTCGACCTCGATTCTCTAACCTCGGACTCATCGGTGTTTGAATCTCTTTGTCTGTCATTTACTGCCCGTTTCTTGGTCGATTTTTTTAAGCTCTAACTCTTAACGACTTCATCAGCATTTATACGATATACTGGTAAGTAATGTTCAGCCACAAAAACAAACAAACAAAAAAAGCACTAAGATTTCTGCAGGAGTCACACGAATGCAATTACTGCGAGCGCGGTGTGTTCAGGCGGTTTCAAGCTCGATAAGGATAAATTACATTACAAACCTTCAGTTCGTCCTTCTGCAGCATTTAACGACGTAATGAGACAATAATGTTGCGTTATTATCTTTGCATAAGTGTTTTGTAGAGCGAATAATTCAAGCTTTTTTTTTTTCCACCCTCCGTGCCCCCGAACGCAGTGACTGCTGTACGTCGCTGCTCTTACCACTAATGAAATCAACTCCGTATGGCTTGAAGTTTCAAACGAAGAAATGTGAACGACCGCGTTGAAGGAATCGTTACAGCGGGTGTCGCGAAGGATGTATGCGAGGTCACGTGAATGGATTTTTCTAATTTGTTTTACCCAGCCGATCGTCAGAAGAGGTTATATATTTTATCAGTTGTTTATTGAAAGAAACTCTATATTGATTTACAATATGTTGCTTTTTCTGTTGTTGTTGTTTTTTTTTAAAAATCCCATACAACTAGAAAAAACTTGACAAATCCAAAAAACACCTCAGCTTGTTACTTTTTTTTTTTTTTGATATATATTCAATGACTAAAACTGAAAAAGTATTTAAAATTTAGCATTATTTAGTGCATCGTTTTAGCAAGGTCGGAGGTTATGTGAAGGGATAACAATGTTCGTGTGAGCATTTAACATCAGATCAGACGTCTCGTGTCAATTGTACGTTTATAATACACGGCAGCTGAGATTTGTTATGAATTACCACTATTGTGAACAACAAGCCGAGTTCGATGCTCAAGTGAAGTACAGTACGTGAGACAGTCACGGCGTCCACCTCGACATCAGTTGTGTGCCTCTCTATAGCCAAAGAAATGTTAGTCTAAACGCAAATAAAGTTTCCCGTAAAATCGTAAATGTCTGGTTTTTATTTCATCATTCATGTGTTGACGGAGTGTAAAAACTACTGTAAAAGTAGAGTGTAGAGAAGTTTAGGTCGTGCTTTCTTTAACTTTCCGCGAAAGGACACGCCCCCTTTCAAATCTGTCCCCGCCCACTTGCTACCTTCATGTACAGTCGCATATACTCACATTTTAACATTGAAGGACAATTCATTTTGGGAGCCAAAGTAGAAATTAAATTCAGCATGACTCTTGTGTCTTTCTGTCTTCATTTAGTCTCAGACTGCATGCAAAAAAAAAAACACCCTAATCACGTGTCGATATTCCTTTTTAATTGTACCGCTTTTGAGAATAACGACTCTCTGCGCAGCTCCTGAAGGCAGCGCCGTGTCACAGCGGCGTCATCGCGCCGTGGCTCCGCCCCCACACCTCCACGGTCATGCATGTTGTGTATTCTCGCAATTTTTGCACTCCTCTCTGTTTATACTTTTGAAAACACGGGTTGTTTTACGCGAAGGGAGGTTTGAGCTCACCGCCGGATATACGCGGGGACGTCACCGACTCCTCTCCTCTCCGCTGGACTCTCTCGTGGGTACGTCTTTCTGTTTCACTAGCTTTCTCGCTTCCCCCCACCCCACCTCCTCCCCCTTTTTTTTTTTTTTTTTTTTTTTTTTTGGCTGGTAATTACAGTCATTAGCATCCATCTTGGTATGAGCTAATTAAAACCACAGCAAAGGAGAAATGTTACAGCCCTGCATATATCGTCGGTGTGCTTTACACCTGTTTATACTTACCGGCTGTGCTTTTAAAGCACTCCCAACCCAACACTAAATGCCCCTGTAACAAACGGAGGTATTTGCAAAAGGCCTGCAGACTTTAATGTTTAATGTCACGCGTTATCACTGAAAACTGGGAAAACAAATATACCCCTTTTTGCCTGCTTATTTTCTTGAGAGTAAAATGCCCGCGCGTTAATTGCGTATTGTTTTGGTGTTGGAGGCAGATTAATCTCTGCACCACTCGCGCCTTCACTTGTGTTTTTGGTGCTGCAGCGTGCACATGCTGGAGAGAGGAGTCAGTCATCATCATCTCCATGGAAACACGAAGTAGAAACGGCGATGTCCCGCTTCCTGAAATGAACACGAGCAGGCAAACTGCTATCCGTCTCGTTTTGGTGATTTGCAGCCACGTTTCAAGCCCTCAAACGCACCATATTAGTCAGTGCACCGGTTTTACGAAGGTGTGCAAAACACGTGATTACGCGCGATGACTTGATGCATAAATTAATGCAGGTAAAGCATAAACTGTTCCCAAGCATTAAGAAGTGATCGCTGTGAGTTGATGGGGGATTTCGTGTGTCTTATTTTATACATCGAGCTTGGTTGAATCACTTAAAACACTTAAAATTATCTTTTAATACAAATAAAGAAAACGTATTCCAACTAGAAATGACAGACGCTATTCAATTGCATCATGGGAAATGTAGTGCTCCGGTGTGTATCGAGCTTCAGGGATAAAAAAATTAAAAAAAAAAAGTCTGGATATCTTGATGTGTGTTTTGCTTTTAGTTTTAGCCCCAAAAATCAACAGAAACACCTCTGACAACATTAATGACGAGTTATTCTTCTTCACACTCCTCTTCTGTCTACAACAACCAAACACAAGCCGACTTCAAAATGGGATTGAAGCAAAGATGGTGCAGCAACAAAATGTTTGTTATGACTATCGGGTTCATATTTCTAATAAAGAAATAATAAAATAAAAAAATAAGAAACTGCACACAGACACTTTTCCATCTTTTTTTTTTCCACTTTACAATATTTTTTTTTCCCAGCAAACTTTTCGCTGATTCGGGAAGTGTTGCTGCTGCACTGCAAATGGGCGGCAAACCAATCCTGACTGACAGCTGCAGTACATGACCGACACAATATGACAAAATGGAAAAACATGAACTGGAATAAACCGCATCAAGCAACATAACATAACATAAATTAGACTCTAAGCAAAAAAAAAAAAAAAAAAAAATCCCCCAAAATCCCTGCTCATTCCTAATTAATGATGATCTCATGCATAATTCATCGTGTTCTAATGAATGTATTAATGAATGAAATATGATGAACTCGCGCGGCTCCGGATTAATAAATGATCAGGTCTCTTTTGGTTCGGTGGGTTGAGCACAAAGGTAAAAACCAAAACAGATGCAGCTGCAGAAATATTTGCCAATCATTAATCAACCATCATTAACTCGAAGGGCCCGATGATGTCACACCCAGTTCATGAAGTTTGTATTTAACAGATATCGCCGCTGGTTTAAATTGCGACGCTCGAACGCGACCTCGCCTGCGACGAGGGTGAAAATCTTTGAATCAATTAAATGCCTAATTCTTCTATTTAAATATGCACGAATTGCCGTTAATTCGCACGTATTCCCTTCACGTACTCGTGAAGTATCACATGCGTTAATTAGTGCAGGAATTCATCCAGGAGTTCAGTTCAGTCACGCGCTTCGACTGGAATCATCTAATGCACTGCAATCGTAGTTCGTATTTTAAATTCAAAGTTGATCTTTCACAGCCGACGCTATATTCTCGTTCCAGCGGTGCGACAGATCTCGTCATTTGCAAGATGCGTGTGTCCGGTTGCCGTGGGAATGGCTTCGGTCCAGGTTTACTTTGCATTCAGCTGCAAATGGTGTAACTGAACAGGTCACCGGCACCGGGTTGGTGCTTTTGTCTGAAACCGCGTCGCTGTTTATGGGGACAAAAGGCTGGTTGACAGGCAGGTTTACCTTCTCTCTTAATTATGAGATTCATGTCTCAGTTTTTTGGTTTTTTTTTTTTCCTTTTGTGAATGCATCACATTTACATATTATTCTGGGGATAACAGAGTGTTACCAAACGCCGCGCGACAGGAGGTCATCGGTTGGATCGTGGTTGTTTTATTTCTGCATCCTACCAGTGGGGCATTCTGCTTTGTTTTTACATTATTAAATAAAAGGCGTTCCTCAACTATCAACTGTAATAAAAAAGAAAAGATTTAACCGATTTATCGGCTGTAATCTGTCATTACGGATTCTCTTAAAAAAAAAAAAATAAATAAAAAAAAAACCTCAGTGTTTCGATAACTGTCATGGTATTTATTTTCACCTTTATTTTATTCTTCTTCCATGAAATCTAAACACTTCCTCCTCTGGATACTTTAATACTACTAAAAATGCTGGCTACTAAAATTCAGAAGTTCAGTATTTTTTTCCCCCTAATTACTATAAAATTAAACCACATTCGCAATAACATACAACAATATTTCTGGAGAGGTTAAAAAGACAGAAATGTTAACATTGAGAAAAGGCTTGAATATCCTTCTTTAGGTCGCAGTAAATTATAAAACTATCATTTTCTAAATAGATCGTAGTCCAGTTTATAAAAGGTGTGTCATTTTCTGATACTTGACTATTTGCATTAAGTATCAGTGAATTCATTTTTTCTGACTCCTGAATTTTGGCAATTACCTTTCTTACGGGAAATCTCTCATGTCCTTCGACGTGTATGAATTTCTGACCCTCTTTTTGTTTTTTTTGCGGCCAGGTTTTGAGGAGATGTCGTCCGTGTGGCAGCAGGAGCCGTCGGGTTACTCCCCCTGCGTGGAGATCGACTCCAGCTCCGTGCGCACCAAAGACCGGCTCGGCTCTCCGGCGTGGCTGAAGCAGGAACAGGACGACCTCCGCATCATCAAGTGGGAGAACTTCCAGACGGGAGCCTCGGCAGACGCCGTTCAGGACAACACGCCCAGCAGCGCCATGTCCGGTAGGAGACGTTCAGATGCTGTCTGCAATTTTGGACATCACCTTAAAACCTTTGTTGCGTGTGTTTTCTGTAACTTCAAAATTTGAGAAATGCCTCGGGCACGTGAAAGAGCTTCTGGTTTTCAGTCCTCAAAGCCGCTGTTAAAGATAATTGTGAATTGTGAACCACCAGTTGCAGTCTGGAGCTTCAAGTCTACATTTAACATTACTGAGGACGACTGGAAAGAACTATTGACTATTTCTATTCGTTGGTTTGGTAGTTTGACTTTTTACTCAAGACAACATCTGCAAACATGAAGAAAAGTTCCAGCTTTGTTTTATTAGCGAGACATGCGGCTACTTCCCGTTTCCTGCCACTAAGTAATAACATTACTTCCCCTTTGCACGCCTCATAGTCACAATTTTAATGAGTTACGTATGTTTTAATGCTCTGTATGTTTCATCAACCCAACTTCCATTGACGCTGCCACGACACCGAACCTTTTTCGCAAACTGGCGCGTATTGAATCGTCTCTTTTTCCAGCCGCCTCACACGCTGACAGTCTTCCTCCGAGGGTGCTGCTGACCATCACCAAGCTGCAGTGCATGCTGGAGAGCAAACAGGAGCGCATCGCGGCGCTGGAGAGGCAGGTGGAGGACCTGATGCAGGACCGCAAGTTCCTGAGGAGCCAGATCGAAAACCTCACGAGCAACCGCTCCATGCCGGCGTTCGCATGTCCCAGTCCGGTGACCGAAGGTCAGCGACTGAACGTGAAGTAGTAGATCATGTTTAGACGAACTTAATCGCTCCTATTTATGTCTTCTTTTTTTTTGTCATTGGACCACACACACACACACACACACACACACACACACACACACACACACACACACACACACACACACACGCACAGCTCATAAACCCAGCAAGGTGCAGCATTCAGAAAACAAATCTCGAAAGAGAGAAAGAGCTTCTTCGAGCTCGTCCAGCGGCAGCCACAGCGGCTCCGAAGCGTCCGACTCGTCGGAGGTGTCGGCGGCCTCGAGCGAACACAGGCGGAAGAAACACCACAAGGACAAGAAGAGATCGAAGAAAGGGAAGGACTACAGCAGGAAGAGAGGTGAGAGTCCCGTCTGCATCTCATGAGGTTTGACGCTGCGCTCATAATAGTAAAAACACGTGTCCGATACAAAGCCCCCACGAGGACTTTATCAGGACGATATCTTCACCTCACCTTAGCAGAAGTACAGCAGATTGTCAGTTGTTCAATTTCCCAACTCAGTGCAGAGGTTAAGAAGTTTACTGATGCTTGCAGCAGGCAAGAACAAACTTGAAGCACTGAAGAAGTGAAAGAAAAATGTTAAGAGACGACAATAACAGCAAAAACGGCTCCCGACAGCCGGCCGTTGTCGGTCGTTGGGCAATACGGGAGTCTTGTCGTCTTCTCAGCCGTCAAACATCACAGGAGAAGTCTTCCTGAAGGTTCAAGACTTGGAACACATTAACAGCCAGTTGCAGGACATTTTTTTGGTCTTTTAGGTCCTTATCAAAATTGAAGGGAGTTTATACAAGCGGCGATCAAAAAAAGCTCCGTGACGGAGCGCAGCACGCTGATGTGAACGGAGCAGTGGGAAGCTGGAACCTTCACGAGAAAGTATTCCAAGTTTCATCTCTTGATCAAAAGCACCACCTGAGATACTCAGGTTTTTATAACCACTGCGATCGTTTTCAATTTGATCTGTGAGCAGAAACTTAAACAGAGAGCCTTAAAAAAAAAAATGCCTCCGAAAGTCTCCAGCGAGCGAAACCGGGCAATGGTTGTTTTATTGAGTGACACTCGGGGCAGAGAGTCACCGTCCGAGACCGAAGGAGGGGGCGTCGGCTCAGGAGCAACCAGCTGGGTTTTCTTCCACCGTCTTCTTTGACTGACTTCAGACCGTCGACGGCGAGTTCTGCTGTGACGTTCTGGGGATGGGGGCGGGGGGGGGGGGGGGGGACGACCTTCGACCCGAGGTGTCCCAACATGACAACACGCCGGTTTCTCACCCGCAACGACGCCGTCGTCACTCCGACTCGGCAGTTTTGACTCCCTGCGACTTTGACAGGAAACCTGATGTGGGCTCTCTCGCTTAAGTTTGAGTTTAAGGCACACGTTTCAGTGGCCACCGAAGTTTTTGATCAAGTGACGCGACTTTGGAAGAGTTATTTACGAAGGTTTTTAGCCTCACGCCGGTTTGCGTACGTCACGGCGCAACAGGAGCAGTCTCTGAACTTTTAGATCTCCTTTCGTATTCGTCCACAGCGTGATTTTTGAAGACAGCATCTTAAGTGTCTTTTGAAGACAGAAACGTGACTTCAGAAAAGTAAAGTGTGAAGCAAGCCGAGGCCTCAGGGTTTAGAGAGTTCGATGACGGAGACATTTTTTAATTGTTACACACGTAAATGGGACTAATTTGTCAAAGAGAATTATAGTGTTGATTTTCACTTAACACCCCTAAGAAAGTGAGACAGCCGCTAAAAGCGAGACGATGAAATGTAACAACAATCGTAGCTCGACCTGTCGTCTCTCTCCACCAGCGACCGGCGTCCAGTACGTCATCCACCGCTACAAACAAGTCCTGTCCGCCTTCATCAAGAAGAAGAGCATGAGCGAAGCCTTCCGCCACCTCGGAATCGACCGGAACACCATCGCCAACACGGCGTCGATCGCCGAGCTCCACCTGGCGGGCAAAGACATGGTCCCCCTGGTGGGCATGTTTCGCCAAGGAGAAGAGACTCTCGTCAGCTACGCCCAAAGGTGCACGCTGGTCATCGACAGCGACGTCGACCTGGCCCGGAAAATAGACCAGATGAAAGCCAACAGCGAGCTCCTGCCCATCTCAGGGAAAAGGCAGAGGGTTTTGCATTCTCACCTGCCGCCACTGGGGGGCGGTGCAGAGAGCATTTTAATAGGTTGACTTTGATTTAACTGCATTGAGAACATAACGCCTTCACAAAGTTATGTTTCATTTGCTTTTTTTTTTTTTTTTTCCCCTGTCTGAGCTGCTGGATTTACATGTTTCATGTAGCACATTTTAACAAAAAGAATATGCTTTTTGTCTAATGGGACCAGAAATGTTAGAAAATCTACATTCTAGTCATTTTATTTTACACATTTAGGATGTATATTTTGTTCTTGATAGCCATACTTGTTGCGGCTGCTTTTAGTGTTGGAAACCCTCTTTTTTTAATTATTATTATTATTATTATATTAATTATTTATTTATGTATGTAGTCATAGAAACGCCCACAAGATGGCAGTGTTCACACGTAATGTTTACAAATCACTTCCCTTGTCATTTACTTCAAAATGGTGGATGGTCAATTTTCCATTTCGCAGCACTTAAGTTTTGTTGGAGACTTTTATCATGTTGGGATTGACATGCTTACAAGTGAACTGTCTAAAAAACAAAAACAGCATTTAAAGAAGCCGACAAAATGAAAATGAAAAAGACGGCTTGTTTCACGCGGAGAGTCCGTTTTGTTTTGTATCCCGAGGAAGAATCGTGTACCAAGAAAAACTGACAGGACACTGCTATACGTGAACGTTTGATAGAGTTATTAAAAGCGGTACTTTTTCAGAGCCAATGCCCCTTTTGACGAGCACTTGACACCCCACCCCCCCCCCCACACACACACCCCTAGGTAAAAAAAAAAAAAAAGCATGCCGAGGGGCCTTTTGTGAAGTAAAACATGACCTCTTCTGTCATCTTAAAATGCGATATTGGTATGAAATGTGCCGCGGTGTAACTTTAAATGTTCAGAGAGATCTTATATATTTTTTTGTGTGAAGTCTTGTCTCTTCTGCAGCAGCAGTTGTGCAGACGGCTCGGTGACGAACATCCTCGGCTGACGGTGAGTGTCGGTGCGAAGCGTTCGCTTTCCACACCGAGGTGACAAATGACTCGTGCACAGAGCCCATTACGGGGGGGGGGAGGGGGGCGCACCCGGGCTGTTTATCGCCGCACGGGACTCTGTCACTGTCACTCCTCCCGTTCTGCTTATCTTTCACTCTCACATCCCAATCTGTGCACCCCCCCACCCCCACCCACCCACCCACCAACCCTCCACCGCCCTCTTTCCTGTTATGAACTCATTCAGTCATTTCTCATTACGCATCACTCCTTCCATCTCTCTTCATCCCTTTCTTTTTTCTTTTTTTTTTTCCCCGTTCTGTCTCATCTTTTCACCCCCAAAATAATAATAATAATAATAATAATAAAAAAAATAAGCTGGTCAAGAGATCGGACGGTGCCGAAACATTTTTTTGGACGAGCGACCTCGAAGTTCCCCTCGAAGTTCCCCTCGGCGTTGTCTTGAACAGCCAGAGGGGACAGGTGCTCGCCGGTCCGCACGGCAGCGTGAGGTAAAACAAGCGAACGAGAAAGGGTGGGTGTGCGTCTCTCTGCCGGCGCTCGTCTCCTCCCGCCTCCTCAGGCATGCAAATGTCACTTCTGCTCTGCTTGTCACCAGGATGATATTTAAAAAAAAAAAAAAATGTTTTTTTAAAAAAATGCAGGTTTCCTTCGCAAATCCCGAACCAGAATAAGGTTGTTATTATTCAAGGTGTCTGGCCGTTTCTTTTCGTGTAGCACGTCGCCCCGCCGTCGGTCAGCACCTTCTCCAAAGCTGCAGCTGCTTTAATACTCCAGAGTGGCAACTGTGAATTCAGAGCTAATGACTCGGGGTGATGGAGCCAAAAGCCGAAGACGGAGACGGGGGATGTGGGCCTAATCGAGCCTGAAGCGCTCTCCACTCCCCTCCCTCCTTTCCTCCCTCCCTCCCTCCCTCCCCACCCCCGCCGGCTCTTTGACTCCCACCACTGTGGGGCCAGCTGGGACTCCATTTTGTGCCTCTCCTCTGGTTTGCTGGGTGCAGCGTCACTGGTGGAGGCTCCAAGTGCCTGGTGGGTACAAAAATTTCAGCCCCCTTCCTCCTCCTCCTCCTCCTCCTCGTTGTCCACCTTTTGATGCTCCTGACCTTGACTAGAACAAAAAAAAAAAGAGCATCTGGACGTTCTCGCCCAGAGTAGCTTGTAATAATCACCAATCACTGTCTTAATGGTGCAAGTGAAATGAGTTTGAACCGGAGCGTCGGGATGAGCCGGGGTTTGTGTTTTGTTGTTGTACTTGGCGGGGCGTGCCAGACCTGCTGTGCAATGCCTCCGATATTATATAAAGGATCACGAGTCCCGAAATAGCAAAAAGATCTCTTGAGTGTAATGTCATCACTGGTACAATTCCAGAGATTATTGCTGGATATTGAGTAACAGAGCTCAGCTCCTGTTGGTTGTTTATTTTAGGGCCTATTTAAAAGTCCAACAGATTTTAAATCGTAGCATTTGGCGTTCGAATAAAAAAAAAAAAGATAATGATGCAATGTTATGTTTGTGTGCGTGAGACAGCCTGTTTGTTAATCTTTTAACTTTTTTTTTTTTTTTACTTTTTCATAAACTATGTAAATCTTTTAACTTCTTTTTTTTTTACTCATTCATTTTGCAAGTTAGATGAGCACCAAGGTTGATGCACGGCTCCTGAGAGCAATAACACATGACCGTAAACTCGGCTGGACACGGTTACTTTTTTTTTAAACTACTTTTAAGAGAAGACTTTTTACACTCTGGTTTTTTTTTTGCACTGACTGAAAAGCTAACTTGCTAACCCGTGGGTGTTTCCGTAGACGGGGCCAGGGCGGCCGTTCATGCTCTCTTTCCTATGCTAAGCTAATTGGCTTTTGGCTCTTGCTGATTATTTATTGTGAGTTTACTAAAGATCTTCTCGTGTAACTCTGAGCAGGACGGCACATTTCTAAAAACAAAACTGCTGCCATGTTAGAAACCATGTTGTCATTTATAACCATCGGTTTGTTAAACCAAATCAGATTAGGTTATTCTTATTTTTATTAAATCACTTTGGGATAGTTGTTTTTGTTACATCAGGACCAGCTTCATTTTCGTTAAAGACAGTTTAGACCGGTCTCATTTTTCATTATATGGGGAAAAAAAATTGAGCAAGACGGTTTTGGGTTTCAGACGTGGGTACGAGCTTCTTCACCTCTCGTTCGCCCTTTGTCTTTCCCGCTAATGAAATCTTAAAATAACCTGCTGGCTGCTGGGGGGGGGGGGGGGAGTGGGTCAGAGCACCGACGTGACGCCAACTCCATACAAAAGCATCAAGGAGTGCATTATGGGTATTTACCCCTTTGGTAGAATTGAGGAGGGGGCCGGAGTCTGCGCACTGTTGGATGCCTATTCTTGTCCTTTTTCTTTTCCTTTTTTTTTTTACCGCAGCGACGTGACAGGCCGGTGGAGCTGTCGGCAACAGTTCTCGTCAACGTGCAGTCACAGTTTCAACTTCAGCCTTTAATTGGGCATATTTGTTATTCTTTCGCTCTCCCAGCTGTAACGTATGACCCTTATTAATTGCACGACGCTGCCGGATGACAAGCCAGCGCTGCTCCAGGGCGGCGAGTGATGAGAGCCACTAGAGGACGGCGTTGTTTGATGTTTTGGGTATCTCAGTGTTGCAGTTTACCGTACTGCAGCTGATTTAAAATGAAGTCTAATGGGTTTAGCAGTACGTCAGTGGTGGTGGTGGGGAGGGGGGGGTTAGCTTCACTATTAAATGCGTGTTAATTCAAAGACGTGCGATGTGAACATAAGAAAAAACAACTGCTTATAAAAAAAATAAATACCCTGACCAGGCAAAATGCCATGTTTGACCCCCTCCCCCCCTCATACCCCTCCCCTCCTTCAAGCTGTCCGTGCCGACAAGTAAATCCTGCCAGTGAACAGTCATTAATGAGACTTCTCTTCTAAAATATAAAAAGATGGAGATGTTAATCTGAAACCACAGAACCTCTCCACAATGACGGGCCTTTCTGCCAGCGCCACTCAAGTCAACAAGTCTCGAGGTGTCGGGCGGGTGTGCACTCCGTCTGGTTGCCGCTGATAAGAATTTACTGGGAGCTGCTGGATGATAGTCTCGCAAGCTTAAAATGCACAGGAGGGAGAGGGGGGAGGGAGGGGAGAGGGGGGGGCAGAATGTATGCTGAGCAAACCAGGACCCTATAAAGCAAAGCCTGGTCCCCCCCCCCCCCCGATGGGCCCCTTTCATATAGCCAGTGGGGACAGGAGGGGGGTGGACGTGATTTTCTCCTGGAGAAACAAGATGGCTGCACTCAGTCCTGCTATGTATCATAAAAAGGATCTGTGTAGGACACCTACACACGGCTGCGCCTCTCCATCACTGAAGGAGATATGTAAAGCTGCTACGACCTCTATTTTCAGGGTCAGAGGCACTGACTGTTTTTCGGTCTGTATCCCCCTCCCCCCCACACACCTCCCAGGTGTCCTCAGATAAGACGGACGTAGCCTCACGGGACACGAAAGAGCAAAAACGATGTAAACGCTTCAAGCTCGAATAGGTTCGGATGTGTTGTGGGAAAAATGGTGGCGATAGAAACAGCAGTGGTTAAAGCTCCCAAAGAGCAGAACAAAGAGGGAAGCTGTAAAAGGCCATAGGCATCCATTTGTTACTAATATTTTCCCTCGTTCCTCCTCCCCCACTAAAAAAAAAAAAAATAAATGGTAAACTGTGGACTCACGTGAGGAGATGATGGTGTATGACGTAGAAGAACACGCAAAAGATGACAGTGTGAAGGAACCCCGACCCCCGGGCCTCCAATCCTGTCGGCTCATCGTCCGGTGACGCAGGGCGAAACCAGACAAAAGAACAACAACAACAAAAACAATTCGAAGGGGACCGGATGCACAACTCAGACAGTAAACGCATCACGATGTTGTTTCGGTTACGTCGGCCTGATAGTGCAGCAGAGGTTTATTTTTAGGGCGGATTTTGTGTTTCAGCATGAGAGGGCTGCTTGATTCAGGTGATTCAAGAGACGCAGTCCCGTCGCCCCCCCCCGGGGAGGGGTGGGGGTTAACGACGGGATAACAAATGTGTGGATAAAAAAAAAAAAAAAAGGGAGACAGTGGAATGACTAAAATGCTACCGGCCATTAACCGGCGATCAGAGCTGTCATACTATGTGGAGACTCAGACGGATGGGAAACGCTTCGACCGTCTTCCGCGGGTTAAAAGCAGCGTCTTAGGAAGTGGAAGCTTAGCGAGAAAGACGTGTTTTAGAAAGATTATATAATTCAGGGAAAGGATCCTTTAGCCCCTCGACTGCCCGCCTGTAATTTTCACCATTTCACCAAGGAGGGATTTTAGCCAAATTAGGGGAAAGCTGGGCTTTTCTGTGACCTCGCCTACTTGACCTCTATTACCGTAACAGATGTTAATTACGCCGTGCCGGGTTTCCCAAACGAAATCTGCCTGTTGTTTTCAGGCGTTTGCTCGTCCCTCTAGAGATTCCCAGGACATGCATCCGTAGACGGCAGAGATTTTTTTTTCGAGCAAATATACACGTGTCGTTCTGCGCACTCTGTGGTTTGGACTGATAATTTTTTTTTTTTTTTTTTTTTTTGTGCCCGCTGAGCCTGCCAAGCGCAGCTCGGCACACGGGGAAACCGTGTCGGCGGCCATATGGAGCAGAAGCTGGTTAGTCAGCGCGTTCAATATGTTTGTCCCGACAGCACGAACCAAAATACACTGAGGAAGGGGAAACTCAAAGTAAAACTCTGGAGGGTAACTAAAGTCAAACCTGTTTTTTTTTTTTTTTTTTTTAAATTTAAGTTCCAGTTATTACTTGTGTTTGACACAGGAGGAGAAGAAACGGTTTGTGGCTAAAAAAACAACAACATCGTGTTAGATTTCCTTGTGTGTCCATCCGACATACTTATAGTCCAGAAGAGCCCTAAATAGAGAACAAGAACAACATCACGACCTTCATCCAGCTGCATGATGTTACTGTCGAGTGAAATATGAAGAGCAGCACTGGATGCGCCTCCGGAAATATTCTGGTTTGGTCGCCATAAATTAACGCAGTGCTTCATTTTGGCTGTGAAACCCGTCTATTTTTAAACCTGCGATGAGGCCAACTTCAGTTTTGTTTTGGACGTCAACCTCGATAAGTCGAGGACCTCGTCAACCAGAACTTCAAACGGACAGACCTGCTCATAAAGCAGGGGACTGAAACGAATATTGAAGAGCCGCAGAGGGCGTTTTGCATCACCGCGTTACACAACTCGTCTTCACTGGTGAACGGGATGAACTCTGTTTTGACGATGAGTCACTGGACATCGCGTCACAAACCCCCGCTGAATGTACTTCAGTTGGACGGGAGGGGAGTCGGCAGAAACGGTCAAAAACTTTTCATTGTTCTCATTGAACTTTTATTTATTTGATGCCCTCACTGAAATACCGGTGTTTATAAATGTACATGCGTAGCCACCGAGGCTAATTTGCTATTTTGTGGTTACATCAGGACCGGCTTCATTAAATACTTTGCAATGCTAACAATGTGGCTCTGAGGATGATGTTCGTCTGTCAGTTGATCTATTGAATGATTTACTTGCAATCTCCTTCAGATAATTAGGTCCCCCCACACATTTTCGATTTGTACAATTGTAACTCCTTACCTTTTGATTTTGCACCGAGACCTGGCATCAATTATCACATAATCGCCTGATCGCAATTATTTCAGCTCACTGCAAACATGTTGAACAATCGTTTGAATAATTTCTGTTCATTTGTATAAAAACAGCTGAATTAAACTAACAGAAATATAATATTTTCATCACGATTTCCACATAATCTTCCACCGCTCAAGGGTTGACTATAGTAACAATACCACTGAGTGCCACTAGAGGTCAGCTCCAAAATGCCTCTGGCTCCATAGACTCCCATTCAACTTCTCTCATTAAAAACAAAGTCAAAACATTTTGTCCACAAGTCATAACTGTGTTATTTGCTAAAGTCACGCCTTCTTTTTCGTTTTCTGGTGGTCCATTTGAAAATAATTCCATCGTTAGTTAGATATTAGGCCTCAAACAGCAGTATGTTTTGGGGGCGTGTCTGTTTGATTGACAGACCTGTGGTGCAGTCGAGTTTTTTTTGTAAGCCTTAAAACAATCGTTTTTGCTCAAATACATTAGCATGCCGATGTTAACATTTAGCTTTAAAAAAAATGGATTATTGGATTTTAAATCCCTCCTGAATGCACACAGTGGTTATTGTTCTCTGCATTTATAGAACACAAATAGTTAAACACAAATTGAATGTCACTTCCCTTGAATAGGTCAAATTAACATTTTCAGAGCTGCAGAGGGTGCCTACGAACAAATGTCTCAAAGAAGCCCCGCGTTAAGATCTGCAATTATAGAGATCAAAATGAGAATTCAATTTTTGTACATCAAAGGCTGCTATAAATACACTGCCATTCACCCGACTCACATCACACAAACGACAACAAATCCATTAACATCACATGCAAACCGAGGTTCAGGAGACGGTCCTCCGTTTCCACACTCAGATTAGCTGCCGTGTGCTGAGCTTGTGTTGCATTATTTTGAATACATTTATGGAAACATTTTTATTAAATCTTTTACTACCTGGAGGTGTGTTTGCCCTGCAACAAAAAAAAAAGAAAGGAAAAAAATAGGTGAAAGCACAGCCTGTCCTGCACAAAGAACGGAGAAAAGAAAAAAAAAGGACAGAAGAAGAATATCTTTCAGTTCACTCGTGTACCAAAGCAGCCGTAAAATGTCCCAGAACGCACACATTAAGGTTATAACGAGCGAGGTCAGCTGAAGAAAAAAAAAAAAAAAAGGCCGGCGCGAAATGGAGCTTCGTGCATGCATATGGTGGAGGCGATGATAGGCTAATGATCTTTCTATCAACTGCACAATCCCAATACTCATTTGAGCGGCTCACGATATGCTACGCACCACAGCTGGGTGAGTCACGGCCCAGCGGTTCGCCACAATGGCAGCCAGTCACCGACGGCACCCGCGGGCCTTGTCAGGCATTCACACCACGTAGCCGCGTGGCCACAATAGCCTCATCAGTAGCCTTATTCAATCAGTCTTCACAGACGGAGTCGACTCGGTCCGTGCCGCGCGCCCAGCCAGCCGTCCGCTGATCTGCATCGCGCGAGGCGTCGACCCGTCAGAGCGTCCCTCCTTAAATCTCCTTGAAGTGATCTCTGATTTTTGCCTGATTGTGTCCGACAGTCTGCCAGTGTTCAGCTCAGCGCTTTTAACGTGTGACCGAGTGATTAGCGCAGCGGAGGAAGGGACAGCGGCGCGATGTTGTGCTGTTTGTTCTGGCAGCGACGCGCAAAATAGACGAGACCAGAAAACAAAAAAAAAGAAGGCGTTTGAGTGACGAGTTTGGCGTTTCCTTGACATGTATTCAGCCTATGTGTGAATAGGCAGGAAATTCTGTATATTTAAAACAAAGATAGAGGTTTCGGGGATGTGACACAAAAAAAACATTAAGTCAACCTCATTTAAGTCATCCGTAACCTTGTCACGGTGGTGCAGGACGCAGCAGGACGCGCTCCGGTGGTTACAGAAACCATATGAGGGCTGATATCG
The DNA here is from genome assembly GCF_029030835.1 of Brachyistius frenatus. NCBI lineage: Eukaryota > Metazoa > Chordata > Actinopteri > Embiotocidae > Brachyistius > Brachyistius frenatus. Next base: position 3,204,197 of record NW_027210620.1, on the reverse strand, counting down.
ATTCCCACATGCCACAAACACAAAGAGTGTGAGAAATCAATACCCTTATCAATCAATCAATCAATCAACCTTCATGAACTGCTGCTTGTCATTCGGACCAGTGTGTCACCGGCCCAGCAAAAAAAAAAAACCCGCTGTCAAACGTGTCCACATGAGCAGAAGGTTTGAGGTCACGCAAAGATTTAGGCGCTTCTCTAAAGCAGGACAGATTGGATGGCGAATTTTTTTTTTGGTTTGCTTTTATGGACACTAGTGGGTCTTTTTCTTTGTGAAATTGAAAGTAAAAAAAGAAATGTAATTATTAAATCTGTTTTTGTAGTGTTTCCTACATGTCTAAGTTAGGTGCTCTCATATACCCTTAATATGTTGAATGTTTTTTTGCCCTGAAGCCACAAAAATCCCAATGCTGAGATGTGTATAATACAGGAACAATGCAGGAGTTTAATGAGTGGGCTGAAGGGAGACAAAGCTGAATGACTTTCTTGCCAGTCCAGTGCCACTTCATTTTCAACGACATAATTGCGCCGAACACCTCCGCTGTTCTGAATCCTAACACATTTGACCAATTATCTGTCAGCAGAGTCGTTGGCTGAAAACATGTCCGAAAAGAGCTTCGTTAATTTCAGGTAAGACGCTTTGTTCATTAAATCTTTTTTTTTTTTTTTACCTAAATATCTGTTTTAGTTTGGTCGTTTTATGTTTGTTGGTGTCGTTCTGGGCAAATTATTTGGTTTTCTATAATCGTTCGGTGATGCACTCAGAGTTGTTGAACTATGAAAGCAATGAAAATGAAGCTTTTAGAGAGAGTGTGTAAAAATGTGTTTGAAAGATCAAAGTTTTGTTTTTTTATTTACTTACAGATCACTGAATGAACATCTTCTTTTATTTCCACGATTCATAAAAAAAACCCGTCTAATCACAAAGTCGCCAGATCTTCATTTCAAAGTTCTGCTGATCTTTATGCTTTTGTGACGCCTGTCAAAACACGCAGAAACTCAAAGGAAACGAAATTAGCACATGTGCCAAAATCAAACTGGAAGGACGTTACAGTATGCGAGAAGGATTATTTGATCGTGCAGCCATCTTATGCGAGTCATACGATGAGATATCTCGTCGGTACAGCTTCAGCCGGAGAGGATGATTCCTTCATGCTGTTGAGACTACTGTGGCTCAGAGAGCAGTATGTAGGTTACCTGTCAGGAAATTAAGCCTATTAACTGCTTATGTAACGCGTCACACATTTGGCCGTGTGTCACACATGGTTTCTCATCCAATATTTTATACAGTATTTGATATTTGGCAAGAAGAGTCTTTAGTTAAGACGGCGCACTCGTGAGGAAGTTCTTACACGACCTAGATGTGTTCATGAAACTTCCATCGCAGGTTTGGCAAAAGTAATTCTGATGTTTTCTTGGTGGCAAAAACATCTTTCCAATCCGATATAGTACACAGCGATTATTAAATCTGTACTTGTACTTTTGTTTTTCCTAACCGTCCATTTTCTTCATTTGTTTTCTTCTAAAATCTGGGCAGCATTTCATTTCATGTCCCGTTTCACGTTACTTGACATGTCAGTAGCTCTTAGGTTCACAGTGGCTGTGATTTGTCACCACTGGTGGGGGCTCATGTGCGATTTTTACCACCGACTCCTGCTGCGCCCTGTTCACGCGCAACAGGAGCAGTCTCTAAACACTTTTGATTTGCCCTCGTATTTGCACGTTAGCATGCTAAGCAGGTATTTGGTTATAAAATGTAATATTCATCATATCAAATTGAGGGTCATATCAAAATTCATTTCCAGATGAAAAAAATAAGCCCACAAGGTCGACACACAGTGTCTAAAAGTCAGGAGATCACAACAGTCTGTAGGATTCATCCTCTGGGAACCATGAATGTTTGTAGAAAATCTCATTATAATCCAGCAAATAGTTGTTAAAATATTTCACTTTTCCATCAAAGAGGTGGACCAATCTATAATTTGACCTTGACATCTTTAAAGTGGGCAAAATCTGATTGGGAGATTACAAAATCCATAAAAACAAAATTTAAAAAAAAAATCATTATACTGGATTTTGTTAACCGTGAAAGATTAAAAGAAATATTTTTGAAAAAGATCATTTAGTTCTATAGATGTCCTCTGTCATTTATATGTTTCTGTCATCGAGGTGGTCAAGCAGTGAGGCCGGGGGGGGGGGGGGGCAGAGAGAGAGTCTCCACGCTGACTTGGACCTTTGCCCAACTCTAATCATATGACTATTATGGCCATCACTGCGTCTCCATTCTTGTTCTTGGTTCGGCTTCCAGGAGCCATTTGTAAAGCAGCGGAGCAGGAAATGAGGTTGGTGCACTGCGGTCGCCCGAGCCTGGAGGACGTGCTTGAGGGAGCCACACTTAAAGTCGGCCCGTTGATTACGCGGGGCCCCTCCCGGACGGAGAGCGCGGGGGTCATCGGTGCGGGGATGGGGGGTGAAGACGGCACCAGGAGTCACAAATTGTTGTTAATGGAGAGAGACGTCACCGGTCCCCAGATATATTAATGTAAAAAAATAAATAAAAAAAAAAGCAGTACAGATGAGGCTTTATTGTCCGGTCAGAGCGCTGGACCCTCCTGTAGTTCATCTCTGAAAAAAATTAGATCGCAGCTCTTCTAAACCTGATTTTTTTTTTTTTTTTTTTTTTTTCTTGTCGGGTGTCTTGTTTTTCTTCCGTCTGTGAAATCTCCTTCCTCTTGTCATCCTCTTTGTGGTCCTTTCCTCCTCCTTCTTCCTTCTACTTCCTACCTTATTGCTCTCAATCTAAATTTGGCCATAGTTTAAGGATTATCAGGTCGACACCTCCTTTGGGGCAAATGCCCATAGTTGCCAAGATTCAAAATGTACTCCTAAAATGGATCAAATGAAATATATAATATAAAATAATCGGCTGTCCAATTGCATGTCCAAACATGCCGTCTTGTAAAAAGTAGGTCAATATATTAACATAACTTAACATATAACATGTTGATATTGTACAGAAAGGACATAAATGTCAACAGACTGGACACAACTATATTAGATATATTACCATTTCTAACACAGCATCAGGTCTTTTTCGGTCTTATTAAGCATTTCCGAAGCTACGATCATTAATGTGGAGGATTTATGATGTTAAACACGAAGAAATGTGGGCCCTTTTTGTCGTTAATGACGACACAACCACGAACGGTGCTTCTGCTCTAAAGGATCAAATCAGGTCTTTATTTTAAGGTCTGCTTCATTGTGTTGAAACTAAAATATTATAACCGCTGTAGAGCCTGTAAAGCATACCGATGTTGAAATTAGGTGGGCCAACAACAATTAGCTGAATACCTTTCCTCGCATTTCCCGATTTGTTCAGCAACACGGGGAGAAATGCCTCTGAGTGTTTAGGGAGTTATAATCACTGCACCATCTGTTAGTGTGTTTGATAAATTATCAGCTTCACTGTTGCAGCAATTAGCTTCTGACAGTTTGAGCAGAATCAATAATTTGCAGTGAGTAAAGTCACAGCGGCATGAAATCCGCACAGAGCGGTTGTTAATTGGGCAAAAGTTTGGAAGTGTTCAGTGCATTGTCAGATCAAAGGTATTATTAATGTAAGCAAAGAGGACGGTTGAAAGCAAAATAACTTATTTCACGCATCATTAGCATCGCTAATGACAGAGTCTCCGGAAATTAAAAGGGCGAACATGTTAAAGCTTTGTTGTCTCTGACTGAATCGGTGTTTATGATGTTTTGAAGTGTGAAAAGGTCATGGGATTTTGCTTCGTGCAAAGCCAATCAGAGTGCAGCTTTACATGTTAAGAATCCATTAAGGTGAAGGATTAAACCTTCTAGGAAGCCAGTTAGTTGCAAAAGTCAAAGGTCGACGTGTTTCCACTGCGTAAACCGTCAGTGCAATTTCCGATTGTACATTTCAAAAATGTAATCATTGACTAAATAAAAGTCATTACATCTCATCAAAGCCAGTGAGGCACCAAAGTAAACTGTTGGCCACCCGTTGGTTTATGAACCGTTGTGAACTACGACACCTTCAGTTTGGATTTTGGCCGTCGCCATGTTGCTGTTTTGAAGCCAGAAGTGACCGTATTTGGACGAGCTGGGGAGGATCTAACTTGATCTCCGAGGACGCTTAGCTCGCCCACCAATAACAAGACACAGTCCTGTCAATCAAACAGACACGCCCCCCCCAAACACACCGCATTTTTTAGGCCTAATATCTAATTAACATATGCGATTACTTCCAGACGGACCACCGGAAAAACAAACATTAGCAAATGACACCATAATACCTTGTGGAAGAAATGTATTGACTTTGTATTTAATGAGAGAAGTTTGAGCTTTTTGTTGTTGTTTTTGAGGCAACCCCCTAAAGGCCGTCGGTGGTATTGCACTTTAAGGCAGATTCACACTGGCGCTCCCTTTTCAGACCCCGAAGCTACGTCCACTTTTATATACAGTCTGTAGGTACTAGTGAAAAACAAGAGGTGTTTACGACCTTGCGTGTTCGCATGAGAGGTTGCTCACTGCAAAGGACATTCCTGGAGCTTGACCCAGTTGGCTTAACCCTCCAGCTACACCAGGGTGGAGGTTGGCCAGCTTCACCTTTCCGGACCCAGTGAAATTAGGTCTGCAGCGAGCGCTACTTGTTTCTTAGCTTTCCAGGAAGATGCCAGTTCACGATGAAACGGTTTAGTTGGGTTGCAAGTTAGCATGTGGAAATAGTGGTTGTTATTTGCTTTTTGTTGTTGTTGTTGTTGTTGTTGTTGTTGTGAGCTAAAAGCGAAAAGCTGAACTGGGTTATAGTGGGTTTGTTAGCGTGGCTAGCTGATAAATAGGCTACCGAAAGAATTTGGCAAGAGTCAAGTCAAAATAAGGTGAAGTTGTATTTGAAGAAAATTTGATCCCATTGGTCATTCGTGACTCGAAACGTGATTCGTGATTGGTAATGATTGGTTGATTTAAAAAAAAAAAAAATTAAAAAAAAAAATGCTGACTCTTTAACAGACTGAAATCATGTGAAGCAGGTTTTTTTTTAGTTTTTTAAATACCGCCGGTTCAGCAGTCTGACCTGAACCCTCGGTCCACCTCTGGCTCGGTCCCACGGCGCCTCTTTCCCCAGCAGGGCCCGTGTGTGTGTGTGTGTGTGTGTGTGTGTGTGTGTGTGTGTGTGTGTGTGTGCGTGTGTGTTGTGTGTGTGTAACGGGACACTGCTGAACGACGCTGAGAAGCGAGGCCAGTGCAGTCATGGCCTGCTACACCCGACTCGCTCCTCTTGCCGCCGATCCGTTGCGCGCCGCCTGTTGCCAGCGTGTCTTCTCCGGGCTAATTTATGACACGATCAAGACTCGTCGGCTGACCGGACGTCCTCGTGCTAAAACCTATTACTTAAACTAATTACTTTGCGCCTAATAACTTTGTTATGCTTTGCGAGTGCTCCTTCTTCTTCCTGATGTATGACGCGCATCGGAGGTGGCTGGGGCACAAAGGAACAACAATCCTGCTCTTGCTTGCTCACACCATCATCCACCACTGATACCCAAGCATGTTCATGCACTTAGAAAGGAGTAAGTATGATGCAGACTTTTTTTCTTCTTCTCTATGTCAGTAAACTATGCTACTAAAGCTTATATAGATGCGCTTTCTTGGCTGAACCCGCACGTGTGTGCTTCTTCTGGCTTCGTCGGCTTACCACTTGTAAACATGGCTACTTCATTTGGTTTTTCCTTATTTGCAAACTTTGGGAGTGGCTCAGGACGTCAGAGCTGCATGTGCGTGCACATGCGTGTAGGTGTGCAAATCTTGACTCTATCCTTCCCTGCCATGTGCCTTTGTTCATTTTGTTCTCTTTCACCAGCCGCCACCAAAGGTCAGTAAATATGAATATTGAGTTGCTTTGATTTGGCAAAAAAAATGTGAATCCGTAAAGGGCGGCATGGTTTTATCTTCTGTAGAAGTTACGTTACTGTTAGTGGCTGGTAATGGAGTCTTTCCCAGATTTTTATTCGTAATTGTTTTTTTTGTTGTTTTTTTTACTTGAATCATCCAGTAAAAATGGGGGATTATTATTATGTCGTGGCGTTTGTACTTTTCTGAACTCTCAATCTAAAATGCCCTTTGGAAACAAGCAAATTACAAACTACTGACATGGGATTATCTTGCTCGATGTTTTTTTTTTTTTTAATCTGTGCCTTTCTATTCACAACTATTTGGATCACCGTATTAAATTACCAAACCCATGCTGTGTAAGTGGGAGTATTGTGCTTTTTGGACGGGGATGAGTTTGGCGAGGCAGATGATCTCCACTCGTAGACCAGCAGGTTCTTGTTTGTGCCAAGGTTAATCTGAAACTTTAACCCACTCATCAACGTTACAGATTAGCCTTTTCAAGTGGCCAAACCTCTGCTGAGACATCACTGAGATCAAAGTGCATTACCACTAAGGACTCTTGTTAACCTAATTCATCTTTAGTTTTCAGTATTATTTCTTTGGAAACAACAGTAGCGCATGTGCTCATACGGTAAATACGCATTCCCTGTCGTTCGGGAGTGCTTCATTATTTGTGCACTTGTACACAGACTGTGGTTAATGCCACATCGCCTAAACATCTAATGAGAGGCGACAGCCAGCCACCGCTCCAGGGCACACAAGGTTAGATAAGACCATGAATACAGACACAAACACACACAAACACACACACACACACACACGCTGTCTCCTCTGAGGGGTTATTTCCTTCAAGCCTGCGCTCCTGCTGGAGGTGTCCAGTGTTGAGGTCCTTAGGTTTCGCCCTGCGTGTCTCATGTGTCGCAGCGTGTTGACACATATAGAGCCGGTGATGTATTATTGAAGGTGTCTGCACATTACTTAGGCACTGTACATTAGGCAAACACAAGTGCAATTACCCACACAAGGGTACATGTACACGGAGTGTAATCGCTCCGCATGGCCAATGACTGATAATATCTCTGCAGAACCCTGTCCCCTTCCGCCCGCCCTTATCTCGGCGCGTGGAGCGATCTATTCACGGTAGCGCGGCCCAAGTGATTTATAATCGCGATTACGACTTGTTTGGATAAAATAAATCCTAGGAAATGAGTCAAAGATAGCACCCTGCGTGGATATATATATATTTTTTTCTGAACACAAATAAAAGTGACCACATATAATATTAAAAAAAAAAGAGGAATGACCTTTTTCTTTTTCTTTTTTGCATCTCTGTGCATTTGGAGGGCCTTTAACCAGCTTTCCATTGAGTGTGAATGGGTGGCTATATGGGGAAAGGCTCATGCTGCAACAGTGGCTAATTCCTGCTAATCCCACCTTGTCTCCTACCACTTAGAGATGGTTTCCAACGGCAGTGCTGCAGGAGCACGGGGGGAATTGCTAGTGAGATTAGCTTGTGTTAGCTCCTCCCCTGTGGTTTACGCTCACAGCCGCCAGGCCAGGTCAGGCCTGCCACCGCGTCCATGCTCAGCTTTTGCACAGAAATGGATTAATTAATGGTTTTGTTCAAAATGCCCCGCGTCTTAATGGGAGAACAATGTAAGTTTCATTCCACTGCTTTTTTTTTCTTCTTTTTTTTTTTTAACTTTTTGGTTTCATGAATGTTGTGGTGATTGTTTGACAATGTTGGATGCAAGACTGTGAAGGACAGAAGCCTTTGAAAGGGTTTTTTATGGGAAGGTTCTGTTTAAAGGTGTTGCTTTGTGGGATCATTTGTGTTTTGGCTTTACAAAACTTTTCATTTTCCCAAGCAAAGATAAGATTGTGTTGTTCCACTCGCTCGCATTTAATGAGCTTGTGTTTATGTTATCACCATCTGAGGTTGGGTAAATGTTACATTGGTCATCCTGATATCAGCTTTGAATGGTCCTTTAAGTAAGAAAACACAAATAAACTTTGACAGTTTACAGAGGAGAAGTGAGATATGACATCAACCTAAGTCATTAAAGAAGCATATAAAGATGTTCAAATTCTGCATTTCCCACCATCTGATACTTTAAAATGAGGGCGAACACGTTCTCCCTGCCAGTGTGTCTTTGTGTTTGGGGAGATAAATGAGCTTTACAGCTTACAGGGTTACAGCTATTTACTCAGATTCTTTATACCATGCAGCTCTGAGAAAGTGTTACTATTTTGTTAAAAAATTAACCCTTAACTTTCCAGCTACCCTGGATTATCCTCAAGGTAAACACTTGACCTTCCAGTTAAATTCCCAAGCAAAATTTGTACCACTCAAAAGAAAGGAAACATCAGTGTTTAAAAAATAAATAAAAAAAAAAAAATCCTCTCCTGTTTTAGGGGTCCTAATTCATCTACTTGCCCTCTCTCCTTTAGTTCAACACTAATATGTTCACCAAGTTCCCACATGGATTAATAACAGCACAGGCAGACCACGCTGGATGTCGGTCATGACCACTGCTGCCTTCACTTCTGCTACTCTTTTTCTAACCGTTACTCATGTGTGCGTTGTTGTTTTTGTTTTGAAGGAGATCTCTCTTGAAGATGTTTCCACAATCAGGGAAATCCATTGTCTTTGACAACTTTCCGGACCCTACCGACACCTGGGAAATCATCGAGACGATCGGGAAAGGGACGTACGGGAAAGTCTACAAGGTGCTCAGCAAGATCGATGGAAGTAAAGCAGCCGTGAAGATACTCGATCCCATCCATGTAAGTTGCTGTTTGTTTGGGAATCAATTGCAGTTCAATTGATCAACAAAACATGGCCCAGCATGGAGAGAAATCTTATTTCCTGTTGTGGGTTTTGGTGATAGTTTACTGCTGTTTTTGTCTCAAAGTGGTAGAAAGTTCACATTTTTATATAATGCTACTTGCGATAAAACAAAATCTGTCACATTTATCGCATCGGAGAAGAGAAAAAAAAACATTTTCAGCTCTTTTGGTTGGTTGGTTTGTATTTTTCTACCATTTTTCCTCAGTAATATTGTGTAATACCTTAAATTGAATTGAATTTTGTCTCTACGAAATGCATATATGTGTATTTTGTATGTTATTTTCTTGCATTTTTTTTTTACCTAATTGAGGTAGTAACACAATGGTTCGCACGTGTTTTATATTTTTTAAGGTTAAGTTTAGTGTGTAGTTTTGCAGTGTTTTTTCACGGTTCGGGTCAGTCTTACAATCACAAGAGTTTTTGTTACATTATCTTTTTTACATTAGTCCACGCTGACTCCACTTTGGTATCAAATCAAAATGAACTGAGAGCCGTACCGAGTTAGAAACAACCAAAGACCCAACATCTCTACAGCCTAATGGGGTGTTCAGATTAAAAGCGAAGCGAATTATTCCCACGAAGCAATTACATACAAAGTCAACGCAGAGACACGAGTGTCCGCAAATTCTCTCCGGGCGACGCAAAAAAAGTCACAGATGCACATCTGCGCGAGTTGAAAATATTCAAGCGACCATACTTGCGCGAGTTCACTCAGTTACAGTAGAACAACTCCAGAGCGGATGAAGCTCCTTTACGTTGAGGTCTTCGATAGGTGTAAAAAGTTCCAGGAAAGTATGTTCACAGATCTCTGAAGCTTAACTCGTAAATCACGAGCAGAGTGTCTGACACATAGTTAGATAAACATCGATGTGCTCTGCTTTATTCTCCTCGCAGGATGGTTATTAAAAGGGAGGTTCCTCTAACTATTCTTCTGTCTACAGCCACCAGAACATTATCTCCGCCTCTGGTGGTATCAATTCAGCACTCGGATCGTTTTGGGCCTCTTTAGTCGTACAGAGCCAAAAAAAAACAACACATCTGGCACCAAAGCAGAAGCAGAAAATGGCCCAAAGCAAAGAAACGCTGACACGTCGCAGAGGAACACGATGTCGGTACACGATGTCGGTACACGATGGTGTGGGACTGATCCTTCTTGTAAAGCGGAGACTTTTTGCGTCGTGACGGGATTCACCAATTACAGAATATCACTCAGTCAGATGTGCTTAATTTCTGAGCAGCAATGTAACGGATAATTAGAAAAGATCCATTTATAATCTTCAGCGTAGATTTCAATTTAATATAACAGCAGCAAAGCTCGCTGTTTAAAAAGAAAACTGCGGCTTTATTGCTTTCTATAGCCATGCTGTTTCTGCGTTTTAGCCCAGAGCAGTTCGAAAAGAAGTGACATCATCGTGTCCCACATTAAACTGGATGGTTTATTTCGAAGTTTCAATGAACAGCCGCTTTCATCCGTTAAACTCAGACTTCGAGTTGCTGTGTTGATTATGTCATGTATAGACCTATTACATAACGTACAACTTTATTAAAAAGTCACCGCTGCAGTGTGCTTAGCTTCGGGTTCTGACATTTTGAGGCATTTCAAAGGAGTACTTGTGTATTTTTTTTCTTGTGTCAGTGCTGTTTTTTTTTTATTTTATTTGTATTTTTTTTTTTTTTTAATGAAAAGCAATAGTTGTTTTCAGCTATAATGCAGCTTATGGATGGCACCTCTATGGAGAGACCATAAAAAAAACAAAAACAGATTTCTTTTACACATTTTTCTCTGACTTTTCTCTTGTTGTCTTGTTGTGCTGGGTTCTTTCTGCTTCTCTGGCCTTTCCTCTGGCAATTTGAGAAGTTGAAATCCCTTCCGTTGTGCTACTTAAGGTTCAGACATATTAAACCTGCGGCAGGGAGTAACAGCATTTCTTTGTTTTCAGGGGGGCACGAGGCAAAACCTGTCGCGGTGTACTGCACGTCCTACCTTCTGCTGCCGCTAACGGCTCGATCGTGCTGTTCATTGGAGTCTGCGGTTCGCAGCTTCATCTATGTGTGAAATACTCTTATTATAGGGCTGCTGCAGCATACGGTAGAAGAGTAGGCCGCGATTACAACAATTCAAACGTCCTGGATTTGCCATTTTCGCCCCCACATTAAGTGAGTGATGGAGACTTTGTTCTGAGAGCAGCAGCCGAGTGATTAAATGCATTTTATGCTCTCTTGGCTGGAGTTCGATGACAATATTGATATCTCTCTTGACTCTGTGCAAAGACGGCAACATCATTTTTTTTTTTACAGTTTTGGTACGTGAGCAAGAAAAAAAAAAAAAGAGTTTGTGGCGAACAAAAATTAGAACTGATGTGTGTTCCTGTTTTTCAGGATATCGATGAGGAAATCGAAGCAGAGTACAACATCCTCAAAGCGCTATCCGACCACACCAATGTCGTCAAGTTTTTTGGGATGTTTTACAAGAAGGATGTGAAATGCGGGGATCAGCTGTGGCTCGTCCTGGAGGTAGGAACACACACACACACGCACACACACACACACACACACACACACACACACACACACACACACACACACACACACACACACACACACACACACACACACACACACACACACACACACGAAAACAACACAGTGAGACCTGGAGTCATCTTCACCCGCATGCTGTGGCTGAAGGATCTATAGGTGCAGATTAAAGGTGTGATGTCTTGCCATGGTATAGGCAGCGGTGAGCAAATCGTGGGGCCAGGGATTACGCAACAGCTTTAGGCAGCGTCAGAGTTTACTTTACAGGCCACCTGGGGGATTTGGTCTTTGGCCAGTTAGCGTCACGGGGGAGAGGGTTTGGCTTGCGTGAAGTCGGCGGCCTGCTGAGTGCAGCAGAGCGGGGATTTATTTTTCCCGGGGTGTCTCAGTGAATTAGTTTCCACACCTACAGTATAAGGTTGGTACACAGGTTGAAATGTCCTGATTTCTCTTGTTTGGATTCGAGGTACAACACACTGAAATTAGCTTCTTTTTTTTTTTTTCTTTTTCACCTGCTGATGTAGCTACAGGAATGGTGAGATTTAAGGTGTTATTTATTTTTAATATTTTTCTGAAAGTTCAAGGGCACCTTGGTGCAGCGGCCGCTCTCTGTACATCTAAAAAAGCCTTGCCTCCAGCTTCCCAGGTTCTCCCGTCTTTCATATTTCACTGCCTGCTGTAGCCCTTTTATGAAATGTCAAACATGTAATGGAGGTCGACTTCAGAGGAGGAACGGTGTTCGTGGGGTCCAGCACCGTGTCACATATTTCTTTTTCTTTTCCTGTTGACGTTCTTGACCGCGTAATTTGTTTCCCCTGTTTTTGATAGAGAGCAGCGCAAACCTGGAGACGTCTGGTAAATGTGGACGGTAAACTTGAGGAGGTTTGATAAGGGAATAATGCAGAAGTTTCTGTAAGGTCTGTGACGAAATATTTGATAGAATGTAATGGAACATTTTTATTCAAGCTAGTCACATTGCTCTATAGATGGCCAACATAGGAGGGTTTGTTTGATCACCACTTATTACACCTCATCAACTATTACAAAAATTGCCATTCAATTTTTAACATATATCTGTGGTCAGCAGATAATGTGTTTTTTTTTTTTTTTCCGATTTCAGAAGTCTTCTGACAGTTTTTTTTGGTATCGCCATGAAGTTGAGCGTTTATTTTTCATTTTTTTTAGAGGAATCTTTCCAACAAGTTCTGGATTAATAACCTCTAACTTTGGTACACACAAACTGACGGGGGTATTACATGCTTTGGCGCGACACCAGGTTGTAATCAACCCATAATAAAAACCCTTTTTGTCACAGGCCTAGCTACAACCCACTCCACTCCGAAAACACCAGACTGTATAAAAAATGACAGTTGAAAATAAAAAATACATTAAAAAAAAAAAAGCAAACAACAGATGGTGGAAAGGAGAATTTTGAATTGGTCTTTTTTTTAAATTTATATATCATGACATTTTTGACTTTCGGTGGATTATATATTCATTTTCTGAGGTCTCAACAAAGCATCTTTTTCCGACTGCGTTTTTGAAAGCAGAAACTGTGTCTGCCAACAGCGCTCCACGTCGCGCCGTTAGTTCTTTTTTGTTGTTGTTTTCCTATTACCAGTTGCAGCAGTGCTGGAACACAGTGTCCATATTTCTGTAATCCAAGCTCAGAAGGCTCAGCATCAACGGCAGCGGTGTTATGCTAACCCAGTAGATAGTTTTCACTTCTCCATCTTGTGTTTCTTTCCCTTTTCACCCCCGTCCTTCCTCCTGACCTTTGCGGAGGACTCTGCAAGTGCTTCGCTTCAGATATCAAGATGCTGAATAATCAGACTTCACTCTGCATGAGAGGAAAACAAAGAGCTTCATCTGAAAGGAGTAGAGCTATTTTGCACCGTAGTTTCACGTCCCTGTCAGTTGATTTTAGCTGCCGAGGCTCAGTTCCTGAGTAAAAAAAAATAAAATAAATACAAATCTGCCCGTTCTTTGTTCACACTCTACGGTTGCAATATCCACTTCCAACATGTCCCTTTGCAAAAAAACCTGCAGCCAGTAAACCAAATCTGGTTGCTAATCCTGAGGCTGAAATCACTGCCAGACAGTTTAGTAGGTGTGTGTGTGTGTGTGTGTGCGTGTGTGTGTGCGTGCGCTCTGAAGTGGATGCACATGGGGTCTGAGCAGTGAAAAGAGGAAATCAGGGAGTGAGGTGGTCACTCACCATGGTTACTGTCCCTCCTTTCTGAACTGTAATTTTCCATCCTCCAGCTCTGCTGAGAGGAGCCTTTTCTCTGCCCTGACGCTCATTATGAACGAAATTCACACAAATTGCATCCTCTACTTTATTATTCCCTTCATTGGGGTCTGCTAGTTTTTGGCTTCGCCTCTGTAGTTTTGCTCCTTTATGAGCGCAGATGTGAGCAGAGACGAGCGCGCTTTCATGCCTGATATTGCTCCCGCAGAGCTTAAAAAATACTTCAAAGACGGCGACGACGGAGCGACTTTTTATTCTCTAATTGAAAATAAGAAACTGATTTGGATGTGCATGTCATTTGTGACATCCCGTGTTTCATCCAATGGGCCTGTTAAACGAAGGCCGGTAGTTGAGCTGCCTTTAAAAGCTCCTATTTCAAAGCTGTATCCTCCTACCTGCGTTTATCGGAATAAAGCAGCTGTAACGCTAAACACGGCGCAAAACTTAAAGAAGGCAATCCAAACCCTTTTTGGTGATGTGTATGATAGATTATCCCTTCCTGGTGTTTTTCCTTCCGGTTTTTGTTCATGTAGGAAATGCTGAATTGTTGGGTTTATGTTTCCGTGGTAAAGTTCTGTCATAAAGACTTTAGTGCTGTGAAATTACTTATCTTGGCGTTTTTGGTGATAAATAAACAGAATTTAATTGAATTAAATTGTCGATTTTGGTAACAAAGTGGATGAGCGTGTTCACGTGGTCATTAATCATTTCCTGGTTATTTCCTGCTTTAGAGAAACCTGGAGGATGTCGCAGGTTAAACATCTGTTTTCTGCTGAATTGAGGCTGAAATGTGAGAAATCCTTGAGGCACATCTGTATACAGACGACCAGAAATCTGAGCAAAACATAACCCGATCACATACAACACGTTCCAACAACAATCAATATGTATGCACATCTATTGTTTCTGCCTGAGGTAGTTCAAATTGATTGGAAGGTGTTTTTGAAAAGCACACACATGTACAAGGTACCTTCTGAGACATCGGAGGATCAATACGGACATTTTAAAGTTTGCCAAAATGGCACATGAAGAAGAATATGATGGCAATGGAAGCATTGTGATTTTGGGAGATTTGTAAATGATAATCAGAGGTTTCTAAGACTTAAGATTGTCTACAGATTTGTCTTTCAGCACGAGAACGACTGAAAAACCAGATAGCACCGGACAAGGGCCCGAAGGTTTTGGGAGTAGCCCAGCCAATAGGAGGAGCGCTTGAGACAAAGTGGCAACCAACTGTGACGTCACCCATTGGTTCATTGACTACCATAATGACTTGTGGAAAAAAATGTATTGATGGAAGTTGACACTTTTTAAATGAGAGTCTATTGGGGTCAGAGGCTTTTTGGAGCCAGCCCCTGGTGGCCCTCAGTGGTATTGCACTTAAAAGCACTTCTGCATTTGCTTCACTTCTGGGAGACTACGTCCATTTTTATGTACAATCAATGGCTAGAAATTAGAGCGAAAAGCCGGTAGAGATCAACCAAAGAGGTCTTTAAGATACTGTCGTCCCCAGTTTTGCTTCTGAAACAGCTAATCAGTTCACAAAACATGTGTTAAATCATTAAATCCATGACATTAATCCCTTTTGTTTGTCTTCTGCCTTTCAGGCCACGTGGCCTTTGAAAGTCAACAACAAACCGTCGTGTCCCGCGCTCACCCCCATCCGTCTCTGTCCCGCCTTGTCCTCTCAACCTCTGAAGTCATTAATTGACAATGAGGTTTAAAATGGTAGTCCTTGTTCAGACTTTTCAATAAACGGTGCCAGAAAGTAGACACCTAGGCCATTATGCTCGTGTAAACGATAAGCCCGCTGTCACAATGGGAGACGCTTTTTCTCTGGAGACGCTCCAGCGTGTCACAGGAGCAACAAATACTTCGTTGGCCCACGCTGACGCTCCATACATCCAATAATTTGGCGGTAAAATAAAAAAATACATAAATTTCATATATTTGTACATCAAAGGTGACTAAAGTCAGCACCTGTGTTTTTTTGTTTCATCTCATCTTTACATTTGTTTTGTCTACTTCGTTCTTTGATGGACTCCTTTCATTAACATGACTAAACAAGCACCTGACCTCATTTATAATGGAGACTATCGCGCTCAGTATTCAACGTATTCAGTTTATTCTTTGAAACCGATAGTTCTATGGAAACTGACATGATGAGCGAGATGTGGATGAAAAATGAAGGATCTTAATGGGCCTTTTTTTTTAAAATTAGTAGTTAGTGGCAAACTGTGAAGATGCACAAATAATAATGAAGCATCATTTCCAGGATTCTCTCAGCAGTAGAGCTGTTGATGAATATGTTTGTCGCCCATTTTGGGGATAATAATGAGCATCTTTCCTCTTCAAACCTGCATATTCGTTGTTATGATGCCTTTTAATGAGGTAATCGTTAGTGCTGTGCTTCCAATGAAGGTCCATACTAAACGCTAAGATTCCTTGGCAGAGAGAATTCTTTATTAATAATTACACAATACTGTCTTGAGCTCATATCGTGCTGTACATTTTCTGTATATTCAAGCGATCTACTATAAGTGGTTTGCCTAGTCTTCATCACGATTGTAAAGAAACTTCAATCTTATCGTATTTGACTTTCTGTGCTCCGGCCCTCACTTCATGTCATTCAATCCGTCCAAGAAGGAAATCAAACCAGGTCTGAAGTTTCATATATCGTTTCCTCCCTGCAGAGATTTGGGTCTTCACCACATCTCTAATAATTAATACTCATGTCCAGCATCACTTTGTGGATGTGCGCACTGTGGTTGAGTAGAGAGCGCCAACGTTTAGCTCAGCTAAATCTAGGGCAACAGTCCTCTCATTAATATGGATTTGTCCGTCTGCCCCGTGTAATTTAATGATGACAGCTGATATGGCAGCGGTGATGTAGACTGACGTCAGGCGCGGCTCGCTGTCAGAGTGCCGTGCTGCCTGCGAAAAACCCTCTGCGGCATTCTCTGCTTAGCTGCAGTTCGTCTGCACGTCTGATAGCAGAAAGAAGGAGTGATTAAGCTTCGCCGTGTGGCAGCTGAGATACGCGCCATCCATCCTGCAGCAGCCCCTCTGGGCTCCTGATGGATCGGCAGATTGATAGGCAGATAGAAAACAGACGTGGCGTTGAAAACTTACGCCGTCGCCAAGGTCAAAAACGTATTTCACTCTCGGCGTCTGAGTGCACAGAGGGATTACCGAACAGGTCCACTGGACACTCCCGGGCCCGCTGGCCGAAGTGTCTGTTCGACGTCACAGTTACAAAGAGACACAGAACGACTACAAAAAGACAGAACTACTACACAGAACAACAGAAATACTACAAAGAGATTGAAAACGGCTACAAAGAGCTGCAGCGGTGTCATTTGTGGTTGTTTTTGGCCACTTTCACTTTTGCTCCCATCAGGGACCTTCTGTCTCATAATTCAATGTTGAATGTTTCTGTATTTCTAAGGAAAAAGGACAATAAGTAGTTCATTTTAAAAAGCTGTGTTTTGAAGAAAAAAAAAATCAAGCGAAGCTGAAAGAATCTCAGCTCGACTTGAAACTTTTCAAATGTGAGGATTTTCTGCCTTTCTCCATTTTCGTAATTGTACATAAATAATCGTTGACATTTTTTTTTTTTAATGTTTTTTCCATTCGATGGACAAAAGAAGCCATCGGGGAAGTCGCCTTGAGGAAATGATTGGGATTTTTCACTTTGTGTCATTTTCTAGACTTTCCTAGACTGAACAATTAATACATTAATACAAATCGATAAGAACAGTCAGTAATGACGATAATACGTAATTGATTTGTACCCCTATAATTAACTACTTGCAATTCGAGAGTGTTCAGTGTTGCCTTCAGGTAGAGAAAGTCATTTGTAGTTTTGTGTGGTTGGCTCAGCTAACTGTAATAAGCGGCACAGAAGTGCTTTCGGGCCCGCGGGCTGAAGTGCAAAGAGATGACAAAATGACTCACTGTTTGGAGATTTAAGCACACGAATGCAAATATTCAACTTGTGTTATGATGCTCCCGTTGTACCAGTCAGGACTTCTTCTCCGCAAGGGAAGACATTTTTAGAGTAATTATAGCACCATCACTTTCTCTATGTTGTGCCTATACGCGTCATTTTTTTTTAAATTGAAACTCATACGAGCACGGGAGGTAAACATCCCTTTTCCTCAACCACCCTAGAATAAAAACTAATATTGCATCGCGGGCCCCGTGGTGTGCTTGTGTGCTGTTTATGCTGCGGTTTTGAATGCGCATTGAAAACGGTCACAGTTTTATTAACGCTGCAGTATAGAAGATATTTATGAATTACGTTCCCCCGATATGTGCTGACACAATCTCTTCAGTGTGATCGCCGCGGGGGGACGGATTTTTATCCTCGGTAACTACACGCCACTGCGTGTTTATTGGCTAATTAGGCTTTCAGTTCACGAGTGTGGGGAAATTAGTGTAATTATAAAAGAACAAGTGTTTATTACATAAAAAAAATTAAAAAATTAATTTAAAAAAAAAAGACATCATGGAAATTTTCCGGCCACGTTCCAAAATGTTAGGGAGTAAAAGATAACGTGTTGAAATGGAAAAAAAATATTCGTAACAAATGTGAACAAGACCCCACCCCCCCATTTAGCACGGTGATTGACATCTTAGAGCTTTTTTTCAGCTGTCGTACACCTCTGGCATCTCACGAAGAAAAGGCCCAAATTAAGGGTTGTTATTGTTGCCAAGGCAACCGGCACTGGGTAATTTTCTGTAATTTTCCAAGGGGGATGGCTCTCGACGGTGGACTCCGTATCGGGGTGTGTAAGCACACCGCAAGAAGACGCCTATAAACACAAGGGGAACGTCTCAAATCCTACATTTAACCCGGGAGGGCTCTGCTGCAGTAACACATGTTGTATAACGTCTAATATAAATCTTGGCACAGTCTGAGAAGATTAGGTACTTCATCGGAGGATAATTTGTGCATGTTTAATATTAACCCTGCTGAGTCATCACCGCAGCGATTAAAACCCTGCACACACACACACACACACACACACACACACACACACACACACACACACACACACACACACACACACACACACACACACACACACACAAAGAAGTACATTCCCTCCACCGGTATCTTTTATTACAATTTTTGTTTACCTCCCACCAAGCTGCCTCTGACAGATAAGCCTCTAAAGATCTCAGCATCCCCCTTTTTTTTTTTTTTTTTTTTTTTCTTCCTCACTGTGAAATCTTACAATCAATACGTTTTCACGCTCTTCTGTTTTCGCCACGTGAAAACGCTGCATACGCACGATGCCCCCACATTTCCACACGGGTGAGCTGCAAGCGCTGACTCATGTTGAGCTTATCGGGGGCCATTGTCCCCTCTTCCCCCCACCTCTTGTGTATGTTTCTGTCGCAGCTCTGCAATGGCGGCTCCGTGACGGATCTGGCCAAAGGCATGCTGAAGAGAGGCGACAGAATGGACGAACCCATTATTGCCTACATCTTGCACGAGGCCCTCATGGTGAGTCTGGCCGGTTTGTGCGGGGGGGAGGGAGGAGGAGGGAGGGGGAGGAGGGGCCACAACGGGTGTACTGTACAGTTCAATGGAACGACCCCCACCCCCGCCCCCGCCCCCGCCCCCGTCCCCCCCCCCCGGATGAGCAGCCTCGATGAAAAGAGTTTAATCGGGGTAATTTTGCAGGCAGGTGGTCGTCAGGAAAAAGCAGTTAACCCCATTTTTTTTTTTTTTTTTTTTTTTTTCCACACAGGGTCTCCAACACCTGCACATCAACAAGACCATCCACCGCGACGTCAAAGGCAATAACATCCTTTTGACGACGCAAGGAGGGGTCAAACTGGTGGACTTTGGTATGTAATGTGTCTCTTTTTACAAAAAAGACACACTTGAACATGTTTTTGTTGTTGTTGTTGTTGTTTTTTTTAAACACAACACGACAAAAGATAGCACGATGATTATATTTTTCCACTACACCCCATCTTTTCCGTTTTACGTCAGACACCAGACAACATTTGTTGCCGTTCGCGCTGCTTTCCCTCATTTGCTTTTTATTTATTTTGTTTCTTAACCAAATGAGGCACTCCAAAGCAGCGCATCACAATTCCTGGACTCGAGGCTCACGATAGGCAAAGTGACTCCGACTACTTCCAGGAGATGACTCACCCCTAGTT
The DNA here is from genome assembly GCF_029030835.1 of Brachyistius frenatus. Taxonomy (NCBI): domain Eukaryota; kingdom Metazoa; phylum Chordata; class Actinopteri; family Embiotocidae; genus Brachyistius; species Brachyistius frenatus. Next base: position 3,184,468 of record NW_027210620.1, on the reverse strand, counting down.
TTTTTTTTTTTCTTCAGGTGCTGAAAAAAAAAAACCAGCTGCCCGTTTTCATTACAAATAAAAATCCCCCACTCTACTTGTGTGTAGGTTTGCATTTAGACTAGTAATTGCGGGCTTCTCTTAAAAGCCCTGTTTTTCTTCTTTTTTTTTTTGCTTAACCATGAAACGCAAAGTGCAAAGCTTTTACATAAGGAGGAGGAGAGGGCGGGGGGGGGGATTAATGGAGACACTTAATATTTGAATGTGAAGTGGATAATATTGGAGCAGGTCCACTCGTTGCCTCCAGGGCAGCTTCTTCCTCCTCACGCCGCTGCCATAAAGACTCTCAACGGCCCTTTTAAAAAAGCAACAACAACCTTTGTACCAGTTTTAAAGAAGGAAAAATTTGAGGTCCTCACAGACGAAGAAATTGACGAGAGATTTAAAGGCATAAATTGTAAGTGTCCCTATTAATGTGACGCTCCGGTTTGCCACGCAAGTCTGTCGTTACACCACTTTCATCGGAAATACTTCATCAGCTGGCGGAGTTTGTATCTGTCCTGTTGGATTGACACAATATCACAATATCTCATACGGTTATTCATGGTTCCCAGAGGATCACTCCCGTGGTCACCGTGTTGATCACATTAAGTGATATTTATTCAACTACCGGATGGTTGCCATAAAATTTGGTCACGTACGTGTGTCTCCCCCTCCAGATGAATTGTAAAAACGTGTCTGTTTCATCTTGTGCCACCGTCAAGTTAAACGTCCAACCTGGCATCTCGTCAAAGTGGGTAACGCACCCGTCGGGCCGCTGCAGCGTCGCGTGTCACGTTTGATCGCGGTTATGGGTGACGCAGAAAAAAACAAATACTGGGTTGGTTTTTCTCACAGATTTGAACCTCGCGTCTCCCGGATGAAAGTCCCCGTGTTCGATTCATCCGACCACCACCGACCCACCCCCCTCGGACTTTTAGCAGTTTTGTGCTCAAATGACCCTCGACGTGAGCCTCGTTTACGACTTCCGTCGCGTGACCGCCTCCTGTCCCTCGCACGGTACGGCGGGTTGACCATTTAATCATCGAGGTTGGCGGGTCAGTGCCCTGGGTCCTCCTGTCCCACGTGCCAAAGTGTCCTCGGGCGAAAAACACCTGACCTCAGGTGGCCCCCAATGGCTGGCGAGCGCCTTGCGTGACAGCTCACCGGCATGAAAGTGAGAGGCAAATTGTGATAAAGCCTTGTAAAAGAGGAGACCATTTATTGACTTGCGTGCGTCCACTCCAGGCTCGAGACGAGGCAAAACGTGACCTTGACCATGTACCCTCTAGTGGTTTGAGGGGTGTATTACACCCTTTAGTGGGATGGACTGTATAATCTGTCCAATACTTTAACTTATGAGCAAATGCGTGGTTACTGATCATCCCCACACCCTCGGCTGTACTCGCTTGGCACAATTTTGTGCTTATTAGCAAATATTTTCTAAATTAAAATGATTATTCCTTGAAATCCATGACACTGTTAGCGTTGTGATGAGCTGCCTTACGGAGCTGCTGGCTACGGCTTTAACCGCAGACGTCCTGAACCACATGAAAGCTTCGTTCACAGGTGGAACCTTTAGGCATGCGGACTCACATTTTGAATGCCAAAATTGGACTTCACTTTTCCCCGACACAAAGTAAAATGTCATGTCATTTTACCTGGAGCAAAAGTTGGCAGCAAGCAGAGCAGATCCTGTGTTATAATCTGACAGTGTGCATGAGCTGGAATCTTTTCCACCAAAAAAAAACGACTGCTGGTTTGCCGTTCTTCACACTGCTGACAGCAGGAATTTTGTGTCGGTGTCTGTGACGTCATAAAAAAAAAATAATAATAATAAGAAAGGGAGCAGCAGTCTTAAGAAATAAGCCTGACGTGTGTAGAAAAAAAAACAAAAAAAACTTGCAGGGTGACGAAAGCACAGGAAAAAAAATTAAAAAAAATTGCATCCGATTTGAGCTCTCTCCGGCGCTACACGCTGACATCACGCTCGGATTAACGTTTTTTGTTTTTTTTTATGTGGGGGGGGGGCGCATGCCGCACGCCGCACTAAGCAGCTGAAGAGATAAAGCCCCCGCAGTGACTCATCACCAGCGGAGAAACGAAATAGCGAAGAGGTGGACCTCAAAAAAAAAAAAAAAAAAAAAAAAGCAGCGGAAGAATGAGCTCGTTCGCGGGTCTCTCATGAATATTCTAATTGACAGCGTTATCTCTGTGATGATTATTAAGTGTGGCCCACCGGGCGCCACTCCGGGCTAATGTAGTGGAAACAGAGGGGCTTTAATAGGGTGCTCTTTGTCTCACACTGGTACACCCAACATGTAAACCCGAGCAGACGGGGGTTGTTGTTGTGGGATTTTCTCCGCCTCCACGTTTCTTGGTGTGTTTTTTTTTTACGGCTGCAAAACATGTAAAACTGCAGGTTTTGTCGACGCCTCGTGTTTTTTTTTTTGGTGGTTTTGTCGTGAGTCCGTCCTCGTACGTGTGTGTGTGTGTGTGTGTCTTATATCCACCCTCCTGCACAGGACTGTAATCCCTTCCCGATGGTTGCCACAGAACCGTTTTTTTTCCCCCCTCTGCACTGCTCGTCTTGGTGTTTTCTCTCCACCAAGGCGGCATCAGTGTACCTTGGTGTCGCACCAACACGACGATTAAATGGGTGCACGGAGTCGGCCTTTAAAAAAAACACGCAGTCGCCGACATGATTGGAAATCCATTTGTGTTTTTGTTGGGTTCTTGTTTCCAGATAAGAACACGTTGTTGTTGTTTTTTTCCCCTCCCATCTGTTGGTACATTTTCTCCAAATTGCTTCTTCCTTTCCTCAAAGCTTTTTTTTTTTTGTTTTTTTTTGTGCTGCTGCAGGAAATCAGCTGATTTAAGTTGTGTGCTTTCAGACTCTCGTAAGAACATGAAGTACAGGACAAAGAGACCCCGCCGTGCAGCAGCGCATCACCTTTTGTTTGTCCCTCGCTTGCTTTTTGTCTCCGGGCTTGCTGCTTTTGTCCTGGTCGCTTGCTCTTGATGTGGCCGGCTGATTTTTGGGCTGAGCACTCCCCTCCCCGTGCCCCCTACTCCCCCCACTATCTCCAGTAACACTGATTTGACTGGAGTGGACCGAAGTCACGATTGTGGGTCAGCATGTTCCTTGTCAGTCTTTTTACCGCACATTAACACACACATTAGGACACATTCTCTCTCTCTCTCTCTCTCTCTCTCTCTCTCTCTCTCCCCGTTTCTGCTGAATTGATTTGCCTCTGACGTGACCGCTTTCAACTCGGCCCGCTGCAGCAGAAGCTGATAAATCACCCGGATGCATGTTGTTCTGAGAAGGAGGGGAGGAAAACCGTCCCCGGCTGCCAAAGCCTGTTTACAAGAGAGCTGTATTCAAATGTTGTTCTTGAAATGCCACGACAAAGTCCCTCGCAGTCACAGGAGAATTTGTAAGTCAAAGCAAACTATCATTTAGAGGGAAAAAAAAACAAAACATGCTGCTCTGTATGTTTCTTCTATTTATTTTTTTTCTGCTCGTCACTATGGTGACAGCTCTATCAGCTCCGTGTCAGCTGAGCAGCATCCTGCAGTTTACTGTCCTCTGTTTCCCCCTTATTTAAAAAAAAAAAAAATTGTTTTCACAGATCATCACTTTTTACCAGCCAGTCTCTTCTCTGTGCAAAATAAATTTTTTTAAACATTTATTGTTGAATATGACTGAAGTGTGCGTTCCTCTTCCCTGCAGGTGTTTCGGCCCAGCTGACAAATACCCGTCTGAGGAGGAACACCTCTGTGGGGACTCCCTTCTGGATGGCTCCAGAGGTACAGTAAAAAAATAAAAAAAATAAGCGGCCTGTAAATGCTCCTCTCTTTCCACTACATTAGCCTGGAGCAGCTCCCAGTGGGCCACAGTTAATAATCACTAAAAGAGATAACACTGTCAGACACAATGTGCGTGGAAAAATAATGGAGTGGGCAGCCCGGCGTCGTTCGTCTCCCGTCTAATCACGGCATTAACAGTACATATGGTCTCTATACACAGATGGTTACATTAAGAACATCATTTTATAGCTGTCAAGGTGTCCTTTGCTTCTTCTTTTTTTATGTCCTCTAACTTGGACTCGGCACGAAAGCAGCCGCGGGTTCCTGCGTGTGGTTTCATATCTCTGACTAGTTTCCACAAGAATTACGCAGCTGATGATTTCGAAACACAGATTTAACGCCGATGTTTAACACCAGCGCAGGAAGTAGCGCCGCCTTTATGTGGCGAGCGGGAGAGCTGCTGTTGTCGGTGGCGGAGTACAGGTGCGATTTTTACGCCTCGAAGTGTGTTTACGGGTCTACTGCACATGTGAGAGAACGTTTTTATGAAGCCTTGTTTGTGCCTCCAGGTGGAACTGTGTGAAGTCTGATAAACGGCCTCCAGTGCGGTCACTCGCTGTGGGAATGAAAAAAAAAAAAAAAAGGAGAGAGTTTCTCTGGTTCTTTTCAAACTGTCCACGATGAGTTTAGTGGAGGGTTTCTTGGGCGAGAGTTTACAAAAAAATATTTGCCCGTGATTACAATGACTCAACGTAGCTGCAAAAACGTACCTATTTGCTTCATACCGAGGAAGTTAAGTAGATGCTGGAATAAAAAAAATAGGGAGCGCAAACGCCTGACGAAGCGCAACTCAAATCGACCGTGCAGTGACGTGATTCGATGTGGAGGAGGTTCGGCCACTCGCCAACACGACTCAACTCAAATCAGATTTATTTATGTTGCACCTTTCACACGGCAAATGCACCCGAAAGGGCCCCACGGAGCAAAGTACAACGAAACCTAAAAGTAAAAACAAGAAGAAGCTCAAAAGATACGTCTTAAGTTTTCCTTTTAAAAATGTGCTGAGCAGTGGAGTCCCTCACATCCTCAGGGAGACTTTTCTACAGACTCCTCGTGTGTTTTTAGTGGAGATTCTGGGAACCGCCAGGAGGCCGTCAGCGGAGGTTCTGAGACATCTGCGAGGCAGATATCTTGAAAACAAGTCTAAAACCTGACAGGTAGCCAGTGCAGTGACTTCAAGACGGGCGCAACGCCAAACCGTCTCAGAGATAACTTGAAGCGCCGAGTGTTCGACAACAAGTCGGAGCATGTCCGGGCCGCCAAAGCAGACACCTTTCATTTATATTTCAAAACCTCAACAAGCAGCGGCCTCCTGAACCTTAACGCGTTCGCACACCTAACCTCAGCACCGATCTCCCGATTAGATCGCTGGAGTCATCAGCAGCCTCTGCAGGGATGAGATGGGCAAACGTATGCGGCACGGCTACACTCTGTGACCTCTGCACTGTGTTTAACCCCCCCCACACCCCTCCACCGATCGGCCTCGAATATTCACCACGTCAGACTAAAGTGGACCGTTTTACATGAGGTTTGCATGCCGTGCAAATGTAGCATTAGAGTAAATGCTTCATGACGTGATTCCACAAGGACATCAATAACATTTGTTTAAGTTGCCCATCATTTATATTGGCAGAAAGAGGGATGCTGGGTTGGACTCGGCAGATGAGAAAGTCTTCTGTATGTCAGAAGATCTACGCTATTATTATTACAAGGATAACCATTTTTTTTTTTTTTTGCTTTTTTTGAGAGTCTCATCCTTGATAGTTTGGATAGTTTATTTTAAACTGAAGGTTTGGCTTCGTAACTTCTGGGGTAAGTTGCGTCGTATCTGCTCCACGTTATGCATTTTGATTTCCTTTTGTTTTGGATAAGAGTTGTGCGATGCTGCCGACATGCCGACTGATGATTTAAGTGTTCGTATTTTCCACTTTTAGGGAAACATTTTCATATCTTAAAGTGAATGGGGTTTTCCTCCTGAGGACTGACTTAACAGTGATTTTGTGTGTGTGTGTGTGTGTGTGTGTGTGTGTGTGTGTGTGTGTGTGTGTGTGTGTGTGTGTGTGTGTGTGTGTGTGTGTGTGTGTGTGTGTGTGTGTGTGTGTGTGTGTGTGTGTTTGTGTGGGCTTGCGGGTGTCGTGTATGTACGCATGACTCCCACTGGGTGTGTGTGTGTGTGTGTGTGTGTGTGTGTGTGTGTGTGTGTGTGTGTGTGTGTGTGTGTGTGTGTGTGTGTGTGTGTGTGTGTGTGTGTGTGTGTGTGTGTGTGTGTGTGTGTGTGTGTGTGTGTGTGTGTGTGTGTGTGTGTGTGTGTGTGTGTGTGTGTGTGTGTGTGTGTGTGTGTGTGTGTGTGTGTGTGTGTGTGTGTGTGTGTGTGTGTGTGTGTATATATCTCACAGCCATAATGACGCTGAGATTGTCTTTTGTGTTTATTCGTGTTGCGCTCTCTATAAGGTTTCTTTTGAAATTGTACAGCTTTATAATTGCTGTGTTACACATTTGTTTTGTGTATAATGTGCGCGAGGGTCAACAAAGATCATCCAGAAATACTGTCTTGGGCTGAAATGTCCTCACACTGTTGAGGTTGAGGGGTTTGTGTTTCGACCTTCTCGTCATGATTTCGTCGTCTGTCGCGTCCCCGCAGGTCATCGCGTGCGAGCAGCAGCTGGACTCGACCTACGACGCCCGTTGTGACGTCTGGTCGCTGGGCATCACCGCCATAGAGCTGGGAGACGGAGACCCGCCCCTCTCTGAGCTCCACCCGATGAGAGCCCTCTTTAAAATACCCAGGTGAGCCTGCCATCGTTCAGAAGGACGAGTTTTTGTAATTGGACCCAGCTTCTGTCGAGACTTTTTCTGCTGCTCTGGAGGAATACTTTGAACCTCGGCGTCTTGTTGCGAGGTGAGAGCCCCAGCCAGTCAGACACTGTGCTGTCATGATTGCATTTGTTTTGTTTTTTTTGTTTTTAAATCAGTCGCTTATATTTTGCCTTTAGATTCTGTCAGAAAATACAAGTTTTGAACTTAAAAAAAAAAGAAAAAAAAAGTTTGTCGTCGACACATGAGATTGGTTCACAAGTACCGGTGATGACTTTGAATTAACTTGTATTTCAGTGAACTGCAGAATTTTCTATATGCAAGCCTATATTATGCATTCACCTATATCTATAAATATATATTTTTGATGATTACCTCAACAGACTTGTCAGAATCCACCTGGAATATGAAACAAAGTTGAGCGACAAACAAATGATAAATCTCTGATGCCACATGACTTGTACTGACTCTATCGACTATAATTTGATGTTCAAGCTCATTAAGCGACGCGATATCACACAAAAGCATATAATACACCCATCAGTCCACTAGAGGGTACGGCGTCAGGGTCACGTTTTGCCTTTGCCTCGGCGTGAAAAGAAAAGACTTCGGTTTAAGAACGAAGGACTGACGAGCGTATTACACGCTTTGCTGTAATACCGCGTTGCATCGAGTTGTCCTTCATCTTCGCACAAAATGTTAACAATTATGTCAGCTTTTAGGTATTTAACGCACGTTATCATTTTAAAGTGGAAACCATGCGGGCAAACAGATGACTCTCACGCCGCAGAGAGAAAAAAAAACAGGATTATGTTTTATTCACCGCACTGACGCAGGCCGTCGTGATGTTGTTTTAGAGAGAGGGATGTAAAGGCAGGGTTAATGCATACTGCTTGCACTGCAATTCAGAAAAAAAAAAGCAGAAACAAAAAAAAAAGCCTCTCCTGCTCCTCCAAAGCACCGTTCAGCTTCTCTATATATATACTGTCAGCAGACAAAGTACAGTCCTTTCATTTCAAATGGCTTTTTTTTCTGCTCGCGGGGGCTTATCCGTAAAACGCTCCCCTCCCCGGCGCCGATGACGCTCGTCCTGTGTGGGAGGCTGAGCGCGCAGCCACCCTCCTTTTTATTCTTCTTTTTTTTTTCTCTTCTCATCTGTTTGTATCGTGGGCTGAAGGTGAAAAGTAAATTGTTTATCGTCTTCTGATTCCAGCGTGAGTGAGAGAGAAAGAGCTGCATAGGCACTTACCGCCGCTGTCAAGCCAAATGGCACAGCACATTGTCCGTCACACACACACACACACACACGCGCACACACACACACACACACACACACACACACACACACACACACACACGCACACACACACACAGAGACGGCCCCCGTGTCGTAGCCGTCCTGTGTGTTGTCTCTGGGGGTCGTGCACCACCGGAGCCATCACACTGCTTTCTCCGAATCTTATGTGACTGCTGCAGCCGGAGCTCCAGGCTCGCTGTTCACACTCCTCACTTCCCTCCGCTCACTGCTCGTTCGTCAAAGCCGTCTTCGGGAAAAATAAATAAATAAATAAATCAATAATAAAAACGCCACGCCGAGGGCATCAATTCAAACCGCCCTCTGTTTTAGATTCGCAAAAAAGAAACAAAAGATCATCAAAGCCAACCTTCGTTTTTTTTTGTTTTTTTTTTCCTTCTAATGTGTCCACTTTAATGATTTATCCATTAGTAGTGTGTTGTTTAAATCTTAGGACACATTTTACAGCACTCGCAACACGACCTTACGCGGCATATCGATCCAGTGCAAGGACATGTCTGAAGGTCATTATCGTTTGGCTGGAACTTGTCCACCTTCAAGGCCGATTTGCGAGTGCAGGTCCTCGTTCTCCCGCAACATAGTCATAGAAATATTTAGGTTTAAAAACACACTTCTCTCCATTTAAAACTTACACGAGAAGTAGTTATATTTAATCTTGGAAACTGTCTCTGCTTGCGCCTCCTTTATTTTCTTATTTTCCAGTTCATGTTGAAACTTTGAAATCTGTTTCATTGGGTTGGCGTATTTTTTTTCAAGGTGCTATTATTATTTCGTCCAATCCCCTAAAAATGGTGGAAGATATTTGTAATAAAATGTAATAAAAAAAAAAAAACACTACAATTTATCTCTGTGACACAGCATAAACACAACAAAATATGTTTATTAGCAAAATTCTGGATAACATAGCATTACTTTGTGCGAGTTTGGACTCAGTTGTGGAAAAGGATTTAGCTTTTTCTATTTAACCATCCCAAAATCTGAAGAGCACTTGTAGCTCGTTGATTTATGTTATCTAATTAGCTATTAGTACGTCAGCTCGTTAGCGCCATTATTTGTGATTTGGTTTGAAGGATATTGAGTTTGTCAGTTAGCCGGTTTGATGGGATTTGATCAGGACGGTGGGATCAGTGTTGCCAGCTGGTAAAAAAAAAAAAACAGGCCCTGTCAGAACCGAAAACCCGCCCAATCGTCATAAAGCTTAGACCAAGAAGGAAAGTAATTGGTGCTATTGCCTTCAACCTGTTTTGTCAATACAATACGGTTTAACTCAAAATTGCGGGTACAGAGATGACAGCAGCTAAAAATAATACTCTAAACGTCAGTTATTGAAAGTCACATCGTCTCACTCACCGGATGTAAAATGCTGTTTCAGTCTGTGATTGGTTCGAGGTTTATTCAAACGAGGTCCGGCTTTACAACACGTACCTTTCAGAACGTGGTCGAAACCAACATCAACTGTAAATTCATATGTTCATGATATTTTGGTGCTATGTGCATGAAACATAAGTCCACATGAACAAGTCAGATATTCCTTCTTTTTACCTTTTTTTTTAAAAATAGAAATACAGACATAGAGAGGAACAAGTATATAAACAGAAATCCAATCCCTGCTCAGAGCCTCAGACTCTGGAGCACGTAAGAGATTAAAAGTGCTTTCCTAATTATGCTCGTGTGTTAAACGTTAAGCTTTCCTCCTTTATTATGTGTAACAGAGAGGATTTTGAATTGGCCTCCAATACCGCACAAAGTGAATGTAGAGCAAATAACTTCAGCGAAACTGGGTTACAAACAGAATATAAACTTGTAATTAAAACACACTTGTACCCTCCAACTCTAAGTAGCTTTTTAATTCAAGGAGCTCATGTGTGACTCCAACCCTTCCTCCTCCACCTCCTCCACCTCCTCCTCATCTCTACTGGTCTCCTCGAGACCACGTTTGTCTCCCGGATAAGAAAATAAAACAAAAAATATTGGTTGCGTTGTGTTGATAAACAGGAGATGTACCTCCTCTCATTAGACAAAATTTATCGCTGTCAGATGTGGCGTGCCAACCCCCCCCCCCCCCCCCACTCCCCTCCTCCTCCCCCCGCCTCCCCGGTGCATTAGCAGGCAGCATTGACTTCTCCACCAGGTGCCACTAACCCCCTTGTAAAAAGGTACTTAAAGCAGGACGAGGAATTATAGCAGTTTAGCTCAGTTGTTGCGCTGCTGAGAGGCCTGAAGTTTCGCCTCCTTGAGAGGATTTTTGTTTTTTCAGGGTGAAACTGTAAGCTTTTAAGAAGATCCAGTTTTATATAAATATATATATATATATATATATGTACTATCTAATGTTACTGACTGTTGTTTTTTATGTCAGGAAATTAGCTCCATCAATACCACCCAACTGCTCAGGTGGCGGGTCGTTAGTTATTGCCTCACGCCACCACAGAAATGCCTCCGAATGTCTCCGATGATGAATCACTTCCAGCGGTTAGGATTTCCGCTCCATCTTTCCACTCGGCGCCTCGGAGGGAAGCGGGGCGGGGGCGGGTGGGGGGGGGGGGCTTTTTGTTCTCCGCACCCGTCGGCGTAAATCCCATCTCATCTTATCTTTCCATTTATCTTTTTTTTTTTTTTTTTTTTTTATAATTTTCTTGCTTTGACAGAAACCCCCCGCCCACTCTCCACCAGCCCGAGCTCTGGTCAGACAACTGTAACGACTTCATCTGCAAGTGAGTGTGGCTGCTCCTGTGTGTTTGCTCTTATGAATATTTACACCGATTTGCAACCAGATGCATTGAATATAAATTTGAGGAAAAACTCCACCTCCTCCAACCCCTACCTTGTTTTGTTGTTGTTGTTTTTTGCCTCCTCCACACCACAGATGTCTGATTAAGGATTTTGAGCTGCGACCGAATGTGCTCGACCTGCTGCAGCATGTGTTCATCAAGCAGATTGTTGCCAGGGAGAGAATCCTGCAGAAACAATTGATCGAACTCATTGATCTCAACCAACAAATGGGAGTGATCGAAAAAACAAGGTATCGTCCCAGCGGCGTTTGCGTGCATGCTTCCGCCCCGATACGTAGCCCTGTTTGTTTAGCGATACTCACCGTGAAGTGTTTTGATAAGATTTCTGAAAAAAAAAAAAAAAACGTAAAAAGTCTCACACCCTCCCTGTCGCTGGGTTTTAAATGCTCGGCTGCAGCTTAGCTTTTAGCAGGCAGCGTAATCCAAATTACCCTCCTTCGCTGGATGTTTTACAAGCCCCTGACAACCTCGCACAAAACGGCGAGCTCCCGTCCTGCACCGGCGTCACTCGCGGTCGCAGGCCGCAGCACCGCGTTGTCACACGAGTCGCTAATAACGTCGGCCCGGGAAAGTGTGTGTTTGCCCGAGACGGTCGTGAACAAACATGTTAATCCTATTTCTGTCATTTAAGCCATCACGGAAAGACAGACAGAGGCACAGGCAGTAATGACAGGTAACGAATGACCTTTATGCAACAGTAGGACCTTATTTAGTCCAGTCGGAGCTCTTGTTGTAGGTGTGGTCCCAAATGTGTTTCCCTTCAACTACACGGACTGATTGTTTACCTGCTGCCCCCCCCCCCCACTCGCCCGTGCTATGTTGTTGTCTGTCTCACTGTATGAGCTATTTTGTTGTCACTGTTTGCCCTATAGTCTTACATTAATATAATGTGTTATGTTTTGATGCCTTTAGAGAGAGATAATGGATTTTTTTTTTTTTTTTTTTTTTTTTTTTGTGGCAGTAAACAATTCAGATACTACCCACAAAGTTCAGAGGTCATGTCAGTTGGGTTAGACAGGTCTTTTTATTCAACATTAACGCTGCACAGTATTGTATTTTCTTTTATCTGGTTGAAGCTTTGATTGTGTTCACGTTGTTTAAAGTGAACACCACTTTCACAAATATCAGCACTGTGCTTGCCCGTCGTAGTGCTCACTGTATACTGAATTTAAATTGAGATGACTTCTGCAGCATCGTTGTGTACGTGACGCCGATTGCTCCGTAAGACACCCGGTTGTGCCTCCTGTGAAATTCCAGGCATGAACGTATCCACACTAAAAAAGGAAGCCACATGAAGACACAGACGGACTCAGACGAGGTGGACGACCTCGCTACCCTCGAAGTTATGGACGAGGTAAAGACGTTGTTTCAAGAATCATAATTCATATACCCATTGCATATTTTTAGTGAAGACTTTGAAGGAATTTAATCTATAAATCGGGTTCTTCAACTGGTTCTTCAACACAAAGCTGAAGCCACGACAGTCGACGATGCTTCAAATACGGATGTCGCTGTAAAGACGATACGTTACAGACGCGTATTTAACCCGACAACACAAGATCTGTCCAATCAGCACAGTTTCAAAGTGGACGTGAGTGTCACCAATTCAGTATCTGACCAAACGTCTCACCAAATATGAAATATGGTCACGGTCTCCACTTCCGATCCTGAGTTATGGCGTTGAATAACAAAAAAAACAACTTGTTTTTGCAGAAAATGATGATGTCGCAGTAACGTTGACCTTCGACCTTTCAAGATAGAAAATATCATCACGTCATCATTTGATCTGATCACACGTTCCAGTGCACGATTAGCAAATTAATTATTTCAGTTACGGCCACAAATGTGTTTTTTCTTTAAAGGGCACGGTGACCTTTGACCTTCAGACCACCAAAATTCAAATCGGTTCATCCTTTGAGTCCGAGTGAACGTTTGTGCCAAATTTGAAGACGCTGCCTCAAAGGCGTTCTTAAAATGTGGGCGTCCATGTGAAGGGATGGACGGACGACCTGGAAACAAAACGCCCTGAGGCCAACTCAACTGTCGCCGTGGAAACGTCGTCACGGCAGACAAAGACAGACAAACATATTGTGGAGGAACATGTCTTTACAAGACTCTATTATATTTAGTAAAGAATACTTGTTATTTTGAGATTAGATGTTACATTTTTTGTCTTTACATGACATTTAAATAAGATGAGCATTACTTGTTTTTTAAATAACCACATATATACATAACCAATACATTTATTGGTTGTTAAAAAATAAATAAATTCATTTAAGTAGCTAAAATCAATTTTCATGCAGACGTGATAAAAAGTCGCCCTTTTTCATCCTCAAATCCTTTTTAGCTCGTCAATCGGAGCTGCGTAATTACATATTCATCATATATATTGTGATCCCGGTTAAACACAAGCATGTTCCAGGGCCTGCCACATGTTTTCCCTTCATTTAGCGTCATCTTCCCATGTTGGTCTGTGAGCAGTGAAGAAACCAAAAACAAAACACGGCGGCATCTTTCACAGAAATAACATTCAGAGTAATTCATCAAACGTGAGCGCTGCATTGACGTATTGAGGGATACGAGCAGCTTCTTGTCGCCGGCGGATATTTCCAGCCGTCCTTCAAGCTGAGACGTGTGCCGGTACGAGGGAGGCAGTGCCGCCCCGCTGCTCGCTGCTGTACCCGAACCCGAACCCGAACCTGGCAGCGAGCAGACACCAGAACCAATCACAGTGTTACTCAAACTAAAACATTAACACAACTGACGTCACAGACGTCGAGGACACGAACTCAGTTTTTGTCGACGATTTTTTTTTTTCTGCCGTTATCTCGTAATCATCTCAGTATTTATTCGACATCATCGTGGTTGTTGTTGTTTTATTTTCCAGAATACGGTGACGGAGCAGCTTCAGAGTCGTTATGCAAGAGATCAGATTTACACGTATGTGGGAGACATCCTCATCGCGGTCAATCCTTTCCACAAGATGGAGATTTACACGCCTCAGGTCAGTGGAGGTTATTTTTATTTTGTGTGTGTGTGTGTGTGTGTTTTCCTTCTCCGGCGTTCGGTCAATAATGCACCGAATGTATCGTGGCGTATCTCATTAGCGCACTTCTTCAGTCTGCTGCATCCCATTTGGCCTCATCTCCTCACACACACACACACACACACACACACACACACACACACACACACACACACACACACACACACACACACACACACACACACACACACACACACACCGCCCCTGTTTTTCAGCCTCTTGCACACTTCGCTGACTTTATTTTTCTCTCAATTATCAGGTTTTTCGCCTGAAGTTTGTCCCCTTTTTTTTTTTTCTCCATTCATCTCCTCTCAAAACAGACAAAGGGCAAAAAAAATACCTTCAATTTTGTTTTCTTCAACGTTATATCTACTTTTTATGGTATCCGTTACATTCTCTTATATGTCTTTAAATAAGTCTTTGTGTTGACTCCCTCTCTTTCACAGCACACCAAGATGTACATAGGAGCCAAGCGCACATGCAACCTGCCACACATCTTCGCTGTGGCCGACATCGCCTACCAGTCCATGGTGTCCTACAACACCGATCAGGTGATTGTGCACCTTGCAGCATCAGGTTTTTTTTGTGTTTTTTTTTTTTTTTAGTTTTTAAATCCCCCATGAGCAACACTCATGCTGCAAAAACAGAAAACACTATCACACGGCTTCAAGCACGGAAAATGTTACAAATAGCACAGAGAACAACGTACATGTTTCCAGAGGGCACTAACAAAAAAGTGACGGACCACGAGCTGGAACAAGCTTATCGCTGCGTGAGTTATAACAAACGTGACTTTATGAGTCACCATGGCAACGGCAAGTGTGTCCCAACCATGTCCATCCCTATTTATGCTCTATTGAAACATGTCTGTCCTGGTTTTGGTTGTTTGTTTGTTTTTTATCTATTTGCAGCAATTTTTTTTTTTTCATGACAAACAGGTGAAGATTTGAATTTGAAGCATTAGTAGACCTATTTTGATCACGTTATCAGAGCTTTTATTGTGTACACGACACGAGTTGGGACTTCTAAATACTTTTTAATGTGACTTCCTGTGTGTGCAGTGTGTTGTGATCAGTGGGGAAAGCGGTGCAGGAAAAACAGAGGGCGCTCATCTGTTGGTGCAGCAGCTCACAGTTCTGGGGAAGGTGAGTCGTAAAAGGGTCCATGAACGCAACATTTCAGCGATTGTTTGCTTTCCGTTATTCTTTTTGTTTGAAGGCTCCTTTTCTGCAACGGTTGTCTGTATAATGATAAAAGTAAGAAAAAAAAACCAATTTAGAATCAAATCAAACATTAAAATCAGAACATAAGTGAACCAAATTTTGCTAATAAAAACTGTTACCGGTTGGAAATCCAAACTCTATAATCACTATACCTCATTTTTATGGAAACATTTCAACTGCAAAGTGACCGTTTTGATTTGTTTTGATAATTCGATATCTCAAACCAACTCTCTGGCCAATCTCAGAGTCCCGATGATGAGATTGTTGATGCTCCAGCTGGTGCCAGTCACGATTTGCACCTCGGCTGAAAATAAAATTTCAATTCGCTTTTTTTTTGTTGCATTTTTATGAGTGCATAATAAGAATTGGAAGTGTCACTCGGCAGAAATGCGTCATTACTTGACAAAAGCAGGGCAGTTTTACTCCCCGGTTGCTCAGCTGTCATGATGTCTCCTTCAGGCCAATAATCGGACACTCCAGGAGAAGATCCTGCTGGTCAACAACCTGGTGGAGGCGTTTGGAAACGCCTGCACCGTCATCAACGACAACTCCAGCCGCTTTGGCAAGTACCTGGAGATGAAGTTCACCCACGACGGAACGGTGGTCGGAGCGCAGATATCCGAGTACCTGCTGGAGAAGTCCCGAGTCATCCACCAGGCCATGTGAGAATCACTTCCTTCTTCCTGTCTTATTTTTATTTATTTTTTTACCTTCATTTGGCGACGACACTCGTGGAAGATTCAAATCACGTCTTTCTGGAAATAACATCGCAGCGAAGGTTATGTTTCCGCCCGCCGGCCAGGGATCAGCGTGTAATAGGCTGTCTGTCTCTGTTTTTTTTTGTTGTTGTTTTTTTCTTTTACATCTGCTTCTCCGTTTGAAACTTGAGTCAGTCCACCTCGTCCTCTTATCGTGAGTCCGGGGAGAGAACCGGGTCAAGTGGAGGGGCTAGCTTATTTCCTGTTTGAGCAGAGATTGTGGTCTCGCCAGTGTCCTCAGTGGAACTTCAAAGGCGGCCTCGAGTGTTTCATTAGAAAAACAGACACACGGGTCGGAGAGGGTTTGATTTGGCTGTAAGCAATACGTGCAGCTCGGCTTTTCTTCAGCCTGTTACTGAATCCAGATTTTGGAGGGATGGAAAACAAGCCGAATCTGCATGTTTTCATCCATCAGAGTAGATTGAACTCATTATGTCCAATTCTGATTCCAATTCAATGGATTCTCAATCAAAAATTTTGAGACGCAATAAAGATGAATACAAAAAAAAGAAAAAAATGCAATCAAGAAAAAGGTTGAGAGCAATTTTCTTGCGTTGCAAACAAAACTCAAATTTGTAATTAAAAGATATATGAACTGAGAATGAAATGATTTGAAATCAGCGTAGCTTTTCTTTAACGGCTAATCAGGACAACAGCGTGTACTGTCTGTCTGCCTTTTTGCATGTTGCCGTCTGTTATCATCTCACATTGGCGAACAAAAGCAACACGGCACGCGATTAGACGACGTGTGTGACCGTTGAGATTCGAGTTTCAGAGCTGCGTCTGTGTGTTTCCACAGAGGAGAGAGGAACTTCCACATCTTCTACTACATCTACGCCGGTCTGGCTGACAGGAAGAAACTCGCCCACTACAAGCTCTCCGACAGCAAAACGCCGAAGTAGGTTTGACATTCCCGAGCCCTTCTCCTAAACACTGTTATTTTCCTTCTCACAGCGCCGACTCCCCTACTTCCCCGAGACACCCCCCCCCCATGGCCCTGACCCTCTGCCTCTCCTCCTTTTCGTTCTGCAGGTATCTGTGTAACGAGCACATTAAACTGGGGCCTGACATCGTGAGCAACACCTTCTACAAGGAGCAGTTTGATGCAGTGGAGCAGTGTTTCAAAGTCATTGGATTCACCCTGGAGGTACAAACTACTGCATTAATTACTGGGCAGAAAAAAAAGAAAAAAAAAGCTAAAGGGAGGGCTTGCCCACGAGGTTTGACAGCATAACCTTGATCCCAACTGTTCACACAGAAAAGCTCAAACACACACACACACACTCTCGCAAATACATGAAAGTCGGAATCAAAAAAAGTAACGTGTAAATAAGCGGTGACTTCTCCGACGTGGGCGACGTTGGCGCGGAAACTCGAGCCCACGCGGCTCCTCGGCTCCTCGGCTCCTCCGCACGGCCCCGCGACGGAGCGTGAAGCTACGGGCGCACGTAGGCAGTCGGCTGTTGGCATCGCGGAGGCTAATGAGGCTCAAAGAACTGATTGCTCCTGGGATCGGCACGTCAATAGCACTTATCCTGTAATCACTTGGCAGTGCCGCGGGAACGGCCTCCTACTCCGCACGTACTCCTCGTCTCGCGTGAAATCGCCGAGTGTGCGCGACGACGATCCATGAAGCGGTTTTATCTCCTTTCGACGCGTGGTGGCCGCCCACGGGGGAGAGTTATTCACGCGCGTGTCGGCCCTGCAAATAATAATTAGTAAATAGTTAAATCAGGGTGACCCGGTGATTGACGGCTCATTTTTTTGGGGAAATCATACCTTATTTTCTTGATGCTTTTAAGCTCGACGACCGCATTGTGACATTTCAATCTATCCACGAATTTAAGGGTTTCAGTAAAGGTGCTATTTCCTTTGTTCATTTAGCTACAGAGGCAAGTACTGCTGATTTTATTGTAGAAAACGATAATAGACTTCTGTGTTGCAGTTTTTGAATAGGATTAAAAAAAAACACTGGTAAACCAGCGTCGTGCCACAGGGTTGATTCCTCGGTACAAATTATTGATTTTTACTACAAAATACTGAAATCATCTGCACAGATTTTTGAAAAATACCACAGAGTTCCCGTAAATTATTTGATTAAAATAGATTTTAAGACATGCCGTATGTTATTTTCCATCACAGTAACCATCCTCTGGAGGTTTCTACAGACTTTTTTTTTTTTTTTTTTATGCAGGAGCTGGGAAGTGTTTACAGCACCTTGGCCGCCATCCTCAACTCTGGCGATATCGAGTTCTCAGCGGTCGCCACGGAGCACCAAACGGACAAAAGCAACATCTCCAACATTTCTGTCCTGGAGAACGGTGAGACAACGGACAGAGAGAGAGAGAGAGAGCTGGGGAGAGGGACGGTGTACGATGACCTAAAACCAAACTATGACTGCGCTGCACCTCCACTCCTCCCCCGTCCCTCTTCTGCTTTTCATCACCAGCTCTGCCGAGATGTACAGTATAAAAGAAAAAAATATCACCAGACTTGTATTTTCAGGAGAGAGAAAGGTTCATATTGTGCTTTTCTAAATTTAAACACCTGCTCTTGACTAGTAATTTTCAGTTCAATGGCGTCCAGATGAGGTTTATTAGTCCGACGCGACGGATGGATGTTCAGAATGAGGACAGTCGAGGCTGCAACATTTGCCACACCTCGCGCGTGTGACTCAACTTCTTACCCCTTCCCCTCATCTCGCGTCCTCCCAGTGGCGTCTCTGCTACGTATCCGCTCAGACGAGCTGCAGGAGGCCCTGACGTCTCACTGCGTGGTGGCGCGGGGGGAGACGATCGTCAGGACCAACACGGTGGACAAAGCGGTGGAGGTGAGGGACGCCATGGGCAAAGCTCTCTACGGCCGCCTCTTCAGCTGGATCGTCAACCGAATCAACGCGCTGCTGCGGCCTGACAGCAACCCAGGGTGAGATCAGGGGCAGGGAGTGTGATGGAGTGTGATGGTGTGTGTGTGTGTGTGTGTGTGTGTGTGTGTGTGTGTGTGTGTGTGTGTGTGTGTGTGTGTGTGTGTGTGTGTGTGTGTGTGTGTGTGTGATGTGTGATGTGTGCGTGTGTCACAAATGAGGTCACCTCACAAAGTTTCTACTTTTGTGTAAAAGCTTCACACAACTGGATTTCATTTCCAACTTTTTGAACACGGTTGATTTAAATCCAGATAAACATAAAGAGAATAAATATTATTTTTAGAGGCCGACCGACCGACATCGGCATAACACAGATATTTACAGTTATTTACATACACGTTATGAAGAACATAATGCAGAAAAAGAAGTTTGGGGTAAAGTAAGAGTTAGTTTAGTGATAGTTATTTTTGTATTTTTTTTTTTTTTGTTGATTTATTGTTATTTCTAAATATTCCACTCAAAACATCACAGTGACACAAGATGAAAGATCAGGGCAGTTATTACGATTTATCCTCTGGGCAGCGTGAATATCTGTACCAAAAGTTCATATCAATCTAAGACAAGTCACTAAAACCCCAAAATGTTGATCTTGAAAGTAAAGAGGGTGCCTCCTGTTGGATTAAGAGATATCTCTCCAAGTGACCGACAGACAGTCCGACAGAACAACGTAGCCAACAAGGTAAAAAAAAAAAAAAAAAAACCTTTCCTTTTTGTTGTCACCTCCAGAGAGGACGACAAGGGCATCAACATCGGCATCCTGGACATCTTCGGCTTCGAGAACTTCAAGAAGAACTCCTTCGAGCAGCTCTGCATCAACATCGCCAACGAGCAGATCCAGTTCTACTTCAACCAGCACATATTCGCCTGGGAACAGGTGAAGTTCGGACCACGGCGGCGGCAGCAGTGTCTCTCTCTCTCTCTCTCTCTCTGAATCCCTCCTGAAGCACGTCTGCGTGCAGTTTTCACCTTGGCGCTGCCTCATTTCCATCTAAATTGTGATAACATGTCATCGTTTGTCAGTCTGCGCTTTAAGAAGGGACGGCCCGGGTGAAATATGCTGCGGACTTTATTTACGGCAGATTGAGGCGCCCCCTCCCCCCCCTCCCCCTCCGTTATGCGCTCTCGTGGGAGTGTTTTGCCTGAGGGGGGGGGGGGGGGGAGGTTAGAGAATGTTTTGCTAATGCCAAATGATTTGGACTCACCCCATGGAGAGGGGCTATAAATCATCCCAAACGAGGGTCAATTAGGAGTTGAAGACACTTAGTGATGGACTTAAACTCACTCTCGGGTATTGCTGGAACCAGGCCCAGGAATATTTCGCCCCATACTGCCAAGAGCATATACATCCAGAGCGTAAGGGGAAGTGTGGTGTGCAGATTTACTGTGACATTTTAAGGATTTAGGAGTAATTTGTATGCATTTACCCCTTTAAACTGTGTGTTTTCATACGTGTTTACACTGCGTTACATATTGTGCCAATCTACCTGCATCACGACGTGCTTCATTCACTTGACAGTGGCAGTTCGTGCCAGAGTAAGCGGCTTGATTTGATGTTGTGTGCTCCCATTTCATCCTTTTTTCATCACGGAGTAGAAGTCCCTGTTAATGTCGCTGAGTCATACGAGCAGCTCTGAGTCAGCCCGATGTGATCAGGTTAGCTCAATACAAAGTGGAGGGCGAAGCTCATTTTTGCCCTCGAGACCGGATTTATCTTCATAAAAGGGAGCTAAAATGCAAGAAAATGACATATTCTATCTTTTATCCTCTTCTATCAATGGACAGCTGATTTCTGTATTGCTCGTGTTTTTGGAGTTTCTGAATGCTTGTGCATGACATGTGGGTGCGAAAGTGCCGTTTGGATAGAAAATTCATAATTAATGTTAACTTGACATTCATTTGACTTTGTAGCACCAAGTCACACCAAAACCAGAAAAATCCTCACTACTTGCCAACAAGTTTAAACAGACAAACTGCGAACAAGTGCCACCTGACTTGGCTTTTTTTCTTGACCACATTCACCTCTGCTCAACCCAACATGTCCTGATCACAGACTGTATAAATAGCTTGCAGGTCTTAAAAATTAGGCCGATGCATGAGGGCCTTAAACTGCCATACCACTGAGGGCCACTAGGGCTGCCACAAAAAAAAGGCTCTGGCTTTATACATGAAATACAAAGTCAGTAAAAAAAAAAATCCACATTTTGGTGTTATTTGCTAAATCAACAACGTTTTATCAGTTTTCTGTCGGTCTATCTAAAAATAATCTCATTGTTAATTAGATATTAGGCCTTAAAAAAGCCTTTTTGGGGGGGGAGGGGTGACTGTTTGATTGACAGGGCTGTAGTGCGGTCAGGTTTCTGCTATAGGTGGGCGGGGCATAATGTCCTCAGGGTTTCCAGTCAGTCAGATCCACTGCTTGGCTCACATACATTTTAGTATTTATGATGAATTAGGCTTCAATACACAAAGAATTGAATTTGGCTTAATTTTGCTCTCCTGGCTTCTTTATTTTCTATTTTAAAAGTGATACCACTATGAGTACATTTTTGTCCTATGATTTGACCCATAAAAGAAATTAAAATATTATAGATTCAGGCTCTTCAGGCGGACGGCGAAAAGGGAATGTTTACATCCAGAACTTCTCTTTAAATTGGGAAAGAATTCAGGTGTTTTATAATCCCACTTTTTAAAACTACCCCTCCCGTACAGGATGAGTACCTGAACGAAGAGGTTGACGCTCGGATGATCGAGTACGAGGACAACCGGCCGCTCCTGGACCTGTTCCTGCAGAAGCCCATGGGGATGCTCTCCCTTCTGGATGAAGAGAGCCGCTTCCCACAGGCCACCGACCAGACACTCGTAGGTCAGTCACTCCGATATCTGCAGGATGAAATCTGTTTTAGGGTGGATTTACTGTCTCCTGCCTCTTTTTTTTTTGTACATTTGGATCAAAAAGCAAATTATTTTGGACTCTTTCATTGTCAGAAATCTAAAGAAAGAAACACCCAAAGGCATGACGTAAAGCCTACGATGGAGTATCGGGGCCTTCAACGCCTCCTCAGTTAGTATCAGTTTTAGTATGTAGTTTCGTATTCAGTATTGGAGGGTATACAAAAAAATGGTACCAGGTGCTATCCCATGCTTTTGTCCAATGGAAAAACATAAAAAAGCGGAAAAAGGGTCTTAACTAAACTCTTACTTCTAGCAATCCGACATTAATGGTTATTTCCAGTGACCAAATTCTCAGGAAGAACAAGTAAGTGTCAAAAGTCAAAGTCAGACTAAACAAATTTTAAAGTGAGGTAATTTCCTCACAGTGCAGGGGTTAAGTACTTATGAAATGTCACTGGGACTTCTCACTTGGAGAGCCTAGGGTGGTTGTGAGGATAATTAATTGATGCGTAATCTGGTATTTTAGAGAAATTTGAAGATAATCTCAAGACAAAAAGCTTCTGGAGGCCGAAGAGGGTCGACCTCGGCTTTGGTATTCACCACTACGCTGGAAAGGTAATTATTATTTGATGATATTAAGTTTTTGAGTTTTGTTTTTTTTTGTTTGTTTTTAAGCTAAATTTAGTTTCTATGTGCTTTTCACATTTTAATTGATTTTTTTTTTTCCCTCTCTACCAAACTCGAAGGTGATTTACAACGCTGCAGGCTTCTTGACCAAGAACAGAGAAACTCTACCGGCCGACATCGTGCTGCTGCTGCGGTCGTCGGAGAACGAGCTCATTCGCAAACTCGTCACACATCCCCTCACCAAAACAGGTGAAGCGGACGACAACTCTTTTTCGGGATTTGGAGGGAATCTTTCAATTAAACACTTTAAAGGCAGCGCTAAAATAGTTAGGCTTTTTTTTTATTTTTTATTTTTTTTAAGCAAGGCTTCCCTCTCTTGTCTGCTCGATTTTGGTTGTAACAAGCTGGCTTTGGCAGAGTGAGGGTTTTTTTGTTGGCAGAGTTGGCTGCCAACTTTGTCGAAATTAAATCACAAAGCCAATAATCTCCTAATTGATTTTTTTTTAAAATTAGTCTTAAAGCTGTTGTGTTAAGCGTTGACATTTCATGACAGTGCAAGGTTGTCCAGTCGAGACGACAAGCTTTTCCGCTCCTTTTTAAAAAAACGTTTTTGTTTTTTTTGTCCAGTATGACAGGAGCCCACTTTCAGACTTTTCCGCTGAAAAAAAATACCCCAATAATTGATCCCACCTGATATGACTAACTCTTCCACTGTTGAGGGCGGTTTGTTAACCGACTCGCTCTCTTTGATCCTCTGTTTATTTCACAGGCAACCTTGCCCACACCAAGGGTAAAGTCATAAACACATTGCGGAGCCCGCGGACGACGACACGCACCATCACCTTCGCCAAGGTACTTACAGCACTGTCTGCATTATCACTGTATTATCTCCTACATAAAGAACTTCCCCGGAAAAGTTGTTGAATTAATTTTTTTTTCTCCTCTCCGACTGTTACTACCGCTGTCGAGAGACTCTGCTCTTGAATGACTTTTCGACCACTTGTGTCTCTGCACTGTTTTCCATTCATGTTTTAACCCAACTGTAATTACAGCTTCAACTTTTGTCTAATTCTTTTCTTCCTTCTTCTCTTTTTTTTGGTCTTTTTTTTGTCTCTGCATTTGTGGTAAAAGATGGGAGTGCTGACGTTTTACAGTTCTTTTTCTTTTTATGAGGTAATGAACATATTTCCATATAACTTGCTCCTTAGTGTATGCATTATTTTACCTTTTCCTCATTATACATATCCTCGAAATTAAATATATGCTAAATCCTGCATAGATGTTCCATAGTTCTGAAGAGTTATAGCTATTTTCCCTGCATACAGTCTGAATACACCTTCCCCCGTTCTCTGAACACGAGAGCTTATGTGCTCTGTTGATATCTGCTGTTCACCTCCATTTCTGTGGTGGATTTGTGTTTATAGCACCGTGCCTCATACTGCGCAGTAATTTAAGTAATTTGGGTTTAAAAAAAAAAAAAAAATCAAAACTTTTAATTTTGGTCTTCACGCATCCAATAATCAGCCCGTCTCTCTCCTTCCTGCCTACATCCAAATAAAACTCTTCCTGGCAGCTTTGCTAAATGTAACCCTCCAGGCGGTTTGCTCACCTAAAAGCAGTTCACAGTAGCTACGTCTAAATGAACTGTGTGATGAGTTCTTGAATCTATTTCCATTCATCTGCATATTTTAGAAAAAAAAAAAGTAAAAAAAAAAAAAAAAAAGCTCATCAAAGGGCTGTGCTCTTAACAAGCCACAATGAGCGATTTAAATGCTGCAAACATGATGGTGTGCTATAAAGGTTGCGTCCTCCCCCGTTGTGTTAGTGCTGAGAATTAGACTTAGAGCTTGTTAAAATGTTATGAAACACGGTTTACTTCAGGTTAATGTGTAGTTTCTGTTTATGTTGTGGCAGTTTGTTTTAAGACGACAAACACTTTTAAGTTTTGTTTAATTAAAGCCGTTTTTAAGCATGTCATTTTTGTATGATTTTGAAATATATCTGATTTTAAAACACGTTTAAAAAAAATATAGATATAGCTTCCGGCAAGTTGTGTTGAAGGAGATCAAACTGTTGATTTGGCACCTTTTCTTTATCCGTTTATCTCTTTCGCAGCCTTCTCTGGAATTAAAGCACACTCCTGAAAAACAAAGGTTGCTCGATGCGCCTTGTGGTGAAACAGTGCAAAAGCAAACGGTGATTGGTGGTTTTTCAAAACGAGATACAGTGAAATGCTTTGATAAAAAAAACAGAGTGAAATGAAAGAAAGGCTTCCATCAAGACTTAGAAGATGCTGCTACTTTAAACAAGTGTGATCCAGATGTACTTTACATTAAGTTCAGTCTAATCATACAGTGCAGTAGGTATCATTTTATTTTTTTGTATATTTTTTTTTTGACATGTTAAATGTTTGTTTTTTCAGTCGGGTGAATCTGGAGATACGCCTTCCCACCCAAGAGAAACCACCAACATGAGAACACAGACAGTGGCCTCCTACTTCAGAGTGAGATTGTCTTTTAATTGGAAAAATGTGTTTCTTTGAGATGTTCAGTCTGCCAGCACAAATCGGGTTTTTTCTGGACGGTATTTTTTTTATATTTTTTTTTGTTTCAAGATGCAATTCCGATCGGAGTAGCACAGCTACGCGTGTAAGTCGTTACCACAGCAACCGGTGCAGCTAGGTTGGTGATGTCAGGACACACCGAATCCGATCGCCGCAAATAACAGTGCGGACAATCTCTCCTAAAGATCTGATATTTGAAACAGATCTGATTTGCTTTTGTCTGAACAAAACCGAGAAAACACTTGAATCTATTCTTATCGCCTCGACTGCCACTTTAAAGCTCGAATCGATCCTCATGCTTCTTTTTAGTACTCTCTGATGGACCTGCTGTCCAAGATGGTGGCGGGCCAGCCTCACTTTGTGCGCTGTATCAAACCCAACAACGATCGCCAAGCCAACAAGTTTGACCGGGAGAAGGTTCTGATTCAGCTTCGGTACACCGGCATCCTGGAGACGGCCAAGATCAGGCGGCAGGGTTACTCTCATCGCGTCCTCTTCGCTAACTTCACAAGGAGGTCAGCGGCTTCTCACCCCTCGCAATCCGGAGAGGACGATAATGATGTTAATCAAGTTGAAATCGGTGTTGACCCTCGCTCGAGTCTCCGGCTGATTGCAGTGATCGTTGCAGGTACTACATCTTGGCTTTCCATGCGGATGAGGAGCCGGCTGCGACGCCAGAGACGTGCGCTGCAATACTGGAGAAGGCCAAGCTGGAGAACTGGGCAATGGGCAAGACTAAGGTGAGTCAACTGAACTAATTGAGCGTAATGTAATTTCAGTCGGGGTGTGATCGGGGAGGGGGGTATATTAACATAAAGAAATTGCAATTTATATGATTTACCATTTCTGTAAGGTTTTATGACCACAGTGTTTTTTAAACAGGACAGCTGAAGCCCAATCTTACTGATTTAAGATCCGGAGAGGATGTGTTAAAATCTGAACTTCATGCTGTCCTTTAAGTAAGCGCTTCAAAACAGCACTGACCTCAAAATAAAAGCCATCAGGGCATTTCTCGGAGATACACTTTGATTATTTTTCCCACATTATTCACCATAAAGGCATCTTTTTTCGATTTCTTTGTCAATATTTGCACAAAAACGTTTTCCTTCCCTTTGCAATATTAGTAAATGTATCGTGAATCCGACGCCGCTCACCTGACTTTTACAACTTAACCTGAACTCTCACTGTTGATGTAAGTCAAGATATATTTTGGCTGCGTCTGTTCCTAGCGTTTTAATCTCGTCTCGTCTCGGCTCGCAGGTGTTCCTGAAGTACTACCACGTCGAGCACCTGAATCTGATGGTGCGGCAGACCACACAAAGAATCATCCTGCTCCAGGCTTGTGTTCGAGGCTGGCTGGGAGCCAAGCGCTACCGACGGATATTAAAAGAGCGAGAACAGAGCGTTCTGGTGCTGCAGTCGGGTTAGTAAGCTGTACACTCTGATTGCGTACCAGCACAGGAGCAAGTTATGGAGCTGTCATAGCAATTCGTTGTTTTAATCTCCAGCTTACAGAGGTCATAAAGTTCGGAAGAAGGTGGCCGACGACAAAAGCAAAGTAAAGTTTGAGGCCTTCATCGCCCAGTTTCAGGCTGGTAAGAACAATCTGATATTGAATTATTTTTCCCACACAATCTAAGATGGGTTTGTATTACATTTGCTCTGTCCTCTCCTTCAGTGTGCAGAGGCTATCTTGCAAAAAAGAAGTACAAAGAGTTGGTAGATGAGAAGAACAAAGCAGCCACCAAGATTCAGGCTCGTTACCGAGGGCACAAGGAAAGGAAAAGCTTCAAAAGGAAACGGTATGAGGGGCAGGAAATGTACACTACATAGCACTGAAAAACGTTTTTTTTTTTTTTTTTTTTACATTACTGTTTTGACCAAGATGTACCCATTTGGTTTCCAGGGAAGCCAAAGAGAAAGAGAAATCAGAAAAGGAAGAACAGACACCAGAACCCGAGAAAAGCAACAATGAAGAAAGTGCCTGTGGTCCAGAAAACGAAGCAACGAACGAGGAGGACGAAGTTAAAGCTGCCGTGGTTCTTCAGAGCAACTTTAGGGGTTACAAAGAGAGGAAAAAGTTTAAGGAGAGAAAAAAGACGACGGCTGGGGCCGAGCTAGAGTTAGCGGAAGCAGTGGTGGAAGAGAAACCGGTGGAAGGTGACGAAGAGACAACCGGCAAAGAAGACGACAAAGAAAAGACTCTCAATAAACAAGTGGAGAATGAGGAAGATGAAGAGAGTACTTATGAAGCAGAGGAGAATGATGACAGTGATAATACTGAAGTGGCAGAAGAGGACGTGACCATAGAAGTGGCCGATGAAGCGGTGACTTTGGACGAAGACGCTGGACGAGAAGGCCAGGAGGAGGAGGAGAAGGGACGGGAAATGACTGAAGGGGAGGAAGGTGTCAACGTGGAGGAGGAAACCAAGGCAGCCACTGTTCTCCAGAGTAATTTCAGGGGTCACAAGGAGAGGAAGAAGCTGCAGGAAGAAGGAAAGATCCCCGCTAAGAAACAGAAAGCAAAAAGTCCGGCCGACGAAGAAGACGTACCGGAAAAGGAAATGTGCACGGAAGAGGCGGGAAGAGAAGAATCAACGGAAGCTCGAGCAGATGTTTCTTCAAGTGACGTCAAGTCGGATGACCCGGACGAGGCCAAAGCAGCTGTGGTGCTTCAAAGCAACTTCCGCGGCCACAAGGAGCGCAAACGACTCGAGGAGGAGGGGAAGATACCCAGGAAGAGGAAGAAGGAGCAGGAGGTTGCACCGGAAGATCCAAACGCGGAGCAGGTGATGGAGGCCGAGGACTCGGTGCCGGAAGCCCAGGAGGACGTTTCTACCGAGAACCCGGAGGGCCTGGACGAGGAGAAAGCAGCTACCGTCCTCCAGAGTAACTTCAGAGGCCATCAGGACCGAAAGAAGCTGAAAGCAGAGAGAGAAGTGCGAAAGAAAACCGTGGTGGAAGGTGCGATTCCCGAAGAAGCGCAGGAGGAAACGGAAGAGGAGGAGCGGGAGGCTGTGGATGTTGCTGACGTGACGATTGAACGTGTGGAGGAGACAGACGCTAAAAAGGAAAGGCTGGAGGAAGAACAGGCGGCAGTGAAGATCCAGAGCAACTTCAGAGGCCATCGGGACCGAAAGAACCTGAAAGCCAACAAGCAAACGGCGCAGAATGAAACCACGAGACTACAGAGCTTCTCCGAAGAGGTAATAACAGATTGTTGTTGTTAACGCCTCGTGATCTTCTCGGTTTTTTATCATCAGTTTCACGTACATATGATTTTTCTCTTATCTCTTAAACAGATCACAAATACTTCTGAGGACTTTTTGGCCCTGCAGCACAAGCTGAATGAGCTCATCCATGTGCATCAATCAAGCCCCGACAACAATGGCATGTTTGTGAAAGGAAAAGCGATGAATGGCTTCGCTCCCCAGCATCAACAAGCACGTAAGATAAGTGAGATCGGCTCTGCGAAAAACAAAGCAATAAATATAATTCATATAATGTTGGCGCGGACTGACCCGAGGTTAATGCGCCGTTTTTGGTTCCGTTTTTGAAGCCGTTAACCGTCGGATAATAAACAAAGAAGGTCGGGCTAACGAGGGAATTCATCCGCCCTCACTCTTTACTCATCTTTCGGGAGTCTTTCTGAGTCTGCTGCTCCAAAGATATTCGACAGAGTTCAGACATATTCACCCAAAGATGTCGAAGTGCAGCTGAGTCACTTCCTGCCACACTGGACAGAGAGAAAGAAAGATTATATTCCAGCTTTGACTGTAAACGTCCAGAATCTTCCGTCCAGGAATTGCTGCTCGTTCTTTGTTTGTTATCTCAAGGTCTCAACTTTTGAACGTATATAAAGACACGGAGAGATGCAGATTTTATTACCGCTTTCTCACAGCCGAAGGAGATGTTATCGACGGACGGCGTCCTCTTTTCTCTGTCGCGCGGCTTCATTAGATCAGGAAACCTGAGAAAGTCAAGTGCCGAAACAGGAAGCGCTTCTCCGCACGATGTGTCATCAAAAGTAAAAATTTGATTTGCGCAGGTGATAGCTGTAATTGCTTTTGGGGTGGTGAGTTTGGGCGGCGGGGGGGGGGGGGGGGGCAGCAAATTGAAAGTTCAACGTCTTACTAAAACCGAGCTGGCAGCTGAAATGTCACAGCTGTCGTAGGTTCAGGTGCCTCAAGTAAATAATGCAATAGTTAAGTAATGAGACCGATGACTGCTGTCGGTTGGCAGCAAGATTATCCCGCCATTAATTTGATGTTCGGGGGCTTTTTGAGTTTTATTATAAAAGTACGGGTGCTTATGGACCTCGGTGCAAGCGCCTCAGTCCTGACCGCATCCCTGCCGTGCCAATAACCACGTCAAAGCAACACCCTCTCGCTTAACTACGAGACGGCAGCGACTGGGCTCGCCGGTGAGCACGCTTAACGTCGGTTAGATGCCTCGAAACCGCTTTTTTTTTTTTTCCACATACAATTTGAGTTCTTTTTTAAATGTTTTAAACTAAACAAAAAATACATAATGTACCCTTAACCAGGAGTTTTAGTTGTCTAACCCCAAAATATGATGTCTTCGCCTTGAGTGTAATATTTCCCGAGCCTTAAACACGCCGTAGTTGGCATAAATTGTCGTGGCAATAATAATCCTTCGGGAATGTTGGCATGCACGAACCGAAGCGTTTGACACAATCGTCCAATGCCGCTGTTCAAACTCTGTCAAGGAATAGTTTGAAACTTTGGGAAATTATTCACAAATTTGTCTTTATGTTTATTCGTCTCTGTCTTTAGGATTAATATGCTCCCCAGGTAAAAGAAAGATGAGCATAAAGAGGAACGCCAGTCAACATCGCTCTTCATGGGAAAGGTCGTCGAATGTTAATCGCGTTTCGCGAGCCGACGTTTTTCCGACAATTATGGCGGGAGTTAATAAGACGGTGTGTAAAAATTGGCTTCACTTGTTTGAGCCCTGCGGAACGACCTTTAGACGGAGTTGTTCAATAAACATTACAAACTTTTCACCTCCTTTGCCGGAGAGCTTTCCGCACATGATGGATTGTTTTTTTCCTTACACGAACGGTCATTAATTACGAGCAACAAGCAAAGGTCGCTTTAATATGTTTCTGATTGCAATAACGCAGATGAGGGACGTTGTTACAGTGTGTGACTCGTGACGAATATGATCGATGGCGACACATCCGCTGCAGCGCGGCGGACGGCGGGCGCGGAAAGCCGCCCGGCTGCTCGCGAGCAGCCACCTCTCGCTTCGTGCTCGATACCAAAAAACGCCGGGAATCGAACGTGGGTCGCTTCGTTTGTGTCAAAGGTCGTCTCGCGCAGTCTCTGCTGGAAAATTCCGACTGGCCAGATGCCCGGGTCACAATGACCTGCCGCAAAACGCTCCGCACCGTGGTGCGCTTTCAGCGGGAACCGAAAACAACAGTGACCTGACTGGTAATGAAGGTGTAATTACCCAAATAGGTTCATGGGTGGTTTCTGCTCCACATCCAAAACCAACGTATAACTTCAGATCATTTTGTTTGAGCTTGCAGATTCACCATTGTCCGTGCGTGTCCCCAGTCCAGCCAGGGACAATAGTTTCACATCTGTCCTCATCTTTACGTCTCTTTCCCCTCATTTCTCTGCCCCTAACATAAACATAGATCTTTCCATATTTCCAAAAACCCAAATTTAACAGCAGCACTCTCAGTTCTTAAAAGTTGCTGAAGGGCATCCTGGGAAATGTCGTAAAAAAAAAAAAAAAAAGGCTGGAGAAGGGAGGGAGGGCCAAACAGAAATGTGAATTAAAACACCTGCACATTTTAAACTAACGGCAGATTGAGGATGAGTAAAAGTGTATTTAAGTCCGAAGAAGAAGTATATTGCTGTTTCTCCTCGTTTGTCTCATGGCGAATACGCGAGTATTAACCGCCGCGTACGATCAACAAAAGCACCGCCTGATGTTTCGAACTGCCTTTGTTCCTTTTCAGCTGACAAGAGATTGTCGAGAACCCCCCGCCGGACCCAACAGCCGAAGACCCTGAACACTCCGGAGGACTCCACCTATTACAACCTGATTCATGTGAGTCAGAAAAGGATGGTGAACGATTTCAGATACCTTCAACAACAACGCTTTGCTGTCAGCCGCGACTCTAACTGCGTTCACGGTGCACTATTGATTGGCAATTTTATTTGTAGCGCTCCTCGCCACGTACCTTCCTCAGTCTAGATATAACAGCAATCACAAAAGTTGCCTTTAAATGCTCTTTTTCTTTTAATACGTACAGTTTTCTTGAGCGGTGTGTCTTTTGTACTAAAAAGTTTTTTTGTTTTTTTTCCCATTGTTGCTTAAATGTAATTATGTGCAATCTTTTGTAATTTCAGTGCTCGATAGCTCAACACGGAGTCTTTAAGTTTTGTTTCCAATGCTGTCGGGTAGTTTTGGTGACATGCGCTGTAGCTCCAGCGCATCTAATCAATAATCTGATCAATAATCAATGAGGACCAGACGTTCGGCATTTGAAATATACAGCGGGACATTTTTACGAAATAAAAAATTCAGCCCTATTTTTTTAACACGTTTGTTTAAGTAATTCAATGAATTTTGGCCCCAACAGTGACATCAGTATTGTTTATTTGACGTGTAGTAATCGGCTCTCTGTCTCTCTCCACTCAGCGATCTGTCCAGGATGATAAACGCAAGCCCAGGAAACAGGAGTAAGTGTCCAGTTTCTTATTTCAACCTGGTTTTAACAACCTATCACCGCTGTTTTAACAGCTTGGCCCGCCGCCTTGCTTGCTTTCCACTCCGGGCCCAGAGTAATGACTGCAGCCCGGCACCCGGCATAAGGACAGTGTCTGGGTCCAGACTTAACGATCTGCAGCATCACACGCGTCCTCGGTGAAATTAATCACCCTCGTCTGCATCGGCTGAATCTACTCTATGAAATTTAACGCGAGGGATCAAACATATTTTTGCATGGTGCCATTTCGTACAGGATAAAAAAAATTTTTAAAAAAAAGATGTTTCATATATATTGGTAAAAAAAAAAAAAAAAAAATTCTGCAGATCAGATCGGGTTTTTTTTTTTTTTTTTTAAAGGAAGGGGGAAAAGGAAACGACTAGAAAGTATGTAGATTCATTCCATATGTATGTGTCGTACAGGCCACAAGGTGAGCGTGAGCCGGGGGGGGGGGGGGTGAAGATGGGCCGATGGGGCTGGCTGAACAAGCCGGGGCCGGGGGTACTTCATCACTGCAGTCTGAAGAGACACACCGAGCCGCTCTTTGACGTGCACACGCGCGCACAGTTGCAGCACGGCGCCCGAAACACCAAGGGTAGTAATTTGTTAGCAGATAAATAAAGCCGGGCGATGGACAGGAGCAGCTTACGTGCATCATTAAGGACGAGAAGGTCAGCAGGAACGATGGCATCTCCGGCTGAGGCTGACAGCAGAGGAGGACGGGAGATGGCAAAACGTGGGTGGCAAGGAGTGAAAGCTGGAGAGCGAACGGAGGTGGTTGATGGTAAACGCGAGTGGAGACGCACAGAAAGAGAAATCGGAGGAAGGGAAACGGAGAACGTGCGCTACGGATGCTTTCATTTTAGCGCCGCCGTCGGCTGCTTGGTATTACGTCTCTGAACAATGTAACGTGATCGTGATTCAGCCAGTTGCAAAACCTTTTAAACATTTAAAGCACCTGCAGTGAAGTGTTGTTGTGCGGAAAGTTCCGCAGGGGGCGATGTCATTTTTATGTTTCCGATCGCAGCTGCGGGAGTTTTTTTTTTTTTTTAGAAACAAACAGAAGTCCTGGCTGGTTTTGGACGAGCAGGAAACAATTTGGCATCTGTGCCAGCTATCGGGGCCGAGCTGGTTCCCCAGAGGCCGAACCACGACTAAATAAATAAGAACTAAAGGGCGTACAGAAAATTAAGAAAGAGGAGAAAACTTTTGTGTCCCAAAACCACAACAATTCCATACAGATGTGCTACTATGATAACGGCGGAGTACTATTTTACACCTCATACTACTATTGGACAATTTTACTGGAAGTGATAGACGGGTGGAGTGAATACGACCTCTTCAGCTGCCATCAAGTGACACCTGAAAAAGTGAAGTGTAACTTAAAAGATGCCAATTTCCCCCCCCCCCACTTTAACCTACAAGCTGATGAACCGATGGTTTAAAATCTTGTGCGATCTCGCCAATGTCATTGAGGTTTTTCCTTTGTCACTGCTGCGTCAATCAACATAATTCAGCCAGCAGTCCAGAACAACAGCGAGGTAATTACAATCAAGGAGAAATGATCATTTCAGCCTCTTAACAGCACATTTATCATGATTCATCAGTGGGATGATTGGGTCCTCAACCCCGCATCTAAAAAAAAACAAAAAAACCTACAGTTGTAAGGTCAGGTCAGGGCCCCGAGCTCATCAGAGTTGGAATGAGATCAGCGTGCTGGGCGGTATTTTTAGACACACGGCTGATTTCCACTGGAGCTCATCACCATATGTCAATAGTGTGCGAGACTTATTGATCCCCGCATGGAAATAGTCTTTTTCACACTTCTATTAACATGGAGGTCAGAGGGGAGGTTCAGCATCGTAATGTTGTCAACGTAAATATGTTTTATATAAAATATAATACTCACTGTCATTGTTTATCATTTTTGAGCTGGTTTTCATTGTTATAATCACTTGAATTATACAAATTAATACAAGTTTCAGGTACATTTACACATTGTTTGTGCTCCAGTCCAGGAAAGCTGCTGGATGTGGACGACCAGTACTACCGGACACTGTCCACCAGCACGTCTGAGCCCTCCATGTCCATGAGGAGCACATCCCCCGGCAGCAGCATGCCCGAGAGGAGACAGTCCACGGACAGGCGACGGTCCGCGGACAGGCGACGGTCCTCGGACAGGCGACGGTCCGCGGACAGGCGACGGTCCGTGGACAGGAGACGGTCTATGGACAGGAGGCAGTGTGGGGACAGACAGGCAGCCGCCGGTCGACAGACCAGAGAGAGAGCCGCCACCGAACCGGATCTTCCCACACCTGCCAAAGACAACAGGTACGTTATCGAGGTCCTCGACGAAATCTGCTTATACAGGCCGGGATTCCTTTCAGCAGTTATTTTAATCCGTATCAATGCTATTTCAACTCAGAGGTCCCCCTTAGTAGCTTTTTGGGACCACATGTCCCCTCCGACTCTCATCATGTATCCAGTGCTTCGCCAAAGCACGTAATAC
Organism: Brachyistius frenatus; assembly: GCF_029030835.1. NCBI lineage: Eukaryota > Metazoa > Chordata > Actinopteri > Embiotocidae > Brachyistius > Brachyistius frenatus. The sequence continues at coordinate 3,150,364 of NW_027210620.1, read as the reverse complement.
ACCCCGTCAGTCCGGGATAGGACAGGACTCTTCTGGCTCCAAAAAAAACAAGATGGCGACGGCCAAAATGCAGAACTCGAGGTTTCCAAACAGCCGCCCACAAACCAGCGGACGACGTCGCAGTTCGTTGCCGCTCGCTTAGGTCACATCCTACAATCGGCTGAGATGGTCAGCAACTGTTTGTATTTTTTTTCTTTCAAAGATGCCTCACTTGCTTTTCATATATCATTCGCTCAAAGGACAGATAGCGACAAACCCCATTCATGAATTGCCTCTATTTTCCCCCCTTGTGTTTGGCCGTTGCCTGACGCAGCACATGATAAATGGGCTGAGGATGATAAACAATATGAAACCCTTCTCCCGAATGTGAATCTTTCTGTTTCTACTTTCGATTGGTATCTTTGCACTGAAATTCACGGTTGTCTCCTGTGTTGTGTCGACAGGCATTCCGTTCCCAGAATGTCCTCCACGGAGAGTCGGACCGATGACAACCCGTACGACTTCAGACATCTGCTGAGGAAGACCTCACAGAGACGGAGGTTGATGAAACACTACTGAACACGGGGAGGAACTTTTACGGCCATCAGGCTCATGATCTGTCAAAATCTGACGCCCGATATTCCCATTGTGGTGAATGTATCCTCACATCGTGGTAGACGATAACAAAACACGTAGTTTGGGATTTTTTTTTTTTTTTTTTTTGCAGCTTCAAAACACTTTTTGGAGACAGTTTATTAAGGAAATGACAACCTACTTCATATTTCCTTCTATTTGTGGACTTTGCTCGACAGATTGCATCGATTTTAGGGAACTCCCGAGCTAATTGTGTTGAATACAGCGTAGAGCGTGAAGGTAAATGTAAATAATAAAATGATATACCTTTTAAAGTCGCTGTAAATGAAGGTTTATTAAGGTTTTAGTCATTAATATTCTGTATTTTCTTGATCTCCATTCAAATACTTGCAGGTCCTGCTTTTAAACTCGAAATACTTTTCATTTCATTTTATTTTGAAGAGTATGTGTTTGGAAAAGCAGCTTCGGTTGTTGTCATGTTGCAAGAAATGTACATTCTGTCCTCTGCTGTAAAGTCCGGTTTGTTCATTTAAAGAGAAAACACATTAAATCCCTCTACATGTAACGTTTCTCTCATTTAACTGCTCTCACATTTCGCTGCTCGCCGGTCATTTTTGCGGAACATGGATGCATATTCACGGAAGATTTTAATGCATTTGTACCTCAGTTTTAAAAGGACATCACTCATTCCTCAAATTCCCCCGATCACTACTGATTCGTACACAATAATGTTATTTAATTATTGTTGGTAGTTTGTAAGAAGAAAAATCCTAAATGTCAAGTGAAGTAAGCAGAACTAGCTGTGTTGTGTTAATATCAAACCAGCTCGTGAGAATTCTTCTGTCCCATTTCGACTTCATCATTTCTTTCAGATTCAACCTCTGATCTTTATATGACATTTTAAAGGAGGAAAACCCCGACAGGGGTTGTGAGTGAATCCCCAGCTACACGCTGACTGCACACGCTGGCATATAAAAAAAAAAACATATACAGGCGTGGGCAGAACCACAGGCTTTATGAGGAGTCGTGTGTGTCCCCCGCCCCAATACTGTGAAAATAACAATATGTCCCCCGATATAGAGAAGAAAATGTGTTAAATATATTCTTCTTTTATGAACACTGTCAACGCTTCTGTCTCTCGTTATTTGCTTTTTATTTTCAATTTATTTCCCACGGTGAAGGAAAACCTAACTGTGTGACTCCCCGGTCCCAATTATACACTTGGTTGCGCCCATGTCGGGGTGTTGGTGAGTCAACTGAAGGAGAAGGGTCACGTCACCCAACAAGCGAGAGAAAAGCAGCGCAGAAGCTAGAAATAGGAGTCTTTTTACAGACAGAAAGTACCAGAAACCTGAACAGGTAACAGGTTAGTAGAAGAGGAAATAATAACAGACATCTCGCCTGACTGTTACCGCCGTGCAATGTACACTTTATAGACTTCAGCTAAGTTAGCTAAAAGTCCACTATTAAATGTGCTTGCTATGTTTCTGACAGAAAAAGTGTCATTTTAAGGGTCAAACTGCTATGGAAAAGGATTCCTGCAACATTAGACCTTAGGCATTTTTGTGACATTTTGGAAGACCTACTCTAGTAAAAGACTCATACTTTACCATAGTATGTCATCCAAAACGTAATGCTATAATAGGACTTTTTATTCGTCCAAAAAAATAACAAAAAAGTCAGTAGACGACATACTAAAGTCTTAAGGTTTTTTAATTTTTTTGGGAAAAAAAAAAACGTCATACTATATAGTATGACTTTTTTGTTATTTTTTTGGACGAATAAAAAGTCCTACTATTATATGACGTTTTGGACGACAGACTATGACTATTTCGTCATATTTTAGACGACATACTATATTCTCAAGGTTTTTATAGCTGGAATTGAACACATAACCTTCTCACTGAGGCAGCAGCAATAAGCACTGTACCACTGTGCCTGTGCTAGCACACCACAGGTTGTTTTTTTTTTTCATTCAAAACATGAAAAAGCGGGAACAATGAATAAAAACTAATTTTATTCAATATAATGAATTGATTGAGTTCTTGGCGTCCGGGGAGAACGCGATTTGTTTCCCTGCTGGCAGAGTGCAGGTTGTGCAGTCAGTGAGGGGACTCCAGTCTAACAAGGGGGGGAGAAAAAACACTGTGACAGACAGGGGTCATGACATATTGTCTAAAAAGTAACAAAACAAAAAATAATACCATAGTATGTCATCCAAAATATTAATAAATTTGGACAACATACTATAGTATGACTTTTATATGATATTTTGGACCAAATAGTATAGCCTTGTGTTTTTTGGTCATTCTGGACCATGTGATAGTATGACATATTAGCAGATAATGCCTGCATGGTTGGATAAAATAGAAAAAGACAGAAAAATGATGATTCAACCAAAAACAGAAATTTTTTTTTTTTTTTAAATCACATTACAAAAATTGAAATACTTGCAAAAATTTGAAATCCAAAGTTTAAATATTATAGATTTTTTTGTTGTTTTGTTTTAAAGAGTTATATGGAGGAACCTTTTTTTTTTTTCAATTCAAACAGATTTACTGAGGAAATGCTGGACTTTATTTCAGTGCAAAACATTGCAAAGAGCTATTTACACAGTAGCTATACGCAAAACAAGTCCCGTGTAATAAATGCCTCCGGAGTAACGCGCCCCAACACCGAGAGCAGAGAGGAGGGACCCACGCGCACTTAGCGTATTTGAACCAAGTCCCCCGCGCCGCCCCGCTGCTTCCTCCACCGGAGGCGGGCAAATTACAGCAGCCGGTAACACAAGAAATAGGGACCGCGATTGCCGGGCAGATGAATTAGTTGGCATTCGCTGTCTGCATGGAGGGCAAGTTCAGCACGCGTGCAGGGGACAAAATGTTGGGGATGTTTGGAGTCACGACGCACGACGCAGCGCAGTTCGTCATGACCTGAAGTGAATCACGATGGGATTTCTTTGGTGACGTTAAATTTAGGTTGGGTGCAATTAGGCATGGCTCGTGTGCTGCATATTTACCAGCAGCTGTAGCGTTGCAGTTGCTATTTTCACGCCACCTTTCATCACCTCCTGGTTTTCTCTTCTTTTTTTTTGTTGTGCGTTTTGTTTTTCATTTGACATGTAGCGGCTTTTTTTTAAGAAAAAAGAAAAAAAAAAATCCACCGCATCCCGAACTTCCTCAAACTACCTCCTACTATCGTGGGTTGTTTTTTTTTTTTTTTTTTCCATTAAGCAAAGGAGAGTGGGTGCGCTCTGCGCTGCGCAGGTGAAGTCCAGTGTTTGCGGATTTCTCTTGAGGAGACGCTGCTTCATGCTTCGTGCACCTGTGGACGCCTGCGACAGGAGCACCGAGGACGCCTTTTGTGTTTCTTCTCCCGACGCGGTGGTCGCTTTATTTATTTTTTTAGGGGTTCTCCCGCAGCAGAGAGCGTCCGTCGGATGCACGGCTGGATTTCCAGCAGTCGGAGAGGTCTGGTGACATTCAGCACCACATCAGCTTTGAACAGCTCCCGGTCGTCGCGTGTGGATGGGCTCTGCCGGTCTCCGTGTCTCCTGCAGCTCCTAACTACCGGCAACAATGGCATCACACGGTTTCTGGTCTCTTGGCGGAGATAATGCGGCGGCCGATGCCGGGAGTCAGAGCCCCAGTACGCGTGAGTGGCTTTTGTTGATGTTGTTGTTGTTGTTGTTGTTTTCAAACCACCTCTGATGGAACAGGCGCAGCATTCTTTCCAGTACATTGTCTCCATCCAGTGCCCTGCATTCCAACCAGACAGGCCTCTGCTGGTGCCTTTCCTCCCCCCCACCCCCTTTTCTGTCCTCTTTGACTCCACAAGAGACGGGTTGTTGTTTTTTTTGGTGTCTAAATGCTTTGTTTTATTCCAAGTTGCATGGTGCTTTTTTTGTGTGTGTGTGTGTGTGTGTGTCGACTTCTACCTTAAGTTGGACTGACCCGATTTGATTTATCTCCTTCTGTCTTGCAGCCAGGGCTTGGTGCCAAGCGGCGGCCCAGAAATTATCCGGAGGAATTGGATCGAAATTATATGGTATGATGGTTCCCAGCGGAGGGAGCGTTGATAGGGAGGGGAGGGAGAGGCGGAGGTGGAGGATATTTGGGCACCGTGCCTGTTTGATTTCTGTCATTATTCACGGCCTTGGCTTTGTCGGCTGAGTGTAGGCTGATAACAAAACAAAAAATAATAAATCTCCATGCTGTTTTGTGGCTTCCCAAAGCGCTGCTCAATGCCGGGGAAGTGGAGAAATCGGCCGAGTCCGCCGAAAAGCAGCCGCCGCAGACGCCTGCTGGAACCTGCGGCTGCAACAAATCCTGCAACTGCGCCAAAACTGCTGTGGTCTTCTCCGACCTCTATTCAACAGGTACAGGAGCCTGCTGCAAAAAAAAAAAAAAACCAAAAAAAATGTTGTACTCTCTGTGATTCCTGGGTCACAACTTGACCTTATAGTTTCCATTTATTCAGTGTAAACATTTTAATTTTTTTTTTTTTTTCGAATTCGTTTTTAAGCTTTATTTCCTTAAATAAACAGATATTATCGGACAATATGTGGATTTAGTGCACCTCACGAGGCAAACTTCCCAATAATTATCATTTAAATGGCAGGTATGTCTGCTATATTCTTTGTTTTCGACATAAAATAACAGGATATTAGCCTGTTTAGACGGAATTAAATACGGAGCATGTTTGTAAAACAGGCAAAATATGTCCTTTAAATGTTTTAAGATTAACCGACGAGTTATGCTGGACGCTTGTGCAGAGAGGGGTGCTGCTCCGGAGAGGTCACCTTCAGCACAATCTCCTGATTTCAGGTGTCGAGCGAAGCAGCTATCAATCAAAATCAAACATTTTAGGGCCTTTAAAAATTTTTTTTTTTTTTAAATAACAAGAAATGCAATCTTTTCGTTTGTGGGAACATTACACAGCAATTCGGGATCCTGAAAACGTGCGTCTACGAGAACAGCTTTGCATTCTCCAAGGCCAGACAGACATAGAAATCACAAAATGTCTCCCCTGCTGAGGGTTTTTTTTGTTTTGTTTTTTTGCGTGTTTTTTTTTTTTCAGACCTGTTACCTGCAATGGACGGAGACACCAAAACGATGACCTTCCTGCAGGAAGTTGTGGATATTTTACTGGCCTACATAGTGGAGTCTTTCGACCGGGAAACGAAAGTGATTGATTTTCATTATCCAAACGAGCTGCTGCAGATGAACAACTGGGAGCTGCAGGAGGAGCCGGCGACTCTGGATGATATCTTGATCAGCTGTCGCGCCACTCTCAAATACGCCATCAAAACAGGTAGGCCTGGCGTGCAAGTTCTTAAATGCATGTTAAACATAAAAATGTCTAACTTTTTAAAGCATTTTTTGTTGTTGTTGTTGTTCGGCATGTTTGGAAATGTTTTTCCAGCTTAGAGCTGTGTTGGTTTTGTTTTTTTTTTTTTTAGATCTAGGCCTGATTTCCGGCCTGCTGCGTGTCTTTGGAAAATGAGTTTTAGCTGTAGTCTTTACATGTTAATTCAAAACAAATATTTCAAAAATAATATCAAAGATTAAGATAAATAAACGACCTAGAGCCACATTGAGACTCACACAAAACCACACAAAACCGTGCACATGATTACGAACATAAACTTACGTTACAGCGAAACTAAATTGAAAAACAAATATAATATTTTTGACTGTTGACATTTTAATTGGGGAACGACCTCAAAGAAACGCAGAGTGGATAAAGATATTCTGTTTAAAAAATAATGAAAATATGAATCATAATCATAATCATAATAATGCCAATAAGAAATGGTGCCTGTGAAACATCAGCATGGAAGTTGTCCTCCTTTTTTTTTTCTCCTCGTGGCCACCAGACCGATAAACGCAGTGACGCAGTAAATCTGGTTCAGCAGGCAGCAGATAATGGGCTAATAACCAGGCTTCATAGGCCAACTCCATTATTCTGTGCTGAGTGACACGCGCACGAGGGAATTTACGGCAAGAGCACGAGACAGACAAATAATTATATATATATATATCCGTATTTTATATATATATATATGTCGGATTATTTATTATTATTTTGGATGACACTTAAATATTTAATAAAGACTTTATTACACGCTGTAATACCTCTGATATGAAGACACAGCTGTTATTTAGTGGAGGAGTTTTAACAAAATGTCTGCTGACATTACAGTGTGGTGCACACCATTAAATGCAGGACTTTTTTTTGGGGGGGGGGGGGATGTTGCTTTAATTCCCCCATAATTTAGCTCCTTAGTGAAAAACAAGGGTGGTGTATTTTTTTTTTTTTTGGGGGGGGGGTGTTTACCCTTTTAGTAAATCCCCACTTGTCACCTCATGATTTTTGCTCAAAGCTGCATTTTCTCAAGCTGCATTTTAAAGCCTCACTTTCTGTCTGTTTTGCACAAACTCGACCGAGAAACCCAAGAATGAAGTGTATAAAAAAAAAAAAAAAAAAAAAATCATTCCTGATAATAAAAAAAAACGTTCAGACTGCAGCCATCTCACAACCTCCCCCCCCCTCCTCCTCCTCTATCTTCTTTCCCCCTTATTCAGCCCACCCCAGGTACTTCAATCAGCTCTCCACAGGATTAGACATGGTGGGGCTGGCAGCCGACTGGCTCACGTCCACCGCCAACACCAACATGTAAGTATATGCGGGCCCCGCTTCACCGCGATCCTAAATGCTGATAATGATGATAATGACGGCCAGTTCCATTTCCGGTCCGCCCCGCCTGCACTCTGCTCTCTGCGTCTGCACACAGGCTGATAGCGCCCTTTTTTTTTTTTTCTTCTTCTCCACTCAATCATGGCAAATGAAAAAGGGTGAAATGAAAGACAGACCGCCCCCACCCACCCACCCACCCCTCCCACCTCGGCCTTTTATCCCTCCCCCCCCCTCACCTCTGATCCCCACGGGGGGGATTCAAGGGAGAGAAAATTAGCTCTGAAATTAAATTCACGACTAATCTGAGGCTAATTTCAGATTGTGTGTTTTTGGGGGCGATAAACTCCTCAGCTTTGGCAACAATGGGGCAAAATAAGCCTTCTTTTGACACTGTTTTTTTTTTATTATTATTTTTTTTATTATTATTGCAGCTTTTCTACCAAATAATAATAATACATTTTTTTTTTAAAAAACAGTATATACTGGGGAGGCTCAGGTGGAAATGTACTTTTTTTTTTAATGCGGCAGGGAGGATCAAAAATGTGAGAGCAAATCAGTGTCGATGAAACGTGGCCATCCGACGTAGAGGTGGTGCATTTATTTCAAAGCCAAAAAACAAACAGTGCAATTTTTGCCTGTAAAATCTGTTCACAATCAACAATAATTCTGCATCAGAACATTTAGTGTTTTATTCTTCTAGAATTTGAGCATTTAAAAAAAAAAAAAAAAATTTTTTTTTTTTTTTTTTAATGGACCTCCTGTACAGAGGACGTCCTCGAAAATGTCCATTTCACTACTTGTTCTATTTGTTGGTGATGAGTCACGACGGCCCCACACGTTTGTGTAACGCAGGTTCACCTACGAGGTGGCGCCTGTCTTTGTGCTGCTGGAATACGTCAGCCTGAAGAAGATGAGGGAGATCATCGGCTGGGCGGACGGGCGAGGAGATGGCATTTTTTCTCCTGGTATGTATGCATGCATGTGCGCGAGGCACCGCAAATCCCAGCACCCCCTCTGTTTCACTGGAAATGGAACTGCCTCTCTTTGTGTGTGTGTGTGTGTGTGTGTGTGTGTGTGTGTGTGTGTGTGTGTGTGTGTGTGTGTGTGTGTGTGTGTGTGTGTGTGTGTGTGTGTGTGTGTGTGTGTGTGCTAATTTGCATTTTGATGATATAAATGGAACTCGTTTGAAAGCCAATTAGCAGAAAATAATTTTTTCTTGTTTTCTGGCGTGAAGCCTCAGCACCCCAAATCTTTTAAAGTCTCCCTCTGCACTTCTTTGGTTCGACGCGCGACGGAGAGTTTGACGACAGAGCGCGTGATTGGCCGCGACGGCGAGCTGGGATTTGGGACGTTGTAAACAAAAGCATTTTGTTGTCGTCGCCTCGTTTTGGAACGCGTCTTGTGAAACCCTGCATCAACACTCCCCCACCCCCCTCCCCCCGTCCCACCCCGTCCCACCCAAAGAGACCCCGACTCACTGAAGTGCTCTCTGTCCTCTAGGTGGTGCTATTTCCAACATGTACGCCATGCTGCTGGCCCGCTTCAAGATGTTCCCCGAGGTGAAAGAGAAAGGAATGTCATCTGTTCCCAGACTGGTGGCCTTCACGTCCGAACACGTAGGCATCCGTGTGTAAACGCGTGTCCTCGCGCGCGCGTGTGTGTGTGTGTGTGTGTGTGTGTGTGTGTGTGTGTGTGTGTGTGTGTGTGTGTGTGCGTGTGTGTGCGTGCGTGGATCAAGTAACAAACACCAGAATCAGAATTGGGACCTTTTTTTTTTTTCCTTTTTTTTCCCCCTCAAATTAAATGTCAGAAGATTTTCATTTGAACTCCCAACGACGACAAAAACGGTCTCAACCTCAAGCTTTTAAGTGCAGCGCCGATTATTAAAGCCGACATTTATTAGCGTCGGACGCTGAAGGACACGCGGCGACCGGCGTGTCCGTCACGTTACGCGACACCCTCCCTCACCTCTAGAAGGACACCTTAGAAGATGGCGCGAGCACCAAAAAGCCACCAAGTGACACACGAGCTGTTTGTTATCGTTACAGATTTACAGGTTGTTGTTTTTTTCCCCTCTTCCTCTGATCTGATCTTTCTCCCCTCTTCTCATCTCTCAGAGCCATTTTTCAATCAAAAAAGGAGCAGCGGCTCTCGGCATCGGGACTGAGAGTGTGATCTGCATCAAAGCAGATGAAAGGTAAAGTCGGACTCCGACTGATACGTCACCGTATCATTGGGACGTTGCTGTACATTGTGGAGCCAATTACCATCTAAACATGTAGGATTGTTTCATTTAAATAACTTTTTTAAGTTCCAAAGAGGGTTTTTTTTTTGGGAGGGGTGGGGGGACAAAATGAAAGAAAAAAGTTTGAGGAAAGTATTATTTTATTTTTTTCATCTTCCCTCCTCCATCAATCATCTCAGAACCCCTTCAGATTTATATTGCGACCTTTTGAAAGGTGCTTGACCCCCCAGGTTGGGAACCACTGGACTAAGTTAGCTGTTACATAAAGCAGTAGTGAGTGTCATACATAATAATATGCCAACCGTAGGGGCCATTTCCTCGCTATACTTGTAGTACTTCCAATTTTTTTTCCTAATAATACTTCTGTACTTTTAACGCCGATGCAGGATTTCTACTCACATGTCCTGCTTCTATGTTGCTGCTGTTGGTATTTCCTTGATCTTCTTTTCCCACCGACGAATCCACAAACAAGCCAGGAGGCAACTGAAGCTTTGCTTTTTTTTTTCTTCTCCACCGCAGCGGTAAAATGATCCCAGCTGACCTTGAGAGGAGAATACTGGAGGCGAAACAGAAGGTAACGTGATACACATTTATAACCCCGCTATAAACAGACAAGATATGACTTCATACGGCGCTGATTTTTATGGGGATTCATTGGACTGAAACGGCACAGATGACGAAGGTGGAGGAGGAGGGGGGGGGGACGAAGTGGGGGAGGAGGAGGAGGAGGAGGGGAACATAGTGTAACAACATCAGAGGTGGTTTACGAGCCGTGCTTTGTTTTGTTGCGGTTTCCCGTGCAGGGCTTCGTACCGTTCTTCGTCAGCGCCACGGCCGGAACGACGGTGTACGGAGCCTTCGACCCGCTCATCGCCATCTCCGACATCTGCAAAAAGTACAACATCTGGATGCACGTGGACGTGAGTGACACAAGCAGGAAATATATAAATACGGAAGAAAAAAAAAACATTATTCTCAGCTCACGCGATTTTATTTTATTTTTTTTTTTTTTGGCGAAAAGGAATTACACGGAGCTCACCGGTAGAGTTTGACACATCTATTAAGTCTGTCTCTCCTCTAACTGCTGGCGGTTGACCCAGATAGAGAGCCGGCCATTTCCTATCTAACACCGGAGATTAGAAAAAGTGGAAGAGAGGCTGTAAATCATCTCCTCCCGACTTTGGCATTAGTGGGCCCTCTCTCGCTCTCTCTCATTGAAGGAGCTCTATCTAATAATGAAGGTGATTTAGTCCCGACAGGGGGACACCTCTATTAAGACACATAAATGGTCTTGTCCATCATTCCTCAACCAGCTGACGTAGGGGTGGAAAAAACAACAACAACAACAACAACAACATATCCCTCCGGTAGAGTATTGTGGCGCCTGCTGCTTTTGTCGGTCCGTGTGATAGATGACGTACGTGTGTCTGGATGCTTCGGCTTCTGAAGCCGGCGAATCCAGAGATGAAAATACTGTAAGCTGATATTTTTAAATCTCAAATATTGATCAGGGTTTTGGCCTCGGAATCCAGTATCAGTTTGGCTCGACCTAATAGAAACTTAAAGTCTGTTTTTCAGACCTTACAAAAGGGCCACAGAAGACATATAAACGTGATGTGTAGAAATCGGTGAAATGCTCCTTTAAGAAAAGGTCGCAATTTAAACTTTTGTTTTGGAAAACAGGTCCTGTGATCCATCGCTGAGAGCTGTAAGGTGCATTGGCAGTGTGATTACATGTGTGATAAACATATATGTGTGTGTGTGTGTGTGTGTGTGTGTGTGTGTGTGTGTGTGTGTGTGTGTGTGTGTGTGTGTGTGTGTGTGTGTGTGTGTGTGTGTGTGTGTGTGTGTGTGTGTGTGTGCGTGTGCTGACAGGGAGCGTGGGGAGGAAGTCTGCTCATGTCCAGGAGACACAGGTGGAAGCTGGACGGAGTCGATAGGCAAGTCAGGTTTTTTGTTTGTTTGTTTGTTTGTTTGTTTGTTTGTTTGTTTTGGGGGGGGGGCACAAACGGGGGAACGCGTGCGTTTGATGATGAACGACGGTTGTTTTTAATTTGACCGCAGAGCCAATTCAGTGACGTGGAACCCGCACAAGATGATGTCGGTGCCTCTGCAGTGCTCCGCCCTGCTGGTCCGAGAGGAGGTAGGGCCTCTGGGTTTTGGTTTGTTTGTTTGTTTGTTTGTTGTTGTTGTTGTTGTTGTTTTTTAAAAGGTAGGGCTGTAAACAATCCGGATGTGACTTCACAGGGTCTGATGCAGAACTGCAACCAGATGCACGCCTGCTACCTGTTCCAGCAGGACAAACACTACGACCTCTCGTACGACACCGGGGACAAGGCGCTGCAGTGCGGACGCCACGTGGACATCTTCAAGCTGTGGCTCATGTGGAGGGCGAAGGTAGGATTCTTCTTCCGTTCGGCACACAGCATGTGTGAAGAACCGACGGATTATTTGGAGGCGGTCGTGTTCGTGGGGATGTCGTGGTGGTAACTAGTTACGGAGGACTTGAGCCTCCGTGTTAGATTGTGTCACATTTCACGTGTGAAAAATCTTTTCCCCGACAGGGAACCATCGGGTTCGAGGCTCAGATTGACAAGTGCTTGGAGCTGTCGGAGTACCTCTACAACAAGATCAAAGACCGAGAAGGATACGAGATGGTCTTCGACGGGAAAGTAGGTCCACATTTTATGTTTTTGCTCTCGAAGGGGTCGACATGAAGCCGCGCCGCTCCGTTTTTTTGTTTTTTTTCACCTCCGTGTGTTCGGTGTCATTGTGGCCGACTCGATTGGCTCTCGGAGGCCTCCGGCTTTGTGTTGAATGAAAGCCATTTTTGAACCCCAAGCAGCCGCTATAATGCGCCGCCATTATGTTTAATGAATAGCATAACGGCCCGTAATTGCGCATATGCATATGAATAGCACGGTGTCTGAAACATCCTCCACCGAGCTGAACTACAACACAAGCATATGTGGGTATGATGGGGTTATTAAGCCTCAAACTCTTGTATGAAAAAAAAAAAAAAAAAAAAGCGCTTGGACACCTAGAGTCATTTATAATGAGGGCTCTTTAATGTTTCAGGGCTTATTGTTTTCCCGCCGAGCTCCAAAAAAAGGGCTGAGCGCATCATAACCCCGGAGGGGTGATGAGAGAAAGCCAAGTCCTCTGGGCAATGGCCCAGGTGTTCACTTGTCTGTGCCTCCCATTGAGCCATTATATCAATCTGATGTTGAATATACTACAGCCGAAGCAGCCCAGCTGTATAAATGAGGCTGGTGTGCATGGGCGGTCAGCTGTGGGTAATGAATGCCTCGCAGGCAGGCAGTCGGCTCGAGCGGGGATTCAAGATGCCAAAAACATGGAGCCGTGAGGAGCTTTCAGACATGTGGGGAGTATCGGAGGTGGAGGCCGGGCTACCTGTCTGATGCTGGGAACGCATAATGGATTTTTTTTTTTTTTTTGCCTTGTGACTTGAACTGCCATCTTCAATCCATATCAGCTTTGCCTTCGGCTCCAGCTACTTTTTAGAGACTTTTTCAGGGATCTGAAGGATTTCAGGAGAGGATAACTTTCAGACCTGCAACGTGGCTGTAAGTAGGGCAGATTTCACGGCACATACCGATTTACTTTTGGTACCAACTTCTTTCTAAAAAAAAAAAAAAAAAAAAAAAAGGCCTCGTAATTAAGAACCAACTTTGGATACATTCGCACAAACATTTCAAAATGCTCCATTTTTGCTACGTTTATTGCAGGAGTGAATCTCATCAGTTACTTATCAATGAAATTTACTGCTCATGCCATTTTATGTACGCAAAAATCACTTGTTTCAACGTAGGTAACTAAAACGCCCCATTGCCCTCTTTTCAAACTCATTTTTGGCCGCCACCTGTCTTAGTTGCGGGCACCGCAGTAATCTACCAACATCTACCGATATCCCCTGAGACATTTAGGGAACACCGGTAAACTGTAGTGTTTACTAGAGATGAGTCATGAACAAAAACAAAAAAAAACAATGGTCATTAAAATATAACAAATTGATCTTTCTTCCCCATTTCTCCCTATTTTTTTTTATTTTTTACCTGCACCTGGTTGTAATTCGTTACTCCCGTCAGAAGATGGCGGTAACGCACCAAAAAGCTGTCTGCCAGCCGCCATTAAATTACATCAGGAGAAGAAGAACAGAAGTCGATTAATTCAAAGCGATTGTTTAATAGTATTTTTGTTAGAAATAACCATCCCTGGTGTCTTGCGATAGCTCCCAAGCGAGGCGTTTAAGGGACATCCGTTAATTGGGTTACACTCTTCCCCTCTAAACTGCATGGAAACTAAAGATTTGTATCATAAATGTAATTTTCTTTTTCTTAAAATGGATTTTATAAAATTGGCATATAAAAAAAGTATTACTCAGTAACTGGTGTCAAAGTTTTTTTTAAGTGATTCCCAGCCCTATCTGTATATCTGTTTATACTATGTGTACTGTATAGTTACAGGCATATATAGTGCATGTTTTTACTGGGTGGTATGTTTGAAATCATTATACTAATAATAATATTTTTTCAATATATCTTTGATCCACTGCAGTGCATGTTACATTTTTTTTAAATTTTTTTTATTTATTTATTATCATGGATTGCATATGTTTAAAACAATGGGAATTATTTACAGGATTAAATAGTAACATCTCTGAAGGTATTCTAATAGTCTGATTCGGTCTTAATTGTTTTTCTTTGCCAAAACATAGCACAAACATACCATGTAGCATCAGCAACACTTGAATTATTCCCCAGGCCTACAAGTGTGTGTGTGTGTGTGTGTGTGTGTGTGTGCTTTTCTTTGTGTTACCGTGGCGGGTTTTCGTCCTCTCATCTCTTGTCGCCTGTGTGTTCCCCACAGCCTCAGCACACCAACGTCTGCTTCTGGTACCTCCCCCCCGGGATCCGCTACATGGAGGACAAAGAGGAGAGAAAGAAACACTTACACAAGGTGGGCGAGCGCAGATAAGAGGCCCGACTGCCGTATATATCTGGCCTGTCACTGAACCGCGCAAGTCGCTCGTATCCACCGCCGCCATCGCATGTTTCTTCTAATTAGGGGCAGTTTAAACTCAGGATTAGAAAAAAAAAAAAAAAAAAAAAATCTCTGCCGTGCATATGATAAAAATAGTAAACTGTGCCAATCTTAAAAATAGGACGGCGTCACAGAGGAGGGGTTAAAGAGACGCGGAGGCCATGCAGAGGATCCCACAGCAAGGGGGGGGGAGGGACTACTAATTGACAATTAGGACAAACAGACGGCGTACGTGCCCGCCATACAAAGATCATTACTCTCTAGAAAAAAGAAAAAAAAAATCACCCATAAATCGCCGCCGCCTTCGTCACTCTCCTTCAAATGCAGATGTTTTCCTTTTGTTTTCCAAAGTTTGGTTTGAAAAGCCGACTACTGACTGTTTCGGCCAGCTTGCTCTTTTCCACCGACTGCGACTGAGGGATGATGTAACGTTGCCCCCGATAAGCACTTTGACAAAGAAGTCTGAACTTTTTTTTTTTTTCTGAAGTTTCCATTCGCTTTAATGACTTTTTCTAACAAACCGGAGCCTCCGTCGAGAGACTGATTTGACTGAAATCAGCAGTTATTTTACAGCCGGCTCGCCACCTGCAAGAGATTTAGAAGGAATGACTGATGATGTGATGAGAACTTGTAGCGCATACGGTACACTGGAAGCTGCGATACACGACTAACTGCTCCAACAGGCTGTAATCTGAAACCGGCTTTGGTTCTTTGAAAGGTTAGCCGAGAGTCTATTCAGGTGTTTCATCTTAATACCGCCAGATTTATTCAAATTCTTGCTACATTATTCGAGGTTATACGAGTCACAGTTGACTTAAACCTTTAAGCTAAAGCTGCCCCATACTGCCGCTTCAACTCACTTACTCTCGTGTGCATATCCTTAAGTTGGGTCGTGATCATTTCTAGCTTCCTTCTCACACAAAAAAAAAAAAACCCCACAAGCACCTCAAATGACGTTTCAGAGGCTGAAATGTTTTCCCTCAGTAAAAAATAAAAACGTCTAACAAGCCGACGTTGGTCCAAATGAGGAGTGAGAGTTTCAAGCTTCAAACCGCTCATCGCAGCACAAAACCCGCTCCGCTATCAAGACCCCGCTGAGCACAAAAATAAAAGACCGTCACCGCTTCACTCCATGAGATAACCTCTCAACTTGGCGGCGGCAGCAGATCTCGGTGCATGTGGACCCACCCGGTGTCAGAATTCGCTGTCAGACTGCTGGGAGATGTTGAACGACAAGGAGAAGGATCAGAGTAATCTGAGGAGACACGTAGCCAAAATGTATAGCTGCTGATAAACTAAACAAACAAACAAACAAACAAACAAACAAAAAAAAAAAAGCCCAAAGATAATCCGATTGCACACTTCTATACAATCTAGAAGGAGAATTGGTTCTTTTTAGTCATTGTTCCACATCCCCTCGGTTAATATACTTCATTCAGTCAAAACCAATACAAGGAGACTCAAAACCCCCACGAAACGACTCCAAAGGAAAACGGACTCCAAACAAAAACAAAAAGATGCTAAATAAACGCAATGACAGTCAAAATCACCACAAAGAAATGCAATATGACTACAATGTGATGCAAAACCAACACAAGTACACTCAAAACCAACACAAAGACACTCAAAACCAACACAAAGACACTCAAAACCAACACCGAGCAAATCAAAAGGACAACAAAGAGATTCAAAACAGTCACAAAAAGATGCAAAATGACCACAATGAGAGGCAAAAATCCTCAAGTAGAAAACCACAAAACGACAGAGAGAAACTCAAAGCACATTCAGCTATAATATTCGTAGTATGTTCCAGTCTGGATGTCTCCAGATGTCTCCAGATGTTCTCCTATGTATGAGGATTAGGGAGGATCTTTACTTCCCAGGGTCCCATTTTCTCATAAGTCATCCACGTCCCGACTTCCGAACAAAAACCTCCATCTACATTTTAGAGAGGATTTTTTTTTTTTTCTGGGCCTGTTTTTTTTTTCCTCCTCTTGAATCAACATCAATTCATGCTGTATGTACTGCGTGTTGTCAGGTGGCTCCAGTGATAAAGGCCAGGATGATGGAGTACGGGACCACCATGGTCAGCTACCAACCGCAAGGGGACAAGGTCAACTTCTTCCGCATGGTGATCTCGAATCCTGCTGCTACCTTCGAGGACATCGACTTTCTTATCGAGGAGATCGAGCGACTCGGCCAAGATCTATAAGACTCGTCTCACCGAATCCTCCTGTACTTTTCCCTCTTGACGGATGAATTGTTTGTCGTGAATGTACTGGTAAACTTTTTTCTTTTCTTCTCTCTTTCCTCCAAAGTCACATATTTAAGAGTATATTTGAGAAAAAATGATCTACAGATATATCCATATATTACGTATTGTAGCTTTGCCGTGGACTGGCTTGGTCCAAAGCTATGTAAAAGTGCTTCTGTCTGCCTTTCCAATAGTGTAGTAGATCCCAGAGTAGTGTAAGTGGCGTAACTTTATGTGTACCTTTTGTGGTCGGAAATGCTTGTGCAATAACTCGATGAGGAATTTTTTTTTTTTTTTTTTTTTTTAATCATTTCTCATTTGCCGGGTATGTTGTTAAGTGCCGAAACGTGGTTGTGTTCTACTGTAACTTTTAACATTTTTAAACTTCTGGTTTAAAAACAAAAATAGCACTTCACCTTACCTCAGCTTAATCAACTGCCTTTACATCTGCACATAGTTCTCCAAGCGGTGATGTTGGATGAAAAATCTCCTAACTGGTGTCGTATAGTCATAACCAGGCAGTCCGGTGTCGCACCAAAGTGTGTAATGCACCCGTCAGTCCACTAGAGGGTACCGTGTCACAAAACGGGAAAAGTATGACTGGCATAAAAAAAAAAAGGTCGCGTGACCGAGAGTTATAAAAGATAAAACAAACATGAGACTTTCAGCCCGAGTACGAGGTTGTGAGAAAGCAACGTTACTCATTAAAAATTACAAATTTTCGCCCAAAACCACGATCTTTTCCAAAACCCATAACTAAGTTCTTTTGGTGCCTAAACCCAACCAAATTTCAATCGTGTCACATTTAGGCCATACCGTGATCTTTTCCCAAACACATTGTTTTTGGTGCCTACACTTAAGGTGCCTTACTTTTCACGCACACAGGCGAAGGCAAAACGTGGCAATGACACGGCGCCCTCTAGTGGACCGACGGGTGTACTGCACGCTTTGGCCTGACGCCTGGCTGTACCAGCACATGTTTAAAAGGCGCATCCCAACCACAGCAGTCCGCATTATAGATTTTTAAACATGTAAAAAAACGGAAGGTAATGAAAAGATTTCCATCAAAATGACATGACAGCAAAGTCAATTCAAAGCATTTACAAACCTGTCAGACCATCATGCATCACCCTCAGCCTTTGACAGCTTGATGTGCAGCTTATGACGCTACTCTAGTCATTGTTTTTAAGACTTTTTACTCCTTGTCCCTCTTTCTAGTATATTTAAAGTGATTAAGGTCTGTTCAATCCATTTTGTTTGTCGCCAACTAGCTACTAATTTCCATGCTGGCTGTACATTTAGCTGCGCTGAGTTTACTCTACATGCTAGAATTAACAATCGACACTTCCGTTATAATCCGATTTATCGAACCCAGTTTAATGGCCAACATGTTTTCTGCGATAGCCATCCACTCTGCCGCTCTGCGAGGTACATAAATGCAATAAAATATTGTTTCCCAAAGCATTCGGCCCACGCAGAAGACGGCTTAAAGACAGCGTAAAGCTTGCGCGACGACGTGTTGGACGACCCTCTTTTTTTTTTTTTTTTTAATGCTGCATTTCCACCAGAATAGCTGCTCAAACCATAGTGCTCAACACACGCATGCATTTCCTTGCATATATTAAGACACCTGCATATCATGGTCCGATATGGCTACCAATTCGTTCCCAATTAAAAGTTGCTCAGTGGACACAATGTCCAAGAAAGGTTCGTCAGTTTTCCTCGGGCTTCCATGTTTTTTGGGGCGCTTAACGTAAGAGCCACTTTCCAGCGAAAGCTGACTGACTTGCTGCTGGCCTGCATTCAAGGACGGCACAAAGATAACTCACTAATGCACCTTTGAAACTTTTTGTTTTTTTTGACTGAATGGATCAAATTCTGACCGATGAAAAACACACGTTGCAGTGTTTGTGGCGCTCAAAAGAAATTGCATTTATTGGCTTTTTACCAGTTGGGCAAAGTGGGCGACTGCCATGGTAGCACAGACCACGAAGAGCCATCAAAGCCCTGGATTTACTGCATGTCGGCTGATTTGGGTAACTTTACGAATTGCCTTTTTTTGGGGGGGGAGGGGGGGAGATATTTGCAGGACAAAAGAATAATGAGTCTTGCACTATTGACTGACTTTATGGCCATGTCTTGTAAAGGAACTCTATGTCAAAGTCTATATAAGAGTTTTATGTTTCAAGTTGTTTTTAACAAATGTGCCACAAACTAAAGAAACAATGAGGTATTAGTACTGGTTGCAGCGGCGTTAACGGTACCAAGAAGGTAAATTCATACCCTCGGGGCCGCTTTTAGCTTAATTTAGCCTTTATGTTCGGATGATTTTTGGGTCAGTAGGTCCCAGTGACCTAAAATAGTATCTGTAGCCACTCACTGCCCAGCATTGTTCCTGGAACTTGGTCACTGGAAATCTGGGACCACTATTATTAAAATGCCAAATCAACCAGGGCTGAAATCTTAAGGATTATAACTTCAAATCTGTAAATGTCTCATCTTAAAGAGACATTTTGGGAAATTCGCGATTTTGAAAGAGCACTTATTGAAAGATTGAGGGAAACTTGGGAATCTGGGCAAACATGTGGTTTTGTTTGGATGTAGGAACGTCACCGGATTTGCAGCCACTGTAAACCTGACATCACTTGCACTAAAACCACGGTGGGGAGGAGCGGCGGCATCCCTTAGCATTGCAACTGAGATTTCTTCTTTATTCATTCACGAGCAATATTAGAATATGGGTCCAATCTATATATCCTACAAAACATCAAAGGAAACAGTGAATTCAAATGTAAAATAGTAAAAGATAATCAAAGTTTCCAGACCAAACGCACAGTTGTTAGCAAAAAAACACAAAAGATCGAAAACGAACGGAAAAACAGGCTTATCGTTAGTTGCTCGAATGTGAACTCTGATTTACACAAGCAGAGGTTCTGTAGCGTTCCCATTAGAACAAGTTAGAAAAGCACAATTTGCTCAACATGGTCTGTCAGTGTACAATCACTTTTGATCATAGATTGTAAATAGTATTTCAAGATGTCCTAAGTACATATCTTTGTGTATACATACATGTATATAAGACGTATAACCAGAGACTATTTGTGAGGTAAAAAGTATTCATATTTTCTCTATCTCCAATATAGATTACTTGTATTTTCATCCTGTTTAGTCCAAAAAGGCTTTTTTTTTTCCCCCCCCGTGCGTATGTACGTGTGATACTTGACTCCGTTTGTGACTCTTCTAGCTATTTCAAAGAAAACGTGTTTCAGGGTTTTGGCTTTAAAAAAAAAAAAAAAAAAAAGATGAAAGATTTCACCTTGAAATGCTTACGAGTCTCACTCGGCGACGCTCGACGTTTGGATTTTAAATGAATATGCAAAGCCTTCCGGACTCTGAAGCACTGTCTTTTTTCGTGCACAAGTGAAACTTGACGGTATGTGCCAATGTGTACCTTAACGTGTTTGTAACTGTGTTGCCTTAGTATACATTTTCCAGTATTTGTCTAGTTTTCCTCCAAAAAAAATAAAGATAAAAGAAAAGGGGGCGGAGGGGGGGGGTGGGATGTGCACTTTAGAGTGTAACACATGACCTAATAACGTGCAATGTCAAAATGGTTGTCCATACGGTTGATGTTCTTCTCCAAGAAAAAAAAAAAAAAAAAAAAATGTAACTTAAGCTCTTCGGCCTGAATGTGTCATGAATCAAGGGTCTGTTGGAAAGCATTTGATTTATTTATTTGTTATTTTTTTTATTGTGAGTTTGAAGATATCGTAAAGCTTCTTGCTTAACCGTCTCGACGGAGAGTGGCCCTGAACTTTAGTTCATTTCCTGGTCATATTAAAAAAAAAAAAAAAAAAAAAAAAAGGTGGCGTTCCCACTGTGACACAGACAACATCAGATTGTCACCATCAGCGACAAAAGGAATCTCACTGCGGCGGTCTCGGAAAGCCGGACGCTTTATTTCTCTTGCTGCTGCTGCTGCTGCTGCTGCTGCTGCTGCTAGACTCGCTTCCTTTGCACGTGCATGCGATGCCTTGCCTTGCCTATCCAGATTGTTTGATATCCGGTCTCCTATATATATATATATATCTCTTTCTATATCCATATATATATCCATATATCCAGTACGTGTAGCTCCTGTAATTAGCTTTGAGTGTCCAAATGTATAGCCGTAGCCTGTAGAATAGTGCACTGTCGCTCTGGCCTTTACTTGTGACCCGTGTGTCTTGGGCTTCCCGTGACGTTTTCTTCGTAGCCGCAAAAAGCATGCTGACCTCGGCCTGGCGCTTTACTCCTCTCTACGCGCTCGACCTGACTTTCTCTTTCCTCCGTCTTCTTTCTTGCTTGAAGATCTGTCGCAGCTCTGAACGTAGCGTATTATATATCTACGCGTGTAGTCTCCTCCCCCCCTCCACCTCTCCCCCGTCTCCCCCGACTCCCCCCCCCCCCTCCCCCTCCACTCCCCAGCATGTCTTTCTGAAAGCTTTCTCTCTGCTCCGCGCCTGTAACGACCTTCTTCTCTCTTTCCTCTTCTGCTTTTTTTCCTGCCCTCTGGCAGCAGCGACGACGTAGCCTCGCGCTTTCCTCCGAACGCTTCTCTCTCTCTCTCTCTCTCTCCGGCCGGCCGGCCGCCCCGCCGTCGTCCGAGACGGCATGTTGACTCGTGTCACGGTGCCGAAGCGTCCCCGTTTTGGTTTTTTTTTTTTGTTTGTTTTGTCGTTGTTGTTGTTGTTGTTTTAAAACCGAAGGCCCCTTGACTCTATGGGATGTGTGAGAAATAAAAACAAGACGAATAATACAAAAAAAAAATAGACCCCGAGTTTCTTGCTCCCGAGAAATATCGTTTGTTTACGAGAACAATTTAAAAAGAAAAAAACAACCTAGTACGCAAAGTGCAGTTCATTTCACTGATTATGGTGCAATTTTGAATAATATATTCTGCCCACTGCTGTGCTCGCTTCTCAAACACTCATCTGTCCTCAACTGTATGTTACTCTTGGGAAAATAAGAAATAAATATGGTCAAAACAAAGACTACGTGAATGTGTCTTCTTTTTTATTTTTCGTCCTCAAAACTGCAGCTGTATGTATTTCAGAGCCACATTTGAACTTTCCACTGTAGGCAGGCCGGTCCACGGTTAATCCATAACGGTCTGATTGTAATTATTTGGGCTGACCGCGGTTATTTTGTATAATCGCTTCCATTCATCTCCAGAAAAACAGCTGGATGGAACTAACGTCATGTTTTCATCACTATTTCCACTGTTTGAGGTTTGACTCGAGCTCTTTTAATGACAGCTGTCAACGCCGGGCCTCCTGCTTCTGCTGCGTATTAATGGTACACGAGGGGAGAATTAGTGCCACCGTGATAACAAGTCTATTTTGATTGTTGGTACCTGTTGATTGTTGGTCAGTAATATCTCTGTACATTTCAGTAACAGATGTTTTTTTAAGTTGTTATTTAGGTCGTATCTGCCCTGTGAAATTTATGCTTGGAAAGCCTAAAAGAAACGTAATCATTATTTCTATTTTCCAATATTTCTCTTTACAAGGTGTATTTTTAAACTAGGATGAAGCTTATACTGTAATTTCATGTTGGCTTGAAGAGAAAGACAATTAAATCGCAATCGATGTATCGCGGCAGCCCCAAACTCTTGGTGCATAAAATAAAAGTTTTAAACATCATTTCTGCCTCATATATATATATATATATATATATATATATATATATATATATATATACCATAGTGAACAGAGAAAAAAGTTTAAAACTGTTACATAACTGGCAAAAAAAAGGTCCTTGAACAGTGAAGTGGGACATAAGTGGTACTTTCACTGCACTACGAGGTGCGGGACGGCTCGGCTGCACCAGCAGAGCATTGTTCAGGTTTATATAATCTTTTTCAGACTTGAAGATCATTATATAATGATGATGTCACGATGCAGCACGTGGACTTGGTTTAAAACCAGTGCCTATGGCAAGACTGCTAAATATAAAATAAGCTTGCAAATTTGATTTCTAATGTTTACTCAATATTTACACAAAAAAAAAAAAAATACTGAAGAAAGCAAGCAGAAATCTATTTAAATTTCCAAATTTAAGGACATTAAATACACATAAACACTCACAAAGATAATACCAAACAGTCATCGTAGATTGCAACCAGATTAAACCATACTAATCATGAGAAAGGGGGATTTTATATGACGCGACACCTTAGACGCAGACTTTATCAACGCCTCTGTAATAATTAATCATTATCACAGTTTAAAAAAAGAAACGAAAAATGAAGCATCCCATGCCACTTCAGAGAAAACTAATGATGCTGTTTATGAGCAGCATCATCCTCTCTCTAGATGGCACTGCTACCTCAGTTTTATGAGGAGGGAGCAACAGGAAGTGGGTCTTTACCTCCCACTCCGAACAGGCATGTCCTGCAAATGTGGCTGGAATTTTTCTGGCAAATAAAAAGGGTTTTTTCCCGGCGTTATCCCTATTAGTTGTTATTTCTTCTATATTTTCCTCTCGATCATTTCCGATTACAGCATCCTTTTTCAGTCCGAAGCAACGAAGCAACAATCCCCAAAACAATTCAAAAGAAGGTTCCCAGATGGTTTTCCTCTTCTCTACCACTCAAGATACGGAAAAGAAAAAAAGAAAACCACAGCGTGAGAATAATCGCCGTCTTGTCTGACAAATACTGAACCCGCAAACCAGACGGAGCATTGACCCTATTTGTTTATCTATGACACATAAAGGCCCCCCATCCCTCCCACCCCCCACGCCTGATAAGAAAAGAGAGACGTGTGATTTAAACAAAAACATCTGGGGAGAACACTCAGCTGGCTCGGATTGAGGGCACTCAGAGGAAATGAGATGGTTTTAACGTTACAAATATGACATGTAATCATTCAGTTGGTTAACCGTTTCCACACAGCAGTTTGATGAAGTGGACCCAGATGATCGATCTCCGACACCCGATCAATCCAAAACATGCAGATGAGTTACGGGGAGATTCTGCATCGCTGAAGACTTCAGCCTCGTTTCACTGTTGAACTTTCTGCAGACACATTTTTTTTGTTGCATTTATTCCAGTTGACAACAGCACCTAATGTTCTTCTTGTACTACGTTGCAGCATCTTCTTCTGTTACCTCTACCGCAACCAAAAGGTCATTCAGACTTCTGGAATATATTTACTTTATTTATTAAAAATAAAAAAATGTATGTTTAAAATTTCCCTCTTGTTTGCTTAAGTTGGGTGAGATGTGTCCAAGTTATTTATAAATCAGTTTGGAAAGCATTCATCAATACATATTTTAGATTACCGGTCTGAAGTAACATAAAGGGCAGTACCACATAAAAAATGAAAATAAAATACTTTTACTGCATTTTGCTGCACAAACTTCTGTATTTTATTTGATTTTTTTTTTTTATACCTAAATAGGATTTTTACATGCAGGCCTTTCGCTATATTGGTACTTTTTACTCAAGTAAAAGGATCTGAGTACTTCTTCCACCACTGTATATATTAAACATGTTGAGCATTTACGGCGTGAAATCCTGAATTTTAAAAGGAATATTGAGCAGAAACCTGCAGCAGCTAATGGCTACGAGATGATTTCAACACAGTTTCACCTCCACCTGTGTACAGGTAAACACTAGCTCGTAGCAGTAGCTTGTGCTATTGGAAATGTATTCATTTCTTATTATTATTTCTAATTATTTAATTAAAAATATATTGTATAATGTAATTTCACACAATATAAACGTTTATTTGTGGCCCACGGCCCTCGATCCAAATGTAATTTTGGGCTCTCAATCCTAATTGTGCTAAAATAAACCAAATACTAAATTTCACTTAATAACGGAGTACTTTTCAAACCCCGAGTTATAAAACTCTGGGTTTTATTTGATGTCTTCCACGAAGAAAGACATCAAATAAAAATCGACAAATTAGACAATCAATTGAAAAGCATCATCAAATAGGATTTTTATGATAAGACAGTCAATCTTAATTAAAGTTTTATATAAAATGCACCGCGGTTAAAGTAAAACGTAGTTTTAAAGCCATTGTGTGAGCGTCCCCAGCTCACAGCCCACACGGGGAGTTTTACCATCCAACGCGCTTCCTGCTGAGCCACACACACACACACACGCAGACAAAATGACTTGTCAGCTCGTTTGCCATTAATTATCATCAAAGAATTACCTATGTGTGCTCTTGACATCACATTTTGGATTCCTGGTTTCATGAGATTTCCAAATTAATTTCAATAAACCTTGACAAGCTGCCTCTGTAGATTCTCTGCTGCTGATATCTCCCTGACAGGCAGCTCGGTCTTCCACTCAGCCCAAAATCCTCGATGCCTTTACGGACTCTAAATTAGCTCAAAAGAACGAAGATTAAACGACCGGGTCTGGCATTTCTCATGGCTTTTTTTTTTTTTTTTTTTTAACCCCACACGGGTTCCTCCGTCACAGTGATCGGAGATGTTCCCCATGCGAGCAGTTCATCACAGGCCTCGCGAGGATGATCTGGCGGCGGCCCTCGACCATGTGTGTGTGTGTGTGTGTGTGTGTGTGTGTGTGTGTGTGTGTGTGTGTGTGTGTGTGTGTGTGTGTGTGTGTGTGTGTGTGTGTGTGGGTTGGTATCGCAAGCCTTGTAAATCCGACAAGCATAAAACGTCGTTATACAAAGAAGAGGAGAGCTGCTCGCTCTAAAGACAGGTTGCAGATAGAAGAAATGTTGCAAACATGTCATAAAGTTGAAGTCCTTTTTCCTCAAAACGTGGTTGCGATTTACGAGCAAACCGGCAGATGGTAAAATCAGGGTGGCTGGTTTGAAAGAGACTCAACAAAGCTCTTTGACAGAAAGGCAAAGAGGATTCTCCGGCTCCAATAAACCACTGAAGTCTTTCCTGAAAACAAACCGCGCGCGTGTGTGTGTGTGTGTGTGTGTGTGTGTGTGTGTGTGTGTGTGTGTGTACGATGACTAAGCCGAGCCAGATGTCGGTGGCCGCTGCAGTTGCTGGCGTTCACCTTGCTGTCTTCTGAACTCTCAACCCAGAAGCTGCTGGGTCATCCGTTAGTGTTTAGTTTCACTCAGATGCTGCTCAGCCTTAAAGGAAGAAGCCGGACGCTTGGTTGACGGCGGAAGAAGTCAACCAGGTGTGCGTTTTGTTTCTCGGCGTGTCGTGTTATCTACCAGATCGAGAAGTTTTTAGGTCAGAGGTCGGAAGTCGATTTAAAAAAAAAAAAAAATTTCAGTTTTCAAACAAATGAATCACCTTTTCAGCAGCAAACACGACGGATCGACGAAGAGAAACAATATGTGAGCATCGTCAGCGTCACAGTCAGATCAGTCTGGGACAATAAGCAGTATTTATTATGTCAAATAGCAAGACTTGCTAAATTAATCACGCCCTGTTATTAACCATTTCCTCCAAAAACTAGTAGCCGGGAGTCGACGTCACCTCAGAGTTCGAAACTTGTGTGCATGAAAAGGACTTAATAAAAGTACTTTTTCATGAACAATGCATCAAATAACCACGTATAGTATGATCACTTGTGGTGACAAAACCAAAGAGAAGTTATCACAGAGTCCAAAGCGTGTCAGTGTCACGTTTTGCCTCTCCGAGGCGTGAAAAGTACACGCGGGCGACGACTGGGGTTGAAGGTCACGAAACAAAGTACAAATACGGAGGAAGTTCAGCGCTGGTTGGCTGAAAAAAAAAAAAAAAAAAAAAAATGTGGGACTTTCATTCAAGAGACCAACTTAAGCTCTAACTTGTGGGAGAGAAATGGAGATTTCGTTTAAGGAAACAAGTACCGTTACTTGCATAATGTAATGTAATTAAAACTGCAAGCAGTGATATGCGGGCACTCGCAGCTTCACGTCGGGGATCCGGCGGGTCGGGGCCGCCGGATCCCCGACGTGCAGCACGCGAGGGTCGGCATATTCCCACTTGCAGTTTTCTTTTTTTCTCGATCTTGTTCCTTATTCTTCTTTAAAAAAAAAAAATAAAATAAATGCTTTTTTTTTGGCGGCTTTAACATCTTCAAAAACTCATGAAACTTGGTGCATGACATGAGGTTTGAAGCATCGTTTGACCTTAAACATCAACTTCCTGTGTGACGGTGAAACTTCAAATTTGGCCGCATCGCCATATGCGCATGACTTTTCTTTGAATATTTTGGACGACATACTTTGGATATTTTGGATGACTTTTCATGAGTATTTGGAGTATGACCTTTTTCTGAACTGAGTTTATGCCTCAAGTTACATCTCTGTGAGGCAACTGTTCTAACACCACTATATCATGTCCGTAGATATACGTAGATATACGTATAATGTAGAAATATGAAAGAAAAAAAAAAGTCACTTTTGGACTTTTTTTTATTTTTGTATTGTTGGGTATTAGTATGACTGCACATAGAAACCTGAACGGCTTACCCTTACAGGGACTCACCCTCTGTGAACCATGAACCTTGCATGTTACCTCGGCGGGTAAACCGTGAACCTGTTGTGTTGTTACCTCGGCGGGTAAACCGTGAACCTTTGGTGTTGTTACCTCGGCGGGTAAACCGTGAACTGTGTGTTACCTCGGCGGGTAAACCGTGAACCTTTCGTGTTGTTACCTCGGCGGGTAAACCGTGAACCTTTTGTGTTGTTACCTCGGCGGGTAAACCGTGAACTGTGTGTGTTACCTCGGCGGGGCTCGAACCCGTGTCTTCATGAGGTCGTTTCCAGTTCGGGGTCGGCGTCGTAGACCGCTGGACTATCTTCGGCGCCAGAGGACAAGTCGCGGCAGGAGAAAAAGTTTCACGGAGTTCACTCAGAGCTTCCAGTGACTCAACCGACAGTCTGGTTAACTCAACAGGTAAAAGATTCTACTTCACCAAGTTGCTATTAATGGTTCAGATTCCACCTGTTGATGGTGATTCAACTTTTAGTGACGTTGAAACGTTTGGAGAAATTGAAAAAGTTTTGCGTATACTACACATTACAGGAAGATATTTAATATCACTGCAGACCCCCATGAAAACATATATAGTTACTATCCACAGAATGTCTGCGGCAATTTTGGTCGCATTTGAATGCATATTTATGGTCGGTGGAGTTATAGGTTGCAGTGAGCCAAAGATTTGTCACAATGCTGTCTAACTCCTGGGAAGATTAGTGGCGCAGTGGTTAGGACTGCTGCCTCTTAGCCAAAAGGTTTGGGGTTTGATCCCCCTTTGTCATGACTTAAAAAAATTAATAAATCATAAGTCATTTTTGACCATAGCATGACTTTTGGGTCACTTTTTGGCCGCATTGCCACGGGCACACCGATCGACGAAAAAAAATTATTTTGATAACTTTTAATTCCAAACATTTGAAAGAATATTTGTGGTGCAGTGGTTAGCACTGTTGCCTCTTAGTAAAAGGTTTGGGGGTTGAATTCCCCCTTCTGTAATGATTAATTTTTTAAAATCATACCATAGCATGTCATCCAAATTATGAAAAATAAGTCATACTACAGCAAAAAGTGACCTAAAAGTCATTTTTGAGTCACTTTTTGGACGCGCTATAGTATGACTTTTATATCATATTTTGGCCACCACGCCACGGGCACATCGATCGACGGAAACGAATTCTTATGATAACTTTTAATCCCAAACATGTTAAGAGGGCACCGACTCAATTTCAAGTCGGTCCGACAAAATCCCTAGGAGGAGTTCGCTAAAGTACAACATGTGCGAATCGGCAAAAATGGCGATTAAATTCAAAATGGCAGACTTCCCGTCGAGGTGACGTAATGGTGCGATGTAACTTTTTCATACGCGTCCCACCGGATTTCGTGAATGTAGGTGAATGTAGCCGCCGGGGCATCTCTTTAGGGGGGCGCTGGCGAGCCATTTGGCCACGCCCACTCGCGACTCCACCAGAATACGAAATTGATTGTTAGTTGGGTTCCAGATTGTGAATGCTTCTGAATACATGCGGCGCTCCCGTCTTGTTTTCTGCTCGGCTGTTGAGCTCCACTTCTCCAGTCAGAGCCGGTCGTATTCATTAGCTTCTCTGACCCCGCGGTGCACCTCGCCTGCTACCTAAACATGCACACGCACACGCACACACACACACACACACACACACACACCGCGCCGCTAAATTTATTGTGGTATATGCAGAGTCATTTGTATGGATGCATTCAGTGAGATAGTTAATCTGTAAGCGCCTGCCGGAGAAAGCAATTAACCTCACGGACCACCGGGGAGTTGATATGAGTGAGAGAGCATCTCTCTGCCGTTTAAATATACACCAGAGGGGCTCATACGCTCACATTCAGCCAACCTATTATTCATCATCAGCGCTTTAAACGGCCTCTTCATGAAGACAGCAAGACAGGCCTCTCTCTCCCTTTTCCATATAGGCGAACATGTGCATCTTCTACACACACACACACACACACACACACACACACACACACACACACACACACACACACACACACACACACACACAGGTATTTATTTCCACACCCAGGCTGACTGATCCCCACGGCTCCAGAGTTGTGGATTGCCCTTGACGCAGAAATGATTAAGGTCAACTAAAGAACAAGAAAATTAAATGCTGCATTCCTGGTGATCAGGGAATTTACCGGACACCGGAGGAAACTATGCAGAGTCCTTGCCAAGTCTGGAAAAAGGGAGATAGAAAATGTCCGGCTTGATTATTTTCAGTGCCACTATATGTTTTCGCCTCCCTTTTGCTATACTATAAAAAAAAAAAAAAAACCTGTGATACATTTTCCTCTGTTCAGGAACATTCAAAATATATATATTTGAACTTTTTCCTGTTTGTTAGACCAAGAAACTTGTTTCACAGGCTGTTCAATATGAATCTCACTGTGTGTTTGTGGCTGCTGACCTGCCAGCTCGTTCCCTCACGCATCAGTAAGCTCTCTAATGAGGAGAGAAACACCGGCGCAGATGGACGAAGGAGGGGAGGATGTGGCGACAGATGAGTGGATGCGGCAAAAAAAAAAAAAAAAAAAAAAAAAGGGAGATGATGGAGAATTCGTGATGAAACGAAGACAACCGGCTTGGAGAGGTACGGATGTATCCCGGTGCGCAGGCACTTTAAAGTACGTCACGGGCCGGACCTTTTGTTGGACAAACTCTCAGAGGCAGCGCAAGCGGACGTAATGTCGGAATTTGATTTAATCCTCAGTGTTGTAAGACTGGAGGACGTTACTCAGTCCAGACTGCATTAATGTCTTAACAACTTATTTAATGGTTTGCAGTGCCACTGCAATCCATTAAATAGTGATTAAATAAGTTGTTAAATACTTCTGTAGAGATGTTAATGGTTCCCAGAGGAAAGAAAAAATCCCACTGAGCCGGTGAGCCGCTGATCTCTCATCGAGGCGACCAACAGGTCAAAATTTCACTTTAAAATATGGCCACATGCTGATTGGATTGGAACATTTTGTGACATTAATACCTAGATGATAAATCTTTTGTGCATTATGCAGTAGACACAGTTAAGTTCACCTCAGGATAATTTAAAGTCTGGTGATTCTCTAACTTTTCATTTAACACCATCAACAGGTCAAATTTTGACTTTAATACTTTGTTTTTATTGCTAATGGCAAAGTGTGCTTGTACCTGTATGTAAAACTAACGTGCTCAATCCCACAGAACTGCTGCCATTGACTTGATTACAGTCATTCAAATTTTCATTTTCATCCATGACCATAATCTTCTTGAGTTTAGTTACTGTCGTCGCCTCGATCACCTACAGGCCCTCCAATGACTTTTGTCTCATTAAAATTTTATTCATATAGCGCTAAATCACAACACAAGTTATTTCAAGGCAGTGAACATACTAAAGTCATTAAAACAGAACCGTACAACATTATAGAGAGAAATCAAACAATTCAACAAGTCCCAAATTAAGCTATAGCTAGAAGGAAAAAAAACTCCCCTTTAAGAGGAAGAAGCTTCCAACAGCGGAGGGGAAAACTCCCTTCGAACAGGACGAAACCTCTGATAGATCCAGGCTCAGAGGTGGGCGGCCGTCTGCTTCCCCCGGAGCATTTTGAAGGAAGCCACTGTGTACAGTAAAATCTTTCTCAACTCCAGTTTAAAAGCTCTCAGAGCAAACATCAACCGGGAGCTCACGAGCTGAATGATGTAGCCTCATACTTTTAACTTAAACACGGCATCTCTTCCATTCAGGCACAAATTGCACCATTTAGTTTCCTCTCTAGAGGATTTTATCCACTTAAAAGTCATCCAACTCGTCAGTGTAGACGGATGGAAGTTTCTGGCAAAACAGAAAGATGAGAACTTTGATTTAAACGTGGCCAGGGCAATAAAAAAAAACGTGTTATAAAGTGAGCAGTTGTTGGAAGTGTTTTTCTGGGTTATGATTCATGTTGGAGGCAAAAACCTCGAAAATGGAGAGAATTCAGTGTCCGCAATAGAAATAATTCCCATTTTTAGCATTTGGATGTGATTAATTCTCAGAACAAACCAATGATCTGGATTAAAAAAAAAAAGACCAACAACACGTTCACAAAATTTCTTCACAGTTCATAAATCCACTGTAGCGCACGGCTGTAAAACACTCATGGTTTTGCAGCATCAAACCTGACCACATGGTCTAAACATTTCCCTGTAGACAAGAGACCTCGGCTCTTACAGAAACATCCGCTTCTGATTAAAGCGAGCCTGTCTCCGGCTTTACCCTTTTTCCGAGCCGACGTCGGAGCAGACTGGGGCCAGGTTTGTGTTAGGAGGGTGTTCACCTCGACCGCAAATCACAGCGGCTGATGTGTCCATTAAAAATTACACCATGTTGTATTTGGTTCCGCAAACACAAACAAATGACGTCGATACACACTCAGAGTATCGAGTTAAATGCTTTCTGAACATAAAAGGAGTAATAGTAGACTGTGGCGGAAGGTTCAGTTGCTGAAAGAGTTGTGTTCGAGTAACTCGCATGCCATCGGCTGCTTAAGGGAACTCCAAACACAAAAAACCCTCAGAAAGCAAATAAACTCACAACAGATGCATTGCGGTGATGAATGATGTCTTTTTGCTTTGCCACAGATACACTTGGCATGCGAGTCTGCAGCCCATCCAAATGCACGGCACCTCCGGTACTGTTGAAATTACAACATTTAGGAATTGAATTGCTGAATTTGGAAATTCTTTTGGTTGATTAGTTTA
This sequence comes from Brachyistius frenatus, assembly GCF_029030835.1. Lineage (NCBI taxonomy): Eukaryota > Metazoa > Chordata > Actinopteri > Embiotocidae > Brachyistius > Brachyistius frenatus. The sequence continues at coordinate 3,118,306 of NW_027210620.1, read as the reverse complement.
CTGCGACCGTGGCGTCCGATCTCAGTCCAACGATCGTAACATGTGTTTTTCAGTTTCCCCTCAGATTTGATACCATCTTTCCTCTCGTTGTTCCACTGTGCAGACAAAAACGTGACTGTACTGACTTAGGAGGAAAGATGACCCGACACGAAGTCAGGAACAAGCCAATAAACATATAGTGGAGCATTTAGCAGTGAAAGTATCACAGATGAAAAGGAGATAAAAAAAAAACACACAAAAAAAGGGGGGGGGGGTGAACATAAACATGACCCCAAATGAATGCTACTGCAGACATCTGCTGGATGTTTGAGAACATGTGGAGTTATTCCTATGTTCCCAGGGTCATGACACATGCTGGTCACATGACAAATGGTCCGACGGTTCATCCGAAGGGTCCTGTGTTCCCCAATGCGATCAAGCGTTTGTCATCTGTCGCTGGTCATACACGTCTGCAACTATTATATATACGGTGTTAAGAGTTACTGATAGACTTTCTATTGGCTGGAGCCAAGTTAGACGTTTCCCCTCTTTCAAGCTGTTGTGCTAAAATAAACTAACCAGCTACAGATTATCATCGAACTCTCCTCCAGAAGGTGGATGGATGTATTTCCCGAAATATCAAACTATCGCTTCAAAGGCCGTAATAATATCATATAAAAAGGTTTGTTTCATTCAGTATGCACTTTAAATATATGCAGGGATGGAAGGATATACATATTAAATGACTCGTACACGTAATGCAAAAGTAGGCATGCCAACGTGTGTGAAACATAGGATCTTGGGAACATATGACGTTGGTCCTACTTTGGGAAAATTAGACTTTAGGAACATAGGTTCTTAGGAACATAGGATCTTAGGAACATAGGATCTTGGGAACAGGATCTTAGGAACATAGGATCTTAGGAACATAGGATCTTAGGAACAGGATCTTAGGAACATAGGATCTTAGGAACAGGATCTTAGGAACAGGATCTTAGGAACATAGGATCTTAGGAACATAGGATCTTAGGAACAGGATCTTAGGAACAGGATCTTAGGAACATAGGATCTTAGGAACAGGATCTTAGGAACATAGGATCTTAGGAACATAGGATCTAAGGAACAGGATCTTAGGAACAGGATCTTAGGAACAGGATCTTAGGAACATAGGATCTTAGAACAGGATCTTAGGAACATAGGATCTTAGGAACATAGGATCTTAGGAACATAGGATCTTAGGAACATAGGTACCTGGGAACATACGACCTTGCAAAAAAGTCCTGCAAAAAAAAAAATCTGTAACTGCAGGTAAGAAGTGACGAAATTAGTCCAAATTGAGCAACATGCCCAGCTTCAACGAATTGATTCACAATTCTGACTGATTTCAGTTGTCTGTGGATGATCAGTGTCTTTTGGATCTTGTACTCTTTTACTTTTTTAGCTTGAGTGAACATCGGCTGTGGTGTATGGACGGAGGTGTGGGTAGTTCCTCAACTATCGGCAGGTGCAATTAGAAAACGAGTTTAAAAAAGTTGCCCGAAGGTAGCCAGACTTCATATTTCAGAGTGCCACCATTATTTATCACCTCAGTGCATTCGATCGCACAACAATCAGACTGCCGTCTCCCACAGTACAAACCCCGGATAAATGTCAGTCCATATCCATTCGAGAGGAAAAAAAAAATCTGCCTCTCTACAATAGGCGATCGACTTAGCAGCTTCCCCAGCTAATCACCATCTCTGTCTGTCTGCAGTTAGAGGCCGACAGGTACCATAAAGTAGGCTTATCGGAGCTCTCTTTTTTTTTTCTTAGCTGCTGGCGATGGGGTTGATGAGAGTAGAATTTGTCAGCAAGACAATAAAAACTAAAAGAACGCTAATTAAAAAGGCTAACTCGGTGCAAAGATGAACTAAAGGAAGCACTGAGGGGAACAATGGCTTCATCTCTGGAGGCCCTTCAATGCTAATAAAATCAATTGATCCACTGTTAATTGAGAAAATACTGACGAGAGGAGATTTAAAGGGAAAGTTTTCTGCGCGCGCACACACACACACACACACACACACACACACACATCCCCCTCCTTTGTTTTTCTTTCTTTCCTGTTCTGTTTTTCTGTCCCCGTTCCTCTCGCTCTCTCTCTCTGATGTCTCTGAAAGTCTTCATGTGCTGAGGGTCTCATTTGATCTACAGCGTCAGACATCTGGAGCAATGCTCCGCTGAAACACCTGTTTCCAATTCAGGCAACCGACAGAAACATTTGATTGTTTCTTGCAACCAGACTTCTTTTTTTTTTTTTCCCCTCCTTTACTCTCTCTCTCTCGCTCTCTCTCCGTTTCATTTGTTATGTTTTAAGCCAAATAACAGCTCTTCTACGGGTAATAGATGGGAGAATAATTTGAACTTGATTAAGACCAATTGTGAGGAAAATGCGGCGTATGATTTTCCAAGTATTATGTCTGCAATTTTGGCACCTTTGATGCTGAATAAAGCTCCTTTGAAATAGGTTCAGCATGCTCGAGTTTGAAGTGTCTGAACGTTAAACCTTTACCCTTCAATTTTATGGAAAAAATAAATAAAAATGTCCGTTCAAGGCGAAATGTTGACTGTCGTGATAGGCGAGTCCGACATAAAATCACTGTCAGGGTACTGGAAATGAGGTCACATGCGAGGTCAAATGATGTGGATCAACAGGAATCCTTTAGGTGCTAAAAAATATATATATCATCCAATAACACTGTGACATATCCTTCAGGCCTGTTGTGGATTAACTATGGGACCGTTAGGCCCAGTTTTCCAGCCTAAAGTCGATGTTTCGTTTGGAGTCAAACCAACAAGGGAACTTTTGTTTTTCCAAGGGAAAGTGAAATTCCTTTTCTGGCAAAATACAGGTATATTTTATTTGGTGTTGAAGAGGAGTACAAACACTGATGCTCCACAACGACGTGCGCAGGGAGCCAAACAAGCACCCAAAAAACATCACTGAAGCGCAATGAAGTGAGAACGAAGCTGGAGAATTTCAGCGCCGGCTTCGCTGCCAACTCTCCGAAACACTTAATTATGCCTAATTGTTCGGAGGACAGAACACACACAGAGGCAATTAGGAGCGCTATGCATGGGCAGCTCTTCACAGGGAAACAGCGTTCAGGCAAAAGAATAACAAAGTATGATGTTTGCACATTCCATAACACGACGCTAAACTATATGTGTGCAAATAAACACATGTTCGAGGCTATCGCCGCACGTATTCGAATGTCAACACTGTCCGCTCGGCGCTTTTATCGTATACTTTACATACGTTTTTTTTTTTTCCTCCTCGATTCGCTCACGTCTGACAAACGTATTCTATAGTGGAATTCCCCCCCCCCCAAAAAAAAAAATCCTGTTTCGTAAAATAAATATCACCAAAAACATCAAATGTCAAAATACCTGCTCGTTTAAAGGTTACTACATTACATTAATGAACAGGTCTTTTATGATAAATTCGTCTGAACATTACAGGACTACTTTGAAATTTTGGGAAATACGACATGTTTCTGCTGGAGGTTAGAAGACTGATAGCTCTGTCATACCTGTGTGGTCATTATGAAGACTGGAAACAGCTGGCTCGGCTCTGTCCACTGGTTATACAAATTTCACCCACCAGCACTTTGACAGCTCAACGGTTTACAAGTTATATCTTGTGCTTTGTGAGAGGTTGTTTCTTGTCTCTGAGCATTTGCCAGGCGACTAAGTGGAGACCAGGAAGTTACTATAGTCAAAGCTAAAAAAAAAAAAAAATAGTCTTGCACATACCCTCAAGCTCGCGGTACGAGTCTATTTTCTTTCGACCCTCACCTGATTTGACTGTTATCAGACTATTAAATAGATGGTTATGCATCTTTTGCCAAATATGTCAACAAGTAGGGGGGAAAAAATGAACATATTTGTCAGCTAGAAGGTTACAGTAAGTGTGAATAGGGCAGGTTGGAGATGTGAATGGATGAAACCACAGACTGTAATTAACAGTGGACGTAGCTTCCGGGTCTGAAAAAACTGCAATACCGCCGAGCGCCAGAAGGGGCTGGCTCCAAAAAGCCTCCGGCTCCGTAGACTCCCATTCAAAACCTCCCTCATGAAATGCAAAGTCATAAAAAATTTTTCCACATGTTATCATAGTGTTGTTAAGTAAAGCCCTTCTTTCTTTCTTTTTTAGTTTTCTGGCGGTCCATCTGAAAATAATGGTCAAAATGTGGTCGCTTCTGGCTCCAACCCGCTCCCAGCGAGCGAGACGGCCGACGGCCAAAATCCGAACTCGCGGCCTGATAACGTCCGTCCCCGAACAAACGGAGACGTCACTGTTGGTTGCCGCTTGGATCAAATACAAATACAGTCGACGTTGACCTTTTTAAAGTAACCGACGTTGTGTTTTTATTTAAAGTAACAAAGCGTTGTTGTTGTTTTTTCGAAGCCTGACCAAGAAGTTTTGGTTCCTAAACCTAACCAAACCGTGTCACAACATTAATCACGTGTTTATCATTGTTACCGTGGCGATCAAGCCTTTGTCGTCTGTCGCTGGTCATACACGTCTGCAACTATTAAATATACGGTGTTCGAGTTTCTATTGGCTGGAGCCAAGTTAGACGTTCCCCCTCTTCCAAGCTGTTGTGCTAAAATAAACTAACCAGCTACAGATTATCATCGAACTCTCCTCCAGAAGGTGGATGGATGTATTTCCCGAAATATCAAACTATCGCTTCAAAGGCCGTAATAATATCATATAAAAAGGTTTGTTTCATACAGTATGCACTTTAAATATATGCAGGGATGGAAGGATATACATATTAAATGACTCGTAATGCAAAAGTAGGCATGCCAACACGTGTGTACATACGCACATACATACATGGGCACCACTGCACACGCATGTACACACACACACTCGCGCACACACACACACACACACGCACACACACACACACACACACACACACACACACACACACAGATGTAGAATTGGTCGCTGCTCAACCAGCCGAAGTACTTCAAGCGAACGCAGTACTTAAGTTTTCTCCACAAACATTTCACAATAAAAGTCTGAACAGTTGAAGAAATATACATTAAAAACAATAACGTGACAGAACATGTGGAATAGATGACGATGTTTCTCTTTCATCAACCAGTGTTCTCATTTGATTTGGTAAATGTTGAATCTGCTCTGCAATTCAAAACTGTGCAAAACCGTCTTTCTTTTCTTTTTTTTTAACAAAAATGTACTGATGACAAAGATGTCCGATGCCGCCTCTGTTCGGATCACACCGCCACCCAGAGAATGGAAATGTTCGTGCCGCCCTCGTGTGTGATCTGGTTAACTCGTCCGCGGATGCAGTCCAGGGTGACGTACAGAGCTGTGCCGTTCTGGACCTGAAACGAGGCTCTCAGTCCTATGCTGGCCCACTCGCTGCCTTCGGGCATCGATCCAGACACCTGCTGAGCCACAGGACCCGCCTGCCCGCCCTGACCCGCCGCCCGCTGCAGAGTCACCTTAACTATGTTACAGGAGTGGATGAGCTTGAGGTTGAGGGCCACGTTCGCCGTCCCCTTCTCGTGGAACATGAAGTTCTTCCGGCCGTTCGGTTCCCCCGAGCGGGCCAAGCGGACCTGCGGCGCGTCCGGACCGATCTGCTGGAACGACAGCGGCTTGTTCCTCACCGCGCCGAAGGGAAGCCCGGTCTTGGACACGGTGGCCGTCAGGGCTGACGCCGCGGCCGAGGGGATCCAGATGAGGCTCAACATGCTGATCCCGGTGCTGTCCCCGAAGTAGCGGATGTTGCACTGGGACGGGGACGTGATCTCGAAGCTGAGCGTGTCGCCGCCGTCCACGCTCACGGCGCCGGAGAGGGTGATGGAGGTGTCCCTGTAGTTAACGCCCGCCTTGAACGCCTGCGTGGCCTCCTGGCCGGTGCCGTTGCGGTTGGTGTAGGCGATCAGGGAGAAGCCCTCTCGGACGCAGGTGTGACCCATGGAGTAAAGCGCCTGCTGCAGGACGAACTTCACCACGCCGCTCTCCGTGAAGCGCACCCCGCGACTGTCGTGAGTCAGGCCGACCATGTAGGCGTCGGACACCGAGGTCATGCGGAAAGTCGGGCGGTAGCTGGTCTGGTAGTGCGCCAGCAGCGACATCTGGGCCGTCATGGCGACGGCGCCCGTGTCGTGGGACAGCCAGAGGACACTCAGAGAGGGAGCGGAGACGTCGTAGACGTGAAGGTCCTTGCTCTGGTTGCAGTGTTGGTTTGGGCTCTTCAGCAGCAGCGTGAAGGTGTGGTTGGGCTCCACCTCCACCCCGCTGCTCACGCTGACCCCCTGGAAGTACTTCCCGTCCGGCTGTTCGATGCGGACGCCGCTGAGGTCGCGGCCCTCCTCCTCCTGGCTGCCGTTGAGCCTCATGCCCACCTGGAGGAAGTTCCTGCAGCTGTGCTTTATGGCAAAGTTGTGATCCAGCCACACCAGGCCGTGCTGCAGGAAGGTCACCTGCCCCGCCTCGTTGGACAGCAGCTCGCTGCCCTCCTTGCCTCGTATGTTCAGCTGGAGGCCGGGGAAGACGTGGGCGCCGGACGCCCTGGCGGGCGGGACGGCCACGCTCGCCGCCCAGGACTGCGAGAGCCGGCTCTCCGAGAGCTGACCGCAGACGGCGTCGCCGGCAGCTGAGCAGGCGGCAGCGACGTGTTCTCCGTCGCAGTCGGAGCAGGCCTGACACTCCTGCAGCTCCTGGTTGTAGAAGTAGTCGCGACCGCACAGGCCCATCGCCCCCTCCCTCTCGGAGACTCCCAGACACCTGAATCCTCCTACAAAATGAAAGACAGAAACGGGCTCAGACAGCTGCACAGACAAACAACGCTTCAGCTTCCTCTGGCTTCAGTAAACTCCTAGAGACATTTTCGAAAATAAGAAATAACTTTGACTCATTAATTTGCAGCTATGAGTGGTGAACTCACCTGGTGTATTGAGACACTTCACTCGCTCCCCGCAAATGTTTGGTAATTCAAGGCATTCGTCTCTGTCCTGCAATTCATACAAATTTAAATCATCGTCAAGAAGACATTTAGAATATTAATAATGGGTTTATATTGATACTCTTTGACTCTTTGCCTTGGCTTGGATTTTTGTTCTAATGAGATCATCTGGGCCCAGTAGTGTAAACATTTTCCCCTCCAAATCAGCTTTTCTTATGTTTGCTGACAGATGCTGGACAACCAGCACGTGAAACCTCAACTACCAGCCGAAACCCCCTTCACACACTTTAGTTGGCCGCGGGTCGGACCGTATACCTGGCACATTCGGTCCGCCGTCGGGGAGCACTGCGAGATCAGGAAGAAGCCTGGTGGACACATGGTGCACTTCTCACACCGCGGCGGGTCCCTCTGGAAATCACAATACTCCGCCGATCCGCAGGGCGACGAGCACCCCGGCAGAGGCTGAGGAAAACGAGCCTCCCCGGCCACGTCCATCACCTTGGAGTCGACGTCCACTTTGTGGACGGCGTAGGACTTCTGCAGGTGGCTGCGCGCCTGGCTCTGCAGCCCCGCCAGGTGGCTCTCGAAGTAGCTCTGCAGCTCGCCCTGCAGGCCCTGGAAGGAGACCTGCTTGACGGTGTCGGACAGGAGGCCGTACTGGGCCTTCACCACGTCCATCTGCTCGTACATGCGCCGCTGCTGGTCCAGGATCTCGCGCTGCTGCGACAGGAGGGCCTCCTGTTGGTCGGCGAGCTTCTGCTGCAGGTCGCGGATGACGACCTGCTGAGCGCGCAGGGCCTCCACCAGCTTCTCCTGCCCCTTGGCCAGCTGGAGGTGCAAGATGAGGGCGTCCTCTGAGGGAACTTCATTCTCCCCTGAGGCGAAGTTAATACAGAATTAGTGAGGACGCTGATTTCACACCATTAAGTCGGATAGAGAAGTAGGATTTCTGCTAACAATGCCGGCACGAGGTGTGAACACCCAGTGACCCCATTTGCTTAGTGTACTGAAAGTTTCCTATATGGAACCACATCAAAGCACTCCACATTTTCTGGACAATTGACTCTCAAACATTTTTCCAGTCCAGCTGCTCGAGTTGCTCTGCAGGTCCCATTTCTTTGGCTGAAGGTCAACAACAACAAAATATCCCCCTTTTGCTGAGCACTTGTGGGGGAAGGAGGGGGGAATGGCTTAAAGTAAAAAAAAATAATTAAATAATTCATCAACTTTTTCACAATTGTTACAACTATGCAGTTTAATTGTTATTATTGTTTTGCATGCAGGCATTTGGAGATATTTAATTATCTACAACCTAAAAACACAGCGTCCTTAGTTTGGTCTAAATGTTGGATGAAGATGCTGATGGAGATAGCAGACCTGGCTTGATGTCACATGTGAGCTGGACACCCAAAGGAGCGCCGCCAAGTTCGGACGACGGATATCCAAACTCCGGGAAATCTCCCAGGAACTGCGCGGCTCTGTCGGACAGATGAACGGGAGGAAGCTGGCTCTCCTCGGACCCGGCCAGACATCCCTCTCCCACACAGGGCTTCGCCCGAGCTTTTGGCCGTATCCTCGGCGGCAGTCTGCACTCGATCCCTTTACAGTCTCGGGTGTCGTTGGTGGGCTGAAATTGTTTCACAATAAGAGGAGCGCAGTCCCTGTCGGCGCATCTTGCAGGTAAAACTTCGGGCGCTCTCATCCGCGTGCCGCCGCCGCCGTCGCCGCCGTGCCGCCCGCGGAGGAGCCCGATGGGCGGGTTCGCTTCCGACGCCGCTCTTGGAGAGCTCTGGTACGCGCGGTGCTGGCCGGCGGCGGTCTGCGCCGATTTCCCCTGCGCGGTCGGGTTAAACTGCCGCGGGAGTCTGGAGGATCTGCTGCCCGGACAGTGCGCTCCGGTGCACGGTCTCGGATCGCCGGTGTCCCCGCCGTGGCAGTGCGTCCCCCGGCAAATCTCCGCCACAGCCTGCGCCGCGTTGTGCGGGGATACCCAGGAGAGCAGCAGCAACAACAACAACAGCACCGACGCTCTTAAAACCATTTTGAGTCTAATTATAGCTCCCTGCAAGAGAAGAGAGAAAAAAAAAAAAATAAAAACGCGAGGTAAAATTTGGATTTCCAAATGAAAAATCCGGAAACAAATCCCCCCCCCCCTCCTTCTCAAACTGTTCCTATTCCACAGTCCCTCACTGATCGTCTCTCTCCCACCTGAAAACAAACTTCATCACACTTGCCACGGAGACTCCTGACAGCACATTACCTTCAGCTCCGGGCTCCGGTGAGACTGGCTTCCCCGACTGTCAGTAAGGAATAAAAACATTAGACGCACGCATTACTGCCGGCTCTCTCCACGCCTGACCCGCTCTGAGGGCTCCTGCACTACAATGTCAGTATGTGGCATTCCTAAGACTTAATTAGCATCAGGTTTCCCCCGGCCACAAATTAACCCTTCAGCCTCCCCTGTTCCCTGTTGCATGAATTCTCCTTTGATTTGAAGAAGAAGAAGAAGAAGAAGAAAAAGGTTAAATAACAGTCTTGACGCTTACAAATTTGAAATGTAACGTTTTATTTTCACGGCAAATGAAAGACAACAGAGATTTTTTTTTTTTTTTTCTGGCAGCGTCATGTTCTCCTGAACATTTTTAAATGTTGGTAATCTCTCTCTCGATGACTGTCACTTTTCATTTTGCTCACTGTTGACTTTTCCACGACCCCGTGGCCATCCAAGTTGCAAAAAAAAAAAAAGAAAAGAAAGAGTGGCAGTGCTTTTTGTTCCGCACATCCTGAATGTTGAGACAGCTGCTGGTCCTCAACCCCGGCGTCCTTCATGTTATACTGGCCTTGTCAACACCGAGCACCCCCACACCCCACCTTTTTTTTTTTTTTTTTTTTTTTGGTACAGACAAAGCCAGCAGGAGGTCAAACTTTTGTCGAAGAGACCGATGGCAGAAGTCAGGAATGCAAAAAAAAAAAAAACCCCACAGCTGGTTCTTGGACGCCGTCCTACGTACTCTCATTTTCAACGCTTGGGCTCAACCTCACATCCGCGGGGAGGTTGTCTGAGGCTGATGAAGCGGGGGGAGTTTGGCAGTTCTGACATGATTTGTCTGACTGTTTTGAAGGTCACGAAAGACATGGAAGCCAAAGGGGAACAAATAAGATAGATGCAGAAACTATTTGTCTCATAATTGTGACTCATCTCGATTTGCTCTCGTACATTTTTTTGGGACTTCCCGTTGCGTAGTTTTGGACGTCTTTGTCTCGCTGCAGTCGAGGAGTTGGACTCAAATGAACACAAGCAAACCTCATGTGTCTTTGTTCACTGGCTTCTGAAGGCAAAAGAACCGAACGCATCACTTCCCACGTCATCCCCGGGACAGTTTTGTCCTCTGCAGCCAACGTGTCTTGACAAAACCTTATTTTGTTTTATTTTTTGCAAAGCGCCGCGCTGGTTTTGTCATCATCGCCCCGCGTTTTTTCTTTCAGGGCCCGAGCCCAAGGTATTCAGAGGTGTGTCGGAAAGAGCTGGGATATAACGTGAGGGTGGTGGTGGTGGTGGTGGTGGGGGGGGGGGGGCTAATGGCTTAAAAGAATGCCCTACACCTCACACCTTACCATCTGGTGTTCTGCAATACTTTAAAAAAAACACAACAACAGACTTCTCTTTGTCGAGCTCTCCCCTGCAAATACTTAAAAGCACAATTTGATTAAATAATCCCCCCCCCCCCAAAAAAAAAACAAATCTTCCTTCAGCTCCTTGACTGTGTGTGTCTGATGTACGACGGCCGCTGTTGGACCACCGTGAGCGTCCGAAGAGAGGCCAACGGAGCAGAAAAAAAAATAAATAAAACAAATAAATAGATCAAATAAATCGCCTCACTCTCTCTCCCGTTGCCGAACGCGTTAACCGGCGTATTTATTTGAGAAAATGTCGTCCGAGGGCACCGGGGGTCTGCTGGCGAGCTTAACGGGAGGACGGCTTTTGGCGTCCAGCCGTTTGTCAACCTCGGAAAGAGAAGGAAGGAAATGAGGGCGGTTGGGACACGTGGCCGAGTACACCCCGAGTGGTTGTGTAAATACATGACGAGTCATGAAAAGAAGCATTCAAGGTTATTTGGTGTGCGATGACAGAGGTTTTTTTTTTTTTTTTTTTGCCTGGTCTGCCCCCCCCTTCCCTCACCCCCCCCCTCCCACGAGGCCGGTCTTGAGGGAGAAATAGGACACAGAAGTTGCTAATAATAGCAACAAAAAATAAAAATAATGCAACTGTTTTTTTTCCCTTGGAAAACGAGAAGTTGTTCTTTTTAACGCATAATTTTGCATTCATTTTCTCGTTATTTTCAGTCGAGCTGGATGTCCATTTCCTTTCAGCTGTGAGAGGATTAAAAAAAAGAAAAGAAAAAAAAAGAAAAAGAAAGAAAGAAAGAAAACAAGATGTGAAATCTTGTTTTTTTGGCTTCTCAGGTTGACTCAAGGAGAAATGCAAATAAATAGAGCTGTCTGTGGCTGCATGGTCAGATAAGAGCCAGAGGCTATTCATAGCTTGATAGTTTGACTCTCCTCGGTGCCTCCCTTACCCCCCCCTCCCTCCGCCCTCCTCCCTTACCCCCACCCCACCCCGAAGATAACCTCTCGACCTTGTTGCACCACACCAGTGTGTTCAGATACTCCTTCCTGATTTCAAGCGAAGAAAAAAAACAAGCTCGCGTTTAAATTAAGTCTACGTTTCTTTCTCTTTTTTTTTGTGTGTGTGCGCGCGCGTTCATGTGTTGCTTAACTAAAAGAGGCGTCTCCAGACGCCATCGAGCGAACATCATTTATGGGGATCTTCTAGCAGTCTGGCATCAATGTTCACCGCTACTGACGTGCCACGTTTCGCCACTCCCGTCTGAAGACCTGCTGTAAAATCCGTTTCACCGAAGGTGAATTATTAACCCGATGAGCCCGTGGCACGTTCCTCGCGCTGATTCGGCCCGTTTCTCGCAAAACCAACAGAGATGTTGAGGGGTTTCTTTTTTCTTTCTTTCTCTGAGATAAAAAAAACAAAAAAAAACAAAAAAAAACCCAACAAAAAACAAAAAAAAACAACTTCATCATCTGCCCGAGCGGACCGTCAATCACCACCTCGCTCTCGACTGCAAAACTGCAGCCAGCTGGACTTCAGTCCGGCAGATAAAGAGCGCTGTTTAAGTGTGTGTGTGTGTGTGTGTGTGTGTGTGTGTGTGTGTGTGTGTGTGTGTGTGTGTCAGTAGGAGGGGGAAGGAGGGGAGGGAAGGAGGGGGGGGGGGGGGTCCCAGCGCTGCCCAGACAAGACCGTTGTGAAAGTGTGTGGAGCTGTACAGCAGGAATGCAGTGACAGGTCCGGACCTGAACTTCCGCATTAAGCAGGAAGAAGTCAACAGTCAGAGAGAGCCAGATGCAATCCACATCAACACACCCGAAGCAAAATCTGCCCGCACATGAATGTCCCGTCGCGGGTTGTTATTTTGTTATTTTTTGTTGTTGTTGTTGTTGTTGTGGTGTTGAATAATATTTTTCGAGGTGGAATTTTTTTTTTTTTTTGTTGAAAACTAACGAGGATTAATACACTTGGAAAAAAAAAAAAGGTGAGTTTGAATCTCTCGACGGAGTCGGACGTTGCTCGCCTCAGTTAACGGTGAACACCCGGGAGCCGCTTTCACGGCAACCGCCGCCGTCGTTGTTGTTGACGCTTTTATATGACCGGAGTAGTTTTGGTCACTGCAGATCGGCCTCATCGAGAGGGATGTTTAGGGACTAGTAATAATAATTAAAAAAAAAAAAAAGCTTTCGACGTCCCGTCAGACTTTGAGATTTACACCCTTCTCTCTCTCTCGAAAAGTCGGCAAGATTCTGCAACGCGGGCGCAAAAGAAACGACACCAAAATCACTAAAGATATTTTTGTTGAAATAAGACTCGACTAGGTCGCGATAAGGCGTTTTTTTTTTTTTTCTTCTTTTCTTTATATGATTAAAAAGGATGTAAGTTCATACGTGTTCTTTCCAACTGGGTGGACCCTGATCTCATTTCAGACTTCTGTATGACTCAATAACCACATGTAACCGATACGGACCGGCCTCTTTGTCTTAAAGCTTCATTCTGCTGTCAGTTTGTGGCGGGACGAGGGGAACGTTTTGCACATTTGGCTTTTGAGACGGAGATTAAAATCACAGAAATATTTTAAGTTAATTAGTTAACTTATTAAAGCTTTTAATTAAAAGTGTCCCTTTTGGAAAGGGAGGGAGTGCAAACCCATTTTAGTTGAAGGGGTGGTGGTGGTGGTGGTGGTGGTGGTGGTGTTTTCTGTTTTTGTTTTTTTTGTTTTTGAGTCTTGCGTTCTCAACACTCAAAGAAGAGAGCTGGTGTAATTGTTTGATGTCACTTTTTGATTCTCCGTATTATTTCTTTGCACTTTGGTTTGTCCCCCTCCCTCCCCCCTCCTCCCCCTCCCACCCACCCACGCCCGGCAAACCGAGAACATCCAGTCCTGTAAACACATCTGCTTCAGAACCGGGCGTAGATACGCGATTCTGAGTAAGAGAGGGAGTTTCTGTACATTATGGTAAACACGCTTCGATGCAGCCAGTTAAAGAGTTGACGGTCTGGTTTCCATTTCCTCGCCCGACGCCTTAAATAACACGCGCGGGCTTACAGGAGAGGCCCGGGACGTGTATTTGAGACTGCACTTTTCAGACTTTCAGAAGTACAGTTGTGCGTTTTCCACGACGCGCTCTCGTGCCCGAGCGTTTCCCACGATGTTTAGGAAAGGCCGACGAGTCCCATATGTTCAGAAGGCTTTCAGGGAAGGAGAGCAGAAACGGTTTCGCGAAGGGGGAATTTCACCTTCTCGTCCCAGAAGCGACCCGGTTGTGAACTTCGCCGCGCTCGTCTCCTCCGTCTCGCCTCCCGGACGGACGATGACGACCCGCGGTGCGTCGTCGGTTTTGTGCGCGACCGCGTTCGATTAAAACGGAAAGCCGGAGTTCGCCGCTCCGTCCAGCGAACGTCAGTCGCGACTCCGACCGAGGAGGTTCGCCAAAAAACTTAAAATAAATAAATAAATACAAATCTTTGGTGTGATTTCACCACAGATCCACTCTGAGATCTCGAGCAAATTTCAAATTTGTGTTTTTTTTTTGTTGTTTTTTTTTAAAGAAAATAGTGGACTATTTGGGGGAAATATGTGATTTATATATATATATTTTTTTAATTCTGTGTTTCTCGCTGAGGGTACGATGAGAAGATAAACCCCACGTTCAGTAAATACGTGACGCTATCTTCTCATCTGACCGGGTGGACCCTACTTTCAGGTCTATTCTGGCGTTCATCAGCTGCATTTCACGCCTCGAAGAAGCGTAGCAGGGGAAAAAAAAGAAAAGAAGAAGCATACTTTTATCTTCAATTTAATCAATTCACGCACTTATCTGAGTGTCTTCAAAATTGAGGGCAAACTTTTGCCTCCATCAGCTTTTGTCTTCGCTATCTGACAACTGGAAGTTGAGACCATTTAAACGCATCAAAAAGCAGCCGATGTGACGAGACGGATCAAACAAACTGCACGTCTTTAAAAAAAAAATTTTTTTTTTAAAAAGCACGCAGTAAAAGTCGCAAGGATGAAATAAAAGAACAATATCGATCTTTTTAGAGCGCTCGCTAAAAAACAAAACAAAACAAAACAACTGTTTATGGTCTATCCTGCACAAGCATTTAAGCAAAAAAATATCGTCAGCCACAAATTGGTCCATGCAAATTAGGTTTGGCAGACCGTTAAAAAGGTGACATAATGAGGATGGAGGAAGCAGCAACGGTACATTTGCAGGGGCCCGCATACTGACACCGTTTCTGACACCATTTCAACATTGCGAATGGCAGGAAGTTGATCCTTTACCACTTCCTCCACGGAGGAGAGGTTTTTAATCTACAGTCTGTCAGAGACGAGGCACGAAATCAGACGATAGACATTTTCTCTTGAGCTTCCAAGCGTTGCACGCACCGCCCGTCTGTTGGATGTTGAACCGGTATTGATCCTGCATGAACTCGTGCCTGGAACAAAATCACTCACACTTGTCTCCGTCCACAGCGTGTGACTCAGGTTGTTGTTTTTTTTTCTCCCCCTCATCTTTTGAAAAGATTCCCGAAACAGTTTTTATTTTTTTTTTAATTCTTTTCTTTTCCTCGTCGGATCTAAAAAAGTTCATCGGCAGATTCCAAAGTGCGACGAGCGGAAAAAAAAGCAGACAGTGTCCCCCCCCAAAAGACAAAACATTTTCACATCGAATGGGGCCGGAGAAACGGCGAAGACGAAGTCGGGGGAAGAGAATCTTTTATTGGATGAGCGAACCGATGACACGGAGGGGTGGGCGGAGCTAAAAGGACGTTATCTGGGCCGGTGGTTAGCGGCGACGGAAACAGTCGGTGGAGACGCCGAGGTCTGTTGGAGACACAGAAGTTGTTGTTACGTAACAGAAAGAGAGAAATATCTTTGTTCCAATCGGCTCTCGAGATTTTGAAGAAATTCACGCGACCAAAACGTGTTCAAATATTCACCGGAGCCGAAGAAGAAAAATGTCGGAAGATCAGCGGGAGTCATTGAAGGGTTCGTCCTCTGGGGGGGGGGGGGGGCAAAAAAATAATACCAATTTCATGGCGAAGTCAGAAGCAGAGGATCTCCAACACGAGACGACGGTTCAAGTTACTTTCCTGACCCGAATGAACTCCCGGCGACACCGCTTCGCCCCCCGTCCCTCCCCCCCCACCGTCCCGTTTAGTGTCCCACAGGGGACTCTGTTTTGACTGCACATCCGGGACCGTCAAAACATTCGCTTTGAGAGATGAGGCTTTGAGCAACAGCCGATAATCACAGATGCAAAAATCTCAAGCGAGAGTCGGGAGATGTTTTCAGGGAAAACCCGGTTGCCGCGGCGACTCCTCCTCACTTCCAACTCCACTAACCGGGGCCGCTGACATCTCCCTCCGCAACAGCCGCGTCAGGGTTAAATCGTACGAATCAACAGTCCTGATTTGATGAGCAATTTAAGGGCCGGGCACGTTATGCAAGCTTGCATATATTCTCTTCTGTCAATGGTTTCATTTTCTCTGCGGCTCAGCGCGTTTCAGAGAATCAATTTTTGTGGTCTCGAGGCATTTTATTTATTTTTTTTTTTTCATTACACGCAGTATTTTTTTTTTCGAATCAACCGGCACCGTCACAACAAGACCTGCCCCGAGGGCCTCCAAAACGAACTCGAGGCGTGGCATTTCAAAAAGCATCGACACGGCATTCGGAAACGCGTCAAAACCGGGTTTACGGCCAACACGACGCCGCCGGTTTTGATCGCCGCGCGTCTTATCGGCTTTAAAAAAAAAAAAAGAAAGAAAGAAAAAAAAAAAGGAGAAGTCAACTTTGACTTGTTCTTAAGTGGATTTAATGCACAAACGAAATCCTTCTCCGCTCTTCGGTTCAACAAGTTCAACGAGACACGACACGTCCCGGCAAAATATCCAGCGCCCCAGGTTACACGTTGGGAGATCGTTCGGCGGGACAGCGCCGCCTCGGGGAACGTGACGGCGACTCGCCGCATTTTCAAAGTGAAGCTGCGGCGCCGTAATCTCCGCACCCGCAGTGCGTTATCGAACTTTTGTTTTCTCCGCCACGCGACGGATTTCAACTCCTCGTCCCCCCACATTCCTTCGCTGGCACGTCAGCCAACATCTAATCAAGGAAAAACAAAAAAATGTTTTGCCTCCGAGCGGGACGTGAAAAAAATAGATTGCAGTCTGATCTTGGAGGATTTTGTTGTTGTTGTTGTTGTTGTTTTTAACACTTCTGTTCTCATTTCAACCAGATGGATGACATTGACGCCATGTTCAGTGACCTGCTGGGGGAGATGGACCTCCTCACTCAGGTGAGTTTGGGCTGTTGTCATGACGACCATGAGACAAAAATTCATCAACATCTTTAAAAAAACGTTTTTTTTTTGTGGGTTTTTTTTGTGGTTTTATAGAAGAAATTTAACAGAAAACTTATTTCTTAGTGTGAATCTACCGTTTGTTTTTGGCTGGCTTACTTATTATTTGTTTACATTTTGAACTGATTTAGTTCATTTCAGTTGCACGAAGCAAAAATTAAATAAAAAGGTGGGAAAAAACCCGATAACCAACAGGAACACAACCTCAACGTGCATCTTTTTTTTTTTTTTCCACTCGATTTATAGGTCAAAGAATTTATTTGAAATATTAGTGACATTTAAAAAAAAAAAAAAAAAAAAAAAAAGTGTCCATAATTTTCAAGTGTAGTTAATTCTTCTTTTTTTTTTTTTTTTACTATTATTTAACATATATTGTAAACGTATCCCCCAAAAAAAGGCCAAATTTATACAAATTTACGGGACAAATTTGTAGAATAAAGCTACCAGAGGAAGTTAACTTTTATTGCTGCCACAGAAAAATGAGATAAGACCTATAGAGCCAACGGCACATTTCTTTCCAGACTTCCCTTAATTCGCTCACCTGACATCTTAAGCAGTATTTGTTTAGTTGTTTTTTTTCTTCGAGTCAGATGACAAAGTCACTAAAACCCACCATCGATCACCGAGACTCTCCCGACCGGCAAACACAACAGACACAGCGGTGGAGGTGGTGTGTGTGTGGGGGGTTAAACTCTTTGTGGTCATCTACCAACCATAAATGACATTCTGCTTTGGCGGGGAGGTCAAATGGCAATCTCATGAGCCGGCGAGAGATTACGCTTTCTTTCTTTTTTTTTCTCTCTCTCTCTCTCTCTCTTTAAACTCGGTGAAAAAAAAAACAACAACCCCGCTGATCACTTTGAAGTTGTTTTCCATCCCACCAGTCATTTTAAATCGCTTTTGCCGCGAGGAGGCTTCACACTGCACACGGGGGCGGTGCTGTCAGGGGCGATAGCGAAGGTCAAATCGTCAAATTGTATTTTCTTACATAACGTTTGGGGACAGTTTGTGTTTCGCGAGTGTGCCGTGGATTGAAATGGCGGAGGGAGGAGGAGGGGGCGGGGGGGGGAGGGGGAGGAGGGGTGTCTCGTGGCCGCACAGAAATTGTATTCAAACACACACCGACTTTTTTGTTCGTTCTCCCTCTGCAGAGCCTCGGACAGGAAACAGCGCCCCCCGACCCCCTCCCCGGCACCAGCAAGGAAGTCAACATCTCCATCGGCTTCACCGACCTGAATGGTGACTTCACATTTTGTCAGCCGTCGTGTGCAGAAACACTACAAATTACTCACTACAACACCCCCCTCCCCCCTCCCCACACACACACACACCCCCCCCCCCCCCGCAGTTGTGCAAAGGCAGGATATATTTCACATGTTGCATCAGTTAGAAAACGATCGAGATCGGAGACGAGGAGGAAAAAAAAAGAACCAACAACCCATCGTTCAGGTGCTCCGCTCGACATCTGGCGACCGTTCAAAGCGCCACTTCTGAAATTTAAGGTCTAATTTACTCACTCGTTCGCCTCCGGCTCTAATAAACTGCAAAACAAGCAGTAATCATTTTCGAGCAAGGTCACAGCTTCTGACGGTAGCAGCATCCCCCCCTTCCCTCCCCACCGCCCCCTTTTTATTATTATTATTTTTTTTTATATTGTGAACCCCATCACAGTAAATCGTGTCAAATTGGGCTGACAGGCGTGCGCAACTCTTTATAACAAACGTACGTCTCGGAGGACTTCACAAAACACAAACCGCCCTTGACGCAACTAAACTATCAATCCACAAAGTAAGCGGTTCCATTTTTCTAAAAGACGGAAAAATTCAGCGTCCGCTCCCGCAGCTCGGCGAGGCAGCTCCGGGCCGAATTGCCAACGTCGGCGCGCACGACGCGCTCGCGAGGAGAACGCCGACGCGCCGACGCCGAGTCGGGTTGACGTTGACGACGTCTTCCCGCGCTCGTCCAGCGTGCAGATATTCACGACGCACCCGGTGTGCGGCCGAGGCCGACGGGAAGCAGTCGGTCGCGAGCTTCTAACCGAAGGAATCCACGTTGTGACTCTCGACGACGGGCTGAGTGACGACAGCTCATCCCCGAGGGACCCGCCGAACGTTGACGCCGAGTTTCACGACGACCCGCGAAATAGTTGTTGAGATATTTCAGTCCGGACCGACAGACTCGAACCGTTAAGCTTTATAAGGGATTTGTCAGCAGCAAACGACGCCTTCGTGACAAGATTGCGAGTCATCTATGGACGCTTTATAAACTGTTAAAAAGAAAGTAATGAGTAAGAACGGTGGGTTGCCGGGCTGTAAAAACAAAAACCAGTTACTTGTGAATTAACCATTAATGAAGCCTTTGGTTTCGCTTCTGAAGGCTCAATAAGCACTTCTGTATAATGTATAAATGCTTTCTGAACTGTGCCTTCTTAGAAAGAGGTAGCAAATTAAACAAAAAAAGAGGACCTACTTTCAAAAAGAAAAGTTCTTAGCCATTAGGGGAACAGCAAATAATTTAGAAAAAGGGGAACAAATGCCGCATTTTGTTCCCCTTTTCCTACCTCTTTTCCAACTTTCGTGACCGTCGCACCGACGAGTATTTACCGTGCGGTGAGTCCGAGAGGTGACCATCGCACGCGAGATGCGGCCGGCGCCGACACGCGGGAGTTACTTCTTTGACAACGTGGTTGTGCTCCGTCAAAGAGTCCCTCCTCGAGCTGGAGGACAACGACCTGGACGCGCTCATGGCCGACCTGGTGGCCGACCTCAACGCCACGGAGGAGAAGCTGGCGGCGGAGATCGAAGGCCTGAAGGCGCCGTCGCCGGCCCCGCAGGACGTGAACGGCCGACCCGCGAGCGGCGGTGGCAGCGTCAGCGCCCCGTCCTCCTCCGCTTCCTCCCCGTTGCCGCCTCCGCCTTCTCAGTCTTCGAAGCCTACCAAGGTGAGTCAGCCTTCTCTGCGGTCGCCTTTTCACCTCTCGGGCGCCGGGTGGTGGGGGTGGGTGGGGTTGGGTGGAGGTGTGAGGGGGGGAGGGGTGTGAGGGGGGGGGGATCTGGTCCAAAATTTAAGAAGTGAGAGCTTTAATCGAGGCTTTTCTCAGACTGCAATAGAGAATTGTTTTGTTTTTTGTTTTAGTTTTTTTTTTTTGGTCGCTGCGGTTTCAAGGACACGAAGCCGAAGGTCAGACGGTGTCGCCGGGCTTTTAAAGAAAAATATGATACCGAAGAGCGGAAACATAGCAATAATGTCACAGGCTTTTAAAAAAAAAAAAAAATTATTGGTGGCGTGTCTCACTTTTACCAGCAGTTAAGTGCTTCCTAAGCCACGCGTGACGAGACAGTATTACAGCTAAAACATCTCCGGTTCCCGGGCGTATAGATTTCTGTCGAGTCCCCCCCCCCACCGCCTCCCCCTCCCTCCTCCTCCCCCCGTCCCGCTCGTCTTTGTGGAACCTCGGGAAGAAGCGGCGTCCCTCTCCTGACGGGCGGGACGGTGAGGTCATAGCGAAGGCCGTTCCCCCGGACGGAGAGGCATCGGTTACAGTCGGGGAGAGAGTCTGTCTGGGACGGATCAAAGGCGCTCGGCGATGGTTCGGAGGGGGGAGGGGGGGTACGATGTGGCAGTGTTAGAGGCGGGGCGGGGGAGGGGAGAGGGGGGGGGGGAAGCTAGACGGGAGCTTATTGCTTTAGCAGAGCCTGTTACCTCATCTTTTCTGAGGTGAAAACACCAGCTGCGCCCGAGGCGGTGAATGCGTCATCGCCGGGCCGACGCGTGCGAGTCCGTCGGAAGCCGCGGGCGGCGTTTTTTTTTTTTTGTCCCGAAGCGCGGTCGGCCTCCGACGCGGCCGCCTAAAATCCGAAAGAAAAACAGTGTCCCGTTCCCTTCGTAACTGACCTCGGGATTAACAGAGTCCACGTTAAATTCACGCGCGAGCACCTTCCGACCGCCCCGCAGGAAGAGATCGAACCCCAACGATGTGCCTGAAGTGCCACGTCGGCGCAGTTTGATCTCCAGCCTCCCGCAACGCTTTTGGCGTCCAGCGGTTTCGACGGTTTCAGACGTTACGACGTACGAGAATTCAGCCCTTCGTAGGACGCACGGAGGGTGATTTTCTAAGAGACGACAGAGACTATATGCGATATATAAGATATGCGAGACGATACGGCGAAAGGCGAGATGGTGCAGATCTGCTCTGACGATTTATCTGTTTGTCTCGTTCAGGAGGAAATGGAGGCGCAGGCGAAGGCGGACAAAATCAAACTCGCTCTGGAGAAGCTGAAAGAAGCCAAAGTGAAAAAGGTAAAAAAAAAAAAACTGATCTGACATGCACCCGCATGCGTGTCTGGTTATATGCGTCAAGGTGGGGGGCGGGGGGGGGGGGGGTTTCACGCTGAGGACACGCCGACATTTTTCTTTTCTGTCGGAAGTCGACGCGTCCCGTAATGCGACTGCTTCCCTGTTCAGATAATAATTCACTGGGGCGAGTAACTTTTCCCGAAATCGTCCGTGCGTGTGAGGAGGACGAGGACGAGGACGAGGACGAGGACGCGGACGCGGACGCGGACGCGCAGACCGCCGGGCACTTTCACATGAAAACATCTGTCTCTGGGTTGTTCGATGCGGAAGAGCAAAGTGTGTGTGGTTTCATCAAAAAAAAAAAATCTGAGTTTCAGATGAAACCAGCCGGTTCCTGAGCAGGTTTTTTTTTTTTTTTTTTTTTTTTTTTTTGCGGTTTTGTTTTCTTCTCACAAATGATTTGATGCCAAGTGAAAAAAATATATATATATTTTGAGACGATATTTTTTTGTGTATGTTGTGACAACAATCTCCCAAACACACATAAAAAAATAAAAATGTGTGTTTTTGATTTGATTTTTTTTTTTTAAAAATCAAATCAAAAACACACATTTTAATTTTTTTTTTTGACACCAAAAAAAAAAAAAAAAGATGAAATGCGAGCGACTTGGCCGTCCTCGGGTCCGGTGAAACTCCTTCGGCTTCCCGAAGGTGGGATTTGTTTCCAGATGGGAGGAAGTGTGAAGCCCGCAGCAGAAATAATCTCAGCCAACTCTCCGTGTGAGGCGCTTTAAGAGAAGCACAAAGACAATGAGAAGAAATCACACACACACACACAAACAACAACAAAAAAGTGCCGATGCAAGCATTTAGTAGCCTGTAATTAAGCCGCCGTATAAACGAGCTGCGCGTTGTGATGCGCCGGAATCGACGTCTCAAGTCGTCGGGACACCTGTTGCCGCCGACAACGAAGACAGAAGAACAAAGTCAGGAGAAAACTAATGCTCGCCTGGATCTGAAAAAAGACAAACCTAAAATGACTCGTTTACATACTTGTTTGTTTCATAAAATTTCTTTACAACCACCGGAGCGTAAAAATCAAAGTTTTGTTGGACGTTGCAAATAACGAGTTAAAACACTTTCTGGCAGCTGGTGGTGAAGGTGCTGATGAACGACGGCAGCTCCAAGACGCTGATGGTCGACGAGCGGCAAATCGTGCGGGACGTCCTGGACAACATGTTTGAGAAGTCGCACTGCGACTGCAACGTGGACTGGAGCATCTGCGAGACCAACCCCGAACTGCAACTCGGTGAGCGACCGCGATACGCCGAAGAAGCTCGCGATAAAGACGGTTCGAAAGGCCACAAAAAAAATTACAGCGAGAATGCAGTAAAAGTGCGCGAGAAAAACTTTGCCAGGCGATTGAATATGTCGCTGTAATAAAAGACAATGAGAAGTTAAAAATAAAGTATACGAGATAATAAAAGGAGACAAGTAAAGTAAATAATTCAATTCAAATGAAACGATGAGGCAAAAGCCTGCCGGGTGTGAAAGAGTGCGTTTATCTCTCCGTTCTAAACTTTATTCATGTTTTTTTTGTGGTTTTTTTTCCACATTTAAACTTAAAAGTTAAATTATCAGGTAACTATGACCCTGAAGATACTTAAAATAAAAAACAAAGCATGATTTGTTCACGTGTTGTCTGGGACACGCCGTCTATATAAAGCTGTGAGTCATCAGCATACGGTGACGCCACCAACGCATACAGATTTAGAAGTGTTTGGAAATAGTGTAACGTGGGAGGGAGCGAAGGGAAATGAGGTACTAACTGCAGCGTTTATGACCGGCGATCAATCTGGCAACGATCGCCGCTGCGGGGTTGGTTTTTTTTGGGGGGGGAGCGGGGTTCACTACGTGGTTATTCCGTCGGATATTTAATGTTTTAAACACCTGGTGACAGCTTAAATATTTCCAGGGGAAAATAAAAATTGAAAAAAAATAATAATAATTTAGGCGCGCAGCAAAAACAGTTTTGATTTCTCGCAGCAGTTTTGGAATAAAATCAAACCGCCGATGAACGACCGACAGATGTAATTGGCAAAAAAAAAACGGAGAAGAAGATGTCATGGACGTTGCTCCGTTGACAAGTGGCTTCTGGGTAATGTAGTGCAAGAAAACACTGAAGCTATCGGGGCTGACTGGGCAGACAGAACACGGCTTACCGATGCTTTATTACTGCTTTACTGTGTTTTTATATGAACTGTCAACTAAAGACACACACACACACACACACACACACACACACACACACACACACACACACACACACACACGATGTCCACTGTGGTGTATTTCATCCCGGTCCAGATGATGGACTGTGTTTTTATTGGCACGGTGGCAGACACACTGCAGCCAGCTCACAATGAAACACTGATCTTACTCCCATCCATCCATCCAACCATCTCCCCTCTCCTCCCCCTCCATCTCCTCCCCCTCCCTCTCCTCCTCTCCCTCCTCTTCCTCACTCTCTCCCTTCCTCTCACACAAGTAGACAGGTGGGTTTAATTTGCTGCATCGGACACTGTCAGTCACCCTCCCTGTCATGCGGAAATAGAAGCCTTATGATCTCAATCCCCCGTCTGAGCCGTCTATATTTACTTCAAGCCGCCGTCACGTTCTCCGGCCCGCTCGTTTTACCATCTGGGGTTTTTTTTTTTCTTCTTCTTCCTTTTTTTTTTTTTTTTTCCTGTTTTCCTGTTTTCTTAAAACTTCATCAGATCGTTACGGAGATAATTCGCATTTATTTTAAAGAGCCGATCTTACACATCACGCGCGGTGACTCATTTTTACTCCGTCCTGAAAGCGTTTTTTTTTTAAATTTTTTATATGAAATACTGGTGGTAAAGTCATTAAAAACCGAGCGAGCAATAAAAATCTGAGTCAATATTATTTTGCTTTAAAATCCTTCGGGAAATTGTATATGCAGCTGTGCCGCATGAAATTAAAGGATTAGCCTGGAATTATGATTATATTATTTAATTTTTTTTCAACAAATTCCATTCGGAGATGAAAAACAGAAGTGTTTATTCTTTTGCACGATTTTCTTACGATGTGTGTGGCTCTCAGTTCCCCATTTATCTGACTGAAGACATTCACCATTAGGTAGTTACTTTATTAATCCCCAAGGGTAAATTTTTTAAAATATATATATATATATATTATATATAATATATATTAATATATAGGTGTAGTAATTTAGTCGTTTCTAGCAAATGATACTCAAAACAAAAGTAAGTAGTGCATTTCTTGGGGACTATTTCCAGCCGTGGATCAATACAGATGTGTCACGTCGGTATTAACGCCAGCAGGAGGGTGCGCGTGGGATTCGATCCAACAATGTAAATTTGAATACTTCCTCCCGAAAGTTAGAGGCTCCCGGCAGCTGCGTTCCCCCGGCAACAGGAAACAGCCCGAGGAACGTTTGATGGCCCCTCGTAAAGTACAGTGTTGATGTTCTGTATAAATGTCTTGATAGATGTTCTCTATAAAAGGAGGGAACACATTTAGCCAGAGCAATGATGTGGATCATTAATGGGTTTTTAATTTTTATTTTTTTTAAATTTTGACGTCATTAGAGGCTGATGGCACTGAATAGTGAACTATATCAGGTTTGGGATCAAAAGAGATTTTTTTATTATTATTTTTTTTTTCATTTAATGAGATCTGGTAACCATATGAAAAACGTGGAATATAATCAGCCTTTTCCTTTTAGTGTTTGTTGAAAACTGATGATCAAAAACAGGCTTGTAAATCCAAAAAAACAACTTAATGCAGATTTTTTTTTTTTTCAACAAGTACAATCAGGACTGCAGATAAAAACCTTCAAAGAAGAATTCGCTCCTCTTCTCTTTGGATATTAAACCTGCTTTCTTTTTCTTTCTTTCTTTTTTTTTTGGTCCCATTTGTGACAGTAAAGATGACTCATCTCCGCTGCCAGGACGCTTTAACCAAATCATAGCCCGTGTCTTAATTAGCTGTCTGTCACACAGATTGCTATTTACCATCCACGCTAAAAATAAAATTAAAAAAAAAAAAATCCCTCCGTACACCATTTGACTCATAGTCACAGGGGCGGACGTAGTCTTGGGTCATCTCTGACTCCGCAACATGGTGGAAACCGCTTTACTCGTTTTTTGTTTTTTTTAAATGTCTGTAAACCCCCCGCCCCCTCCAAGTGTGATATGTGCATTCGGACCGCTCACATTTTTTTTTTTTTAACAAAAAGTCAAGGTGAGTCACGGCCGGTGGAAAAAAAAAAAAAAAAACCCGCAGAGCTCAACAGCAACACCACCGTCTTCAAACAAATCTATGCTCTGAAGCTCACCCATGTGCTCACCGTGCGACACAACCGAAAACGCAACATGCGGTTTATGCAGTTCAAAGGAGTTTAAAAAAAAAAAAAAAAAATTTGTTTTAACTCACTCCAGCAGCGGAGTCACACTATCGGTGTAATGATCGTAAGAGTCAAACTACAGTCCGGAGCCCCCGGCAGCAATTTATTTAATGCCTACCTCTGCCTCTGCTGGTAACCTGTAATTGGAGACTCGGGCTGAACTACAGTCAAATGCCCAGAACACGGTGTGTGGGTGGGCATGGGAGGAGGAGGAAGAGCGAGGAGGAGGAGGAGCAGGAGCAGGAGCAGGAGGAGGAGGAAAGTGCTCTTAATGTGTTTTTGAGGCTTATTTAAAAGGCCACCCCACTTTAACTCAGTCCATTTCCCCCCAATAGACAACTGTACAGCTGTGAAACTGACTTTGAACCAAATTCTGCTGATTTAAAGATTTTTGTGACAACATTTGTTTTGACTTTGTTTTATGGTACAAGGAGAGAAACTGGTGGTGGCCACTGTTGTGGCCACTGTTGTGACTACTGGTGTGGCCACTGTTGTGGCCGTGGCTTCAGTTTCACAAACTCTGCAAACTGACTGGTTTCACTGGGCTGAAAAGCATTTGCGAAGTCTTGAAAAGCTAGAATATTGAATTATTTTAAGTTTAGCAACGCCTAGATCAGCTTCAATATTAAAATGCAACTCGGATGTGAAGCTGAACTCCCTGAAGCAACAATTTAAGACTACTTTTAACTTGATACGAACGGGAAGCTGCCAAAAACTCTTACTTTCACTCCATAAAAACATGAAGAACCACTTGGACGGTGTATATATAACAAAACGATAGATTCCTTGGCCTCCGCACAGAAAACACCCCTTTGTCTTCCTGCCAGCTACATCAGGCATATGAACAATAGTGTCATAAAAATACATATCGGATTGGACTAAAGGGCTCAAATAGGTCTGAGGAGCCAAGAAAACAAAAAAAACCCCAGATCAGCGGTGTCGGGACTTAAAGGACCCTTTGACCCTTTGGATCCCCGAATCTCAGCTCAGTCGTCCATCACGACCGGTAAACGGAAACGCCGTGGTGCTTCAAGGTCCAAAGCCACTATGTGAAAGAATTTTGTCGTCTCGTCCCAAAAAAAAAAAAAAATACACTCAACTCAACAAATTCGTCGACAATGAAACCATTTGTCGCTGAGTTTATTTAAATTTGTAGTATTTAGTAACGCACAAAACGTTGTTTTTGACTTCTAGAGCGGGCGTTCGAAGACCACGAGAACCTGGTGGATCCTCTGCTGGCGTGGACGAGGGACAGCGAGAACAAAATCCTCTTCCAAGAGAGAGGGGAGAAATACGAGGTTTTCAAAAACCCGCAGGTCGGTCTCCCTCGCTTTATGAAATCAAAACCACAGGCCAGCTTTACCTTTTTTTTCTACACGTCCCTCCGAGGCGTGCGTTATCTCAAAGTTCCTTATTCTTGGCCCGAGTTTATCTCTCCGCGTCGTTTCGGCTCGGCTCCATCTGGCTATTTTCGCCGCCGAATTGTTGCCTGAATTATGAGCCGTGGCTCCGCGACCTTTCTGCGTCCGCGTCCTCGCTTGCAACGCAGCAGACAAAAGAAAAACCAGCTCCGGGACGAACACGACGGCCCGGCCTCGGCACGTTTGTTGACATAACGGGACTCTTTTATGATCTCGGGAGTATTTTAATGGTTTCGGTCTGTTGGCAGAGACAAACGGCCGCGTTGGAAAGCCGGTGAGATATTCTCTTTTTTGTTTCTTTCCAGAGCACTCCATCACGTCCTCCGCGTCCTCCCAACGAGAGACAGATCTGGTTTATAAAGCAAACGTCGCCGTTAATTTACACTTTTAACGTTTGACAAGAGCTACCGAGCAGATTTTTCCCCTCCGGACTTCGACCCGCAATGAAAACAGCGGCCCGGCCTGCGATGTGAAGCCAGAGTATCCCAGTAGTCACGCGGAGACAAAGCAGCAGAGTTTGACAGGCCGGTGGGGTTTTTGTGACAGATGATGCTTTTTTTTTTTTCTGCTCGAGTGTTTTAGGATGAAATTCTGCATGTTTAACTTCATTTATATAAAAAATAAAAAAAATAAAAAAAATCAGGATAGTCAAAGTTGACTTTTGGTAGAGAAGACGAAGCATGACAACATTCACCGATAAGCGCGAAAAAAAAAACAGTGCGGCAAATGGGAATCTAAATTTGCAGCTATTTTGTTACAAACTAAAAGTAGTTCATTGAATTATTTCCCTGTGGACCGAAGTGGTGGAAAACCGACGTTGCAAATCCCTTAAAGTCGATACCGCTCGCGTAAAAAAAATATATATTTATAAAAAAAAAAAAAAATAGACATATATTGGCAAAGCAGTCCGTCTGTAATCATTAATTCTGTTTTATCCCTGCAGAACTTTTATCTGTGGAAGAAGGACAAGAAAGCTCTCAAAGACATAAAAGACAAAGATAAGGAAATATTAATCCAGGTAAAGAAAACTCATCCCGCACACTTATAACCCAATAAGCGAAATTCTTACCTTGAAGGAGACACTTTTTTTCCCCCGAGCGGGGAACTCCTCTCTCTCTGATGCGGCTTTCATCTCCGTCTTCACCTCCCTGCAGGAGAACTTCTGCGGGACCTCCATCATCGTGCCCGACCTGGAGGGGGTGCTGCACCTCAAAGAGGACGGCAAGAAGTCCTGGAAGCCGCGGCTCTTCCAGCTGAGGGCCTCGGGCATTTATTATGTGCCTAAAGGAAAGACCAAGGTCAGGGGTAAAAAAAAAGGGGGGAGGAGGGAGGGAGGGAGGGAGGAGGAGGAGGAGGGGGACGGGGGGGGAGGCATCATCTGAGTTCACAGACACACAAAAAAAAAAGATGACAAAAAAAAAATCCAGCAGAAGTTTTGACAGATATTTTTGTCAACTGAAACCATAATGACATTTAAAAAAAAAAAAATGTTACTACTAACTTCTAGTGTGGAGACTCTCCTCCTTTATCACCCCTCCCTCAAAAAAACAACAACAACAAAACACACACACACACTACAGATAAACTTGTAACGTAATCCTCTTTTATTTCCGTTCAGTCGTCCCGTGACCTCGTCTGCTTCGTCCAGTTCGACAACTTGAACGTGTACTACGGCAAAGACTTCAAGAGCAAATACAAAGCGCCGACGGACTTCTGCTTAGTCCTGAAGGTAAAGTCAGCTCATCGAGTCCCCTGCGATGCCGAAGAAGACATTTCACACCGTCTCTTTCGCTCTGCGAAGCAAAAGATATTCACTGATTATGCGGTTGTTGTTTTTTTTCCGGACATCTGCTTCTGTACTGGAAATTTTAAACGCAATAAATAGTTGGATTTAAAGAAGTGAAAGGAGAGAGTTAAAAAAAAAACAATTTAGCTTTAAAATGGTGAGAACCGAAATGAACCAGATAACTCATCTTACGCACTTTCTTGAAATCATTTCCTGCAAAAAAGAAAAAAAAAGTACCATTCATTTACATACAAGAGTACTTTTAAAGCGAGAACGGCATATGGGCCGAGAAATGCTGACGAGACAAAAAAAAAAGTACGAAAGAAAGAAGAACAAAAAAACAGCAGGAGTTAAATGGGTTGATGGTCAGTCTTAAAGGGATGTGAAAGTCTGCTTTCTTTCTTTTCCCCTATCTTGTCTGGGAAACACCAGAATCAGCAGACACCATTAGACTAGATGGTGAGGAGCAGGGAGGGGAGAGAGAAAAAAAAAAAAGCTTAGAGAAGCAAAGAAAGTGAATTACCTGCAGGTAGAGAGACGAGAGTCCTCAAGGCTGCAGTCGAAAAGGGGGAGGAGGAGGGAGAGAGAGAGAGAGAGAGAAAGAAAGGGAAAATGGACCCGCCGGCGTTGGACGTTTTACAAGGCCGACCCGGTTTCTCGTCATTATCTAGTGAACACGCGAGGAAAACTCGGTCGCAGCTGTCGTGACGTCGGCGGTAACTGAAACCACGTTAGGCCGCCGAAGTGTTAAATTAAGAGTTTGCTTAGACAGGTCGGTGAGGCGGCGGTTACGAGCTGCCAAAAAAACCTAAAACAACAAAAAAAAGTGCAAACCGCAATTCAAGGACGCAAAAAGCCAAACAGTTTAGCCTCGTCACCTCGCTGTTCAATATTCAGAGGAGCCGCCGAGGTCATCTCTAAACCCGTCCTCATTGTGTGGAGCCGTACAAAACTGATGTCGTGTCATTATATGGAAATGCAACCTCCTCTTATTAATCTTACTGAATACATTACAGCTGCAAGTATTGTTGTGTACTTTTCTTTTCGTCATCTGAGGCGACAGAGAAAATCAAACTGAGCATCAATCAGTCAGTTCTTAAGTTTTTAACTGGATCACATGAAGCATCTGAGGATGCCCGTTTGAATTTCCTCTGGTTTCTATTCACAAATGTTGACAGAAATATCCCACACAACAGGAACTGAAAAAAAGTTTTAAAAAAAAGAAAAGGAAAAAAGCACTTTTAACTCTTTGCTTCTAGACTCAACTCTGCCCCCTTGTGGTTCCCTGTCATAAGTCACCTCATGGTAAATTATGAATATTGCTAATTATTGAAAGCTCTGAGGCAGAATCAGTGGATTTTGGGCTTTGTCTGAATAAACTAATCCATAAATTAAAAAAAAAAAAAACAATGCTCTGTGGACAAGGAGGTCCAGGAAAAGAGGAGGTCACGGTGCACCATATTAAATCTGTTTTTGCCCCAAAACAGCTTATTGCACATTAAATATAGGCTATGATGAGAGGAAGGGAGGATTTTTTTTTTTCCTGGCTGAATACAAGCAACAAAAAACAAACAAAAAAATGGCTTAAACGACTAATAGATAATCCAAAATGCTTGTCCACGAATCTTAAAAGTGACCAAACGAGGTGACGTTTGTGCTTCACAGACCAAATAAACAATTATAATGTGGATTTTGTGTTTTCAGCACCCTCAGATCCAGAAAGAGTCTCAGTACATCAAGTACCTGTGCTCCGACGACGCCTGGTCCATGAACCTCTGGGTGACGGGCATACGGATCGCAAAGGTAAAATCTCAACCGGCCTGCTTTTTAAGAACTGAATACAATCTCGCCTTAAAAACAAAAAAAAACAAAGCGGATATTAAAATCTTGTCGTTTTTCTCCCAGTACGGCGCGTCGCTGTACGAAAATTATAAAACGGCGGAGAAGAAGGCGGTCGTCAGCTCGGCGTGGGCGAGCCGCAGCACGCTGTCCAGCTCCAGCCCGTCGACGCCCTCACCCACCATCAAAGGTAACGCGGCGTTTCGCTGATCTGAAACGAGGATGCGCGGATATCAGCGATGAACCCCCCCACCTCCCCCTCCTTTGTGCAGAAAAGAAGAAAAAAAAAAGTTCACTTCCTGTCTTTTCTCTTCCTCTCGCAGCCAAATCCCCGAGCCAGGCCAACGGTCACGCTCCCAATCCCCAACCGGCACCGGTCCTTCAGGTAAACATCTCGGCGTTAAGAGGCCGCAGCAAACTCATCTGATGATTTCAGAAAATTCTTTAGGATATATATATATATATAAAAAGCATTTTCGACACCTCAAGATGGAGAACAGTAGAATATAGTAATATCTGCACTTTCCTTCACGGTCCCGGTAAGGTTACTGAAAAATGTAGAAACAGCTTAGTTGGTATACACCAGTACATTCAATTAATTCCTTATGTAATAAAAAAACAACTACATGTGAAACATACAAGCAAAACATATACAAGAATAAAACTACCAATAATGAATTTATTTATATATATATTTTAAAAAAAATATATATATATAGTGAATATTCTTGTTACAGTTCTTCTGGAAGAAATAAACAGCAAACTATACCAACTAAACTCTAATAACTCCCACGGAAACATTTGCTGTGATTACAACCAAATAGAAAAACCAGAAAACCTATGAGGAATCTACAAGGAAATATCAGACTCCACAATTTCTTACATTCGAGGCAGAGTTGGGCTTTTTTTTTCTCTTGATAAATTAATTTAAAATGCAATTTTAACGTCCGGCTTCCATAAAGTTGAACCACATTTCCCAGAATGCCGTCAGCAGCCATCTTTCCAACACAGATGCTCTCCTCTTTGATTTAAAATCTGTTCCTCTCCTGCACATCCCGTATCTTTATATTTTTCATTCTGTCTTGTCAGGACTTTGGAAATCTCCCACCTCCCCCCCGCCGGAAGCCGAGTTCCTCCCTCCCCCTCCTCCGGAGCCCTTCCTCCCTCCTCCGCCGCCTCCTCTGGCTGCCAAGAGTTCCCTGAAACCCGCCGCCCCGCAGCGACACCTGCCGACCAACTTCCCTCCGCCTCCGCCCGCGACGGACGCCCTCCCCCCTCCGCCGCCCGTCGACGACGCCTCGGAGGCCCCGCCCGACTTCCTGCCGCCGCCTCCTCCGGCCTTCGGCTTCGGTTCGCTTCCGCCTCCCCCGGTCAACTCCCTGCCGCCACCTCCTCCGCCGGGTAGCTTCGGGGACCTGGATCAATCTCTGCCTCCTCCGCCGCCCGACCCGGGGTTTTTACCACCACCACCGCCGCCTCCGCCTCAGCCGATGTTCACAGGAGCCGGGGGGCCCCCGGCCCCGCCCCCCTCCTGTCGCCGGCCTGCGAGTGGCGGTGCGGTCCTCTGGGTCACTGAGGAAGGTTCCTCCTGCTCCGCCAAAGAGGACTACACCATCGCTTCCAGGTGGAGGAGGTGGAGGTGGAGGTGGAGGAGACTTCATGTCAGAACTGATGATGGCCATGCACAAGAAGCGTCCTTAACCCGATCAGGGAACATGTGGAGTACGAATATGGTACGAACTGGTGGAGATCAGACGATTTCATCTCCACGGACCTTCATCCATCCACTATCCTTTTTTCTGAACCGCTTGCAAGATGCAATATTTTATCAATCAAAAGACCAAACAGTAACCATAAAAGAAAATCTTATACACATATATATATATATATATATATATAAGACCAGTGTTTGAAAACTCACAGACACCCGTTCGCTGAAAGAAAAGTAGAAATCCTGTCATCATACTTCAAACAGACATTTTTTTTTTTTTTTAACGGAGTGTATATATGTTTGCACGGAGGGCTGTAAATACTGTAAAAAACAAAAAGAAAACGCATTCCTGTTGTCTCCAACTGTCCTTTCAAATTCCTGTCGGCGCAAGAAACGCTCGAACGGAGCATTATTTCTTATCAGACTGAAATGAAAGCTTCTTCTTTCTGTCAGCGAGTGCGACCTGACGCCGTCGGACGTAGAGAAACGCTCGTTTCAATTTCACAATCAATCAACGCAAACCCGAATAACAACGTGATAAAAATCCTCCAAAAAAAACCGTTGTTCGGTATTTCCTGACTATTTAAACCCAGATCCTTAAAGAAGCAACGTGACGTTTAACCGCAGCCACAACGTTGACATTTTTGGACCAAATATATTCCAACAAACGTGACAGAATATAAGAAAAACATACTGCAGGTGAGTTCTTCCTTTTTTAATATTTTTTTTTCCGACATCCCTCATGAGGAACAGCTGACCTTTAAACTCCGAGCCCACCCAGGAGGTCTTGCTGCATAGCCCGCCTCCTCTGCAGTGTCTTGTGTAACGAAGGGAGAGGACAGGATGCGGTGCAGCAGCTCCACCTAGTGGGCGACGAGCAAATCGCAGTTGTGTGGAAATCGATCAAAACAGCTTCTCTTGTTTGTTTTTTTTTTTTTTTTTTTTTTTTGGGGGGGGGGGTATTTAATTTATAAGACACGTACCTCTGAAAAATCGTTCCCTTCGGCTTTCCTTACGGCCGACTCTGCCATCCAGTTCCTCAGCACGTATCTGGGATTTACATCTGTGAGATATTTAATGTGATTAGATGCTTCTCTCACCGTTGTTAAAAAAAAAAAAAATCAATAAATATTTACATCCAATCACCGCGGAGATTCACTGGCTTACGTTTCATCCTGCGTTGACGGTCTGAACTATTCGGTTGTCTGAAGAGAAACAGAAATGATTTGATGATTTAAGCAAAAATTAAAAACAGCCTTCTGACACACTAACGAGCTAAAAAATTAACAATTAAAAAAAAAATTATAATACCAAACATAAAGTCTGACGTGATTTTTTTGTTGTTTTTTTGTTGGGGGGGGCTTACCGACTGAGCCGGAGCAGGTACATGCCGAGCCAATCAGAGAAGAGCTGGTGTGACGACAGGTCATCAAGAGCCCACATCTAATAGAGGGCAAATAAAAGTAATCAAATCACAAGAGGAGTGCCTCTGAATACATATGGCTGACTTTCATACTAGCAGAACACTGTTTCACTATTTGGACAGACACAGAGTGAAATAAAAAAAATATGCAACACGCTCACAAACACATATTTTTTTTTTTAGATATCTTTAAAAAAAAACAAAACACGTATTCATCCTAACTTTTTCTTTTTGCATTTGCCGTGGTAAATCAGGAATTAGAGGAAAACACATCGTCACGTTGTCGGATAATGACTTACCGTGTCCTTGGTGAATATAATCATAAATAAATAGGAATTTAAAGACAGGAGTGTTTCCACTTCCACTCTTAACCTGTGCGAAGTTGCTGTTGTGAAGCTGCTCGGCCGAAACTTCGCTGAGCTGCCTGAAGGTCGCGGTGAAGTCCGACTGCGTGTCCTCCATCATCTGGGAAGAAAACAAGTTAAAAAAAATTTAATTACCAGAGTAAGCCGATTCAGCAGATTGAAACGGGACTCAGCAGACAGAATCCGGCTAAATGACACGACCTTAAGCAGGAAGGCGATCAGGTAGCCGTCGCCCTCCTCTTCACCGAGAAGACCCAGTTTGGCTTTAAATATCAGGTGGATCCTGAAATGCGATAAATAAAATAAAAGATGAATAACGTATGATTACTATCATGGATGGCATGAAGGAAAACATCGGGGGAAAAAGACAAGATTTCACACGGAGCTCACCTCTTCTGGTAAATGTCAGCATATCCTTTTAAAATCATTTTAGCCCTGAAAAAGGAGGAAAAAAAAAAAAAGATGAAGAATAATGCTTCGTAGTTTCTTAAATATCATAAAGCAAAAATAAGAAGCACAGAATGATGAACATATAAAATCACGTGAAAAAGTAAGTACTTCTAATAGAAATTGTTGGCTTTTATTTGACATATTTGGACAAACTTTTTTTTTCTGCTTTGATAAAAAGCTGTTCTATTTGAGCTTTAATAAATGTATTCACTTTGTGTCAGATCTGCTTTTGTAATCGTGTAAATTATTTAAAAAAAATGTAGATCTTAGATGTCTTTTGTTTGAATATATCACCTTTTGTGCGAAAGTGCCGTTTTCAAAGAGGATCAACTGTTTGCTTGTTCAAACATGTCGATGAAGCCAACAGACGGGAAGTAGTGAATTTTATTACTTTTCTACTGTGATTTAATAACGTCCAACATTTCTCAGAAGTTCCTCTTTCATCTGGTCTTTTCTCGTCCAAATATTCAACACAGCAACAATTTACCTCTTAATTTAGGGTTTGGCAACGTGCAAAAAAAAAAAAAGAAAAAAAAAAAAAGGCTTTTGCAGAGCTCAACTTCTAGATGGGTTGTTGCAATTTCTGTTGGACACATCGCTTCGCATGTAAAGTCTCGTTCAAGACAAAGTGATGTCCCGGTGCTCTTACCGCTTCTGCTGCCGGTGCGAGAGCACGGCACTCAGAGCCGACAGGAGCTTCTCCAGGTTGAAGAGGCCGACGTCGGCCTGAGCTCCTACGCTGTATCTGCCCTCGTCGTCGGAGGCGTTGGGGACAAAATCTGCAACGGTGAGAGATTTATTTCGTCTGTCGCTCGGCGGGAGAGCCGGAGAAGAGCCGGGGAAGAGCCGGAGAAGAGCCGGGGAAGAGCCGGGGAAGAGCCGGGGAAGAGCCGGGGAAGAGCCGGGGAAGACCCGGGGAAGGTTTTACGCACCGGGGTTGTACGACTCCATGAAGCCAAACGGTCCGTAGTCCACGGTGACGGAAAGAAGGCTGAAGTTGTCCGTGTTGCAAACGCCTGTTGGGATGACGCAGCGGTAGATATCGGTAAAGTAAAAGTAAAACAAACAAAAAAACGGGATAAGATGTTCAGTCAGAACGGTTTCTCACCGTGTGCAAATCCAACTGACGTCCACAGGGCGATCAGGTGCGCCGTTTCATTCACAACTGTGGAGTAAAACACCTGCAAACACAAAGAAATACACAATAAATCATTTACTTGTTACTTTTACAAAAGTTAGTTTTAACACAAAAAATGTCTGTTTGAGTCCTTTTTCTTTTCATATATATATATACACAGATATATATACATACATATAAAATAACCTGGGCACTACAATGATTCTCTGTAACTTTCCAGCAGAACCTGAAGCACATTTTATTTGTGGAAGATCTCCCCGTTCTACCTTTTTAATAACACGTCTTCGGTTACAAATGCGCGACCGTATCTGTGCGTTGGGTCGGACCCACCACGCACAGATTGACTCTGTGATTCTTTCCTGTCCTTATCGTACGTCTTGACGTGTCTTACAGTGTGTCGTTTCGATAAATTGACAAAAGACGGTTTATCGTGTCGGGGTTCATCGGGTCATTTCGCCATTTCCACGACACACGACTCACCAAGTATTTATCCGGGTCGTCCGGACGCACGAAGGAAAAATGTTCCTCGATCACGAAGTTCAGCAGCTTTCTAAAATCAACATGACGACAGAATTATGTTTACGAGCTGCAGGACACCGAACACACGACCGGAGGGACAAAAAAAAACAAGAAGAAAGTCTCACCTCAGAAGGTCTATTTCTCCACTCTGAGACAGAATTTCTAAAGATCCGATCCGGAACCACGACTTGGCCAACCGGAGAACAACAGCTCCTGGACGGGATAAAGATTAAAAACATTTTAACAATAGATACGCATATATGATAATTACCACGTGGGACATTTCAAATGAAAAAGCTTCGAGTGTTTTTGTGTGGATTCTCTGTACCTCGCTCTGTTTTCACATTTCCGTCGTAGAATTGATCCCGAAACACCGGCTCCTCGCTTACAATCAGGCTGAAAACGCAAAGAAAAGGAATGAAAAAGAACACTTCGCGGAACAATCACGAGACGAGAACGACATCACCGACATGAAATTTCCCCTCGGGGATTAATAAAGTGTATAAAATCCAAAAAATAAAAAAAAAAACGCAGCAGTTTCTAATTTATTATGAGCATATCAACCCCTTTGCAAGTGTCAAATAACTTCCAGCCAATTTCTCAAAGAAATAAGCTTAAAAAAATTTTTAAAAAAACTCACTAAAAAAGTAATGTTTTAGAACCCAAAACTATTTTTTTTTTAATAATGTGGTGTTTCTGATGAGGGGGAAAAAAAAAAAAAAATGACGCTGCATACCGTATATTTGTATGTTCTCGCTGGCGGTAACGTCGCCCAGTAATGAACCGTTCACGTCAGACTGAAAGCTGCTCAAAATCTCATAAATATTGACATCGGCTTCAAATTTAAAAAAAAAAAAAAGTTGAAATCCTTCCAAAAAAAAAAAGAAAGTTTGAACATAAACCCAGATAAGAACACGTCTCTTGCCTTTCATTTTTTATTAAAGTGGGTCTCACCTGGCCGCCCTGCTGGTGGGAACCCCCAGGGAGTGCATCGCCTCGCTGCAGAGGAACTCCCTGACGGACGAGCGGATCACAGCTCGACCGTCTCCGGACCTGCGGTGAGACGCAGTCATTCAGTTTCTATTAATAATGAATGTAACCTATAATATATATCTATATATAGATATATATTACAGAAGACATTGTTTGTGTAGAGATCAAATATTTAATAAAAGAGAAAGAAACACACCTTGAATACGGAGTTTTCCCCGAACCTTTGAGCTGCAGTTCCCATATTTCTCCTTTCCTATAAAAACATTTTTTTTTAGACTTTAATCGGTAATGACACATAAATATCATAACTTACTTCTTTTTTTAAATTTTTTTTTAAAATGTTCTCACCTGTTCGAATACCGACCGAGGAAATGAGCCCGACCGTCACCCAGCTGACCGGCCCAGTAGCCAAACTAAACAGGGAGACGTATTCGTGAGCAAAATTTCAATATAACCAGCGGTGGTCAGATTTAAACTCCGATTTTACACAAATGAACTCAGCTTTGTTTAAACCGCCCGGTCTGATCTCGTCCTCAAATAATAAAGATGTTGTTTTTTGTTTTGTTTTGTTTTTTATATTGGATGTATTTGAATGAAGGAACTCGATCTTTTTACCTGATGGCCTCCGTACCTGTGAGCGAGCGGAACAGATCCCGGTATCAGTCGGCCGCCGCTCGCATACCGCAGGAAATCATCCGACCGCGTGACGTGCGTCACATTCAAATCTAAAATCCCCTCGATGACGTCCTGCTGAGGAAAATTCACACGTGAATGATGGTAGAAGTTGTGACAATAATAATAATAATAATAATAATAAATCATGACCTTAGAAACTGCTGCCAGTCTTAACGGGCCTTTCAGTGGTGTCGGAGTGGATTTGGAGAACACGCAGTTCTTCACGGTGCGAACAAAGTCGCCGTCGACTTCATCGAGCGGGAATGTTTCTGCGGAGAGAAAAGAAACGACTGACGTTGATGCCGTCGTCTCGATGTCGATCCGTGAAGACGAGACCCGTGCGTCTCTCTCTCTCTCACCTATCAGCTTCTCGCAGGAGACTCCGAACCGGCCCGGGACGCGTACGAGCTCCGAGGCGTTCCCGTCCGACGCCGCGTCGTCGCGGCAACCGTCGGGGTCGGACCTGGAGCAGAAGTCCGGGACGTGCGCGGGCGTGAAGGTCGACGACGCCGCCGCCGACGCAGCCGCCGCCGTCAGGGAAAAGACCAGCACTCTGCAGACGCTCCACATCGCCCCCTTACAGCGATAAAGAGGAACTGCATAAGAGTAAAATAAAAAAAATAAAAATATATAATCGAATGTGATGATGTAATGTATCAAAATTAGCACTTTGTGTGTGATAACCAATTAAAAATGTTAGTCAGGCAATTTGTTTTGGTGGCAGATCTCATTCAGAGTACATGTGTGTGTGTGTGTGTGTGTGTGTGTGTGTGTGTGTGTGTGTGTGTGTGTGTGTGTGTGTGTGTGTGTGCTACTTACAATAATGATGTCATCAACTACTCCAGAGTATTTCACAAGTAGAAAAAAAACATTTTGGAAAGTTTATGAAGTTTTGTGTTTGTGAATTTAGTGATTCTGATGAGACTTGTTTGTCTTATACATTTGTTGTTTAAATAACATCCTGATAAATATGGAGGACCTCGTAATTATTTTTGTTTGCCGTCTTGTACTCTTTATTTTCTCCTGTTTTGTTTATTGTTGTTGTTGTTGTTGTTGCTAAGCAGCAATCTGGTTATGTATAATAATAATAATAATAATACAAATAAAGGTAGTAAAGGTAATAAATATACAAAAATGCACAGTGTATATAATAGAATAAAATATAAATTAAATTAGATTAAAAACAATGCAAGTCAATTTTACGTAGTAGTATTAAGTCAAACGTCAGTGAAATTAAAATGTAAACTGTCGTGTGTATCAATAAATAAATAAATACATAAAGAAAGACTTAATCTGGGGTATGTTTACTGAATTAGCTGGAACATCCCATAAACATAAAAAGCTTTTTTTTAAATGTTTTTAAAGTAGTTAGCTCAGCTGTTAGCAACGCAGCTCATCCCTAAACACGTGTAATATTTCCCGCCGTGGAAAAAAATAAATAAAAAAAGAAGCTTTATAGCTTTTAGTTTGAAGAAAAACCATAAACTGAGTATTTACCTTAACGTTTGTTTTGTAACACTCGTACCTCCTCCTCCTCCTCCTCCTCCTCTTCCTCCTTCCGGCTCGTGCTCCCCTCGTCGTCATGAAACGTCATCATCCCCACGCCCCGAGTTTACAACCTTTCCGGTTCCGTAACGCGTTACCGATGCGTGCTACTCCGGGAACATGGCGGGTCCGTGGTGGAGGCATTGCCGGCGGTGGACCGCGAACTGCGCGACCGCGAGTTTGTTTGAAACCTCGCGGTACACGAACGGCCGGTCTGCGTCCTCTCTGGGCCGGGCGTCCTGGAGCTGCGGGCCGGGGAACGAGGTGAGTTCTGCGGGAGGGACGTAAGCCCTGTCAACCCGGGAGGAAGGTCATACACGCCGCGGAGCCCGTCTGCCGGCTCCCCTTCCCCTTTCCTGCGGTTGAGGTCGTCCAAAACCTCAGCCGAGTGCTGTTTCACTGCCGTGTCCGTGACATTTCGTGACTATTTCACCGTAATTCCGTCTGAAGCAACAGTTTCCTGCGTTTTTTGGTCAAAATCGCTGAAATGAACAGTGAGCCGTTGCCTGGGTGTGTTCGGGGTGTGCAGGAGCCCTCTGGGCACGCGTAAAGGTCGAGACCTGCCCCGGGACATCACAGGACACCTCTTTTTTTTTTTTTTTTTTATAAGCTGTCTTGGACTCGGCCACCTGTCTTCTCTTAAGTGTCCAGTCAGCTTCCCAGTCACGTTTTCACACCTCATTCATTCATTCATTCATTTGACATTGACTCTCACGGGGCTCCAGACTCCCTTCACAAAACTGAGGATTTTAGAAAAGAGGGGAAAAGGCTGCAAATTCTCCTTTTTGAGTAAACAGCGATGACTAAGGATCCCATATTATTGGATTTCTTGCAGATATATGAATGATATACTGATATTTTCCAAGTATTTTGGCTGGTTCTGATGCAGACACCAATATATATATATATATATATATATATATATATATATTGCTTTTCCAACTGTACACATTAATGGGTCAAAATAAGAAAACGACTTCAGCTCAGGTTATGTAAAACATGACATAAATTGCACGATCTCTGATTTTTCTGAACCAATCATCACAACATCTCCGCCGTCCGATGTGCAGCGTGTGCCTGAACTCTTTTTGTCTTTCAGGCGCAGCCTCCATCGGCTACCCAGACGCGCTCGAAAACTCTAAACTTGACTTTATCTCTAATCAGGTGAGTTCAAGCAGAAGTTTTGAAAAGTTGCACGTTCATTTCTTTGTTTTTTTTTGTTTTTTTGTTTCCCCCCCGATCAGGGCGTTCATTAAAACGCGTGCGTCGTTCTCGGACGGCGCGTAGGTCACGGTTTTGCGTATCTCTTCTCTCCGCAGACACAAGTCACGGTTGCCGTTTCCATCGCGTCAGTCCCGCTGCTGCAGAACGACGCACAGCGACGCGAAGCCGAAGGACCCGTTCGCGTTGGCGCAGAAAGACTTGACGAGTTTATACGACGATATCAAAAAG
Organism: Brachyistius frenatus; assembly: GCF_029030835.1. NCBI lineage: Eukaryota > Metazoa > Chordata > Actinopteri > Embiotocidae > Brachyistius > Brachyistius frenatus. Next base: position 3,077,282 of record NW_027210620.1, on the reverse strand, counting down.
GTAAGTCGCCCGGTCCGGGTGTCGTTAACCTCGTTTTATAATGCCCGACGTAAAAGCCGCGGCTTTTATCGCCGCGCTTTGCAGGAGCTGTTCGTATCCAAAGAAGAGCTGAAGTTTCTGTGCGACTACTACTTCGATGGCAAAGGCAAAGCCATCCGACCGATGATCGTCGTCCTGATGGCCCGCGCCATGAACATCCACAGCAACAGAGCCGGGTAAGAAGACATCATGGCTGAAGTGCTCTTTTTCCAAAATCAAAATATGACTCTTTTTTTAAAAAAAAAATTTATGGCACAACCGACCTACGAGTGAACTGCTGGCCGGAGCCGAGCCGCACCTTGTGACAAATCTTTCTTGCGTTTATTATATGAAGCGTAATCCATTTAAATCTGACTTCCTGCAACCCGTCGACCTGTTTGTTTTTTTTGCCGACTGCAGAGATTTGCTCCCGGGGCAGAGGGCCATAGCGATGATCTCTGAAATGATTCACACTGCCAGCCTGGTGCACGACGACGTAATAGACGGTTCGGACAAGCGAAGAGGAAAGAGAACCATCAATGTCATGTGGGGTGAAAGGAAGGTAAGGGAAATTTTAAAAAAAATCCGCTTCCTTTCCTCCTCGGTTCATATCGATTGTCACTCGGTATATTATCCGGTTTTTTTTGTTGGTTTTTTTTAGGCTATCTTAGTCGGAGATTTCATCCTCTCGGCCGCCTCGATGGCGCTGGCTCGAATCGGCAACATCACGGTGGTGAAAGTGTTGTCCCAGGTGATAGAGGACCTGGTGAGAGGTACGGTACGCCGCTCAAATTATCGTATAAATCCCCCACCCCCTCCCTCCGAGCTTCTAGCACACACAGTGGGTGCAGCTCTGAGGCGTCCATGAGAGGAACTAATCACTGGAGGGGGAACTATTTGCAATCGCACGGCCAATAGAAACACCAAAGTGACGTAACCCGACCAGCCGTTGGCACGGCAACGTCTCTTTTGCAACGACGTGCAACGTTCCATTTTAAAAAAAAAAAATTTAAAGGTTAATTTAAAGAGATTTGATTTTATTATTATTATTATTTCAGATTTAAACGGCCGTTAACGGGCGTTTGTTCTTCTTCTTCTTCTCCTTTCAGGCGAATTCATGCAGTTGGGCTCCAAAGAGAACGAGGACGAGAGATTCAAACACTACCTCGAGAAAACGTTCAAGAAGACGGCGAGTCTTATTGCAAACAGTTGTAAAGCAGTATGTACGTTCTTGTCTGCACACAAATAGCAGAGAGACGGAGGACAGCCTCACTTCCTGCTCGCCCTTTCTTTTTGTTTTCTGTTTCGTTGACCGCCTGCTCTCGTTGATTTAAGGTGTCGATCCTGGTGAACGCTGATCCCGAAGTTCACGAAATTGCCTTCCAGTACGGGAGAAATGTCGGCATCGCGTTTCAGGTCACTTCTCATCTTTTAGCAGAGCGGATCGATCATTTGAAATCTCCGGCTGCGTCCTGCCGTGTCGGTGATGATATGGAATTATTCAAGTGTGCTTTTTTTTGTCCCGTAGCTGGTGGACGATGTTTTGGACTTCACGTCGGGAGCCAGTCAGTTGGGGAAACCGTCAGCCGCCGATCTGAAACTGGGTTTGGCCACCGGACCGGTGCTGTTTGCGTGTCAACAGGTGAGACGCCCCACCGGCGATTTGAAAAGATGAACATTTTAGCCGGACGTCACCAGAACGCACCGTCTTCACCGTCTTCTGTCCTTCCTCAAGTTTCCCGAGCTGCACGCGATGATCATGAGACGTTTCAGCTCCAAAGGAGACGTAGATCGAGCCTGGCAGTACGTCCTTCAGGTACCACGTCGTTCAGTATTACAGCTTCAGGTCTTCTTGGGAGGTCAAAGTGTCTCTCCACGCGTTCGGTGGGGTTTAAAAGTCTGGATCGCTCGGGGACAGTCAGACTTGACATTACATTACATTTAGCCGACGCTTTCATCCAAAGCGACTTACAACATAACCGACGGCGAACGATCGGGAGCGAGTTTTTTTTTGTGTTTTTTTTTTAGGGTTCAGTGTCTTGCTCAAGGACACTTTTAGGCACGTGGACAGGAGGAGCTGGGGACTGAACCACCGACCTTCTGATTTGTTCCAGAGCGACGGCGTGCAGCAGACCAGCTTCCTGGCCCAGCGCTACTGCCAGGAGGCCATCAGACAGATCAGCATGCTCAGGCCGTCCGCGGAGCGAGACGCCCTCATCCGGCTCACCGAGATGGTGCTCACCAGAGACAAGTGAACCCCGTCTCCTCTTCAGGCAGCTCCCTGTGGAAAGGACGACTCACGTGGTGTGGGCACAGAAATAAACCGGTTGGAGAAGCGATGGGGAGCTCGGTTCGGAGGGACTCCCGGTGACGCTTTCACCGCCAACTGCCGCGGGAATAAAGCCGCGAGCAGGTTTTGAAAAGAACGAAACGGCGAACGCAAGGGGAGTCTCTCTGACCGTCTTCATCGCTCTCTTTTCCTTTTCTCTCGCTCTCTCGACCACTCCCCAAACAAAAACTGTACACGCTTGGGTTTGTTTTGTTTTTTTGGTGCAAATTATTGTCATTTCCAGTTCCTTAAATGGAATCAGGGTGACGGACTGGAAAATAAGTTCAAGATTGGAATTGAGTCACAAATGTCACTCGAAACCGCGGCCCAAACCTTCACTGCTTTTACAGTACTGTAACTGCGACGTCCCGCCGCGGCTCGAACCGGCGAAACCGTGAGCGCTCACGGCGAGTTTACGTGGCGGTTCGGCGCCGGCTGGCGGCGGCGTTGCAGAATTGTTTTTCCGTTAATTCCAAATGAGACGGGAAGTGAGTCTCCGTCTCCGTCTCCGTCGTCGTGTTTGTTTTTGGATCCGTTCCGATGTCGTTTGGAGATCCGTCCACACATCAAGAGGCCAAACGAGTCACGTGGTCTTATTTTTGGACTTTTGTGAAATGTTCTGAGGTTACTTCTGTAATGCAAAGTGCCCTGTAACAACCAAGGCCTTAACATCTGCAATGACTGTGCGCTCAATAAACCAACTTTTTTTTTATTTTTAATTTAAGCCAAACCGCTGCTTCCGTCTCGTTTCCTCCCCGAGTGACGACACACACGTTGTACATAGAATTGTTTATTATAAAAGACTGTACATTAATTTTTCAATCAACATATTATATATACAAAGGGAAGGGCAGGGAGAGATATATTTGTTTGTTTGTTTTCTACCTATTAAATTGAGCCGGAACACATTTTTATTGACTTTTTTTTTTTTTTTTTTATGTTGGAAATGAAAAGAATCTGGGCCAAACTTTCAAGGCATTAGCTGCGGTATCCTGAAATGGTAAAAGCTGACTGCTGCGGGGAATGTCTAAAAAAAAAAAAGAACGAGGTCATGTTAGATGTACGAGTGGGGGGGGGGGGGGCGGACAGAAAGAAAAATACAACGTGATCGAGAGGATTCTTGGACCTGAGTGACACCTAATGCTGATTTTTACTTGAGTTTTACCGTCGCGTGTTCATCGCATTCGACACGGCCCCTTGAAACCCGGAGCAGGTCACTGCTGCTTCGGGAAGACTGACGAGGTATTTGGAGGTTGTTTTTGTCGGGTCTACGTTACCGCACGTGAACGGCAGTGTCGGGGCGGGACAGTTCCCGTCGAAGCAGCCCCCTCCAGGAGATCCGAGATCTTGCGACGATTCATTTAATGCAAATTTAAAAACCAACCTCCGCTGCGATTTGCGGGAACTCGGGCAATTTTTGCAAAAACAAACTTCATTTACAGTCAGCAAAAAAAAAATTTTTTATTTAAAACTCATCATCAAAACAAACCACACGTCGGTTGACTGGGTGGGGGGTGACAACTTCAAAACCGAAAGTGACCGGGGGTTTATGGGAAAATGTGGTTATACGAGAATTAGGCGACCACGTGTCGCACTTCCCTGTAAGATTATGCGGTTTCTATTTTACACCCTTACACTTGTAAGAAATTACACTTCGTGTTTAAATTATTATTCAAAATGCATTTAAAGCACTTTTATATCGCAGTCACAGACTCAGTTTTGCAAAGCTACGTCACATTTATGTCTCAAGAATGTTTCTTGAACTCGGTCGGAGCTCATAAGTTCTTTGAATTCCAGAAGAAAAAAAAAGAGAACTAAAATATTCCCATCTATTTCCGTGATGTGCAGCATGCTGATTTTTTTTTTTTTTTTATATAGGTAATGATTATATATACTTTTTTTTTATTAGGCTGTAGAGATTAAAAATTTAATTTTTTTTTTACCTCAACTTGCAATTTTTGCTAATTCGCGCAATTACTGGAAAAAACCCGCAAATTTTAGCACAATTTTGGAGAAAAGCCACTGAGAAATCAAACTTTTTTTTTTTTTTTTTTAATCACAAAGAAACTCAGCGAAATCCTGGAGGGACTGTCTAATTATCACTTATCAGAACTCAAGAATTGCCTGCAGATTTTGTGTGGAGTATGAAATCAACAGTGATGTGACATAATCTTAAAATGCTTCATAATAGTGGCAAAACAGAAAGTGTTCTCTCGCTTCAAACAGATCTAAATGCAAAAAAAAGAAAAAAGGTAAACTCCATTTTAATTTGAAAATTTTAAGTTCGAATGCAAATCTGCATTTGAAAAGGTGAGGTCAGGGGGAAAGCCTGTAATTTACTTCAGAGTCTAAAAAGTTCAGTGATTTCAACAATGTCATAAAAAAACAAAAAACAAAACAAAGAGGTGAGTACATTTACAACATAATGGCAATAAACTTAAGATTACATAATACCTTATAAAAATTTTGACATGCTTTAACGCCGGGACTGGTTTGTGCCTTTGAAATGCCATTTACAGTATTTAAATGTCTTTATCGTTTGCGTTTATTTTCCGCGCGGAGTCGAGGAGGGCACCACTAATGAAAACTAATCATATAATCGACATTCACTGAATTTACATTACAGAGACCCGAGCGCGGCTTGCGGCTCACGTTATATACAACCGACGGTCCGAACACTTCAGCTGAAACTGCTGACGCGACATTCAACGCTTTGATTTGTTCCCGTCCAATATTCTTGTTCGCAAAGTCAGCGTTTTTTTGTTGTTGTTGTTCGGGCAAAGACGTCGTCGCGCATCCTTCAGCTTGTTGTGTTGTTTTGTTTTTTTACATATTCCATAAATGTCCCCCCCCACTCCTCCCAACCCGTCCCCTATAACACCAAAATAAACTAAATAGATATTACTTTTCATTTTATTTGCAATCAGTAAGGGAAAAGAACATTGTCATATCAAAAAGGGGATCATACAGTTATGTCTATGCGTCTCAGGGTTCAGATTGCTGCGGTCAGTCTCTCAGTGGATTATGATATGACTGAATAAATAGACTGTACTTTTTCTGCGAGGTCCCTTCAGTCGGCGTAGTGCATGATGGACTCCACGTAGTTGCCGGGGAACAGGCCGGTGACGCCGTTGGACACGCCCTCGAACCAGCCGTCGTCGTTCTTCTTGATGACGTAGATGATGGCCCCCTCCATGAAAGACAACTCGTCGTCCTTGTCCCGGGCGTAGTCGTAGATGGCCACCACTAGTGAAGGAGGTGGGCGGGGGGGGAGGATTAATGGCCAGTGTTTTAGAGGAAGGCTTTAATCCGACTCCGAAGCACTCGAATTATTATAATTTGTATGTATTTTAGCAAACCTTTCTCGACGTAGGTCTTGGGGGCCCACTGCGGGTCTCCGTCCGCGTAGGGGTCGTTGTAGTGAACGACAGCAGCGTCCTCCTCCTCGTAATCCACTGGAGGAGGCGGCGGGGGCGGCGGGGAGTCGTCGAACATGGGCATGTCGTCCGGCGGGGGAGGGGGAGGTGGAGTCGGAGTATCTGCAACTGCCGAGATTGAAGTTGAGATTTGTTTTGTTGAAATCGGTCGGGATTTCGTAAGATTAAAACGAACCTGCCGAGGGAAACGAGGAGAGGGCGGCGGCGGCGGCGGGAGTCATGCAGAAAATATACGAGAGGCGAGCTAAATTTTGGCGTTTTGAGACTGCTGCTGTCGCAGGAAAATGGAGCGTAGTACCTCAATGAATTTGGAGCAGGTGGAAGCTGCAAGTCTCATGAGCGAGTACCCCGAGTTGCGTTCATTTCTCAACATGAGCACTCGGGTTACGCCACGTTTTTGTGACCTCTGGTTTGCGCGCATTTTTTCGATTTCACCGTTGACACGCAACAGGAACAGTCTCTAAACTCTTTGATCGCGCCTCGTATAACGCCAAGGACATGCAGACGAGTTTGTGTTCAGAAGGTGTTTGAAAAGCGGGCTGCGAGACTTCCCGTGGATCGCTCAGTACGATGACACGGTTTACTTTTGATGTTTAAGCATCTTAAGTGGTTCATGTAGATTGTGTTCCTCTTGTTGTGGCTCTGACAATCTACTCAGGCATGCGCATACGGGAGGGAAAGAAAATAAATAAAAAAAAAGGGATAAAACATGATTTATGAACATAGTATACACCGATTCATGCCATTCAGCAGGTTAAAGGTTCGTTTGACAAGCATCCAAACTGACGAAAATAAGCTATACAAAGACCAAACCATCATTTTAAACCTTAGCCTTAAAGTAAATGAGCACTAGTGAAATTTCAAGCTGAAGTACAGTAAGACTCTTAAACTGTAGTATTTCTCTATAGTGCAGGCTTTGAACCAGCAGGGGGCAGCAGAGAGTGCCATCTCTTCCAGTTCTGCTCCTCGGTGGTGACCTTTTGGGACTGTTCCCCCCCCCCCAAAAAAAAAACATTATCATTCACCTCACCTCAACCCTGCAGTGCTACAAGTACATTCAGTGTTTCCACTGCAAAGCTAGAGATGAATCCAGCAACTGTGTATCAGACCCCGACTACAGTTCAGTTTTTGTTTCTGTAGAAATAAAAAAAAAATCTGTCTCCAAATAGCAGTTCAAGTTGCCTTCGAGCTACATATGAATACATTTTGCGCACGGAGTTGAACAATTCTTTGTTGCAAGAGGTCGGTAGCCTATTAATAGTTCTCAACAGTGAGGCCATAGAGGACAGACTAGCACAATGCATGCTGGGGGGTTGTTCTGGGAGTGGGGAACGGTTGGCACAGATAAAAGGAGGAAAGTACTGAGTGTGTCTTTAGCCTTCATTCACTTACTGCTCTCCTGCATCCTGGCCACAAAGCCAGTCAGAGGTATCTGTGGAGTCAGCTGGGGCATGGGGGGAGGAGGTGGAGCGATAGACACTGCAAGCCGGCGAGAGGAGAGGCAGGAAGGCCGAGAGAGTGAGCGACAAAAAAGGAAAAAAAAAAAAAAAAAAAAAAAGAGAGATAAAAGCCCATCAGTCACCAAGAATACACAGAGGACAGTTCAGACACTCAGTCCCACACACACACACACACACACACACACACACACACACACACACACACACACACTTGCAGGAATTGTGAGCTTGTACACGCAAACAGTGGCAGCAGAGCGAGTGCTGAAATGTGTGGCCTCTATTATATATATATATATATTTTTTTAAAAGGTTTTATACGTGAAAATTCCCGATTATTAAGAGAAAACGACTGACGTCTGTCTACGGCGACGTTTCCACGGATCAAGACACACAAACTGCCGGTTGAAAAGTTCAGTGACGTCTGCGGCCGTGATGAGATTTCACACGGCATCCGGGGGGGGATCAACGGCGGATTATACGTTTTGATTTCTGTCAATCAGACCGTTTCCCGGGGAAGCGCTGCCGGTGGCCAGAAGGGGGCGCCGTTTGCCTTGCACGCCTCTCAAAACTCCCCCCTCCCCTTTCCCAGAGCAGAGCAGCTGAACTCTCCTTCTGTTGTAGTAACATCCAAAAAAAAAAAAAAAACTTTTATATATATATATATATATATATATATATATATATTATTTTTTTTTCAGACTTTTCCCAGATCATTTCCCAAAGTTCAGGGACACTGAGGACTGAGCGTGTCTGTAAAATGCACCTCAAGGCTGATGAGGAACTAGAACCACATCCACACCTGGATTTAACATCTGTGTCATGTTATCCCGTCTGGTGCGCCGCGATCGGAATGCGATCATCTGGCCACATCTGGATGCGATCACGATCAATGCAATCCATAAAGCGTGACTTCATTCTTTAGGGGAAGTATCCTCTCGGGCATGTCGAGAGGATACTTTAACTCCGCCTCCTTCTTCCTCCTTCTTCCTGCTGCTGCTGCTGCTGCTGCTATCTCAAGCAGCAGCAGGCGAAAGCAATTCTCCCCTTTAAAAAAAACTGAATTAAAAAACAAAACAAACGATGACTTCGCTTTTTCTTGACCCCCACCTAACTAATTTGCAAACCAAGATCCCATCACCAAATGTGGGCATCATAATCCCGTGTGCAAACTCACTTCGAAACGACGTACTATAATACTGATGGATAAGAAGCGAACCCTCGATACTAAAAGACATGCCAGAGCTAGATAAAAAAAAAAAAACAACAACAACAACTAAACAAGCCTTAACCTGCACTCTCAGAGTTAAAGGGGGGAGAGAGGGGGAGAGAAGAACAAAAAGTCGATAATTCTGACAAGAAAGCGAGCGCGACCTTCAGGAAGCTGTGGCGCACGAGTAAACTTGAAGTACCGGTCTAGTGGCTACAAAGCTGAGCTCCCTTTAGTCTGATGCTGTGCCGGGTTTTGGAGGAATTTGTGCCTCAGTTACGGGTCAGGATCTATAACGGAGGTTGAAAGCTGGAGACAGAAGGGCCTTACTTGAGTTCTGGCCGTAGCCAGGAGTGCCTCCGTTAATATGAGGCTGCTGCTGCTGCTGCTGCTGCTGCTGTTGTTGTTGTTGTTGTTGCTGCTGCTGTTGCTGTTGCAGTTGCTGCTGCTGTAGTTGCTGCTGTAGTTGCTGCTGCTGCTGCAAGGAGAACTGCGAAGTGACCGACGGCGCCCGGCGGTAGGTGCCCGTGGCCGAAACCATAGAGACAGAGGAGTTGGAGGGGTTGTGCCGCGAAATCTGCCGCGAGATGGTTCCGAACTGGGACATTGGAGCGGGGCCCAGACCGGGCCCGGGGGCCACCGCTAGAAAACACCCGGAAGAAAAAACGAAGAGGGAAAAAAAAAAAAAAAAACAGGAAAGGCAGGACCACAAGAGGGAAGGAGGTTAGACAGAGGGAGGGAGGGAGAGAGAGAGAGAGAGGGGAGAGAGGGAAAAAAAAAGAATCATCAACACCGTAAAAGATCACGTGAGCTTTTAAAATACTGATTAGAGTCCCACACCTCATAAAAAAATAAAAAAAGACAATCAATAACCAGGCAGGAGGAAGCAGGTGAGCTTCGAGGGAAGCAGCACAGATTGTTCCTTGATAACACAGTTACACCGGACATGTTTCGAGAGGAGTCCCAAGAAGTGATCCGATTAAATCTTGCACTTAAAAGCGGAAAGCTGGGGAGGAAAGAGATTCAGTGAGGAGGAGGAGGAGGAGGAGGAGGAAGAAGAAGAGCAGCAACACAACAAACCGACCCGATCCCGTGAAACTGACTTCTTCGCACACATCTTTTTTTTTTTTTTTTTTTTTTAAAGATTGCATGCGTGTCATTTACAACGTCCGTCAAAAAATAAACAACGAAGCCGTCTCTTCCAACGACAACATTAAAATGCACTCGGATTGTTTGAAGCTTACGTGAGATCGTAAAAGACAAAAAAAACAAAAACAGAAGGAGAGGCGGGGTTAGAGGTTGTTTCTTCTTCTTCTTCTTCTTCTTTGTCCTGCTGGAGCATTTCCTGTTCGCATATCTAGATAACGTACGGTCTCTCAGGAAACCGTGTTCTCAGATAGGAACGGGTGGAACCAGAGGAAGTCAAGAATATCAGAGGAACACACACACAAACTTCTCCGTGCTGTGATTATAGGAGACAATCGCCGATACTGATCACACGGCTGGATGGTAAAAATCAAACTCTCGGTGCTTCAGAGTCAACATCGACAGAAAAACATTTGCGCCAACAAAACTCCTTCGAGAATATTACCTGATGCAACTTGCAGCGTATCTGTGTGTAAACAGCAGCCTGAGTTTCAAATTTCACGTTTGATAGATTCCGCAGGCAGTAAAATAACTTTGGCCAGGTGACACGAGACCGCTTTACTGGCCAATAAACAGATGAATCAGGAAGTAAGAGTACCACCACCACCACCACCACCACCGAGGATCAAGATTTAAAAAAAAAAAAAAGCCCGTGTGTGAGTTTGAACTGGATCTCCAAACAAGAAGCGTCGAAACGATGACTGTTCGCACTGCAAGCAAAGGGCCAAAGGAATCTGACGTCAACGAGTCACAATTAGATTCACGCCTCTCCTCATTTTCTTAATATCTCCTTAATGCGCGAGAGCGTTTCGTTTCCTCAATGATACTTTAAATCGGCTGAAAGTCGAGTTTAAAGTGCAGCTGCTTCCTCTTCGGTGCATTCTCGTCGCCTAGTCGGTGCTTTTCCTTGCAGGCCGTGTCTCCTCATCAGACTTTAATTCACCTGGTCTAAACTTGAATACGATGCGTTAAGAGGCACCTGTTTTGCTTGCAGCGCGCACAAACAGACGCCCACACCCACACCACCCTTTATTTTTGTGCATCTCCGCCCCGAGAAGATCAAGACGGACGTGGTGACGATCCGGCGTCCGGTCCTTGGGAGTTTGAAGAGTCTCACCTATGGGCGGCGGCGGTGGCGGTGGTGGTGCGGGCGGTGGTGGGGGGGCGAGCCCGGCCGCGGGAGGAGCAGGCGGAGGTAGAGGAGGAGGGGGCGGGGGAGGCGGAGGGCCCCCCGGGGGAGCGGACATGGGCGGGACTGAAAGGAGTGTTTACATTAGTTTTAAATGCTGAAAGCAGGAGGGTGGGGAGGGGGAGGGAGGGAGAGAGAGAGAGACGCCGTCTCGACTCCCCCCCTTCCTCCCTCCCTCCCTTCTCCACTAACACTCGGCTCCGTTACGTAACATCACATCACTCCACTGAAGGGGCCCTTTCGACTTTGTCAAGACGGAGCGCGCTCGCCAGTGTCGAACTGAGTGTTTCCATGGCGACCGGCTTGCAGTAAGAGAGAGAGCGAGCGAGCGAGGCTGCGCTGCCCCGGCCGGCCGGCCGGCTCCTCGCGATGAGGCCAAAACAGCCGCTTCACACAAACCTTCGAATATTACCTCTCAAAAATCCTTCGGCAAAAAAAGCTCAAACCATCGCAGGCGTGATATCGGCACGACGTAAAAAAAAAAAATATATATATATATATATACAGCGACGTGCGGCTCGTGTTACGTGGGCCTTACGCTGGGACACTGTAAAGCTGCAGGCCTCACGCAGCTTGGCCTATTTACACAGTAGGATAGAGAATCAGCTGTGCTTAGAACACAATGGGCCTCCATAATCCCTGTCTGGTAAACATAGGCTTTGTGTAGCGTAGTCCCGCTATCTGCAAATAGGACATTATATACTTACACCTTGTCAAATAACGCCTTGCATAGATGTTGACGTGCACATATTGTATCTTATAAAAAAAATAAAAAAATCTGGTGCTCCAGATCTATAAAAAAATGTGCAGTTTGCCCTCAAATTCGTTCGTTTATGTAACGACATGCAGAGAGGCACGGGAGAATAGTACGTAGAATATAGTGTGTACCGTCTACTGTGTAATTTATACATAAAGTAAACTCTAAAAAAAATTTTTTTTTTAAATTCATTTTCATTTTCAGGCAAAAACTAAAATGCCCGCGGCCGGTCGGGCACGCGACCCGCCGAGAACCCCGGCCTGAGTACGGAGGTCTCACCTGGTCCAGAGTTGGGGATGGAGGGTGTAGGCACGGCGATGGGAATGCCGATTCCGCTGCTGCCGCTGTTCTCCCTGCTGCTGCTGCCCCCGCTGCTTCCACTGAAAGGAGGAGGACAGAAAAAGGAAGTGTGGTGGGTTTTTTTGGGGGGGGGGATTCAGTAAATTTCAGTGATATTGAATATTCCAGGATTAAAGTGGGGCGTTAAGAGCTTTCTGCGTGCAAACGGGCTAAAACTACCTTCAACCCGGGTCCTCTAACCGACCGCAAAACAATGAATTTACAGCGATAATCACGCGCTGTGAATTATAACCAGTAATACGAAGTTCAGTGATTGGATTACGAGGCTCGTTTTAAAAACCACCGCTTTTGTTGTGCGTGATGTGAGCTACTGCCAAACTACAGTTCACGTTCTGTATGCTGCGTTTATGTCGAACGTGGATTTGAGCGGCGACGCGGATGCTGCTCATGCAGACTGCTCCAATTTATCAAAATCAGATTCATAAACTGTTCGTTAGCAGACGAGCTTTGAAAACCACATTAACATGTTAATCCGTTACATGTGAAATGCTGCTCCTTGATAACCCACGTGTACCTTCTATGTTAATGATTTCATGTAGTTATTCATATGTGATGTCCAATATGTCGCGTTATATGAATTAGTTACGTGTTAAATGCGGTTTTCATTTCTTAATATCTTATATTTAATGTATTTCTATGCCTCCGTAAAGAACCTTTGCAATCGTGTCTGAATGAAATATGAAATAAAATGACCTTGCCTGGAAAATAGTGAAAATATGCCTAAATGTGAAATGATGGAAAAGCTGAAAGGATGTTTTTGTTTTTTTTCCTTCCTTTGATTGACGTGCAAAACATGTTTAAAATGTGACTTTACAGAAAGAAAAAAAAAAGAAAAGAAAGAAAAGCAATGCAAAGCGAAATGTTTCCTATTTTCAAGTTCTTAAAAGTGTGAATTTGCAAAAACTTTGTGATGTCATTTCATTGCATTGAAAATCACATTTTCTTTCGATATCAACATCGTTCTGAAGCACCGGTAATGTTATGATGAACCGCTACGACGACTGAAGAGTTCTCTGAAAGCATCCTTCTGAACAACCGGTGCGTTTCCGACGGCAGCTTCTCTTATCGGAGACGTATCTTATCGTATGAGACGTGCTGGTGATGTTGCATTTCGTCAGTCCTGCTGCAGTGAGCCGCTTCACCCCGAGTTTGACCCCGGGGGCTTGTAGATCAATGGCCTGGCCATCTAAATCCACCCCCACCCCAACCACACTCTCTCTCTCTCTTTGACTGGCCTTGATCTCTCATTTCTGGTCAGGCCCCCCCCCCCCACACACACACACACTTGCCTCTTTCATCCCTGATCCTCCCTTCCGCCTCTCAACCCCTAAAACCATCCCTCGACCTCTTCCTCTCATCTCTTCATCGCCTGCAAAGGGAGACAACCCCTCCTGCCCCCCCCCCCACACACACACATCTATCCACCCTCTCCTCCTATCCATGTCAGTCGAGGCCCTCCAGGCACAACCAGCGGGGGGGGGGGGGGGGTTACCCCCTCTGAAGGATGATGGCGGCACTTGGGAGCTAAGTGTCGTCCCTCTTTTGACGGGAATGCCGTTACTTCACCCCTCCCCATCCCCCCCGCCCACATATGCATGTTTTGGCTTTATCCACTCTTAATCCCTCCATAACTTCCCCGTTCCTTCGCTTTCTCCATCCTCCTCCTTTGTTTCACTGCCACCGAGCGCTCGGCTCCATTCAGCCTCTCTGCTTAATATAGGGAACTGTTTATAAAAATCAGCCATCTGTGACACACACACACACACACACGCACACACACACAAGCACAAGCAGCTAGGCTTAAAAAAAAAAAAAGTTCCAGCTCACTTAATCACAGCTGACAAAAATCCCTGGAGCCAGTGGGGAGAGAAAAAAAACTAAAACAAAAGACTGAACAAAAAGTAAAAACTACGAGTGTGCGTTTGTGAATTGTGGCATGTAACTTCACTTTAAAATGGGAAAAGTAGACTTTCAAAGTGGCCGAGAGCGTTATCGATTCAGCTTTTGTCAGCTACGCTCCAAAGATGTGGAACAAACTACCCGTTAGACATCGGGGAAGCCAGCTCGGTAAATACTTTCAAAAGAATGGTGAAAACATCTATTAACATATCAAACATATCTCTTTAGATCAGCCTTTAACTCGCTACTCTTGAAGCTCTCTTGCACTTTAAAATGCATATTGCTATATTTTATATTTCAACTCTATTTGTATATAATTTGATCTGTTCTTGTGCATTTTATTTATTTTCTAAACTTTTAAAATGTTCATTTATATGTAAAGCACTGCGTGTCATTTTTCTTGCTGTACAGCACTTTGAGCTGCATGTCTTGTAAGAAATATGCTTGATTGACAGGCCTGCGCTGCGGTCAGGTTTCCGCTACGGGGTCTGCAGGTGGGCGGGGCATAGCGACCTCCGGTTTCCAATCAGATCGAGCCGGTTCACAAACCAACGGGTGACGTTTCTGTTGGTTGCTTTAAAAAAAAAAAAAAAAGAAAAAGGAATCCGGGTTTCTGGTCCGGATCGGGCAGCGATACGCTGCGTCCACACAGCCGGACGCCATCTTTCATGCACCCTGTTTAAAGTTTTCACACCAGAGGCAGGAGTTCAACCGTATGCTGGCGGTCTGTTACAACAAATTTTTGTATTACCGGGGATCCTGCAGCGACTGCAATAAGCTTCGTTTCTAAAAAAAGAAAAAAAAAAAAAAAGTAATATCTCCCGTACGGAGATATTAGATAATAGCAGGGAGGGTGCAGCGGGAGTACACGCAGATGCCGATATTAAATTTAAGACCTCATGTCGAAGATGACAGAGACCGATGAGCTGAATAAGCGCGGCCGACTTCGAGCCGGTGATAATCAAATAGTGATGCAACAGTAATATTAGCCGGAGCGGGAGGAGAGAAGAAGGGGGGGGGGGGCATCGGTTTGTTAAAGGGGGCGTCAGGGTGGCTTTAACTCACAGGTCAGCAACTCGTGTTTTGTTTTTTATTTTTTTGTTGCTCCCAAATCCTTTAAAACGAGCGAGGCCAGCAGGAGTTTGAAACGGCACCGAGTGAACGAGCTGCCGTACACAAACATACATGAGCAAGAAAGAGAAGTTGGACCATAGGGGGAAGAAAAAAAAAAGTTATGTAATATTTATGAGCATCACAGTCAGCATAACAGGCTTTTTAGCTAATGAGGCGACTTCACACACTCATAACTCAAATTTTGACGAAAGCGCCTGCTGCTTTTCCGCGTTGAGATTTCTGGGGGACAGTCCTTCAGAGCGGTGTTCAACTGTTTCCATGCTGCAGTTGAGTTTTTTTTTTTTTTTGGGAAACAGCACTTTATATTAGAGGCTTTTACAGATATTAATATCAGAGTGATTCAGGTCGCGGTAAGAAGCCCTCCGAGCCTTGTCAGACAAATGCTGGATTTAGTGTAGCGGTGCGCGGGAAGAGGTGTGAAAGTGCTCTAAACTGCTGTACTGAACGGGGAGATTAGAACTATCCGACATGGAGGAGACCGGCGAGATGCTTTCCACACATTATTGAAACCCCAGCTACGTGTTTAGTGCTCAGTTTAGAGGTGTAGCTGCAGCAATAAATCCCACTTCTACATTTTAAAAAGGGCTTGTCTCACTCTCCGTTAAAAGCTCCATTAATTACAATTGCAGATTTTGAGAGACTTTTTAGTCGACGATCTTTCAACTTGTCACGTCAGCAGGCGCCTGTCCGATTTGAGAATAACAACTGAATACCAATGATGACGGAATCTTAAGCTGCATATTTTTAATATCGGGTCAGACTGAGGTGCCTTTCAACTTTTTTTTGAAGTTGTATGAAAACTAATTTTAGAATATTAAATTTCACACAAAAAAAGGTCCGATTGTTGAATTTTCGTTGGCAATTTTGGTCCTCGTTGTCTTATTCTGTATTTTATCATATTTTGTAGACCACGTAGATAAAACAAAAAAAATCACTCGGGTTTAAATTGAAGTAAGAAAATCTGATATTTGAACGCCTTATTTTGGATCTTTTCTGACTGATTCTAGGCCAGATACCTGTCTCAGTGGCGTGCGCTGCAGAAACAGCAGGTTTCTCAGGGTGCAGCCGGCTTGTTGGCATCTACCGACACCCTACATGCGAGGTGCGTTTAGGGCACGCGTGTAAATTGTAGAAAAACAACCCGGTTCTGAACTCTCCCCCTCTAAACTGCATGAAAACTTAGTATTTGCACCATAATGTATAACACAATTGTATTTTTACTAACAAAGATATTATATTATATATTAAAGTCAAGTTATCAGTACTGGTATTAATAGTTTTTTTAATGATCTTCAGCCCTTTCTGGTGTCCATAAGAAACTCTACTTGCGACTGTTTTAAGGCTGGTTTCCACTACTGACGAAAAATGACTTGATTGCTATCATACATAATGTGTTTCTTGTTCAATAATCATGGTGTATTTACAACAACAACAACAACAAAAATTTGACATTTTAAATTGCCGAAGGCCACGCCGACATCTTCAAGTCGTCAAATTTTGTCAGATGCATTCGGCCCTGAAAAAAGCTCCGCTTTAAACGAGACCGGTGTCGTTCGCTGTCGGCCGTCTGAACATGTTTGAAACGGCTCGAAACTCCAACGATATTCCACATTCAAGGGCATAAAACTCGCTTCCCCTCTTTTCCTGTATCTACCTGTGTGTGCGTTGCCTCTGGTTGAGCGAGGCCGTGCGTCCGGGGCTGTGCTGCTGCCCTTGCTGGCTGCCCAGCCGGGCGGGGCTGGTCATGTAGTCGTTGGGCACCGTGGGCGGCTTCACCGGCTCCAGGGTCTTGTAGGACGTGTTGCGCCTACGGCAAAACCCGCACCGGAAATAGGAAAAAAAAAAAAAAAGGAAAAGAAAAGAAAAGCAAATATTGATAAATCAAGGACGAGAGTGATCGTGGCGCTGTGTAAATCTGCGAGGGAGTGATCAGCAGAGCGTTGTAAATCCTATCAGTCCTCCCAGCTGGACGCGGCGCGCCGCACCACGGATGCGAGTACGTCACAGTTTAGCCTCGGAATTGATGCGTGATCAGTGTCGGCGACAGCTGCTGAGTATCAGACGACGACTGCTGAGCTTCACACTAACAGATGAAATTTCACTGACTTTGGTTGTTTTTTTTCGGATCCCATCACGTATATCCTTTTTTTTGGTTGTGTTTTTTTTTGTGTGTGTTTTTTAAATTTTTTTTAGCTAAAACCAAACAAGATTCAACGATCACGACCAAAAACTGAACTTAATAATTCCCTGGAGCGTCTTCGGGCTCATTGCCTGTTCAGCGTGTTATGTCATGCACTTCTTCACGTTATATTCATTAAGTTAAAGCAGCCCAAATGCCAAAAATAAATGCACGTGACATGCGGCGAAACTGCACGCTCGATTATCTCGCCCACAAGAGGCTTTTTTTCTTTTTTTTTCTTCTTCTCATTTAGTGTTTGATAATTAGAGGATTAGTCTTCCTTTCACGGCGACCGGAAAAAAAAACCGGGATCCTTACCCGAGCGTGCCGCGCCCCGACATCGGAGGGCTGGGCGGCTTCTGCGTCGGCGGATTGGTCCTCGATAGTGTTCCTCCTCGGATCGACTGATTGTTTCCATGTTGCTGAGGTTAAAAAAAACCCCACAAGATGATTACTTTAAAAAAGACAAATGATTTCAGCGACAGTGGGTGATCACTGTTTATGGTGATGAAAATCAGATGTTACAGGCTGCCCAGATGACATATTTTGAGTTGTGTAATCCCACCCAGATTTGTGGTTTTATCTCGGTCCTGGTGGGTTTGCTGCTTATTGCAGGTTAGAAACCTCTGTTGTTGTTTTTGTTTTTTTAAGTGAAGCTCCTTGCAAAACGTTTATGTCCTAACATGCGCATAAGGAAAAAAACAACAACAACAACTTGAAGAGGACCCTGCATTTGCAATTTACAGGATGTTTATACAACATCGGTGCTACAATTGCTGATATATGCGAGTTATCTGGGAAACCTGTAAGTATCAAATAAACTAGGGAGGCATTTAGGGACGACTACACAACATGAAAGGTAAACGACGACAAGTACAGGATTGGTAAACAGGCAGGGAGGATGTTACAAGGCCTCGAGAACTGGATGTTCTTCGCTACGGGGGACGTCTACGGGTCGGTTACAGGGGAAACGATACGGGAAACATAATCACACGTACGGGGAGTTTGCTGCGGAAAAGGGAGTCGAACGGATCTATCAATAATATATCGGAGCAAAATGGGTCATGTGACGAAGCTGACTTACCTTGGCTTTTAGCCACTTAGTGTGGGCGAAGGGGAAAACAAAATAAACAGAAGAGAGAGAGAGAGAGAGAGAGAGACAGAAAGAGGGCATGTCAAAATGGCCACACGTCAACGGGTAGGTAGAAGTCAAAGTAGAAAAAGTGATCGCTGACTTTTACACGTTTAGAAACGGCCCGAGCGGGTCAGCAGTTACAAGCGCTTTACTTCAGCGCCACACCCAGAGCTTAAGTCAAAGAAACCACGGGGATCTGACAGCAGAGCTGAAGTGAAACGCTGAAACTGAGGAATTCACCCTTTAAATGTCATACAAATGTCATTAAAACGTGCACCGTTTTTTTTATTTTTTTGCATCCTTCATGCTACATACTGTATTTTTTTTTTTTTTTTTCAGGTTTAAAACTGGAATAACGTCAGATTATCACATTACTGGCACAATAATAAAAAATTTAAAAAAAAACACACAAACAAAACAACAGAAGACACCCCTCACACTCGATGTCAAAGAGAATACAGAGCCACCGTAGCAGCAGGGTTGATCTGCAGTTTGACAACTACAGAGTCAAGTGGCTCATCTATAATGCAGCTTTCCCCAGTGGCCTTTGCAGAAAGCAGTGTAGCATCACAAGACCAACGAGAGACAGAAAGAAAGAGAAAGAAAGAGAAAGAGAGAGAGAGAGGGGGGATGAAACCAAAAGCACAAATCAGAGCATAGGTCAGTACGTTTTAGAAAAGAAAAAAAAAAAAAAAAATCCCAAAAAAACAGGAAACACCTTCAGTGCAGCTGTGAATGGCATTTATAGTTTGGATTTCACTCTCTCGTGTTATCGGAGCCAGACGAGATTCAATTTACAATCTAGGTCACGCTGGAAAACGACGAGGCCGACGAGCGCCTTTCGCCTTATCTCCCTGCTAAACGCTTTAAGAACATCAAAGATGAATTACGGACAGTCAGGTTCAGATGACGGTCATTATTAAGTCAGAAAAGGGCCGAGCGTGTCCAGCTTGGGGTGGGGGTGGGGGGGTAAAAAAAAAAAAAACGCAGTGCAGCGTCAGAGACAAACACTCCCTGAGGTCAGCGGAGTCGTCGGCGATACGCCTCGGCCTCAAAGTCTTCTTCCGACGACTCCCTTCACGCCGTATCGAAGCTGGATGAAGTGACCGCGGATGCAAACGTTTCCTGCTGTAGCCGCTTCACTTCAAAAGCGATGAGACACACCTGGGCGGCTTGTTCTCGTCAAGCAGTAGCAGGAAACGCAGAGTCACCGTAAGCGACGGCTAAATGTTCTATTCTGACTCAGAGATGCATCTGCAAAAAAAAATCATTTTAGGACATTTTTGACAGTTGTGCAAGTTGTTTTTTTTTTTTTTGGGCTCAGCAACTGCTCCCCCCCCCCCCACCTCCCCCCTGCTGAGTGTGTGAACTGGCAGGTTTCAAAAAGCATAAAAAGCGAGTTAAAAAAAACTTGAACTATCCCCTTAATAATGACGTAAACTCTTAAGTGACATCTGGCAGGAAAGCGAAAGACTGAAATGTAACTTTGAAAACACCTGACATCATCATTCCTGGATTCCTGAAAGCCCCGCTGACTAGATTAAGCATCAGCTGACTGGAAGAATAAATCTCATCTTTCGTATTAATGCTTAAAAAAAAAAAAAAAGAAAAAGAAAAAGAAAAGCATCAGATCACTGTCAGGACGTCTCGAGATGCCGCAGCGTTCCCGATCGCTCCCGTTGTGCGATTCCAGCGTTCGCCGATACGATGCGTCACAATCTGATTATTTTTCCCTCGATGAATCTTCTCTTTTCTCTCGGTTTCTCTTCTTTTTATTATTTTTATTTTCTCCGTTTTCATCCTCCCACCCCATCTCCCCTCTCCCCTCCGGGCATCGGATACGAAGGAAAAGCTTTTCTATTCAACAATGAACGGCGCACGATGTTTTCCTCTCCGTGTTTGCAGGTGTTCTCACGAAACAAAACCTTTTGTGCGCGAGCCGTTAAAAAAAAAAAAAATAAAAAAAAAAAAAAAAAAACAACTCCGGTCGCACATCGAGGCCGGTGCGAAGCCTCGGGGGGGTGGAGGGCCAGATGCAGCGAGTCCCACGGTAAAATGGAGCCGATAGACATGATTTAAACCCCCATTAAAGCATCGATCTCGGTCGGCGAGCAAACCACGGCTGCGGACGTTCCCGTAGAGGACGGCCGGGCCTCTGACAGCAGCCGTCACGGGGCACTCTATGAATTAATACGCAGTATTGACGCTAAATATCGATCGGCTCTTCGGGGGGCTGCGACAAACACAGATGAAAGGAGGTGAGTGGTGTCGGGCTGCTGCGGGAACACGTGTGTGTGTGTGTGTGTGTGTGTGTGTGTGTGTGTGTGTGTGTGTGTGTGTGTGTGTTCCCGTCACAATTCCCTTACTAAATGCAGCATTTAGAAAGACATTTACAGGAGAAAATCCGCCGAGATTAGGCCCGGCGTAATACGTAATTTTCTTAAAATAGACGCATCAGACGGTCTCAAAGCAGCCGTGGAAAAAAAAAAAAAAGCTCGACGGTTTCAGTCACTTTTGTTGTTGTTGCGCAACGATGAAGCGCGATCCTTATCCGGAGCCACTCTTCTGTTTAATGTAACTCAGTCAGAACGCTGGAGGAGTAAAAAAAAACAACAACAACAACAACAACAACAAAAACCAACAGTTGACGAAACTATTTTTTTGCTTTTATGGTGCCACTTTCGGTGACCAGGAAGTAACTGCAATTCCAGTACTGATGCTAAGCTAAGCAAACATCCTCCGGCTTCACAATCGGACTACAGATGCGAGTTTGTTTTTCTCCTCTCACTCTTGAAATCCCCAAAACATTGACAACTCTAGTTTCATTGAGAAATAAAGTAGCCACAGTTTTTAAGAATATAATACTAATAATAATCGATGAAAACCCGGTTCCTGTGGTGAGAAACACATCCCCCAGTAAACATTATGGAAGTGTCCAAGGCAATTTCACTCCACAGTAAAATTGAGAGTGGCACAACGGCTTTTATCCCGTCTTATCAATGCCTGTAACACTACGGGACGGTAATGGCGGGCCTCTAATCCAATCTGTCTGACAGCTGCAATTGATTGGCTGATTGATGGAGCGGAGGACGCTCAAGATTGAAAAAAAAAAAAATGCCCGCAGCCAATCGGGGAAATGATGTCATCGTCAGGACAACCCAGTGACCCCAAAAAACAACAAAAAACAAAAAAGCCCCTAATGGCAGAGAGGGAAGCGAGTTTCTGCTCGGTAGCATCAAGAAGCTGCTTTTCCAACTTCCGCTATTCGACAACTTAAATAAATGTAACGGCATCGTCAGCTGTGAGGGCAGTCGGGGGCACTGAGTGCATTTAAAAAAAACAAAAAAACAACAACAACAACAACAACAAAAAGAAACAAGTCACTAATTTGCCTCCATTTGCCATTTTCACACCACTGTAAGAATAGAGCTGCTTTTCTGAAAAGCTCCATGATGTAATCGCTTTTTGAGTTCATCTCCACCCCCGAACCGGTTCCCACCAACCCACACCGAGACAATATTCCTGTAGGGTCAGAAGGGTGGTGGTGATGGTGGTGGTGGTTGGGAGGGGGGAGGGGGGGGGGGTGCTTTCTGAAGATGAAAGAGGGAAAGCGCAAGAGATGGGAGAGAGAGTGAGCGAAAGAGAAAGAGAGTCAAAGTGGGAGAGAGAGAGAGATGAGATGTAGGAATACCTCTGGCGAGAAAGCGAGGAGTAGAATAAAGGTGGTGGTGGAGGGGGGGGAGTTGTGTGTGTGTGTGTGTGGAGGGGGGGTTGTGTGTGTGTGTGGATTAGGGGGGGGGAATTAGGTACAGGAGAAGAAAGTGGAAGAACAGAAGTGAACCGACGGACCAACAAAAAAAACAAAACAGAAAAAAGCCCCGCTCACCTTCACGCCGTGGCCGACGTCGTCCAGCACGGTGTAGTCGATGGGCTTCCTGATGTACCTGACCGGCCGCTCCATGTTGGCCGGCGCGATGATCTTGTGAGTCCTCGCCGTGTTCTTGTTGGTGGTGAGGATCCCGATCTCCCGCCGGGCCACCTTCTCTTTATGGATGTCCACCGTCTGTACGGGGCAGGGGGGGGGGTTAGGGTTAATTTAAATAATGATGTGCACGGTGCAAAAGGGAGCGCTGGGATTCAATGAACTCGTCATACAGCAGCTTAGGAAGGTTTAATTCATTAAATCACGAGGCTGCGCTTTTCATCAGTGGGGTCGTCCATCTTTTTCTTTTTTTTTTTTTTTTACAAAATAATAAAAATCCAGCACAGGATATAATGACCGAAGTGTCGGAACATTTTCTGGCCTCTAACTAATGGTGGGAATTAAGTTTCGTGGCCCTACAAATTTAGACGTCACAAGACGATTTCGGTTCATTATTACAGTAAAAACACACAAAAGCATTAATATATAAGTTGGGCAGTGACAAGTTGCACTTGAAAGAGAAGTTTGAGGACACCCCATTATTATTTCAGAGGAATGAAATTAAGTCTATTGTGTGCTTAAATCGTACTCAGAGATTTCTATTTTCAGAGGAGTGTCTCTTTCATTTTCTTTCGCAAAAACATGGATGCATTATTTATGCTTCTGGAGACTAAGATGGTTTTCCTGCTGAAATTGCGCCACAGTTTGACTATTTAGCCAAATCCCCTTTAGAGAAATCAGTGACTTTTTACACCGGCTGGCCCCAAATGAAATGAGATTTTCTGAATCTGGACTTCCCCAAAAGTACTTGATTACCGCTATATATGCGATCAACCAGTTACAAACTCTCAGCCGATCGAAATGGCAAAGTTTAGGACCCCACCAAAGGGAGCATCGCCTCGTCGATTTACCCGAGGAACGGTTCCAACGAAGGAACTGCTCCGTTTAATCACCATCCTCCGTCGTGTTTCATGGACGCTACAAATGATAATCAGCTATGAAAAAGCTTTAAAAAAAAAAAAAAAAAAAAAAAAAAAAAAAACCTGGCAGTTAAAACCGAAGTACTGAAAGGTGTTGCTATGGAGATTTTACACCGACTCGTCTTGCTGCTTTGGTGTAAGCTGGCAGGTTTCAAAAGGTTGCAGACTAAAAAAAAAAAAAAAAGAAATTTAAAATTGTGAGTAGTTGCATCTGGTTGGGTAATCTTTGGTTGGACCTGAAATTTGTGCACATTGTCCGTGCATACTTTGATTTGTGCACACAAGATGAATCTATACAATCCAAACTGTTGAGGATATAAACCTTTTTTTTGTTTTTGTTGTTTCTGGCTCATGATATATAGATATAGCCACAAAATGTTATGTAACGCAGTTTTAATCACAACAAAGTGACTGGAGACCTAAACAGGGGTAAAAAAAAAAAAAAAAAAAAAAAAAAGCTCCCCGTGGAGCCGAAGAGAGCCCCGGAGCAGCTGCCCTTCCTCAGAGAGATGAAAGGCTGCAATGTCTGACTGAGGGCAGACCAGTAAAACGATGGTCTCTTACTGGACGCGGTGGGGGGGACGGGGGACAGAGGGACGGGGTTGGGGGGGGGGGGTGGAAGGAGTCAACAACCAGCGCCAAACAGAGGATTCCTTTCATGCCACAGTGATCTGGAGCTCTGTCTCTTTATTCTGCACTGGTTTCCACTGTATGGCCGACTCAGCCTTCAAGTATCGCTCATCCCAGAGTTGAGGAGGGTGAGGGTGAGGGTGGTGGTGGTGGTGGTGGTGGAGGAATCGACCAACGCTCTGGGTGGCTTCCACGTAGTCCGGGTGAACTGACATCTCTGGACAAGATCAAATCTTGATTTTTTTTTTTTAAATATTTTTAACTGCGACTTTAACGAGATGTTTCGCCCGAGAGCTGACAACCAACTCCGGCATCTAGAAGGAATGAGGCGAAGCAGGACGCGCGAGGGCATAAGAAAGTGGACTGTTCAAAATTACAGGAAAAAAAAAGAAGAATCAATTTTTCATAACAGGAGAAGAGGCTCATACATAATTGCTCCCACAGAGACTTCCCATACAAAAGGGGAAACATCCGTTCTGTTCCAGTGGCCTGTTGTGTCTGTTTGAATTAAGCGAGATGACGGAGTCAACCTGAGCCGGGATGCCAGAACACGAGAGGCTCTTTACATAAAAGAAAAGGACCTGCAGTTACAAACTCTTTCCTGTGAGGCGAACAAACCAAATATTTCACTTCGTAAGAAGCCTCCACTATGATGGGATTTAAGCCAATTAGCTGGACTCCACAGACGGCTCGGAGATAATTCCCCGATTTCAAACCGTCGCATATCGTGATCATCTGGAGGCGACTGGGCCGAAATCGAATCGGTTTTATCCGGCGTCCATTTTGCAGAGCGAGTGATGGGCCTCGGCGATTGGCTGTAATGGACCCAGACCGAAAGAAGGTAGAAAAAGGAATTGGAACTCTTTTTATTTGGAGACTTGGTTTTTTTTTGGTATTTTTTTTAACTTCCTAAAGAAAGCTTCATTTCACCACAACACGATGAACTCCCAACTGATTTGTCAACCAGAGCGAGGGCATTGGGTATTTTCTATTATAAAAGACACGAAGGGGAAGTAAGTGTTTCCAGTCAAAAATGGTTCCGCTCGAAACCACCCGAAAGGAACCGTACCCAAACTGCTGTTGAAATACTGCCGCTAAACCGGGAAAGCAGCTGTTCTTCGCTTATCAAGCGAGCAGAACGTGGACAAACATCATCAGCAGCTGGCAATGAGGGGAGGAAGTGAGTGCGAGTTCATCTCCTTCCTGTTATGCAGAGAAAAAAAAATTAAAAATAGAAATAGCCCCGCAAGTCAGGCTCGATTGCTACACGAGGTTAAACCTAAAAAAAAAAATTAAAAAAATTACACAAAAAAAAAACACCTTGTTCAGCAAAAAGCAAAGCGAGCGGTCGGCACCCCGTCGAGAGAGAGAGCATCGCTAATCCACTGACCGCTGGCCAAAGAACGGAAAATGGATCTGACAAAAGAAAACAAACTTAAAAGCAACTTAATAGGCGGTCGTCTTCCCTTCGAGTGAGTGTGCAAAAAAAAAAAAAAAAAACGCCTTTTCAACTGGCACTAAAAAGGTGTTTACTGGATCCCAGTGGTCCACCTGTTGGTTGGAAAGAGACCGAACTCACGAGTGCCGCTCGCCAAAGAACTGAAAGGTGGATGATTCACATGTTGCTTTCAACCACTGTCACCCATATGTTTGAAGGCCTGCGGCTGCTTTCCCAGAATGCCGAGCGAGTTTTGGCTCCGGTTGTTTGGCTTATCCATCAGGCTTTTAGGATTTAAAGTGCCCCCCCGACCCCCCTCTTTTTTTTTTCTTTTACTCATCACCTCCTTTTTACCTTCAAGTTCTTCTTCTCCATCCTTTTTTTTTTTAATTTTTTTATTTCCATGGTCTCTCTTAATTCCTCTCCGATTCTTCCCACGCCCATCGAAGAGTCACCCACTTATGACTGGTGTGTGAGGATTTAGGTCATACGTCGGAAACGCTGCCAACATCATCGCCTTCATCCACACACACACACACACACACACACACACACACACACACACACACACACACACACACACACACACACACACACACACACACACACCAGCCGGCCAGACGAAACAAAACAAGAAAAAAAAAAAAAAAAAAGTCCAGTCAAGATCGCTTTGGACTTCTTTCCCATTTCGTCGGGGAACTGCGAGTGAGTCAGCGAGCCGGTTGCCACGGCGATGGGATCTTGTTGTGTTGTCAGGAGCAACAAGTGGCCTAAATATTTTTTGGTGATGTATTTATTTTCTTGTTAAGCCAGATTGTTGACGTTTCGGGTTGCGGCTCGCAGCTCCCCGAAGGCTTGGACACGAGGTCGGCTATTTCAAACGCTTCAACCACAAACGGGGAAAATCTGATGACGTGATATTTAATGAAAAGCCGACATGTTTCCCGACCCGAAGAGATGACGGCAAAATATTTCAGGAAAGAGTCGCTGCCTGACTGGGAGAACGACTTAGAAATTTCAGTAATGGAGATCTAGAGGAGGCTTCATATTGATTCAAAAAGCTTTTTTTTTTTTGGGGGGGGGATATTAGATGATAATGAACTTGCAGTATTTCTGCACAAATAGAGCCTGTAGCTCTCTTGGTTAACCGTAGTAAAATAATCCAGTTATTTATTAAGCTTTAGCTCTCAATAACATATTCAACCGTTTCCCCATGATAAGACTAAATTTCCTACAAACTCTGTTACATCCAGGGTTTTTTTTTTTTTTGCACTCGTTGAGTTAAGCTACGCCATTTGTTGCATCCGATACGTTTTCTTTATGAATACGAAGGATGCTACGACCCCTTATTTCACCACGATTCCTCCAGCTGGGAAAAGCGTCCTCGAGATGCCAATTAGCCAAGAAGAAGTGAGTTCTCGTTTTTTGTTTTTGTTTTTTTTACTCGTATAAAATAAACATGAAATACGGCAACAGGCGGTAAAACTGCAAAAACCCTCATTTGTGTATCTTATCTATCAGACACCGACTATCTCTCTGTCCTTTGAAGCCTTTTTTTTTTTTAACTCATCTTTTGGAGCTCATCGTCTGTGACAGCATTAACGCTCGTCCCCGATTCGTTCCCGCCGTCAAGACATCGGGACCCCCCCCCCCCCGCCCACGCGAACCCATTTTCACTTCTCAAAACTCCTGCGGGCCAAACTGGTATAATGAAACAATTGTAGGGCTGACTGACTCCCAAAGACTCGCCCTAATTGGAAATGAAAACTCTCCCCGACAATAAAGGCTAACAACCCATAATTTAAGACTCTCCGTGAGAAGGCTGTGCTACGATGCCACTCTCTCTCTCTCTCTCTCTCTCTATATCTCTCTATATATATATATATATATATATTCAAGAAGAATACCTCATGCAGGCATAACTGTCTGGTCCTTGAATCTAAGACAACCCCCCACTTTGTCAAACCTACTTTCTAGGAAAAAAGGGAAAAAAAAAAAAAAAGGTCTTATTCAGGGCAGTGCGGTACAGTGCTCAGACTAGAGAGTGGGAGGGGGGGAGAAGGGAGGGAGGGTCGGGGTGGGGGTGGGGGGTGGGTTGAGTGCTTGGGAAAGAGGTCACGCATTGACAGCATCCACACGTCAGCAAAAGGAGCACTAAAGAACTCTCCGTCCGGCCGACCGAACGGCAAACGTAACTTGACAACTTCCCACAAGACAAAACCAACAGTGAGGTAAAGGAGAGAACACGTCAGCGGACTTTTTTTTGATATGGAATCGAAGGCAGCCGCTTTCACTTCCAGCGCACGTCGGAGAGGGAACGGGAGGGGGGGGGGGGGAACAAAAAAAAACCGCCAGCGACACCCGCGAACACGCGGACCGAACAGAACATAGGAAACGGCTGCACACGACACGGGGAAAATCCTACTACCAGACGAACACACCCTACATACCGATCTGGTGTGTGTGTGTGTGTGTGTGTGTGTGTGTGTGTGTGTGTGTGTGTGTGTGTGTGTGTGTGTGTGTGTGTGTGTGTGTGTGTGTGTGTGTGTGTGTGTGTGTGTGTGTGTCTCGCCTAGACCAGACAAATGTGCCAACGCTTAAATACAGAGTACGATGATTATAAGAGTCATAAAAAAAAAAAGGGTTTCATCGGCACTTTGTTCCTCGGAGATACTGCCCACACACACACACACACACACACACACACACACACACACACACACACACACACACACACACAAGGAGTACTTCCACGGTTTGCTGGCCAAGAACATAAACGACACAAAGCTTTTTCTTTTTTCTTTCTCCCTGCCAAGAAACATCAGAAATCAGACACCGGACACCATTATGAAAAGAACGCGTCAAATAAAGGGAGGTTTCTGGCCGAGAGCGGAGATACGAGCTCGTCCCCCCCCCCCCCCCACCCACCACCAGCCGTCCAGGAATTTGGACATCCTTGTCTGGCGGGATCACGAGGAGATGACAACTCGCTCTGAAAACCACACTTTCGGGGCTCGCTGCGGATGGAGGATTGATCACGACATTTTAAACGTCGCTCTTCCGGGAAAACTCGACAAAAAAACGATCGCGACGAGTTTGCGACGCTCCGTTCGTTCCAGACGTTCGTGTTCACGACGAAGTGCGTCGAGTCTTTAAGTGTTGCAGATATTTCCTAAAATCACTTCTTAACAGAGAGGACGTCGCGAACACGTTTCTTCCGTCGAACGTGGAAACTTCGGCTCACAAAGGGCTCGAAATCAGTTTGGACAAATTAAAGCAAAACAAAGTGTCGTTGTTCAGGGAAGCAGCTGTTTCGATTGTGACTTTGAACAATGTTTTACCATCAAAAGTCAAATAAAACTTGGTGATATGTCGGTGAGCCGTAAGTATAACCAAAGATTGATTCCTGGATACCTTCTGAATTATATTGAAGCGGTTTGATAATTGAACCTGTGCTTTTTTTTTTCTCTCTCTCATTGAATCTTTGAAACAGTCAAGTAGCAACAAAAGTTGTTAAGATGCTGGTTTGCCGATTATCAGATCAAATAGTTTCTGAATTGAACAATAATTTTGCCAAATGGTGAGTGTGTATTACCATTAATGGTCCTTTAAGTCCCACAAACCCCTGTGGGATGGCAAATTGTTTATTTTTTTTAGACTTCGACTTCAGGCTATTTGTTTCCCCAAAGCAAAGCCAACATGTTATCGGCTTCAGATACACGAGAGCGGCGTCGTTCTGTTGAATTTACTCTGTGAAAAGTCGATGACTTCACAAGACGAAACAAAAGATTACCGAACCGTCGGAGGGAATATTCTAATTCTACCGTTTCCAAATCCTTCTTTGCCGCCACTCATCTCGTGACCCCCCTCCCCCCCTTCGGGCCGATCTTGTGATCGGAGGCCGAAACCCCCTCGAAGCGCTCCGTCCTACATTTGACCCGTTTCAACTTCTGATCACGTGCCGAAAAGCTCCGGACTGTCTTCGCCGCGTCCGGTCTCGTCCCAGCGAGCGCGCCGTCCCACTTTCCAGCCCCGTCGTCTGTGGAGTCAATCAACTGTCCCACAAAAAAAAAAAAAAAAAGAGGGGGCCGCTTTTCTGGGCAACGCGGAGCGTGTCGGCGCTTCGGGCATTAAAACGAGAGGTCAGTCAACCGACACCCCCCCACCCCCACTCCGCCTCCCACCCCGGTATGGGAGTTCTCACTTTGGCAGCCTCTTGTTAAACATCCCTCCGTGAGAAGGAGGTTTGTTGTGAGGACTGGACTGGGTGTGAAACCAGTTTTGCAACAGGAGGGGGAAAACAAAATAAAAACCTATTACAAAGAGTCGGGACCAGCGTGCCAAAGTCAACGCTTTGTTTGCCGACACGGCACATATGGAAGCGCCTCGGCCGACTTTTACCAATCTCCATTTTTTTTTGGGGGGGGGGGGCGGGGCTGCAGCCAAAACGACATCATGTCTCGAGCCCTGAAGTTGTCCCCCCCCTCTCCCCCCTCCCCGTACAAGCCGAGAGTAAAGCCTCCGTGTTATCCCACAATCGCAGCCAGACCACGACAGCGAAACCTCCAAATCTCAGCTGCGGAGGTATTTCCTAATCTTGTTTACACGACGTTGCCAAATGATTCCCTGCATTCCTCTTGACACAGCAGAGGTGTAATGATTAGACGACGCTGCGGGGGTGGGAGGAGGAGGAGGGGGGAGGAGGTGGGGGGTGAGGGGTTGTCGGGTGGAAAGAGGAGGGAGGGAGGGGGGGTGGATGGAGAAGGAAGAGCAGGAGAGGAGGTAACCGCAGGGTGGTGGTGGTGGGGGGGGGGGGGAGGGGTGCTGGTGCTGGTGATTCACTGGGCAACCTCAGTCACCGGTCGTTTCCCCACCGTCACTGGCTGCCGGCTGACGCGTGTCCACACAGGATCACGCTTCGCCTTCACCAGCACGGAAAACGCTGCAGGAAGCGAACGCAGCAGCAGCCTCACGATTTATTGACGCACAAATCAAGTGTGGAAATGATTAAGAAGAAGAAGAAGAAGAAGGAAAAAATGAAACGGACAATCATTTACACGTTTTTTTTTTCTTCCCTGCTTTGAGTTTGTTACCTTGGACATTTATTACAAAAAAAAACACTTCCTAATTAATAGAAAAAATATTCAACAGATTAAGGTTTAATGAAAATAATATGCTTGTAGGAGACCAAAAACATGACTCTAAACCCAAACTTTCCAATGCCGACTCCATTTTACAGTGTAAAACCACCGTCCAGAGGGCAAACGGACCACACAGAGAATCTGACCCCACAAACACAATCACAACAATCCACTGGGAAAAAAAAAAAAAGGAAAAAAAAAAAAAGATGCATGAACACTAACTGCAAATATCCAACAATATCCAACAGTGAGAAACACAAACACAGGAAAAACTCTGCATTTCACAGCCGGGGCGAGAGGGAGAGACCACCAGGAGAGACACCGAAATACACAGCATGCAGGGGGATCACCCGCACACACACACACACACACACACACACACACACACACACACACACACACACACACACACACACACACACACACACACACACACACACACACCTATAAGGTTTCATTTCCTGTTTGGACGAGTGCCATTCTTCCTGGACGAGGAGGTCAAAAGGTCACCGCTGCAGCACACAGATGCAACATTTCTGCATATGCGCGTGTTGTTATCACGGCACTACACACACACACACACACACACACACACACACACACACACACACACACACACACACACACACACACACACACACACCCACACCCAGAAGCAGCAGAGTGTATCTGTGCACCCGAGGAATGCGGACTGGAATGAAAAACAACCAAAACTGTGGAATGTGAGCCGAGCCGAGCTCCTGAACACACACACACACACACACACACACACACACACACACACACACACACACACACACACACACACACACACACACACACACACACACAATCACCCACTTTGATACACAAACGGGGTGGCTGACTCGTGATCAGATAAGAATATTGTGTAACACTGTAGTAACAGCAGCTCGGTGAGCCGACCGGGAGGGGGGGGGGGAGGAGGCGGGGGCGGGGGCGGGGGGTGCTCGGTGGGATGTGTTTGTGTCAGCTGCTTTCTGCCTGTTGTTGCTGCCGCCGCCGCCGCCGCTGCTTCATCACCGTGGTGGTCACCGGGTTCAATCTGCGCACGGGCCAGATCCAAAACGCGACTGCCAGCGAGTGACATCATCACTGCGAGTACATCTGCGCCGGCTGAAGAGAGAGTTGTAAAATGCACGTTTCGCAATCCAAAGAAACAAGGAAGCGACCAAAAAAAAATAAAAAAAAGGTGTTTTATTAGCGCGTGGTCGGCCGCTCTTCCAGACAAACGTTACTCGACACCGAGCGGTCGACGCGATCCCGCGAAAGCGGTCGCGTCTCCGGTCCGATCGGGGCGAATACTGGAACGCCGAACGCTGAGGGGATTTCGATGACCCTCCCGCAGACGGGTTTCTTCGTCGTGGGGCATTTCCTTCAAAGCGTGTCATCCTGACAAAAACACGCGAGAGGGGCTTCGCTTAGAGCTCAAAGCTGCAAATGAAACACTTGGGAGTATGAATTAACAGTCGGACCGGCTGCGGGTAGATGTTTCTGTGGATTGACTGAATGGTGACGGCACTGTTGTAATTTTACCTCCAGAAAGCAACAAAGAAAAAAAAAAAAATCACGTTCACCTTTATTTTTTTCCTGCAAGCCATTTTTGCCGGTGACAGCTCGTCTTCCTCCGTCAGCTCGTCTTCCTCGGCTCGCTCGGAAACGTCTCACCGTTTCAGTTTGGAGTTTGTTTGTTTTTCCAGCACGAACCGAAGCGTCTCCTAAAATAAAACGACCGGTCTTCCATCGTTACGCCTCATCTTCCTCGTCTGACACTCGAGGAAAAAGTTCGCCGCCGCCGCTGACACCTGCCTCGGACCGTTTTTGTTGTTGTTGTTGTTGTTGTTTTTTTGGGGCTTATCGCCATGGCAACGATGACAAGTTGGCGAAACAAAGCCTCTGGGTCCAATTTTCGTGAAACCTAATTATGTGGCGAGATTAGACTTGAGGGGAAAACGCTTCAGATCTCACACACACACACACACACACACACACACACACACACACACACACACACACACACACACACACACACACACACACTCTGTCTCTCTCTCCTTGTCTCCCCTCTCGATTCGGGGTATCACAGAGAGGTTTCTCACAGGCCTTTTTTTTTTTCTTCCGCCGGACGGACAAAGCTCTCCCTGTTCGCAGCCTCTTTAGCAGCCACTTCACACGCAGCACAAGGTGGACGTCCCGCGAGCTCCTCTGTTCTCCGCTCGGCTCTTCCGCCTCGGCGACGAGGGCGAATAGCAAAACGGCAGCGGGGAAGGCGTCGCGCAAACAAACGCAGCCGGCAGCACAAACATCCGCGGTTCGGGCGTCGTTTCAATTTCACCGATTTCCATTCTGCTTTTCGAATCCGGTTCTAACCGAATATCGACCGTGGGGAGAAATATTTCCAAGAGCACCAGCTTCACTCTCGGCGAATTTAGGCTATAAGCAGTGAAGCTGTCGGGTATAGGAACGAATATTACTCTCTATAATAAAGGAATAATCAAAACAAAAACAACTGGAGCAAAACTATTTCAATAAATGTTGGAAAATAGTGACTGTCAGCTTCTCTCGAATCTCGTCACCGCTCAGTGACACTCTCTCTTAGTTATCTTCCCACTTCAGGGCTCGGAGGAGTTTGTGCACTCGTAGGTGAATCTCTGGGGATAAACCCGGAGGTGGGACGGGGGTTGCTCTCTGAAGTCACATGAAAGAAAAACATATTTGTAGACATCATTAGTTTTTAAACTTCAAAACGAAAGCTCGTCTGTTTTTTTGTGTTTTTTTTTCCGTACCCGAGCGATAACGTTCGGCGTATTTGGGGGCAAACCGTTGAGTCATGAAATATCTTCACTGCAGCTGTTTGCGTTTTACTTGCGTTATAATGTTTACTGAAGCCGAACCACACTCTCGAGCATTTTGGTCGGCAAAGCGGCAACTTTTTTTTTTTTTAAACGGACCGTATAACTGCAGCTACATTTGGAATCTTTTTTTTTTTTTTTAATACACAACCCCTGGCTGCAAACTACACCCACAACATGGAGAGAAACGCTGTTTTTAATTACAAAGCATAAGATTCAGATTTTTTTTGCAGAGGCTGCATCTCAAACACCGGTGTTACAGTTTGTTGTGGCATCTCGATCGGTGCTAAAATGATTAGCTATAATTCAGCCTGGGAGTTGCTCGGATTAATCTGCATCTCTCGCAGGCTGAACTGGTCGCAGGAGAGAATAGAAAACCAGTGGTTTAAGGATAAAGGATTAATTGAGCAGTAAAAAGTGACATAAATTGAATTAGAAAACGAGCAACGAGCATTCAATCTATCCAACTGGTTTCCAGCTTCTAAAACGAGAAGATCTGCGCACTTTTTTTCCCCCCTCGCTTGTTGGACAAAATGAGCAAATTTGAGGATGTCACATTTGACTCCAGGAAAAACAAAAAACCCACTTATGTTTTATAGACTGTTATCACAATCAAATGAGCCGAATTGGCCAAACAGCGTCTCGTTTGTTCGCCCCCTTCGCGGGGAGGAACAACACAGTTCCTGTGTCGGATTAGTTTACAGAGTTATAAATGCTCGCTGTGACTCAGCAGCGACACATGATCACTAACCAATCATTATCTTCCTGCATTTCAGGACACGCGTGATGTCGCAGGAAAGTAAACCGTAAATAAACGGTGGCGATGAATGATTGACAGAAAACGAGAGATTTAGCATTTGAGTGGACATATTTCTGAATTATTTTTTTTTTTTTTTTTTTTAAATCGCAGGACAGAAGAGAAGATGCATAACAGTTTTTTCCGTCAAGATGATTGACAACCAACTGGGGTGTCACAACGCGGACGGACCGGCCCACGACTTCCTATTCGGGCAAATACAACACCGACCGCAGCCGACGTCGGTCTCGCCTTCGAGCGCAGATATAGAAAACATAACAAAACCGCGGGGAATCCAGTCGTAGGGGATGTCGCCGCCGAGCAGACACGCCCTGACCGGAGGAAGTGGGCCCGACGCCAGCCAGTGTCCCACCACACACACACACACACACACAACACACACACTTCTTACTAAAACACGACTCGCGCTTCATTACGGCCGACGCATTAAGACCTCTGACCCCCCCCAACCCCCACCAGAAAAAAAAAAAAAAAAAAAACATACGAGGCAGAGATGGAGATGTTCTCAATGAGAAGATGAGTTTGTAAACTTCTTTTTTTTTTAACTTTTGGATTTAATTTCACCTTCCCAGACGTGATGAAACAAAACTCGAAAGCCTTAAAAGAACGTCTCGGTGGATTGTCAGCTGACATAATGTGACTCCATTCAGAGCCGCACAAAGTACACTAAGAGCCCGAGGCTCAAATATAGCGAAGGAATTTCCCGAAGACAGCGGAGACTAAAGTCAAACAATGTAAACTAAGCGGAGAGTTTATTACACCTCTTTCTTTACCGATCCAAAAGCGGTCTTTCCGACTTTTTTCCGAAGTGGCTCGGGGGGGGGGGGGGGGGGGGGGGTTGTCATAGAGACTGAGGCAGGCAGCGCAGTCATGGTGACCTTGGTACCGGCTGAATGCCATTTTGTCAGGATATTGACTCAGAACCTGAAGGAGCCTCTCTTTGCTTGTTGTCATCATCTATCTCTCTCTCCCTCTCCCTCTCTCTCCCTCCCTCTCTCTCTCTCTCTCTCTCTCCCTCCCTCTCTCTCTCTCTCCCTCTCTCTCTCCCTCCCCCTCCCTCCTCTCTCTCTCTCTCTCTCTTTCCCTCTCTCTCTCTCCCCCTCCTTCCCTCCCTCTCTCCCTCCTTCCCACTCTCCCTCTCTCTCTCCTTCCCTCTCTCTTTCTCTCTCTCTCTCCCTCTCCATCCCTCCCTCCCTCCCTCTCTCCCTCTCCTTCCTCTCTCTCCCTTTCCCTCTCTATCTCTCCCTCCCTCTCTCTCTCTCCCCCTCCCTCCCTCTCTCTCTCCTTCCCTCTCTCTCCCTCCCTCTCTCCCTCTCCTTCCTCTCTCTCCTTCCCTCTCTCTCTCTCTCTCTCTCTCCCTCTCTCTCTCCTTCCCTCTCTCTTTCTCTCTCTCTCTCTCCCTCTCCATCCCTCCCTCCCTCTCTCTCTCTCTCCCCCTCTCTCTCTCTCTCTCCCCCTCCCTCCCTCTCTCTCTCTCCCTCTCTCTTTCCCTCTCTCTCCCTCCCTCTCTCTTTCCCTCTCTCTCCCTCCCCCTCTCTCTCTCTCTCCCCCTCCCTCTCTCTCTCTCCTTCCCTCTCTCTTTCTCTCTCTCTCTCTCTCTCCCTCTCTCCCTCTCCTTCCCTCCCTTCTCTCTCTCTCTCCTCTCTCTCTCTCTCTCCCTCCCTCTCTCTATCTCTCCCTCCCTCCCTCTCCCTCCCTCTCCCTCTCCCTTCAGTGTATCCTCAAAGTATGTCTGACACTCTCAGCAAAACTGTGTCAGAGGAAAAGAAAAGACAGAAACTGTTCCTTCAATTCTGCACATCCTTATCTTTTACCGCTCATCTTACACCTTTCGACTCACTCCTATGTTTATTGGTGTTTGGTGAATGCCGTCCAGCTCTAATCTACGTGATGCCACACGGCTTTGTTTGATTTGTCTGAGCTCTTAATGCCTTCATTGGATGATCGGCTGGATTTACCTGCACATGGCAAAGGGTTCATGCTGCAGAGAGGAAGAGGGTGTAAGCATATTGTAGGGTAGGCATTGTGGTCCTTTATCACCGTATAGGAGTATATCTTAATAACGTATAAATTGATGCGGAAATTACACACCAACCAAATATTACAAATTATTATAGAACTGCTACAATAAGTGTCACGTCGAAGACCTAAAAAGTTTAGAATTTAGTATTTGTGTGGACATATTCCTGTCAAAAAAAAAAAACACACAAAAACAACACAAATAGTGACATAGGTGAGAAAATATGATATATTACTACTAGCTAAGAGAAAGAAAAACATATCCATAAGTGTTTCCAGACTGTTCAGTGATTGCTTTGCAGTCTAATAATTAATTTGTTAAGTCTGACTGTGGTAAATGTTTTACAACGTGTTTGTAAGTCCTCTGACGGGAGCCAAGAGCATAAAAGACCAGCAGTCATTCAGACACACACACACACACACACACACACACACACACACACACACACACACACACACACACACACACACACACACACACACACACCAACGGCCAGCCAAAACTTGGGTAAGACTGATAAACCAATAAAAAAGAAACCATGGATACTAAAGAAGGCCTCACACTGAGCTTTGAAATAACAGAGTCTGTGTGAAAGTGAGAAGAGAAGTGGGAAATGTGGAGCACCATTCTGCACAGCTGTACAGTCTGTGGTGTGTGTGTGTGTGTGTGTGTGTGTGTGTGTGTGTGTGTGTGTGTGTGTGTGTGTGTGTGTGTGTGTGTGTGTGTGTGTGTGTGTGTGTGTGTATTTTCTGACCTGAGAGATGTGGTTGATGGAGGACTCCATGCGCCGCAGCTGCGAGGCCTGGATGTCCAGCAGCTGCAGCACATTGTTGGCTAAGGCATTGATCTGGTAGGCCACGCTGGCCAGGGACTGGGTGGTGTAGGCTTTGGTCTCCTCCAGAGCTTTCCTCTTGTCCTGGGCCTGCATGTGCACAAACACACACACACAAAAAAAAAAAAAAAAAAAAAAAAAAGGGATGAGGGAAGAAAAGTTATTTAAAAATAATTTAGAAAGAAGAGAGGAACCTAGTTGCTGTTTCTTTTTTTTTTTTTTTTTTTTTAAATCACATAATTTGTGGTGGATTCAGGAAAGTAGAGCAGGACAAGACATCCTTTTCTCCCCCTGACTCTCATTCCCCAAATACCGCGGTCCCTCTGGGGATTTGAGATGATGTAACGCGTCCTGCGGCGCCCATATTTGGATGCTCTGAGAATATAGTGGGAGCAGCTGACTACAATTAGAAGACTGACAAAAGCCATAACGGCGATTAACAAATTTGTTATTTTTGAGAAAGTCCTCCTTTTTTTTTGCAAGCGACTATTTCGAATGATCATATTTGGTCTTTACCAAACGCATGAGGACGTTTTGACGCAGCTACAAACCTTCGGCGCTGCAACATATAAAAACCCAGTTAGTAATAAACATAACTTTTTGTGTCGTAAACTATTTTTTTAAGACATTTAGTAGAAGCTCACACTAGTGTCAAAAACTACGAGTTGCTTCTACTAAATAAATGTATATATTTAGATATATTATATGATGCCGTCAATACACCAGTGTTTTTTTTCACATCACCTAAGCAACCAGCTTCGCTCTAAGCTTCGTCACACCAATGGTTCGGTGATTATTATCTTCATGGCAGATGGTGCATTTATAAATAAACATTGTTATAATGATAGCAACAGTCCAAAATCATAGTTTTGTTTTTTTTTGGGGGGGAGGGGGGTTTCTTAAATCAAATGGCTGCACACCACCACCCTCCACCACACCTAAACGCTCCAGAAACCTCCGAAAAGTGAAGTTGAAATTACCACAACAACCGAAACACAAAAACAAACAATGACAACAGGTATAAACTATATTCCTCTTAAGTTTTTCCCTCTTCTTTTTGCTGGAAATTATATTGAGAAATTATCGTATGTAAAACCCGTGGATACTTTAAAATATTTTTTAAAAAAAACATGAGCTGTGGAGGATTTCTTCTCAGAATTGACCGACCCGAGCCGCGTTGCACTCTGCACCGTATTATTTCGAAGTGACAACACGCTGATCGTTGACAGACAAATTGTGGTAATGACGTGTTCTTTAAAACTTCAAATGGCCCGAGCGCCACGCCGAGTCAGCACCTCTTGATCATAAAGCCGAAAGTCCAAAAGAGGAGCGCTGCCTGGACGGGGGGAGGGGGCGGACGGGGGGGACGACGACGCTGGGCCCTGATAACAGGCTGCCTTATAGCAGGAAGGTAGGTGGTGGCGAGCGAGTGGTTGAGGGGATGATTACTAGTGGTGAGTGCTTAGGGGGGGCAAAACAGAAAGAAGAAGAGGAGAAAAAAAAAAAAAAAGGAGGGGGGAACGTTTGGCTGCACAACGACGAGAGGGCAGATGGGGTAAATGAAAAGGACCACGCCGCTGCGCTTTGTCATTATTGATTCCCGGTGCCAGCGTTGCATTTAATCCAAGAAGCAATCCGTACGGCTGAAAAAAAAAAAAAAAAAAGCTCCCCTGTGACCGGTAGGGCTTTCATGCCGGTCGGGCCTCGGAGGGGGGGGGGCGTTAGAGGCAGCTTTCCTTTTTATTTTAATTTTTTTTACTGGAATCAGAGCAGCAGATGTGACCAAGCGATAACAGCCTCAAGGAAGGAGGAGGAGCGAAATCCTACGTAGGGCAAAAAATAAAAATAAAAAAAATAAGGCCATCTGTTTAGATAGTCACTCATGTGCACCCGCAGACACCTAATGCTGACACTGCAATATGCGCCGCGGGAGACGCAGTAACAGCTGGAGGAAAAACGGATGAAGCAACGAAAAACAAACAAACAAAACAAAACCCGCCTTATATCCATGACGGTAATCCCTAAATTGCAAGAGGATGCCGTTTTTTTGTTGTTGTTTTTTTTTTTTTTTTTTGCTGTATAGGGACGTGAGATTTCACAAACGGATTACATGAACAAACGCACGCTCGCCTGTGCAGAACCGCCGGCCTACAAATCAAGCTGCAAGTCAGAGACTACGTTTGTTTGTTGAAGTATTATAATAGTCCTTCTGCTGCTGGATCCAAATCAAGAAGAAAAAAACTAAATA
Organism: Brachyistius frenatus; assembly: GCF_029030835.1. Classification (NCBI taxonomy): domain Eukaryota; kingdom Metazoa; phylum Chordata; class Actinopteri; family Embiotocidae; genus Brachyistius; species Brachyistius frenatus. Next base: position 3,038,134 of record NW_027210620.1, on the reverse strand, counting down.
AATGTAAATATACTACTTGCAGTGATTTGCAAAGCAAAGTGCAAGCGTGGATCGGCAAATTTAACTTGTTTTTGTTCATGCAGCTGCGAGGCGCACAAACAAACAGCAGCGTTGATGGTTTCGGACGAACAAATGCTGAACTGTGGATGTAAAAGGAAGTTAAAAAAAAAAAAAAAAAAAAAAAAAAGAAATCAACTGTCTTCATTTCTTTCACAGACATTTCCATTCAACGCCGTCCGGGCTCAAGACACCAAAAAGGCAACGCGAGATGCCGTTCGGTCCTCAAAAACGCCTGCAATTCATAAATGTTAAAAATGATGTCCAATCCAACCGTCATACGTGTCGGCGTTTATCGTACGCTCGCTTTCACGTTCATTTCTTTGGAATTCGACAAAAAACAACAACAACAACAAAAAAAAACGGGCAGTTTCAAAATAAAAGCTGACGAAAAACAAAGCAGACAAAAACCACATGTTGTCTCGCACAAGACGAGATGAGCGGGCTGACTCACGGTTTTAAACTTGAAGCTGTAAAACGCCGCCCTTAAAATTAGAGTGCCGGAGACTATTTACAGTCTCTGCTCAGTTCTTTTTTTCCCCCTCTCCCCTCGTGACCCGGTGACAACCACTACAATGAAGTCAGACTGAGAAGGCTGAACCGACAGGGCCGGAGCTGATCTTTCCTGGTGTACATGGTGGTGGGTAGGGGGAGGGGGGGTCAATCTTTATCCCTCTCGTGTTAATCACACAGCTTGTAAATTCTCCGTTACATCCACAGCTTTAAGCGTGCATGATCACAGCACACGTTTTATGCATTTTTTTTTTTTTTATTAAACCAAAGAATGAAAACAGAGATTTAAAAAAAATTTAAAAAAATAAATCACTCCGGTGAGCGCCGGCGCTCCTTCAGGGGCACTTTAGCTCGTATTTCCCCACTGAAGTAACGACATAGCGAAGGAGACTGTACGGATCATCCAAAGCGGTAGTAGACAAGCTGTCAGCACCTCAGCTGGGTTTAAAGAGGGAGTACGGAAAGAATGCGGGGTCGCAACTCGTAGCCGGGAGCCGAGATAACCAAACAAACCGAGCAAGAAGAAGACAAAAAAAACAAAAAAAACAGGAAGAGTGTGACAGTGTTTGAGGGGAAAGTTGACAGTTCTTCAGAAAAATCCCTTTAAAAAGCTGCAGCAGGCTGAAACGTTTCAGGAGCGATGAGGGAGTGGCAGTCGACAGAAATGGCGTTTGTTTCCTGGGAGCCTTCGTGGAGGCACTGAAATGGGAAAATACTTCACTCGTCCGTCCAGTCGAGCAAGAAACGAGGCGGCGCGTTTGCTTCAGCGGCAGTTTGCGATGATTCAACAAGTTACCAACTGGATGAAACGTGGAAGTCGAAAGGTATTCGTGTCGTGGGGCGCGATTCACTCTCCGAAATGTAAAAACTTCAGCGCGATATCCGTTTCCATGGCAACACATGGCCTATAACAAGCAAACACATCATATTGCATGTTATATGAAATATAATTGCCGATACTGAGTGATATTTTCGAGTGATGAGCAGTTTGTCATGCTGGTTTGAGCGCGTTGACCAATCAGATTCCTGGGTAGGAGCTACTTGTTGTGTAATTCACCGTCGGGGACCCGCTGGCTGCATCGAGACGGTAGGAAGGAAAGGTTCAGACTTCCTCCCAGAGGAGTTGAAGCCGCTCGGGGGTCAGAAGAGTCGAAGCGGCCCATCCGCCTCAAAAAGCCCCCCCCGAGCGGAAGTCGGGAAAATTGAGTCTTCCTCCCGACACGACCGCAAGAGGACGGAGGGAGCCGAGACGAAACGTACGAATCGATACCGACCCGTCCCATAAAAAGCTAGAAACGTGACAAACAAAATAAACTAAATATTCAGTTCCAGCAGCGGGCAACATCCGTTTGCTTTGCAACCGAGCGTTCAAACACGTGTGAACATCTGCCACTGAAACAACATCACGCGGTGATTCTCGCCGTACAGTCAGACTCTGCACGTGTACATGCGTTTATGTGCTCCCGCTTGTCCCGCAGGGGAAACGAGCTCGGGACGGGGAAAAGAAAAAAAAAGAAAAACACTTCAGGAATGTTTGGAATCCCGCAACACGTCGTACATCTTCAAACTCTCCAGAGGAGCTTTGCACACGTGTCGGGGATGAGCTCAGAGGAAAACAAGAAAACAAACATAATGGAAGGGAACTGCCAAGGAATTATTATTTTATTTTTATTTATTTTTTTAATTGTGCAAACTGGTGAAGTTAGGAAAAGAAAAAAGTTCCTCCTGACAAATTCACAACTTCTTCTCAAAAAAAAAAAAAAGTGAGTGAGACTGGAGGCGCTGTGTGGATTGTTGTATTGATATGCAGCGTCTGATTGGCTGTAAAAAAAAAAAAAAAATTAAAAAAAGGTCGAGCCGACGACTACGAGGCCACTAGACAGACACGTTGAGGCGTCTGAGTCGGTGTTGCACAAGCCGTTAGTGCCTAATGCCTCGGTAAACTGATGATATCTTACAAAACAAATGGATGGTAAAGTCCAACAGGGATTTCAGACAAGAGTTCATGTCGGTTTAATGTAACTTATAAAAGGCGAAGTGTCGCCCGAGCGCACTGGAATGACGTTTTTCATGTTCGTTCAAATTCACTTCTATAATTTAAGTGCTTGAGGATCCAATCATCTCCACAAGCGTACGTCCTGCAGGAGAGCCAATACAAAACACTGTATTGACATCTAAGATGTATTGATTGATTGAAAAGCCTAGTTTTTGATCCGCTACCGTTTGCCCCGTTAAAGTTACTGCGATTACACTGTTAATGAAAGCTAAACGCGTCCTGTATCCGTTTTGAATTAAAAAGCCGTGCAGTGTTTCAGAAGACAGAAAACCCTTTTATTTCTTCACAAGGCTTTTATTGTGAAATGTTTTTTTTTTTATTATTATACTGTTGACTTTATTAAACAACAAATAAGCACCACACCCGTGCTCAAGGAGATGACTTTCTGTCACTATGGATCAGTCGAAAATAAAAGTACACTGTAAAAAAAAAAGCCTCATGAAAACTACCAAAAATATAGAATTAAAAACCCCCAGCTGACAAATGTGTAATTTTCCTTTAAACTTTCCAGATGCTGCAACTTCCTGCTTTCTTTTAGAGCTGCAAACAATGATTCTTATTTTTTATTTATTTTTTTTTTTTTTAAATCATAAATTAACCTGCAAGTTAGTTTCTCATTTTACTGTTTGATGGTTTGGTCTGTGAAATGTTAGAAAACAGCATCACAGTTTCCTTGAGTCCAAAGTTACATCTCTTAAATTATGTTTTACATGATAAAAAAAAAAAAAAAATCAGAAACTCAACTAGTATTTGATTAACAACAATTTAATAAAAATTTAAAAATTTAAAAAAAACAACACCACATTCACATTTGGGAAGCTCGACCCACTTTTGTATAGTTTTTCTTTAAAGAAAGAAAAAAAAAAAAAAGACTCAACACTTCATCAATTCTCAAAACGGTTCATTTTCTGCTGATTAACTCAACCAACGCGTTCACTAAATGTTTCATCTTTAATTTCCCCTCAATATTTAAAAAGACCAGAGGTTATGCGTAAACTAATTAACCATATTTCCTCGCCGTGAACTCTGCACGACCTTCGTCATCAAACCCCTTTGTGCCCAGAACGGGAGGCAGAGGAGGCGAAAAAGAAAATATATCAAACGCACCTTGAAAATTAGCAAACTGTGCGACGCTGAAAAACCAAACGCAAAACCCACGAGACGGTTTAAAGTGACGGTGGAACGTGTGATGAATAAAGAAAAACCAGCAGACGAAACAACTTTAAGCCTTCCTCAAGCAAAGCATTTAAAAAGAAAACCTCTGCAGTACGAGATAAGTGAATTCATAACTCCTCCTCCTCTTCCTCCTGCTCTTCCTCCTCCACCAGGGCAGATGGAGGCTGACTGAAAAGGCCATAAGGTCCACCCGACCTTGAAGAACTGCCAGCATGCTATTAAAAATTCCTTCAGTATGTCAAGGAAGAGACACAAAGGCAGAAGTTTGCACGCGGCGGGAAACTCATTAACCTTTATTGAGCGATTTGGTAATTTGGTTCATCCAGGCCGAAAGCCGCCGTGCTGCAGACAACGATGCGCACTTTAACCGGTAAACAAACAAATAAACAAAACGGGAATTCAAGTTTCCAGAGGATTCGAGAGGGTCATTTCCTGTTTGCTGGGTCACCGTATTCACACATTACGGCCCAGAAACAACCCGAATGCTGACGCCGGCCAAATTTGTTTTTAAAAGGAATAAAACACTTAATGAATCCAACTATGAGCAGTGATGGCAGTAAGAAAAAAAAAAAAATTAAACACCTTCATTTTCTAAAAAAAAAACAACAACAAAAAAAACTCCTACGTTCAAAGCAGACTGTCACAGATATCAGTCCAAACAGTCTGAACCAAACCAAATCCACTCAGCTGAAGGGGTGGAGGGCGGGGCGAGGTGGGGTGGGTGGGTGTGGGGGGGTGACAGGTGGTTAAAAAGGATGAATGGGTTTGGCTGGTATAGGCCGAGAGCCGGCAGGCCTCTCTCTCTCCACGCTGCACGAAAAAAAAACCAGGCCACTTCACAGAGAGAGAGAGAGAGACAGGAAATGAGGACTCAGAGTAACACAGAAGAGACAGAGCTGCGTTAAAGGACAACCCAAAAAAAAAAAAGCAATATTTATCATCTTCAGGCAACACTGGCCTTCTTCCAGAGGGTTGAAAAACTCCCACGAGTTCTCCTGGGAAACCCGGCAGCGAGCAGGTGTAGCGAGGTCGCGGCCGATCGATGGCCAGTTCCTCTCAGACTGACTTTTATTTCAATTTTTTTTTTTTTTTTTTTTTTTTTTACTTGAAGCGGGCATTATGCTGGCTCAGCAGGGGTCTCGTGACCTTCCTGGTTTTGCCACATTGCGCTTCCATTTCCTCTTTTTTCCTCGATACTGTTTTCTGTCTGGAAGGATTTCATCTGAAACTCTGAAGTTTCTTTCTGACTGCAATCGAGTTTCGAAGCATTGCGGACGTGTTTATGTGTTCAAATTACACATCTTGGTACAGGACATTAAACCGCCCCGTTATCTGTTCCCCGTTTTGTATTGCGGCGTCTTAAAAGAAGCTGGAATAACTTGCGCTGCACTTTTAAGTCCAGAAATGATTGAATCAACTAGTTGGCGTCATTTTTACTAATCAATCATTTAGCAAGAGGAGAAAAATAAACATAATCTTTAGTGCTTTGTGTGTAAAATGTGAACATTTGCAGCTCATGCATGCCTCACCTCGTTTTTTTTCTTCTCCATATTGTGACATTATATACAGTACATAATCAATTCATAAACTAAGGGACTACTTGATGAGGAAAGTGATCAGTACATGCAGCCCTAAAGTTATGAAAATTACAGTATATATCATCAAATATTCTCTCAAAAACTTGTAAACAAGGTAGAAGATGGGCTGCAGACAGTTTTTATTTTAAGTTGGCTAAAACTAACGAAGTATTGATGTTTGATCGAATGCTTTTGTTGATTTTGCATAATTGAGCCATTCAGTGCGACGAATATCTAAAAATCGGCTCACGGCTAATAAAACCGAGGCAGCAGAACCAGAGACGTCCCGCTTCAAAAACCTGCTACCGATATCGCCCACAATGCAACGCCACCGCTGAAAATCCAGCATGGGATTTAGGCGTTATCAACGACGCTAGCAGCGAGCTATCGCTGGCCTCGGGCCTCGTGCAGAGACGACGATCCGCCTGCGATACAAAAACGCCAAATCCTCAAGATATTTGTTCATTTTCAGACTCGTAGCTTTCAGCCTCTGCCGAGTTTACCGGACTCAACGCAGCTCCCCCGCGGAGCCGCAACACGGCTTTACACTGGACTTTTTCTTCTTTTTATTTTCCTCCCCGCATAAGCAGCAGCTCTCCACAGGACCTGTAAACACACTCCTCTTTAACTCTCCTCATAAAAAAGCAGCAAATCTGAGCACTTTGGGAAGCTGAAAGTTTGGCATGTTTGCTTAGAAATTTAAAAAAAAAAACACGACAGATCCGATAATGGATTTTCAAAATAAAACTCCACAAATAGAAAGAAAATATACAGCCTGAGCACAACGACTAAAAGAGCCTGAATTGTGCCGCGGCTGTATTAAACAAAGCAGTCAGCAGCCCTATCAGTGAGTCCTGCCAACACGGCCAGGTGGCCCACTTTGCATACAGCGCACTCGGTGCGTCCTCGTCACGAAGGTTAAACAAACACGGCTCCGACTTGCATTAAAATAAATCTGCTTCTACCACACTCAGCCTTCAGAAACTGGAAAATATTATAATATTTAAAAAAACTAAAAAAACAACCCTAGATTGATCTGAATAATACGTTGGCCGGGGTCCTCGTGTGAAAGGTTGTGGTTGTTGTTTTTTTAAGCTCTATTATTAAGCCACTTCCGTCACAGAGAGAGAAGGCATTTCCAGGGAGCCAATCTTCAGAGTCAGCAGGAGCAAACAGGAAACATAACTCTGACCTGTCAGTGTGTCACACACACACACACACACACACACACACACACACACACACACACACACACACACACACACACACACACACACACACACTCTTGGACAAACAAAAGTCACTATCAAGTTGAGAAAGTGGGGCAGAGATCTGCACTCGGGTTTAAACGGAGCCGTCACCATCTGCTTCGGCCCGCTGAGCCGCCGCACTGCAGAAACACCAAAGCCTCCATGACAGGAGCCGAGACAGAGGAAGGAGGAGGAGGAGGAGGAGGAGGAGGAGGAGGAGGAGGAGGAAAAGGTGTAGAAGAAGAAGAAGAAGGGATGGAAATGTGGAGGAGGAGGGCTGAAAGGACGAGCCGATTCAAGCCGAGGCATGTTGAACGTGTGTGTGTGTGTGTGTGTGTGTGTGTGTGTGTGTGTGTGTGTGTGTGTGTGTGTGTGTGTGTGTGTGTGTGTGTGTGTGTGTGTGTGTGTGTGTGTGTCAGAGGCAGAGAGAGAGAGTGTGTATCCGCAGCAGACGGAGAGGGCTTATGAAAAGTGCACCGGGAGTCTGACACCCGCTTCACACAGAGCTCGCAACGTGTGCCGAAAAGCTTAAAAATCCAGCTTTTTTTTTTTTTTTACGTCGGCGCATTAAACAAGGTGCTCGGCTAAAAAAAATTTTTTTTTTTTTTTTTTTTTTTAAAACACACCAGGACAGAACGGCTAAATCGGAGAGACGCGCCGGGTTTAAATGAAGTTTGAACTCTGTGTTACATCAAAATACCGCAACAGGGGCTCATCAACGTCACCGTGGTCTCGTTTGGGTCCGGTGCAGACATTTTTTTTTTCTCACCATGATGCTATTTTTGGAGCTTCTTCTAGAGCAAAAAATAAAAAAAGCAGCACAGAACTGTTTTGTCATTTGGGTGTTAAAGTGGACAGATTTACTCACGCTAAACCCGCCAGCTACTTCTTTTCATCTTCTTTTTTTTTTTGTACGCTTAGTCGGTTGGTTATTTGCCTCGAGAAGCACCTCAATTTATGACGACGTCTCAGTGGCACTCATCCCTTATGGAGTTTGAACGCATTTACTAGATTAATAAGTCTCTTTGGACTAAATATGGGCAACTAAACTGTGTCATACGGGCTTTTAAAGCTAAATATTATAACATGTTAAATGTTGTCTAAGTACAAGCATGAGCCTAAAACGTAGCCCAAATCAATTAACCTAAAATATGCTAAATTATGATTTAAATGTAGAAAAAAAAAATAAAGACAAAACTATAAAAAAATAAGGGTAAATAAAAGAAATGAAATATCAGCATAGCCTTTAAACTGGAGCTGAATATTTTAAATTAAAAACCTAAAAGCGTGTTTTTTTTTTTGTGTTTTTTTTTTTTAGCAAACATTGCAAAAAAAATAAATAAATAAAAGCCCTCAAATTTTCTCTGAACTTCGCGTCTTCATGAATAACTACAAATCTGACCAGACGTTTGTCGGTACGTAGGTCCAACATTCAACCCGATCAAAACTAGCCAACTCGAGTCATCCCGTTAAGAAAGCGCTAAACAAGTATAAAGACAAAAAAAAATAATAATAATAATAAATGCGGTCTGGAATAACAGATCGATATGGGGACGAGCTAATTTTCCACCCAAATACCGAAACGCAGCCAGAAAATTTGCGAGTGAACAAAATTCCCCCGTCATCAGTTCACAACCTGTTTGTTTGTTTGTTTTTTATAAACAGATTCCAGTCAGTATTGCGTCACTTTGGGGAATCAGTTTGACACATCGCTTGTTATTCAGCCGGCTGTAGCAAACAAAACAAAAAAACAAAAAATAACAAGTGTTTTATTTCACTTGTGGGATCGGCAGCTGCGTAAAGTTGTTTTTTTTGTTTTTTTTTAAAAACCACACATTTTGCTATTTAAAAGTAGCAGGAAAAAAAAAAAAAAAAAAAGCTTCCACATGGGACAAAGTTGTCAAAACTCCCGTCCTTGTAAGCGTGGGCTTGAACCTGGCAACGGAGCTTCAGCCGCTCGCGGTGCCAAATCATCGGAGGACACGGAAGAAGAAGAAAAATAAAAATAAATTACAGGGAGTCGTTTGGGGAGTACAGCTGGAAAGGACACACCCTCCTCTGTAGCTGATAGGAAGGGCTGCTTCCTGTTTGAAAAAATAAATAACCTTTTTTTTTTTTTTTTTTTTGCTTTTCTTACCGCTGCTGTTTTAGTCTATTCTCAGAAGACAGCGCTCTATTTTTTTTTTTTTTATTTGTTTTAGTAGCAGTGGCTTACCACACACGTTATTGCTCTAAATTTAAAACACCAGAGACTCGTGGTGGAGTTGCACAGCGATAACCGCCCACATTTACACCAGATATATAACCATTGAACCGTATTAATGTGCAGTAAAATCAGCTGTTTAATGGTGAACTTTAAAAAAATAAATAAAAAAAAGACAAGCTTGTAAACCAGCAGATTAAAGCTGCTGTCATGAAGAAGTTTGAGAGAGGAGGGAAGAATTTTTTTTTTTTTTAAATCAATACCTCCAACCTTTATTGACCGACTAACAATGGCTTTACATTCCTCCCTTCTGTCTCAGAGCCGAGCTGCAAACCTGCAAACTATGGATGAGGGGGGGTTACAAAATAAAAATCGATAAAGCGCAGTATTGTGATATTTTACTTGCCGATATCGTATCGAGTCACAGACACCAAGAATCAATAATACATGATGCAAATAAAAAAATAAAATAAAATGCAACATGGATGACAGGTTTTGGTCAGTTTGTCTGACTGTCAATCTCATTTAACTGCAAAATTAACAAACCAAAAATGTTTTTTTTGTTTTTTTTATATCAGATACACCAGATGTGAACAAAGTTTTCTGGTAGTTATATCATCTACAGCTTAAAAAAATAAAAAAATAAATAAAAAAGGCAATACATTGTGCTTTTATCATATGATCAAAATATATATATATATATACATCATGGGTGATTCCCACAATTACTTCAAACAGATTAAAGTCATCTTGAATCTTTAACGCTGCTTTCTACATATTTTCTGTGCTTTTATGTGGCTTTATAATAAAAAAAAATAAAAAATAACAGTTCACAAATAATGCAGCAACAGTAAAAGGCCATGCACTGACATTATAGCATTTGCACTGAGTGTTTACAAGCCTATAATGTGCACATTATACCTCCTCTGTAATATTCCTGGTGTCCCAATGGGGACTTGAAGTGTTTCAGTGGTATTAAAATGGTGTGTTTAATGACCTCATGGAATGTAAAGCACTGCTGCTCTGCTGTTGATATAAAACAAGACTTAATACTTTGACTGTGACATTTAGTTTACCGCTAATATTTTTAAAGGCGGTGTCAGGTCACTGTTGACACAAGCAAGCTGGAGTAACTTTGCTGCTGCGGGCTCGACATCGACATAAAAATCGTTTTTAAAAAAAAGAAAAAAGAAGCTGAAACACGTTCAGGGATCCGCCGTGAGACACGCAGGCCTCCCTTATCAGCAGTGCGAGTTGGGAAGCAGTTTTGAAGCGACCCAGTGTAACGGTAATAATTTATTTAAAATAATAATAATAAAAAAAAAGAAGTAAGACACACCCTCTGTGTAAACGGAATAAATGTGATCTGTGGTGGGAAGCAGGCGGAAGCTCTCCAAAATGTCCCACAGCGATTGAATGCCGCGTCGCCAAAAAAAAAAAAAAAAAAAAAAAAAAAAAAACTGTTCCCACAAACAGCTCCCAAAAAAAAAAAAAAAAAAAAAAAAGCTTCTCAGAAATAATTTAATCAAACCGAGTCCACATTTCCTGTCCCGCAAAGCTTTTCCGCGATAATAATAATTATTTAAAAAAAAAAAAAAATTAAAAAAAAAGGCGGATGCCAAGACAACCGTTGGTGGTTCTGACTCTCTTACCTGGACATAATTGTTCTCGCAGTAGTCGGCGACTCTGGTGAGGTTTTGGTAACTCTCCACGAGCGCTCTTTTGCTGGCCGGAATCTCTTCCTCTAACAACATTTGTAGCTCTGCCATCTTACATCTCTCCGCAAAAGAGCCTCCCTTCCCCTTCACTCTTTGCCTTCCCTTTGATTGAAGCAGCCACCAGACTCAGCTCTGCCTCAAAATAAAAAAAAAAAAAAAAAAAAAGGAAAACACTCCTCTGCCCTGCCCGCCTGCCCGCCCGCTATTGTGGGATTCCTGCCCTCGCTTTGGCGTAACCCCGAGCCGAAGATCGTCTGTGCGAGCGACGAGGAGTCACTCAGTCAGAAAAGCAAAAGCGCCTGGTTATATATGTGTGTGTTGCTCCCAGAGACACGTTTTGTTATTATAACTTCACAACAACAACAAAAAAAAGCTTTTTATTTCTCGTATTTTTTTTCTTAACAAACTGTATATTGACTTAGGGTGACTGACATCAATTATCACTCAACCTACTAAAATCTAATGGAAGTTTTATCATTTTTACGGGAAACTGTGTCACTATTACTTTTTAGATATGCATTGAATTGGAAAGCCGACATAATGCAAATACATTTAGAAAATAACTACCTTATTGCTAATTGGTCAATTTTTCTTTAACTTTATATTGCTTATAACAAATATATTTTTTAAAGATCATTCAAAAAAAATAATCAAAATACATTTCGTGGACAAAACAGGCTATAATTATCAGTACATTATAAACTCCTTCATGTCGCTGTTTTTTTGTTGTTGTTTTGTTGTTTTTCCATTGTGACCCAAAACATACCAGTGTGGATTGTTCTTCTTATTAATTGTCGATTGCTGGTTAATTGTGAGAGCGTCCATCACCGGTAAAGGCCAATGTGAGATATTGAAATATCTTTGGTTGTCTCAAATTAAAAAAATTTAAAAAAAAATAGACTAAATTCAGCTTACTACCACATGATAGGTTCAAGAGAACAACACATCCTCACATTTTGACAACCTGAACTTGAAATATCACTCAAACGATTAACTGTGAAAAACAGGAGGGCTTGATTTTACTGACTGATCAAATTAAACTCTTAATTTCAACTGTAGAAAAATCTTACTGCCAGTTGTCGAGCTCGGAAATTAAAGACAAAGTGAGAGCTCTTGTTTTTTCTCTACCGCCTACCTATCCGCTTCCAACTGAAGGAGCGAGAGAAAAAAACAAAAAAAAACACAGGGATCAGGACTCGAGCATGCTGGGATATGTAGTTTTCACAAACACTGAACTGTGGCTTGCAAAAGAGTGCGTGTTGAAAAAAAAAAAAATCTTTTGATATTTTCACTTCTCGACATTTTTTTTTTCCTCGTTGATTTCACAAACATTTTGTTGTCTCCTTTAAAATCCGCTCGCGAAGACTTGAAACTACATTTTCCTCCGAAGCGTTTTTTTTTTTTTTTTTTTTTTTCGGCGGGCGCAAAGGATTGTGGAACTTGTAGGCGTCATCGCCTTATTCGGCAGAAAATCACAAACTACAATTCCCTAAGAACACCTCTTTACCTGGCTTTTACAACACTGTTCATGGCGTCTGGTCGGAAGCTAAAGACGAGTCGCCTCCCGACGAACAGATAATAGCCCCCCCCGGTGAACTTAACGGTAAGTGACGTCGGGTGGGGCTTTTTTTTTTTTTTTTTTTTGTCCCGTCGACGGTGTTTTGGACGCGTAGCCGGCAGTTTAGCACTAATAACGGTGTTATTGCGCGTTGTGTCGCACACTAAGACGTGTCCTACATACCCAGCTGACTCAACCTCCTCCTACCGGCGGTCATAACACACTGTAAGGTGCTTTAACTTTAACTTTAAGGTAGTTGTTTTTTAATCTTAATTGATATTAAGCGAGAAAATCATCGTTGACTTTTCCGCGTCTTTTTTTTTTTTTTGTATTGACGTGTGTGTGTTTTTGTTGTTGTTGTTGTTGTTGTTTTGTTGGGGGAGGGGGGTGGGGGCGACCAGCTTGCCTCCGAAAGGGACGACGCGATGGAGGTGGAGAGAGTCAGCGTGGAGGATGAGAGGCGTTTGACCCAGCTGAGGTTTGATGCCGCCGTCAAAGTGATCAAGAGTTTGCCCCCCGATGGTGAGTTCATCCACCACCACCACCCCCAACCAGCCCCCTCCACCCTCCACCCGTAGGATTTGTCAACACCTGGTCAGGTGCAAAGTGCAGCAGCTTGGATTTCAATAATCCACTTTACTAGCAGGCTCGTCTCCCCCTGCAAGCAAAGCAAAGCAAAGCAAAGCAAAGCGGCACCACAACAGTTAAGAGTTCAAGGCCCTGCTTTGTCTACACATTTACAAAGAGACATAAAACAGCATAGTAAATACTAACTGAACAGCTGTTGTTGTTTTTTTTTGCACAGTGCAGGTGCAGTTTCTCTTTTTGCCACAAAGTCCAAAAATTCGTTCCTATGAAGGTACAAAATTGAAGCGAAATTACATTTCATTTAAATGCAATACTTTTTGTTGTTGTTGCAAACGAACATCTTAAATAAAATTTCAGAATGATTCAAAAAAAAACTACTCTTCGATTTGTTGTTGACAAAAACAAAGGCATCTTGTCAAAATATCAGTCTCTCTTGCACATATGAGCATTAGTGTGAGAGAGAGAGATACTAGTATTATTTTTTTGCAAATCAGAAGTAGGCCAATGTGATTTAATATGGAAAGCTTAACAACACTATTCTCAAACTCTCAAACGCATTTTACGTACTTATTAGATGTCGTTACAGTCAGGATTTTACAGTCCTTATTAATAAGGAGCATAACCACGAGCCGTGGAGGGGGGCCAAAACTAAAACTAAAAAAAAAAAAGGGTAGGGGGGGGGCAAACCTGTCCTGCTCTGTAATAATCGAACTTTCTTTCCCCTCCAGGTCCCTTTCAGCCCTCCAACGACATGATGCTCAAGTTCTACAGTTACTACAAGCAGGCCACCGCGGGAGTTTGCAATATACCGCGACCGGGCTTCTGGGACGCGGTCGGCAAAGCTAAATGGTAAAAAAATAAATCATCCTGTCATACTGGAAGAAATATTATTATTAAATATTATAACTCCCTCCGCTTGGTTTCTCCGCCTCGCCTCAGGTTGTGTTTCGGCGATCTCTGGACTCGGTGCTCGCTGAAATGCGACCTCTTACCTACCGGGCTGCGATGTTTCTCCTGTGAATTTTGCATCGGTGGGGGAGGCGGAGGGCATTGTACAATTAAATTTCTTTTCAGCATTTTGACCCACAACAAAACAAACAAACAAAACAAAACAAAAAAGCAGGTTGAACTCAAATAAACAAATAAACTGGCCCTGTTCAAATTTCAATTCTGATGACGCAGACTTTTTTTTTTTTTTTTTTTTTCCACGACTCTTAAATCTCTGCTTTACACTCGATTAAACGACACGATGCATTTCTTTTTCTCCCCCCCCCCCCTCCTTTACTCTTTATTTTTGTAGGGATGCATGGAGTTCTCTCGGAGATATGCCGAGAGAAGAAGCAATGGCGGCCTACGTCGATGAAATGAAACTGGTACGTGTTTTTCCACGTCGATTGTCCCTTTACGCAGGACGTAACATTGTTTTTGTTTTTTTATTACACGGCAGCACTCCTCGTCTTTATTTCTTACGGATCTGAGAAAAGTATCGTGTATATATATATATTTTTTTATAGATCCTGGAGGGGATGCCCATGAACGACGAGGTGGAGGAGCTCTTGCGGGTGCTCGGCCCGTTCTACGAGCTCGTCGACGACAAGAAAAAGATCACGCAGATATCGGACCTGAGCTCAGGTCGGTGTTTGTTTTTTTGTTTTTTTTTAATTACATTTTTTTTTTAATCTATTGCACTTTTTATTCTGAGACGTCAGAAACAGAATTAACTGTTTACAATTTGCCTCCTGTTGTGTGTGCTCAGCCCGTTTGACACAGTTTGCTAGGCAACTGGAAGGCAAGTACATCGCTGTGTAAACATGCGAGTCTGGTGATAAGAGTTTAGTGCCCGTCTGCTGCTTTTAGTGCTCGATGGCCGTCCTTTTAACGCATGCTGAATTAGTAGTCTGGCCCATTTAAGGTTCTGTCTCGCTTTCAGAAATGGACGCTTTCGATTTGAAACGGATCAAAAATAAACGACGCCTCTCGTCGAGCTGCAGGAAAATTCGATCCTCGAACTCGGGGAATGTTAAAAACTTCTTTCCAGACGGAGACAAATCTGGGAATTGGATGATTTTTTTTTTTAGACCAAAATCCTGAACTATTAGGCAATTTCAGCTTTGCATGTTTCAAATTTTAGTTGCCATTTATGAAAACGTAATAATTTCCATGAATGTGGCTTTAATGTTAGCCGGCTAGTTATTGTCAGTGTGTATTGTTTGGTAGCGCTGGTGGTCACCGACAGAAATAGAAAATGTAGCTTATAAGGTTGCGAGATAATTACCGTTATTGTTGGATTCATTCTTTAGTATTTCTTTCATTTCTTTCCGTATCGAAGCAACAGGAGGTGTGTGGGGGGAGGGGGGGGGTGCACGTGGGCAGCTGTTTTTGTTGTTGTTTTTTTTTTGTCCGCACGACGGTAGCGTGTTTTTCAGTTCATTAAAGGTCATTGAATTTCAGCTGTGTTAGTCTGTGAAGGTCAGAGGACTTTAACATTTGACTTGGAGCGGGAACCGCGCGCCCAGAACTTCCTTTAGATGAGGAATTTTTAGTTACGTGGCTCCAAGCAGCACTTAGTAAGTTGTAGCTCTATTGTAGACGTAAACAAGGTTGTTTTCATTTCATAAGTAAAGGAAGCATTGATTTTTTGTTTTTTTTGTTTTGTTTTTTTGGAGCTTGTCGTTAAAATCCAATTTGTCGTCCAGGATTTGGAACAATGTTGAACTCGATGCCGTCGAAGAGCGTCACGAAGAGCGTCGCGAAGAGCATCGTCAGAAGCATGGAGCTGAACGGCACCCTGGAGACCCGGCCCGCCCGGCCCAAACCGAAGGAAGTGAGGTCGGAGGAGGAAACGCATGAGGAGGAGCAGGAGGAGGACGTGGATGATGATGATGATGATGACGATGATGATGACGAGGAGGAGGAAGAGGACCGAGAAGAACAAGAAGAAGCGGTTATGAAGGAAGTCCGAAAAGGTATAAAAAATTTTTTTTTTTAAAGTTATGGAAATGGGTGTCAGAAAATATTCTCAGGAAAACATTCAGTGTAGATTTTCCTTCCTTCCTCCCCCTCCCCCCCCCTCCTACCACAGACAAGAAATCAGCAGCGTCACAACCAAAGAAGAAGAGTTCAACCAGGAGACACAAAGCGCCCCTGTCCAACGGTAAAGTGGCCAACGGGGGCTCCCATCTGACCAACGGGAGTCACGCCAGGGCCGCTCTGAACAGCGACGACTCGCCGGAGGGATCGGTCGGCGAGCCTCGGCTCAACGGGCACCACGCAGGTGAGGGAGGGGGGGGGGGGAGAGAGAGAGAAGTGCTCCCAGGACGGATAAATTAATGGGAGTCAAACAACGGAGGGCGAGAGTCTGAGCTTTCTTCTCTTTTCCTGTGCCCCTTCCACCATCAGACCCGAGCGTCGGCGTGTCCGGACCCAACCACCTGGCCAGCGACTCGGACAGCGAAGTCTACTGCGACTCTGTGGACCAGTTCGGTCAGGAAGAGGCGAGTGAAAAAATAAAAATAAAATAGATCTAAATATATATATATACCCACGCAAACACGGGTGGTGTTTCGTCAAATCGATCCGCTCCCCCGCAGCGATTCATTCTTAATTCCTTCTCCAGAACTCGGAGCGCAACCGCTCTCTGGACGACCTGGACGAAGACGAGAGCAACGTCCCGCCGCCTCTGGACGAGCCGCAGGAGGACGTCGGGGGTCCGGCGCAGGTGGTCAGGTGCGGGGGGAGGACGGAGAGGCGGGCGGAGCGACGTCGCGGCGACAGAGGTCGAACGCGGACACGGCGGGCGGCCCGGCGTCCAGAAGAGGACGAGGTGAGGTCGCACTCGGGCGCTCTTTAAATACGATGTTCCGAAAGGGCGAATCTCGTTTGCTGGAGCATTAATTGAAAATGAAGAGGCGTTTAAATGGCTCTACCGTTCATCTTTTAAAGAAAAACCGTCCGCAGTTGCACCTACATCTGTCACGAACGACACGAACCGGCGCCACCGACCTCCGATTGCGTTCTATTTTTAGGCTCCAAGTCTCCGGGCCTCGTCTCCGGACCTCCGGCGCGGCACGGCGACGACGACGACGACGACGACGGCGGCGGGGCCGGCGACCGCTGGGGCGGCGCGGTGACGCCCGGGGGGAGCCTGAACGAGCAGATCGTCGTGGCTCTGGCGAGACTGCAGGAGGACATGCAGAGCGTCCTGGAGAGGCTGCACACCCTGGAGGCCCTGACCGCCAGCCAGGTCAGAAAGAGACGAGTCACACGCTCCTCAAAACGGCAGATGAGTTAGACGAGGACACGACGCATCAAAGTCACGCGGTCGTTGCGGCTCAATGGAGTGATGGGAAGGTCACCGAGACAACAACAACAAAAAAAAACACATTGCTGCTCTGAGGTTTAATTTAACCGATGAATAAATAATTGTTTTAAGCAGAAATGCCAAAAATGTACCTTCTCAAATTGAATATTTTGAGGTTTTTGGGGCTGGCAGTCAAACAAAATGAGCACATTGAATGAGTCAACTTGGCCTCGAAGAGATTACAATTGTAGTTTTTTGTTTTGTTTCGGACCTTTAACAACTACAGGCAAACTGCTCGACGTTCCCGGAACAGTTTTCTGCATTGAAGTAGCAAGTAGAGGTTGAGAAGGACGATGCAAATTGATGTATGTAGATTGTTTTGGTGAAATAAGGAAGGAAATATATTTTGATTTAGTATTTGACTGAAGTATTCTATTTATCCTTCTTGCCATTCAAAATAAAGTAACATTGCACTGCAGAGTACACGTTCATGATTTAACACTCAAGAGTACTGAAGTTATTAAGTAAAACTAAAACGTAGCTGCGTTCTGGTCATATTATGAAAGGTTTGTCATTCATATGTCAAAAAAAAAAAAAATGTAGAGAAGCAGCTTTGGAAAATACAGAACCATTGAAATCTGACTGCATTTTTTTTTTTTTATCTAATCTGTGATTAACATGGTTTAAAACTATGAGTTTTAAAGAGGAGGAGATAAGGGGCCTGCACTTTGGTTCAGTAAACAACACTTTTACCTTTGACACAATTTTATGAACTTATTTTTCTTTGCTTCATTTTGCAGGCGAGATCAGTGGCTCTGTCTCCGCCGTACATGTCACCCCCGGTGACTAAGAAGAGTCAGGTAAACAAGTTTGAAAGACAACATACAGGTTTTTTTACAAACTGTATTTCAGATAAATTTAAGTTTTATAATCATTACTGGGAACTAAAAATTGTGGAAGAAAAAAAAATCGAATAAAATAAAGCTGATTCTTCATTTTATTTATCCCCCCCCCCATAGAAACCGTCCTGGTGGCCTTTTGACATTTCCCCAACCAGTTTGGCCTTCGCTGTGATTTGGCCCTTCGTGGTGCAGTGGCTCATCCGCCTGTACTTGCACAAGAGGAGAAGGTACTTCATCAAAAACTATACATTTTGCTGCATACTGTTATTTTCATTGTAATACTTCAATGAAGATTTTTTTTTTTTTTACTTTTTTTTTCCTTTAATTTAACAGAAGAATCAACTGAAGTGGCTCACAGCCAGACACCGATGGGCACGGACGATAACGAGCCCCCTCTAACCCTCTTTGGCTGGGTTGCTAAATGGCTGTAACTCCCCCCAATCATACCCCCCCCCCCCTCATCTGCTTAGAGAACCACAGCCCAGTGATTTGCTTTTGCACTATGAAGGAGGCGCTTCGAGTAATGACCCGAGAGGATGGCTGACTCTCGAGTGTGTTTGCACTGTTGGATGTGGAATCAAAAAAGGAACATGAATGTACAGGCTGTGATTATACAACCTTTTATTTTATTTTTTTTTGGGACGCCGCCGTACTAAAATCGTTGTTTTTTTTCCCTCGCTTTGTGTCGAGAGGGAAAATCTACAGTTGGAATATTATCGGTGTGTTCGTAGACCGTACAGTAGCTTCTCGGTTATTTCCATAACTTAGGTTTCGTTGCACACAAAAGAAAAAAAAAAAAAAATCAAAAAACGGGCCGTTGTCGTTTGATGTGATTTAGAAAAACGTTCCCGGCTTACTTTCATTAGTCGCCCAGGTAATGCTGCTATGGTAACATGTTGTAATAACTGCAGACTAGAAGCGAGGATTGTGTGTAATAATGTACCGATACGTGCGATTCTGTTTAATTCTGCGAATAAGTTCATATTTATTGCTCTTAGCGAAGGCACTGCTGGCCGCATATCAGCTGTAATACGTGAGGTTTGTGTTTCAGTGTTGTTTCGTAGGTCAGACGAGGTCCACCGTGTGTTTTCTCATCATGTGTCCGGCTTGCGTGTCACGTCGGGGGGGTGGTGGTGGGGTGGGGGGGGGTTCACGTTTCCAAATAGAAAAAAAGTGCCTCAACATCGTAAGGTACATTCACACTAGGTGGTATTATTATTATTATTATTATTAAAAAATTTCTTACATTTACATGTTGTGGCGTGCATAGCTGGACCAAATTAACAGCCGTGGGGCTGCGCGAATCTTCTGCTCGACCATGAAATGCATAACGCCCGTCTGGTGTCGTTCACGCGGTTCTGTTTCCTACGCGGTTTTACGTTCCTACGAATATTTTGTCTTCGAGCGATATTAATCCTGAATCCTGCAGCGAAGCAGCGAGCTTCATACAAATTGTATACAATAGCTATACAGTTTAGATCAAAAAGGCAATATTTTAATTGCATCCCTGTGTATAATTAATGTAGTATATTATATATCATATTTACAGAGTTTTGGCATCTGCAATCGCACTTATCTTTCCAGAGCCATTATGTTTTAATATACAAAGCGATAGTTTACCTTTCTACTGAAACGTATGAAGGATTTCTCGCCCTCTCTGCCTGTGGATAGAGTGGCGTCTGCATGTGGTAATAATCCCAGCCTAAAATAAAAAAGTTTTCACAAAAGCGGTTACGTCGGTGCAAATTATTTCAAATACACTGTTGGGACAGTTTGGGGAATGAGAATTAAGTTATAGCGTGTCCTATAACTCGGCACAAGGAGATGGAAATGGAGAAAATCAGTAATCCCACACTTATTCTGTGTAAAAGTTATTTTTCAACTTTTGGCATTGGTAAGGTTTCGCGTCTTTGTGCTGAACGACTTTTGTCCCAAAATGTTTCGTCGTCCTTTAAAAATGCTCAATTTAGATTTTTACCTCCGCCACTTCGTTTTTTGTTGGCGTTCGTTTGTTTGTGAGCACGATTGCGGGAAAACTGCCGGCACGACTTTCATGAAACTTGGTGGAAAGGCGTAGCAGAGGCCAAGTAAGAAGACGTTCAATTTTGGGGGGCGAATCCATAAATCTTTTCATTGACATTCCTCTTAAAATCCAGTAGATGGCAGTAAAGTTCAATAGTGACAAAACATAGGCCACTCTGGAAACGCAATGACTTCAAATCCAAATGCACTTGCTCAAACAACTGCTTGGGGAGGAAAAGGGCACAAAGAACATCATGTTACGAACACATTTTATTTGTACTTTCCTTCTTTTCTTTTTTTTCTTAGAGTAAAGGAGATAAAAGTTCTCAAGTAGAGCGAATGAACTAGTAGTGTAGACAAAACGGAAAGGAAATCGCATCCAAATAACAAATGGAAAAACGACATTAAAAAGCAGCCAAAACAGACCTGTCGGAATAGAAAGTGACACTCCTCACTAAAAACAACAGCCGACACAAAATCAACACGATTTACAGATAAAATACATTATTTATGAATATATTAGTAGGTTGGGTTTTTTTTTCCTCGGCAGGTTTGTACCCTTCGAAGAGAAATTCCCAATTCCTTTTTCTGAAAAAAAAAACAACAACAAAAAAATCCTATCTGCATGTAGAGTTAACGTTAATAGAACATAATAAAGCAGCAGCAGATAACGAAGTGGCAAACAAGTATTTTGCCGGTAAAGGAACCCAATTTAAGAGACATAACTATAAAACATAGAAATGCGACGTTTTAAAAGAAATGCACTTTCTGCGGAGCCTACTTGTAACTATCTAACCGGTGATTTGCACATATGTAAAATGTTGTTTTAAAACAAAAACAAAAAAAAGAGGAAATATCACAACAATCGCAAACAGAGAAAAGTAAATCCAAATCCACTTCGTTTTCGGGTATTTGTGGATGGATCCGCTCGAGCGCTTCGTCAATAAAACGACGTCGCGAGCGTGAACTCTACAGACTGAAACCGGACACGGAGATGTGCTGGGCGTTGTTTCTTGCGTCGAAGTACGAGGTGTCGGTTTCGTCCTCCGGCTGAGGTATGAAAGGCATCGGCTGGTTCTGAAGGTTGTCCCAGTCCAGGCCGTCAAACAGCGGGTGGCACTTCAGTTCTGGCGGAGGCAAAAGACAAAACAACAACCCCCCTTTTTAACACCCCATTTTTCTTTTTTTTAATTATTATTATTATTATTATTATTATTTAAATGTCCTACAAACATCCAGTTGGTTTAAAATCAAAAAGAAGCGATGAACTTAAAAATAAGACCATTTTGATGTCACGCTCTTCTGCGCCTCATTGCTGCAGGTCATATTCTGATTACAGCTAATAACAATAATAATAAATAATAAAATATGCAGGAGGTTTGATTGGCTTAAAAATGTAAAAAAAAAAACTAAATTAAAAATTTTAAAAAAAAACTTAAACAGCATTAGAAAAATCATTTCACATCAAATATAACTTGATGGCTTGAAGATTGGAATTTTTGGGGGTTTGAACATTGTTGTAAACTTTTGGTGTAACTTAAGTACACAAGTCAGAAAAACTACAATAAATACAATAAGACACGGGTCGAGTCGTTTTTAGGCCTTTGAAAGCGGAATAATTGCACATTTACACCTTTACTAATCTGAGGAACACCTTTTCCTTCAAACATTTTGGGGACTTTTTTTTTTTTCCCTCACCCTTTAAACCGGCCCGTCTCGTCATGTCCATGTTCAGCAGGATTTCAATGGCGTCCCTTGAGTTTACGGACAGTTCCTCCCCTCCCTCGGGCCAGGGGATATCTGAAAACGGTCGACAAAGTGAGGCGGGAAGAAAAGAAACTTTTTATATATATATTTTTATATATTTTTTTATATAGGGCTTTCGACGTCAGTTCCGCGTTTGCGGGCACCGAAAAACCCAAAACCGACCTCTGTTGAGAATGTTCTGGAAGACCAGCTGAGGCGCGTCGTCGTTGAACGGCGGGACGCCTGCGAGGAACTCGAAAAGACACACGCCGAGCGCCCACCAATCCACCATGCAGTCTGGTTTTGGGTGGGGGGCAAAAAAAGAAAAGAAAACAAGTTACATTTTTTTTTTTTTTTAATTCAGCCGCCGGCTTCAAACAGCTCAGTCCTCCTGTTAAAGCGTGCCCCGAGTGTACCGCAGCGGCAGCCGCCGTTGAGACCCGAGGACGACCGGCGGCGGGCGTTCGGTTTTCGGGAGCGAGACTCGCGCCCGCGGGGAGAACTCGGCAGAATCTTCAGGAATTTCGTATTTTACGGGAGCCGTCCGGGGTTTTTTTTTTTTTTTTGGATTCTCGCTTTAACGGGCAGATTTTGGCTCCGGTTACGACGGACGGCCCGAGACGCCGCGTCGTCACTCGCGTCAAACAGATCGACGCTGCGGCAATCGACGCTGCAAAATGTTTGTTTTTTTAAATGGCAAACGACGGGAAAACGTGACGCGCGGCGCGTCAACGGCACGTCAGATCGATGGGGGGAGGGGGGGGGGGTCGTGAGGTGTCGGCGGCAAAATGTCAACAACATTTATTTATTTATTTTTTTTAAAGATTTCCCAGGATTTTAAGTGCAGAAAAAAAGGAGATCAACTAAATCTGATTCCCCTGCAGTTAAAAAAAACAACAACCAAAAAAAACACTATTAAAACAATTTTGCAATCGCACACGTAAACCTCCGTCGCCTTCCCTCCAATCAGGCCCGCAGCTTGTTCACCCAATCCAAAAGGTCAGAAACAGGAGGGGGGGGGGAGGAGGGAAGAGCGAATGGATGGAGGGGAGGGAGGGGAGGAGGGGATCAGCTCATTTCCTCTAGCGTATTAGCAGGCTGGGTGAACATGCAGGCAACAGCTTCACAGTGAAAACTTACCACACTGACCACTTCCTGAAACTAAAAAGGAAAAAAAAACACACAAAAAAACGCCTCGTCATCAGAGCTACAAGGTCAACAAAAATGGCGTTTTCATCACAAGACCGGAGTCGTCGCGGGGGGGGGGGGGCTTTTGAGTTCCCCTCTCTCACCGTGCGGTTGTCTCAGAAGCAGCTCTGGGGCCAAGTAGTCCGGGGTCCCCAGGATGGGCGCACCCTCGACGGGCAGCGCACCCCGCCGGACGCTCTTCGGAGTCCTGAACGGGGTGTGAGAGGTCGACATGGGCTGAGGAGTCTGACGTGAGGAGGAAATTAAAAAAAAAAAATAAATAAAAAAAAAAAAAAAAGGGAAACATGGCAAATAAGACAACATGCATTAAAAAATTTAAAAAAAAATATAATAAAAATTGTACGTCCACCACGTGGTGGCGCTAGGACAACGATTCAGGACCGCGAATGTACCAGACTTCCACTGAAGGGACCTGCAGATTTGCAGTATGTGAAGAGAAACGTGACTCTGATAACTTTAATTCACGCGCTTCCTTTGGTACCGTCGATTCCAAATCAGTACTGTCAAGTACGGAAACGTGCGGAGCACTTCAAGCACCAGGATGATGCACTCAAAACGGTCCAAAAAAAAAAAAAAAATACTTGCGAAACACTTTCCACACTCAAAGGCCGCCATCTTGGCTAATGGCTACGTAGAGGAAAGGGGGCGGGGCCAGAGATCTAAAGGATTTTCACATTGAGGCGTCTGGGGAGGCTGCAGCTGCACAAAAGTACTTATTACATCAATTCTTAATAGCAAACAGTTATTTTATGTCACACAGCACTACCCTGTGCATTTTATATTTGATATTTGATATTTTTTATTGCTATTTTATTGCTTTTCTATGATTCTATTATTATTATTATTAAAAAAATTTCCCTTCGGGGATTAATAAAGTAACTACCTAACCTAACCTAACCTAACCTAACATAACCTAACCCACCCTAACCTAACCTACCCTGTTGAAATTTGCTGCACTACACGGGTCAGAGTCGTGGCGCCTACCTGACAGGGAGAGTTGTTGGAGTCGGGTCGTCTCTGCACCGGCGTGGCGTTGCCAGACGCGGAGTGATGAAAAGCCGCAGCGGACGTGTCCACGGCGGACGTGTCCACGGCGGACGTGGACCCGACGCTGAACCGGGACACCGCCGACGCGTTGGAGCGGTCGATGGAGCTGCAGTAGCTGCGGAAGGCGACGACGTTCCGCGGCTTGAGGAACGAGGGGGACGGAAAGGAACCCCGAGATTCGCCCCGCCGCCTGAAGTGACCGAGTTTCGGCGTTTCGGCCACGGCGGAGGGAGTCCGCGGGAGCGATTCGCCGACGGACGAGTCGGTCACCTCCTCTCGCTCCTCGCGGCACGCCGAGTGTGCGCGTCCGGAGGGCTCGCTCGCCCGGCTCTCGATGGTGAGGGACGTTTCGTGCATCGACCCGTCGGAGTCGAGGCACAAGCTCCTGAAAATGTGACTGTTCCCGGCCAGCGGGGACGGGAAGCTCAAATGCGACAAGTCTTTGGCGCCGTCTTCAAACACGTCCTCCGCCGCCTCTTCCAGTTCGCCAAACAGACTTCTGTCCGCGGGGACGGGGCTGGAGCGTTTGGGGACGCGGTCTTCGCCGGCCCCGACGCCCTCCGTCGAGGCCACGAAGTCGCCGATTCGGACGGTGGAGAACGTTCCGGTGAGGCCGGTGCGAAACGCCGCCGCCTCGTCCGGAATCTCGTAGAACCTCTCGTAGTCCGCGTCCCTCTTCTTGGCTCGCATCTGCAGCGGCTCCGGAGTTCCTTCGACATCTGAAAATGTCCTCTTCGCGGACGGGGGCGCTGCGGGCCGACAGGCGCCCGTCGCGGATTCCGGTTCGTTGGGACGAGGCCTTTTATCCGCGAGATCGCCTTGATTGGACTTTTTGGACGGGCCGCCGGCGGCGTCGCCCGAGAAGACGGAGGCGCAAGGCTTCGTGGGAACGCAGTCCTGTTTGGGCCTTTTGGACTCCGACCGCCCCCTCCGCTTCTGCTCATTGACGTGTTCATTTTCTTTCTGAGGGAGAAAGTGAAAACAGGAAAAACAAGATCACAGCCACCCGCGAGCTAATCCGAGAGATTAGTACAACAGGGCGTATTCTCTGCATTCTTTTAGAAGGGGGGGGAACAAAAAAAACATGACTTTGATGCATAATTTGATTTAAATTAAGATTTGGGGGCAGTCGGGACACTTCTGGTCAAAATTTTGAAGTTATTGAATAGTCCATAAAGGACGATCACTGACCTCCTCAAACTCCCACAGCGGACTGATGCCTCCCTCGGTGTCGGTGGTGCTGCCGGCGCTCATCGTCTCGAACCTCTTTCTGCTCTTCAGCAAAGTGGGAGTCAGGTTTTTGGCCAGCTTATGGGGACTGAACATGCTGTTAGGACCTACGAAGACAAATAACAAAAAAAAAACAGTTGCATGTATTCGACATCATTACCGGGACCTCGCCCGGAAGCGACACGGCGCTTTAAATATCTCGGGATGTCCACCGCGACCGTACCCATTTTCCACAGGTAGGGAGCCGGAGAAAACGGCTCGTCGCTTTTCTTCATCACCGGAGAACCGAGAGAGTTGTTCTTCGGTTTTATTTTGCCGCAGGTCACCGGGCTGGAGGCAGCGGACACACTGCAGTGACGCTTGCCTTCACCCGCAGGCGTATTCTGCGTTTAAAAAGAAGTAAAGCAAAGTCGTTGGCGCAACACAAACTATGCAAATTGAACATCTTCTCGTATGAAAATATGTCAAATCACTTACGAATCCGAGGGAGCTGATTAAGGAGAGGACTTGACCCGGCGTGCGGAAGTAATCCGTTTTTTGTTTGGCCAAGGACGGAGTAGTGAGGATGTCCGTGAGACTCAGCTCTGATCGAGAAAGCACACAGATGAAATTAATAACACTAATATTGCTCATCGCGATGCTCGTAACACGTTCGAGCTTCAGGGGATTCGCACCTCTGTCAAGTTTGACTTTAGAAAGGCCGAAGTCCGTCAGTTTGATGTGACCTTCGTCGGATAGGAGCATGTTGTCCGGCTTCAGGTCCCTAAAAAAAAAAAAAAAAAGTTCTGGTGAGGTCACAACATAATACACATTTAATAACACCTAAATATTTCAAAGTACCTGTGGATGATCCCGTGACGGTGGAGGTAGTCCAAAGCCAGTGCGACTTCTGAGGCGAATTTTACAGCCATATCCTGGTCAAAATAACCGTAGATGTGAAGGAGAGATTTCACATCTCCTCCGATGAGGTATTCCATCACCTGCGAGTGAAAAGAATATGAAGATTCATGAAAATACTCCAGCACGAGTAAAAGTCTTGCATTCAAAACCTTAAGTAAAAAGTATGCAAGTAGTATTCGGTCTATCCACACAAAAAACAAAAATTCATCACCAAATTTGGAGTTGTTTTTTTTTTTTTTACTGGACATGGGTATGAAAAAAACACGTAACGTTAAAAGTAAGAAGTAATTTGGAGTAAAAAGTACTATATTTTGCCTCTGAGATTCAGCGGAGTACAAGTATGAAGTTTCTTCAAATGGAAATACTGCAAGTGGCTCTACAAATACCTGAAATTTGTACTTAAGCGCAGTAAATGTACATTTCGCCCATGTTTATACAGATATAAATAAATCAAAATGCACATTTCAGACCAATAAAAAAAAAACAGAATAATACTAAATGAAACTAAAAGTGTTTGGTGCACGTCTTTAAACCGGTACCAGGTAGACCTTGGCGGCCGTCTGGAGGGAGTAAAACAGGTGAACCACGAAGGGACTTTTGCTCAAAGCGAGCGCGTCTCTCTCCGCCTTCATCTGGCCCGTCATGTTCTTATCAACCATGTCCGCTTTCTTCATCACCTGCGGGAAGACAAATAAAAGGGACACTTTCCAGCTGAGACGAGAGCTCCGTTTTGAACACATTCAGGAGTTTGGCCGGGAGACCGAAAAAACGACCGACCTTGACGGCGTACAGCCGCGCGTTGCTCTTCTTCCGTGCGAGGTAGACTTTGCCGAAAGCGCCGCGGCTGATGGGCTTCAACACGGCGAAATCGTCGATCGAAGGCGGCTTAGGAACATCCGCCGGTTTCACACGTCCCCCCGAATTGCGCTTTTCTTCCGCGTCCATTATTTAGGTTTGGTTTATTGTTGTTGTTGTTGTTGTTGTTGTTGTTTAACAGCCGGCCGCATGTTGAAACGACACTCCGGAGTTTGTTTTGAAATTTTTTTGAATTCGACTGTTTTCGCGGGGGTCCCGCGACGTTCTTTTAGGTGTTCGTAAGACTTGCCTGTCGAAAGCGAAACAAACATGCGGCTAAATTTTAAAAAATAATAAATAAATAAATCCTTTATTAAGGTTTCGTGTACGATTGTTGTACGTCTCATCGTTTCTTAAAAACATCTTGAGAATATAATGATATTTAATTGTTTGATATTATTCATTGCGAGCAGGCAGTTACAAACTCGTGAAAAATCGCATTGTGTAAAAAAAAAAAAATACAATGCTCTTTTCTTTTCTTTTTTTTTTTAAACTTTAAGTTACATTGTGGGGGGAAAAAAAAATGCAAGTCGAGTTGTAATTCAAGGCAAACGATGCCCATCATTTTTTTTTTTAAATATAAACGTAACGTTGCCGTTCCGCGGGTGACGCAATGACGCGATGACGTAACCCGTACCCGGTAGTAATTCTCGCCTACGTCATTTTGTAGTCCATTTGACCTCGGATGCCGGAGAAACCATTTGCTGTTATTAGCTAAGCCGCTGAAAAGTTGTGTAACAAGGGGAACCAAAAGGGCATCGCTCCGCCGGGGACGGAGCGGTCGTTCGTTTATATTATATACATATCGAGGGCTGGTCCTCACACATCGACCCTCCTCTTCGTCTCCATTTTATATCGTCTTCTTTCGGCAAAACATGTTTTCACTGTCAACGTCGTTTCAGCCTCAGCAGGTAAGCAGCTTCTTCTCGGCTAACTGACGCGTGTTTGCCCTCCTCCTCCACCTCCTCCACCTCCACCCTCCCGACTACGTATCGATCTTATTAGTTATAAAGTTTAACTGTTGTAGGAGTCGTACCAATAAGTCTTTTCTCTCTCTCTCTCTCGGGTCAATGAGCTCGGCTAATGTTAGCATCAACGTCCGATCGCTCTCGGGAAAAAAAAAAAAAAAGCAGCCCGTGGTGACGTCACGCTCTCGCGCGATTTTAGTTTTTTTTGTTTTTGTTTGTTAGACTTTTACTATTCAATATGTGGTTGGGTTTAAAGTCAATTTAAAAAAAAAAAAAAAAAGGTGCTTATTCAAAGAGCCGGGGTTACGCAACCTCTCCCCTCCACCCCTCCCTCACATCCTCCTCTCCATCTGACGTATGGTGGACGCCACACTGTCCTCTTTGTTATTTCCAAGCCGAGTCTCCCAACTCTTGACGTAACTGTCCGGGGAAGCTTGTCTGGAAGAGTCCCATAACATCCAGCAGAACGGAAATCCTCTGAAACAATAATAACTTATCTGTTATGTACACATCATAAATAAAGAGCAACGAGTTATACACTATTTTGATAATTGGTTAATTGTTTTGGGTCTTTTTTTTTGTTTGTTTTTTTGCTTTTGTTGAGGCTGGTGTGTTTTTGTTGGGTGTCTATTACTGGAAAAACTACTTGCTCGATTTTCATGAAACTTGGTGGAAAGGTGTAACGTGGGACACGATATAAGCCATTCAATTTTTGAGGGTGTAGGAATCAATCATGGGGTGGATTTACTCCTTTTTTTTTTGTCGCTTTTATTAACATTGCAAGATGGGAGGCCTTTTTTTTTTTTTTTTTTTTTAGCCAACTAGATTCCATGTTTATCGTCTGTCTTACGCAGGGTCAAGACAAAACAAGACATTTTAAGCTCCATCTTGTTCTGGGTTTTTTTTGTGGAAACACAGATTAATCGATAGCAAAATAAAGTATTTGCAGCCCTGTGCCGAAGGACTGTTTCTTTACCCTCCTCGTGTCTCCCAGATGATCGTGCCTCTCAGCCAGCTCATCAATGCCCTCCACTCGCTGAAGAACTCCGCCACAGCTTCAGTCCAGACGCTTCACAAAGACTTCCCTCCAGAGCACAGTTCATTTCTAAAAGAGGTGAGATGGATGCATGTAATACTTCAGTGACGGCATGACGGATGCAGTGCTGAAAAAGAAAAGGTCACATTGGTTCTGCAGCCGATAACATCATGGAATTACTTTGACATACATTTTTTTTAAAGTGACGCAGACAAATTGCCGTAACTTTACAGATCATTTGTTTAAATGCGTTCAGCAGAAGCTCGACGTGTCACCTGGAGTTCTTATTAAGGGCTCTAAAAAGCCACATTCCCACCCGCCGGTCATCCTCGTGATTGTCTTGAAGTGGAGATAACCGACTGTCGCTGTCCTTTTGAAAATCACAGCCCAGCGTGAGTCTGAGGGATCTGGGCCTGTCGGAGGTCCGGGTGAGTCAGCTGAACGAGCTGGTCAGCAGGTTGCTGCCTGAACCGCATCCAGAAGAACCTCCCGCCGTCCCCTCGATATGGAGGACGACTCACGTTTCTGCGGACAGCTTCTTCCACAACAAGCACGGTGAGCTGCTCGCCCGTGGCCGGCTGGGACAATCTTGTTGCTATGGAACTGTGTATTGCTATTCGTGCACATGTTATGCTGAAAAACAGACCTTGAGTTTTTATTTTCACACAATTGGTCTCGCAGGGTTTGCGCACAGAAGGTCGGGGGTTTTCAGCTCGCCGTTATTCAACAGACAACACCGCAGCCCCCTTAAAGAAGTTTGCTCAGAGCTACAGTTTTTGCCTGGTAAGACGCTGACCTTGCACATCTACGATGACCAACGTGTGAAACTTCGTTGTTATATTTCGTATTTGCTTAACGTGTATTTCCTCCTAGTTTGGGTCCAGATTCGGGGTTTTAAGACTCTGAAATCAAAGACCAGACGGAGGGAGTCCGGTTACGACGGCCCGGTGGAGTCGGAGGGCTACACGCCAGCTTTCATGAAGGTACACGTTAGTGTTGAGGACGTGTGACGGGTGTATCTGTTGCAGTACCTGTGTGTACATACAGTCGCTGGTTATTGGAAAACAAATGTTTTTGTTTTTTTGCTGTTGTATAAAGCTATAAAGTATAAGGCTTTGTTTTCCCTCACAGGGGCTGCTGTTGAGGGAAAAGGGGCCGGAGGCTCATTCGCTCAACCAAGTGACAAAACAGAGGAACCTTCCAGAAAACCAGCAGGAGGCTTTCAAGACGGGCTTCACCGAGGGGTTCATGAGGTCCCAGGCCTTCACTCAGCGAACACAAGGCACGCATGGAGAGACCCACCCGCAGTTTTATCTCGAGTTGCACCGAATCTCACGGCTAACTCGGTCTCTGCTCTGTTTTCTGTGGACAGACTCGCTGAGGAGAACCAGGTTGATCCTGCTGGTCCTCCTCCTCCTCGGTATCTACGGCCTGTCCAGAACCCCGTTTCTCTCGGGTAAAGGCTCCTTTTCTGACGCTGGTTTGTTTCAGTTTTCATTCTCTCCCTACGCTTGCAAGTCAAATCGCAACCCTACATGCACACTGTAATTAAAACAGAACTTTGTTGCGTTCCCAAGGGGTGTTGAATTACAATCAGCGTTTCAATTTTCAACTCTCATATTTCTCGTACTATGTTTTTGTTCGACAAGTATCTCGCAGTATAATTTACAAGCAACGGCATGTCTGCTAAAGTGTGCATGTAGAGTTTTTTTCTGACTTTTCTAGTGCATACTGCAGTGTATTAATATCCTATCTATACCAGTTGTTTATATTTTCATAACTGTGCTATACGAGTACCTGGAAGCAATAAATACAAAAAAAATTTTTTTTTAAAAAGCAGCATAAATGTTGTTTTTCAGAATCACATATGTGCCTCAGACAGTAAAGCACATCGTAACCAGCAGCTATGTCGTTACGAGCCACTGTAGAGAAACACCGTACCGAACAGACTGTTTCTTTTGGTGGGGGGGTTTTGCAGTGAGGTTCCGCACCACGTCCGGTCTCGACTCGGCAGTCGACCCCGTCCAGATGAAGAACGTGACGTTCGATCACGTCAAAGGAGTCGAGGAGGCGAAGAACGAGCTGCAAGAAGTCGTCGACTTTCTCAAGAACCCGCAGAAGTTTACCGTGCTGGGCGGAAAGCTGCCTAAAGGTTGCCGTTTCATTTCCTGCGTTTGTTTTCACTGTCAGTGGAAGAAATACCGATCACGTCACTTATTCGAATTAGCTTCCTCCTCTTGTTTTCTCAGGGATCCTTCTCGTCGGCCCACCGGGAACAGGAAAGACTCTGTTGGCGCGCGCCGTGGCCGGAGAGGCCGACGTCCCTTTCTACTACGCCTCCGGCTCCGAGTTCGACGAGATGTTTGTGGGCGTCGGCGCGAGCCGAATCCGGAACCTTTTCAGTGAGTCTGCCGGATGGGAGGAGAAAATGTGATTTTCAAAGATGAACCCAAAAAGCAACTACAATCTCTTCTTCTTTTCTTTTGTTTTCGCAGAGGAGGCGAAAGCGAACGCTCCCTGTGTGATCTTCATCGACGAGTTGGACAGCGTGGGCGGGAAGAGGATCGAGTCTCCGATGCATCCTTACTCGAGACAAACCATCAACCAGCTGCTGGCCGAGATGGACGGGTCCGTTTTTATCTGAACTGAACAGTGTGAATTCAATAACGCTGTGGAGAACTTCCACTAACAACCATCGATGTTTTTGTTTTTGTTTCTTTTACAGATTTAAACCAAATGAAGGGGTCATCGTTATTGGTGCTACAAACTTTGCTGAAGCTTTGGATAAGTAAGTTTAGATTTCAGATGAATTCCTTTTTTTTTTTTTTTTTTTTGCATAAATATGCTTTAATTAGCATATTTAAGTTGCTGAATAAGCAGCTCCATGTGCGGAAGGATATCGGCTGGTCCGACAGGTAGCTCACTCTCCGGCCTTTTACTTCCAGCTCTTTGTAGCATGATTCCTCTCACAGATCCTCCAGCTGTTTCATTCCCGTTTCTATTTTACGGTCTCGGCTACAGCGACGGGAGTTTAGTGTGAATAATCATTTTAATTCATCCAGACATTTAGACCTTTTTTTTTTAAATTTTATTTTAAAAATCGACATTCAATTCAAATTAACAACTTTATTTTGAGCACTTAATTACCAGTGTTGGTCTTTGTGCAGCTTCTGAAGAGAAACCTTCATTTTATAGACATTTGTAAGGGACGTATATTTAGATGTGACATTTCTTTCTTTTTTTTTTTTAAAGTAATTTAAGTGAGCTGAAGTGTATATGATCTTAACAGGACTTTTCATTTCTGCTGCATTGTTATTTTTCAGCGCTCTGGTGCGGCCAGGGAGGTTTGACATGCAGGTGACGGTGCCTCGCCCGGATGTGAAAGGACGCACGGAAATTCTCAACTGGTACCTCTCCAAGATCAAAGTAGACTCCAGTAAGTCTCAGTGTAAAACACCCATGAATATTTAAGATATTTTAAACTAATATTTTGTTATTTCTACGGTTTTTTTTTTTTTTTTTCATTTGCGTCTTCGGAAACAATTTGAAATTCCAGAACTGACGAGAAGCATTCAAAGACTCAGAGAAGATCTTTGTTTGCCGTTTCTGTTAATGACTCCCTTGTCTGTGATTGCCTTTGTGAAGACGCTCTGTTCGCTCTTCTGCAGGCATCGACGCGGAGATTATCGCCCGGGGCACCGTGGGCTTCTCGGGGGCCGAGCTGGAGAACCTGGTGAACCAGTCGGCCCTGAAGGCGGCGGTGGACGGGAAAGAGATGGTCACAATGAAGGACCTGGAGTTCGCTAAGGACAAGATCCTCATGGGTGAGTACACACACACACACACACACACACACACACAGCGCTTTCGACGTGCTCTGCAGCCCTCACCACACATCACATGAGACGGATTACACACACATTTCATTTAAGCACCATTTAATCCTCTCGTTCTTTCTTTTTTTTGTGTGCCCCAGGTCCTGAGAGGCGGAGCATTGTGATAGACAAGAAGAATAAGACCATCACCGCGTACCACGAGTCCGGCCACGCCATCGTTGCCTATTACACCAAAGATGCAATGCCCATCAATAAGGCCACCATCATGCCAAGAGGGCCGACTCTCGGACATGTGAGCTTTTTTTTTGTTTGTTTGTTTGTTTTTTTTTTGTAACCAGGTCCTAAAACTAATCTGCCTCGTCTCTGTCCTCCAGGTGTCCATGCTCCCGGAGAACGACCGCTGGAGCGAGACGCGCGCCCAGCTGCTGGCTCAGATGGACGTCAGTATGGGCGGCCGAGTCGCGGAGGAGCTCATCTTCGGCGACGACTTCATCACCACGGGTGCGAGATTTTGATTTTGTCGGATGCTTTGTGAGCTGTCAGTACTGAGGTGTTGTTCGCACCGGGCACCCTTCCTCAAGATAAAATGCTTGAGCTGTGAATGTATGACGGTAGTATTTAAAAGTTTGATCTTTCAGAACATCCTGTAGGTTTCATTGCTATAATACTTTTCTTTTTTTTTAATCGTTGTGATGAACTTGTCTTAGTTTCAATCTCTTCCTGCTGTTGTGTGTTTTAGGAGCCTCCAGCGACTTTGATGGTGCGACCAAAATAGCAAAAATGATGGTGACCAGGTTCGGCATGAGTGAAAAGGTAAAAATAATTTAAATCTTTACTGCAGATCATTGGGGGGGGGGGGGTTTACTCATGAATGTCCTTTGCTTCTCGCTTGAGGTTGTTTAAACTAAAAACAAATTCTGCAGTAACTGATTTCTTGCACTCAGATTTATTATTTACAAATATTACAGCCCACAGAGATAAAAAACCTCAAGTTCTCTAAAATAACTGCGACGCTCAAGACCACGAAAAGCTCTTCTCTAAACCAGAGTTACAGTTTAAATCACCCCTTCTCTGTTTGTAATGATGAGCAGTGATGATACACGAGGTATTTTTTTTTTTATTCAACCTGGGGATGTGTTTCGTCGCAGCTCGGTGTCATGACCTACAGTGACATTTCCAAGCAGAGCCCCGAGACACAAGCAGCCATCGAACGGGAAGTCCGGGTTTTACTGAAGGTGAGCTTTTCCCCATTACGGCACAGTACGCTCGATTCCCAGCTGGATAATAACGGATGCTTTGTAGGTTATTCTTCGGATTCATCTCGCTTTCTCTTTCCGTCCAGGACTCGTACGAACGAGCTAAAAACATCCTGAAGACGTACAGCAATGAGCACAAGAACCTCGCCGACGCCCTGCTGACGTATGAAACTTTGGATGCCAAAGAGATCAAGCTGGTGCTGGAGGGCAAATCGCTGGACCACTAGATACCTCGGGTTTTTAGACTCTCGAAATCAAATGTACATATGATGCCGTGTGCAATCCAGCCTGGGCCTTTTGGGAGGCCTCAAATTTCATTTGTTTGTGTCCCTCTCGGTGTCAAAAGTAAAGACGACACCGAAATGATTTTGTTTTCCCCATCGTATATACATTTTTAGCGTTTCAGCTTTCATTTGACATTTCCTTTAGAGAGAACTGTCGGTTTCACGGTGATTTAAAAATAAAAAAAATTCACAGTGTAATTGGAGGAAAATAAACAAGTTTGTGTACTTTAAGTTCGCACACTGTTCTTTTTTTTATTTTATTTTAAGGGCTCCTTGTCCTGTAATTTCATCGCAAAAGACCTCTGTAGTAGTTTTATACATCAGGGTCGTATTTGGCTTCATATGAATTCGACACAGATTATGATTTGCCTCGCGTATTTGTACAGACCGGCAAACACCATAGGACCTTAAAGTTCCTAGAATGTACCACCTTGGCTCTGGCAAGGTACAGGTGATCCCGCTGTTTATTGATGAACTCCTCCAGAGTTTTTCCTCTGAGGATCTGTTTTTGTTTGTTCTTATTTATTTAAGTGCCCAAAGGTGTCTTTTCTTTTCTCTCTTCTTTTTTTTCCTTCCTGATAGTAGCATTATAGGTCCTCATGTCGTAATCTTGACTAACTGATAAATGAGGAGTTGTGTACATACAGTAAGCGTATAAAACGATTGGGTTGGGGCTTCTGTTCCTTCCTTTAGACTAAGGCCTTCTTGAAGCTCAAATAAAGATTACTCGTAAGAATCCGTCTCGTTCATGTCACGCACAGCACACGATTTAAATAACACTGACTTCCATGATTGTTTGACATTGCAACAAGCTGTAAACACGGCACCATAAAAACGTGGTAGAATGCGTTAGTGGTTACATATTTATACATCCAGCAGATTAAGGAAACATTTGCTTGAATTTAAAGTTTTATTTCTGGCCAGCAAACCATTCTTCATAATTTAGGCTCTTGGGCAACTGTGTTTACCGTTAAATGCTCCAATGTGTTCTCTAGCTGATTTTGTCAGCCTATTGTTTGGTGTCAGGGAGGTAGCATTGAGTTTATTTGAGCTACTATTTCTCAGTTACCTGGTGCAGCTGAAAACAAGGTTAATGAGAGTAAAATCTAAACTGTAATACAAAAAACAAGGAGCTGAAAGACACGAAAAGGGGCTAAATAGCTGAGGAGAACCACAGGGCACTGCGAGGGGCACTTTTAACATCAGAAAAGTTATATTTCAAAAACATTCATTGCAGCAGCTTTAATATTGTTGACATTACTGTTATTAGCTGCGGTCAATACTCACGGATTCATAAGCATGTCTGCATTTGCTTTTCTTTTGGTGTTCTTTATCACATCAAAAAACAGATTAATGTGGTTGTAGTCACTAATTTAGGAACATCTATGTAATAAAAACCCTTATTTATTTTTTTTAGATGGATTCTTAGCATGCTGTGTTCTTTTGTTCATTCGCAAACAAGAACAAAAGCTTATTTACTTCTGCCTTTGAAGGATCTTAACCTACAATTAGAGTATTTAGTTCCAGATGAAGCTGAGGTGCAACAAGCCAGGACATTGTCCCCTTGTTTCTTTTCTTTGACCTGGCACATCTATAAAGAGTTGTGCGAGTACAGCAGCATCAGTTCTGACAGCAACCAGAGCTGAACAACAAGCTTCACTATGGAAAGGCTCAAAATTTCACTGTTTGACTAAAGCATCCAGAGCAGCTTCATCGTCCTCTCAAAAGCAGCAATGGAGGACGCAGAGGATGGCGTAGCTGTTATCGGGATTGCGTGCAATTTCCCTGGAGGTATACGACTTCATCTTTAAAACACTTTTGCAGGTAATTTCTGAGTAATCCTTCTGACAAATCAGAGTTATTGGGGTCCGTTTCATTTCAGGGGAGGGTTTGGACAATTTCTGGAGGGTTCTGTTGGAGGGAAAGAGCTGTGTCGGAGATATTCCAGCAGAGAGGTTCGACACCACGTTTTGGTACGACGCTGATGATAGCAAATCAGGAAAGACGCAGACAACCAAAGCAGCTCTTATAGAAGGGTAAGCATTATATCAGATGTAAATTTTATTTTCTTCTCTTGAGAGATGTTTGAATTTTGGTAGATCTATTTTTTTAAATATATATATATATATTCCAGGATTAATGAGTTTGATTACAAGTGTTTCGGCATTACTGAGGTGGAGGCTGATTTCATGGACCCGCAGCAGAAACTCCTCCTGCAGTGCACATACAGGGCGTTAGAAGATGCAGGAGTGTCTATGGAAAGCATCAGTGGAAGCAGAACTGGCGTATACATAGGTACTCCTATCACTATGATCTATATATAAAATCCCAAGAATAATTTCATGATACTCCTATTGTGGTTTACCCCGACTTGATTGTGATTGTGGTGCTTTCAGGTCTTATGAACAGAGATTATGAAATGCTCAGAAATGATAATCCCAGCACAATAACTCACTACAATGGCACTGGGACGGCCATGAGTGTCACTGCCAACAGGATTTCATTCGTCTTCAATCTCACGGGCCCTTCGTTTGCCATTGACAGTGCCTGTTCCTCATCCTTGGTGGCTCTACATGTAGCCTGCCAGGCTATAAAGCAAGGTAATTAGTTATATTTACCTTAAAGAAAGTTAAAGGTCCCCTCCAGACATGTACTAAGACATAAAGAAATACTCTTTTTTTTTTTAACTTCTCAAAACTACATTTACTTCTTCACCCTCATAAAATATTCCAAAACCTATGAGTATGCAAAAATTGTTTATTTCAGAAGTTTTACTGCTGTACACAACATGTATTTAATTGTCAAGTCCATTCTCAGTGAGGGTGCACCCTTAAGGCTTCACGTTTTCACAACACATTTGTGTAAATTGAATATCGGGCCAAGATCAGCTTTCAAACCATTTGTGATGTCACAAATCTGATTTTCAGTGAGCTCGGACAAACTCCAGTTTTAAACTCTCCGAGCACAATATGTACGTTCAAACGCTCAATTGTAGGAACAAATACACATTTTTGGCTGGAGGGGGACTCTAATTATTGCATGATTCTTAAAAATGGCTTCTCTCTCGGTTTCTCTTTCAACTAGGAGACTGTGAGTTGGCGCTTTGTGGAGGAGTTAACTGTATAATAGAGCCAAGAGTATTTGTTGCTCTCAGCAAGGCAAAGATGCTCTCACCTGAAGGAACCAGCAAACCTTTCTCCACCAGAGCAGATGGCTATGGCAGAGGAGAGGGCTGTGGTGTACTACTCCTGAAACCTCTTAAAAATGTAGGTGGATGATTATTTTCTTTACAGTCATTTCATGTCAAATAATCATACATAGTGGAGATGCTAACTAGCCGGCTAATGGTGTGACTTTCTGTACAAAGGCCATAAAAGACTGCAACAAAATATGGGGTGTCATCAGCAAAACAGCAGTCAACCAAGATGGCCACTCGGTCTCTCCAATCACCAAACCCTCCATGGTTCAACAAGAGGAGCTGCTGCGAAGAATGTACTCCGAGTGTGACATCGCAAATGTGCAGTACATCGAGGCACATGGGACTGGAACCCCTGTTGGAGATCCCAGAGAGGCGGGAAGCATCTCGAACGTCATTGCTAAAGCCAGACCTGCTGGTTCAGAGATCTTGCAGATTGGATCTCTGAAGGGCAACATCGGACACACTGAATCTGCAGCTGGAGTGGCCGGACTCATTAAGGTACTCCTGATGATGAAGCATGCGACCATTGTTCCTTCGGTCTTCTACTCCGAAGACAGTTCCAGTGTTGACGTGAAGGCCCTGAATCTAAATATTCCGACTAAAGCTAAAAGATGGGAGGCAAACGGGTCACTGGGAAGGGTAGCTGGAATCAACAGCTTTGGGTTTGGGGGCACAAATGCACATGTGATTTTAAGAGATTACAACCACAGCACGGTTACCAAACAGATACCGAAAAGGTGTCCACAACTCTTTGTAATATCTGCAGCCTCTGAGAAATCACTGATCCTGTCCATCAAAGACACCCACCAAAGACTTTGCAGCGATCAAACGGTTGACCTCCAGGCACTGTCATACACCTCAGCGTGTGGAAGGAGTCATTACAAACACAAATACAGGAAGGCATTCTTAACATCCTCCCTCTCAGATTTAAAACACCAGCTATCATCTGCACTGAAGACGGAGGTTGAGTTGATAAGGTCCGACCTCCAGGTGGTCTTTGTGTTTTGCGGAAACGGGGTTGCCTATAAGGGGATGTGCAAGCAGCTGATGAGAGACTTTTCTGTTTTCAGAGATAAGGTTAGGGAAGTTGAGAATCTCTTCCAGATTCATAAAACCATCAGCATCAGTAGATGGCTTGCTGGCGAGTATGATGACGTCGATTTCAGCAGGCCAAATGTTGTCCAGCCTCTTCTGTTTGCGATTCAGATTGCCATTGCCGCTCTCCTGAAGCGCTGCGGCGTCAAAGCCGACGCCATGCTCGGACACTCTGTCGGCGAGGTCGCCGCCGCTCACTGCTCAGGCCTCTTGTCCCTTGAGGATGCCGTGAAAGTGTTGTACCACCGCAGTACTCTCCAGAGCAAAGTCACGGGGGGGAAAATGATCGTGGTCGGCAATGTGGACGTAGAAAAGGTATTACCAATTCTTCCAACCTTCTCTGGGAAAATTTGTGTAGCTGCTTTCAACAGCCCTCAGTCGTGCACTCTGTCAGGAGATGCAGATGCTGTAGACATCCTCCATGAAAGGCTGAATATCATGTTTGCAGGTAAGAATCTCTTCCTTCATGTCTTAGATGTTCCCGCAGCATATCACAGCCACTCTATGGATCCGGTACTTGATGACATTGAGAGAAGCATAGGCCGTTTGGATGTCAACAACTTGGAGTGCCACCTTTTTTCAACAGTGACGGGAGACGAGTGTTCAGATGGGGTTTTCAGAACTGGCACATACTGGGCAAAGAACATCCGAGAGCCTGTTTTATTCGAACAAACCCTACGTGCCGTTATGAAAGGCAAGCAGTCCACGAAAAATGTAGTCTTTGTGGAGATTGGACCTCGTAGGGCTCTCCAAAGGAACATATGTGAGACTCTAGGAAATGACACCGTAGTTCTTTCCTCTGTCCACCCAGAGAAAGATTGTGACACCATCCTGTCGACAGTGGCAAAACTATTTGAACTTGGCATTAATGTTGACTGGCGTCAGCTCTACAGGGGTTGCGAGACGTTGCCCGCAGCTCTTCCAGTCTATCAGTTTGACAACCCAAAGAAAGATGTGAATTTTGAAGCGTTGAGAAAAGGCGACGAGTCCTCTGCTTTTTCTCCCCACGTGCTCATGTCCCAAATAAAGCAGGGCAACAAAGAGCTCCTGTGCAACCTCTCACTGGAGACGGCACCATATCTTTGGGAGCATAAAAACAACAGCGTTTCCATCGTGCCGGGTGCGTTTTATGTTGAACTAGCTTATGCCTCGGTGATGGCAAGCCTGACGCCGAAGAAACCCGTTTCTCTGCTCCAACTCGGTGTTAGATTTGAGAGCGTGTTTACACTCCACTCACACCATCATCAGTTGAAAGTGACACTGGAGCATGCAGAGAACGAGGCTTCCTTTAAAATACATTCTTCTGTCGCAACACACGCCTCCGGCACATACAGGTGCACAGATGGCCAACCATTGTTGGAGGAATCAACCGTTTGTCTTGACACGATCTTCCAAAGGTGCAAATTGTTTTTTACGAGAAAGGAGATTTATTCCATTCTTTCTCAAGCAGGGTTTGAGTATGGCCCTCTTTTCAAACAGCTGGGCGATGTGCATTTTGGGAATGAGTTCAAGGAAGCTGTGACAGCAGTTCAAGTCCCTGGTGAACTTCTGAAATATCTTCATGACTATTTCATTCACCCTGTGCTGCTGGACTGTTTTCTGCAAATGACTGCTGTGGTAGCGATGGGTCAGCTCACAGCCAAGCAGGGATTCCCTTCAGGTATCGCAAGTATAGCTATATCGGGACCACTGCAGGAGGAAATGGTCATGTACATGCGAGTAACTGAAGAGACTCCAGACTTCCTCGATGTATGTGGTTGCTTTTCCACCACAGACGGTAACGTATTGGTGGAACTTAAGGGAGTGAGGATTTCATTTTTGAGCCGCTGCACAAATCTTTCTCAGTCGCTGTTCTTCCACAATGAAATAGCTGCGATTGCAAACGAGAGAGATTTGCAAAATTGCAAAATAAAAGGAATAGTTTTTGAAGATAAACTTGGCATTGCGAAAGGACTCAGGCCATATATCCACCCAGAGTCAATCATTGTGGAGAGCGAAGAAAATCCGAAGGCGGCTCACGTTCAAAATGTAGTTTTTCAGTCACTAAACAGCGATGTGGATTTGGAAAATGTTCTCTTCATTTGGGGTGTAGAGGACGTGAGTCACCTGTCATCCGAGAAGATGCTAAACTATCTGGTGACGTGCTGCGAGATATTTTGCCAGATTGTTTTAGCCGCGAAGGAGAGCAGACGCTCTTGCACTGTCCGCGTCG
The DNA here is from genome assembly GCF_029030835.1 of Brachyistius frenatus. NCBI lineage: Eukaryota > Metazoa > Chordata > Actinopteri > Embiotocidae > Brachyistius > Brachyistius frenatus. The sequence goes on along the minus strand of NW_027210620.1, from coordinate 2,997,341 downwards.
TAACGTACAGATCAACAGACGTGACTGTGGACCACGTCAGTGCCGGTTTTGTTCTGTCTGGTTTGACGAGGGCTTGTGCAGCAGAGGTGGCGGGTCTTTCTTTTCAGCTGATTGACCTCGCTTCTGTGACCAGTGACGACATTCAAACACTGGCTCATGTGATCGACACCAGCAAACAGCAAGAGGTCAGGATCGGTAAAGGGCAGTCATCGGCAACAAGAATTGCACAGACTCCATTGGCGGACAAAGCTTCCTGTGAAGGTGATATGCACTCCATGCATCCGAGAGACTTTGTCCTACAGACTGCTGATCCATACAGAATGGCTGACTTGTCTGCTATCCCTGCTAACGCTAATGGAAATCCTGTCCAAGAGAAGTCAGTTGAAGTTCTGCTAACCAATATATGCATGCATTCTTCGGATTACTTCCCCGTCACCGCCTCACATTTGGTCTTTGGCAAGACAATTTACTGGAACAAGCATACATCACAGAATCATAAACTTCTGGCTTTAGATTTTAGCGGCATTGTCACAGCAGTTGGGAAAGATGTTAGTAATCTAAGAGTTGGAGATCATGTAGCTTCATGTTATCCAGTTGCTGCCACCGCAAAGATTGTGATTCCTGAAGCAGCGTGCTACAGCGCAAAGAGACTCCTATTTCTGAAAGAGACTCCATGTGTGTCTTATTTCATACTGGCTTGGGAGATCCTGCAGAGGATGCTGACGAAAGTGAAAAAGCAGCACAGAAAGTTGTCTATCATTTCCTCAAACCCGGCCTCCGCTCTGATGAAAGTTTTGGCTCTCACAGCGTGCAGGTCACGCTGGAACGTTTCCTCTCGGACACGCGTCAGAACCGCACCTTCGCATTTTGATGAAAGTCATGCAATCGTTTTTCTGCCGCCGTTCGATCCCTCTTGGCAGCAGGTGTGCGACAGTGGAGGCCTCGAGAAACACGTTATTTTTGTGTGCAGCAGTCACATGTTACCCTCAGTCCCAGCTAGCATGTTTGCATTGAAGAGTGAACACGTGCACGTACTTAAGCTTGATGTGGCTAATGTACTCCAAAGAGCTAATCTACAAGCACAAAACAGGAACATCTTCGACTGGCTGTTGACATTGGGCTTTGATGCATTATCTCTACGTCTAGGAAGAGAGCTGTACACGTTCACCAGCACTAGAGAGACTCAGTCCAATGCAAATTCTGAGTCCTATTTTACAGTGAAGACAGTGCGACAAGTTGTTTTAGACAGAGGAGAATTGGATCGTCCAGTATCGGGTATCCCATTGCTTACAGAGCCTAGACAGCTCTTCAAACGAAGCTGTGTTTATATCGTAACCGGAGGGCTCTCTGGCTTGGGACTTGAGACGGTCAAGTTTATTGCCCATAATGGTGGAGGTTGTATTGCAACGCTGTCAAGAAGTATTCCCTCTGAAAAAATACAGTTTGAAATCGATCTTCTTCAGAAAAGATTCGGCGTCGCGATCATAAACCTCCAATGTGACGTGTCTGTATCGATGCAGCTCGAGGATGCCATCTCAAACATTGGACAAAGGTTCCCTTCTTGTCCTATCAGAGGTGTGTTTCACAGCGCTGCAGTGTTGCACGATGCACTGATTGAATCCCTTGATGAGTCTCTCTTCAGAAAAGTGCTGCAGCCCAAAGTCAGCGGTGCGCTGAATCTTCACTATGCAACGCTTCACAACAAACTCGATTTCTTTGTGTGCTACTCTTCCATCTCATCATTCATAGGCAACGCCTCGCAGTGTAACTATGCTGCGGCCAACTCTTTCCTCGACACGTTCTGTCATTATCGGAGAAATCTCGGGCTCGCTGGACAGACAATCAACTGGGGTCCTTTGAACCTCGGCCTGCTGCTCAACAAAGAGCATTTCCAAAAGTTCTTGGAGGCAAAAGGGATGATGGTAATGGATGTGTGTGAGGTTCACGAGACACTAAAACTGTGCCTCTTGATGAACCGACCCCAGCAAGTGATATGCAAATTCAACTTAAAAAACCTAAACATTCATGTGCTTTCACAGAACGCGTCTCTCAGAGAGCGACTGTCAGGTCTAGTTGAAATGGAGCTCGAAGATGATGCACGTAATGAACCCAAAGCTCAGCACATGTCCTCTACACATGAGAACATGAGGACTATTGTCAGTGACATAATAAATGTAAGTGTCGATGAGCTGGACGATGACTCCGCTCTTTGTGCTCTGGGGATGGACTCGATGTTAGCCATGACTCTGCAGAACAAGATTTTCCAGGAGACGGGAGTCAATGTTCCTCTGGTTAAAATACTGGATCCCAGCAGCACACTGGCCAACCTGGTAACTCTTGTATTGAACAGTGGATAGTTTCCTGTCATACATGCATTGTACTTCTTCATGATTTTTAATGTAATGTGTATTCATGTTGCAGACAAGTTCAAAGCAGCTGCAGTTAATCATTTAATTTTATTATTATTTTTATGAATGAATCTTCTGAAATGACAATCCGCACAATTAATGTGTTCTACTTGTTTGTGTAGCCAAAACCTGATATGTATTGTGCCTCTTTGCCATAGAATCCCACTGCTGCTATGTATTGTCTCATGGGTCGAGTGTAATGTTGGTTAGAGTCTGCACATCTCCCCTTTGTGGCCCAAAGATGCCCAGTGAGTGACTCATAATGCCTTTATTTACACAAAAGAATTAAAAATTAAAATGTACTAAAATCTATTTTCAAAGTGTGAATACTTGTATTTTTAAGTTTGTTTGTTTGTTTTGTTCTAATATAAGTTTGAGACATTGGTGATTTTGAAGCAGTGAACGCTCCATGAGTGTACCAATCTGGAGCAGTTTATGTAACCTGCATGAAATAATTTTTGTAAATAAACAAACTATATCAAGTTGATATATTGATTTATTGTGTCATAATGGTAGGTAGGTAGGGTAGGTATGGTAGGTATATACTTTATTAATCCCCGAGGGGAAAATTTTTCGCCACAACAGCATACATACAGGAGCAATAATAGAAACAATAGAATAAAATAATAATAGAATAGAATAATATAATAGAAAAGCAATAAAATAAAAAATATAAATATAAAATATAAAATGCACAGTACATACAGTATATATACAGTACATTAAATATCTATATATATTATATATATACACAACAAACCAATAAACACAGTCAACATATATATATATATATATATACATACGGTACAGTATATATCTATATATATAATATACATAATATACATAATGAGGCAAAACATTATACACATTGCCATGACAATATGTGTCAGCATTACATTTTCAAATAAGAAGGATGATTGAAATTACATTACCAAGAATTTGTGTCATAAAAGCATCTCGGAATAGTCTCAAACCATTTCTGTTATGAAATGAAGAGTTACTTTTTAATAGTGATTTTTATACAGATTACTGTATCTGTTTTCATTCGTTTGACACGCAAGTCCATGTGGTCATAATACCCTCTGAGAACTTAGTTCATGTGATATTAGTTCAAATAGCAACAGGCTCCTAAATTGTACCTGCTGTCACTTTATGGGGCATGTCAGAATATTGTATCACATGCTTTCTTCCTCTTTTAAACATATCAACAAGCAGAGTGAATAAAAAACTGATAGTAAACATCCATTTAAAATTTCCAAAAAAGTGTGTAAAGTAACACAATACATGTTTATAAAACTGAAATACAAAGATTGATCAAAACAATGACCAGAGCCCAAAGTTTTCACAAAACAGAGTACAAACAAGTGGCATTAACAAAATAATTCTGCCGTATATGTGTAGAATGGCCATCAAAAGTGTTCTGTTGAATCTGATGGCATAATTTTCAACTATTCCAGTTTTATGATGTTCTAATCTAAGGATTAATTTGGTTTCTACTACTTGTGCAGTATAATATCTGCTCTTGAAGTGTTTACAGTCTGGTAGAAACATCATCCATGTCTTCAGACTCCTCATTTTCACCGAAACATTCAGCTCCTTCACTGAGTAAAGCTACCACTGTTGATATTGTAGCATTGGGATCCAACAGTTTCACCAAAGGCACATTCAAACCTCTCTCCCGGAAGATCAGATTCTGCAGAGTCATGGCCTGCATGGAGTCAATGCCTAGGGATGAAAGAGGTGACTCGTCTTTCAGCTCACTCTGGTCCATGCCAACGGTCTCACAGAGCAGAGAGATGACATAATCTTTTGGAGAAACGGTGGTGGGCTGCTTTGTTTGAGAATCTGTCTCTTTGGATTTCTGGAAGGCATCCTCGACCAATGCGGACAGGCGCAGCGTCAAGGACGAATTTTGAGAGAGGACGTTGTACCTGATGTTTTTGAAGTGAAACCTGCAAACAGCTTGTTGGGGTCGGTTGAGGACGAGGCATTGCTCCAAGCCTTTATGAATCTCAGCCACATCCAACACCATCATCCCCTTTGCCTCCAGGAAGCGCTGGAAATGCTCTTTGTTCAAGAGCAGACCGAGGTTCAGCGCTCCCCAGTTAATGGACTGTCCGGGCAATCCGACTTTACGCCTGTACTGACAGAACATGTCGAGGAATGTATTGGCTGCTGCGTAGTTTGTTTGCGATGCGTTTCCCAGGAAAGCCGAGATGGAAGAGTAGCACACAAAGTAATCTAAACGACAGTGCTGCGTTGCATGGTGCAAATTTAAGGCACCATTTACTTTGGGTCTGAAAACCTTCTCGTAAAGAGATCTGTCAAGAGTCTCAATCAGGCCGTCATGCAAGATAACTGCACTGTGAAACACCCCTCTGATTGGACATTGAGGGAACTTTTGGCCGATGACACTGATAACTTTGTGCACATGCTCAGAGACGGATATGTCACACTCCATGGTGGTGATGCTGTTTCCACACCGTTTCTCTACATTGCTTATTTCTAGCTTCACATCATGTGTGGGCTTGCTTCTGGAGATTATGACAATGTGCTCACCGCCTCTTTGCGAGATGAACTTGACAGTTTCAAAGCCCAGACCGGATAGACCGCCTGCCACTATGTACACCGATCTCTTTCGAAAAAGCTGTATTTTTGTTGGCAGCAAAGGAATCTCAGACATTGTACTGCCAACATCTTTTTCCAGAACCACCACAGCCAGTTTGCTTGAGTTGAAGTAGGATTGTGGTTTCTCTGAATTGAGGCTCTTGCTTTCAGATCTCAGACTCTGAAAGGTAAAGCTTTCAAGAGCAAATTTCCTGCTCAGGTTCAGGGACTTTAGCCAGTGATAAATGTGTGGTCTCTGTGCTCTCAGGGAGCCCTTTTGCAAAACAGCTGGCATCTGAATTGTCTGCACATGAACACTTTCCTTTACACTTTGAAACATGTCCTGAGTGAGCAAACAGTGCATCTGAGATTCGCAGACGATGACAACATGTTGGATGCCGGGAAGGTTGCAAATTTTAGTAGCCAGAGACTCATCGAATGGAGGCAGGATGACAAAGGCATTGACATCTACAAAAGAGACATTGCACTGTGTACCAACAATCACGTTCCAGCCTGATTTGTAGGAGGTAAGTGCCAAGACTTTCACCAGAGCAGAATCAGGCTCAGAACACACGATCCCTAAATTATGTTTATCTCTGGGCAAGGCTCGATGCATGATCTCCCATGCCAGCACAAAGTAGGAGACACATGGTGTTTCTTGGAGGAAGGAGAACATTTTGGTGCAGTAGCACACATCCTCTGGAACTCTGACCTTACTAGCAGCCACTATAGGATAACAGGAAGCAACATGGTCTCCCACTTTGAACTTCTGTACATCTTTTCCTGCTGCTGTTATGGTTCCACTGAAGTCCAGAGTGAGTAGCTTGTGTTTCTGAGATGAATGTTTGTCCCAGTACAGTGTCTGGCCGAATTTCAAATGTGAAGCGCTGACGGGGAAGTAATCCGATGAATGAACACACATTTTACTGGGCCGGATTTCAACCGATGTGTCACCGATTGGCTCGGCTTCCTTGTCAACGTGAATGGCACTCAGTTGGGTCATCTTGTGTGCATCAGCTGTCTGAAAGACACAAGTTTCAGACATTGTAGAGGTGTAACTGCCCTCTGAAATGTCATTAGCTTCTGGTGGGGTACGTACAATGGAAGGTTTCAAAACCAGCCCATCTTTTACCACCAACTCTGGATACTTGCTGCAAGGATATGATCTTAGGACCTCAAAAAGAGCTGCAATGTCCTTCGCAGAGATAGTGCCTATATCAACCAACTGAAAAGAAAGATCCGGTATCTCTGCAGCGAATGATCTTGTCATACCACAAAGAGCAAAACCTGGACTTATGTGGTGTGATGTGATTTCAGATGAACAGTAGGTTACTGCTCTTATCGAGTTTGGGAAATGAATTCGCTTCAACTCGAGGACTATTTGGCGGAAAATCTCACAGCAGCTCGCCAGATTCTGCAAGATGCCATCAGCTGCCATTGATGTCAGGTTTTTGTTGCCCCACAAAAACAAGACCTCATCAAAGTTTTTCTCAATATCTGTGATATTGAGATTTACCAAGAGAGAAGGAAACCCGTGGCTCAAGATATCTTTTGCATGTGTGAAGGAAATGTATTTAGATTTTGAATCCAAATGTTGTTGCAGACCTTTAGAGATCCCAGTATTGTCACAGAAGACCAAAGCCTTTGGGTGAGGAGCAGGAGGGGAACCTTTGGGGATGACACTGAAGGAGTTGTGGTAAAAGTACTCCTCAACCACATGAGAGCGGCTGCCAAGGTACTTGATTATCGCATGCTTAACCTCAACCAACACTCTGCCCTCCTTATCTGCAAAGCAGCCACAAACCTCCAAGTGATCAGCACCCACATTGGTTGCTCTCAGATAGACAATCATCTCCTTTTGCAAGGGTTCAAACACCGTCAGACTTCCTATTTTGGCAGGAAATCCTGACCTACCAGCAAATCTGTGCTCTACTGTAACTGGGAGAAGCTGCATCAGATAATCCAACACAACGGGATGAATGTAGTAGTCATGCAAATGAGACTGCAGTTCTTCTGGAACTGAAACAGCTGCAAACGCCTCCCTCAAATCTTCCCCATAGTGCACATCCCCCTTGTTCCGGAAGATGTCTCCATACTGAAAGCCTCCTTGAGAGAGATACCCATAAAACTCCTGAGAGCTCAATACAGATGTGCATCGTTTGTAGATGGGGCTCAGTGAAATGCACTGCTCCTCAATCAGTCTCTCTTTCTTTGAAACCACTGTGCCTGATGCATACACTGCAGAGGGGGAGAGTACCCTGAAACTAGTTTCTTTCTCCTTTGGTTCCAGTTGCACCTTCATTTCAGGGGAATTCTGGGTTAAAACAAATGGACTGTGAAAACTGACACTGAGCTGTAGTGAGTTGAGGGGTACTTTTGGTTTAGCACTGGCCAGGAATGCAGCTAAACCCAACTCGGCGTACAAGGCACCAGGGATGATGGGTATATCATTGTGCTTGTGCTCTTTCAAGTAAAAAGAAGAGTCAGATGTCAGATCACAGCTGAAAATATTGCTCTCACTTCCTGTCTGACAGAGCACAGGATGATTACTTGCAGTGTTTTTCTGTGCCACTCCGATGATGACATCTCTGTTTGAACAATCAAACTGGTATCTTGGGAAAGGCAGTGGTATCGTCTCATAACCTCTGTAGAAGGTGTTCCAATCTACCTGAACACCCAGTTCGAACAGTTTAGAAACAACAGACATGACTGATTCATGATCTTTCTCTGGTTGCACCGAGGCAAGAACAGCTGTGTCATTTCCCAGAGATTCCATGATGTTTCTCTGCAGCGCCCTTCTTGGGCCAATCTCTACAAAGACTGGGTTCTTCTTCCCTTTAGCTGCCGACCTCACTGCCTGCTCGAAAGCTACTGGCTCACGAATGTTTCTCGCCCAGTATTCACCGGTGCAGAAATCTCCCTGTTGGACTTCTTTGCCCTTTACTGTTGAGAACAACTCTGTGTCAAGATCGTTCATCTGTAAGGAACCAATTGTCTTCTTGACCTCTGGCAGGATCGTGTCCATCAAGTGGCTGTGGTAAGCAGTGGGAACATCCAGCACATGAAGGAACAGATTCTGACTGTGAGCAGAGTTACTGAGCTCCTTATGGAGACACTCAATTGCATCTGCATCACCTGAAAGGGTGCAGGATATTGGGCTGTTGAAAGCAGCAAAGCAAACTCTACCAGAGTAAAGAGGGAGAAGAGAAGTTACCTCTGATACCGCCATATTGCTTATCACAAGCATCTTCCCCCCGGTGACTTTGCTCTGGAGAGTGCTGCGGAAATGTATGACTTTTACTGCATTCTCAAGAGACAAGATGCCGGAGCAGTGAGCGGCTGCAACTTCACCAATGGAGTGTCCAAGAATCGCATCAGGCTTGACTCCCCAGTGCCTGAATAGAGTTGTAATCCCAACCTGGACAGCAAAGAGGAGTGGTTGGACAACGTTTGGTTTTTTGAAGTCGCTACTCTCAAATTCACTCTGAAGTGTCTCCATGATATTTAGAGTACTCAGACTTTGGAAAAGCTGCGTAATCTCTTGGATCTTCTCTCTGAATATAGGCTCATATTTTAGTAGCTGCTTGCACATGCCATGGTAAGTGACGCCATTTCCACAGAAAACAAACACTAGCTTTGGATCCGAGTATGCTCGGCTGATATTTTTGCCAACGGTGGCACTTAGATTCTCTTTAAGGTCGACCACAGATGATACCACAATGGCCTTTCTGTATTTAAGTTTTTGGTGGCTCCTTCTGCAAGCTGATGTGTACACCAGAGAGTCTAGATCAACTTTGTTATCGGCCTCGAGCCGTTTAATGGTGTCTTCCATCATCATAGTAAGAGATTTAAAGGAATTTGCTGACATGACAAAATACTTCACTTGCTTCTCGTTTTTCTTTTGCCCAACACATGACTGTGTGTGCTCTCTGACAATAGCATGTGCATTTGTTCCCCCAAAACCAAAGCTGTTGACTCCTGCAATTCTTGCACCGGAAGCTTCCCACCTTTGTGTTTCCTTGGGAATTTGAATGTTCAAGGCTTTGGTATCTACACTGGAGGTTTCATCAGAGTAGAAAACTGAGGGAACAATGGTCTCGTGCTTCATCATTAGAAGAACCTTAATGAGTCCGGCCACCCCAGCTGCAGATTCAGTGTGTCCAATATTGCTCTTTACTGAGCCAATCCGTAGTGAATCCGAACCAGGAGGTCTGGCTTTAGCAATGACGTTCGATATGCTTCCCGCCTCTGTAGGATCTCCCGCTGGGGTTCCAGTCCCATGTGCCTCGATGTACTGGACATTTGCATTGTCAGACTCGGAGTAGATTCTGCGCAGCAGCTCCTCTTGTTGTGTCATGGAGGGTTTGGTGATCGGAGTGACTGTGTGTCCATCTTGGTTGACTGCCGTTTTCCTGATGACACCCCAGATATTGTCATGGTCTTGAAGAGCCTGTAAAGCAGCAACAAGACTCTTTTTTTTTTTTTATTTTTTAAATCAAGTAGCCTATGTGACACTAATGTAGCAATGACATGGGAACTCAATATGATGATAATTACCTCCACCAAGGAGGGGATGGCTTCAGTGTGGTTTGTTTGTCCTAGTTTGTCAGCAGGATTATGGAACAACTACTGGTGCGATTTCCATGAAACTTGGTGGAAGGGTGTAGCATGGGCTAAGGAACTACCCATTACATTTGAGAGTGGATCCGAAACATGAGGTGACATTTGGACTATTAGATGCTATACATCTTCAAATCTAGTAGATGGCAGTAAAGTTAAATAGTGACAAAACTTAGGCAGACATTAAAATAAAATGACTGTATCAGGGGGCAGACAGGGCTGAAAAAAGCATAATGGATTTTTTTGAAGGTCTACTGGGATTTGTCCTGGTATACCCGAGGGCCAGTACACTCGGTGAGAGTCAGTAGAACCAAAAACTGGTACAATTGTAAAATTGCCACAACTTCAAAGATACCCAGACATATATAGTGGTTGCAGTTGTAAATTAAAACGGCAAGCAGTGATATGCGGGGCTTCGCACGCCGCACATCGGAGATCCCGCTTTCGCACCATCGGTGCTTGGGCCCTAATAAAGGAGTGGACTATTGGCCTTAGTGGAGGTCTGGGTTCTGAGTGCCCTTCTAATTAGATATCTGATATGTTGTTCCACTCTTTCCATATTCTGACCTTTTTCATTGGCTTCAGGAGAACCACCCCACAGCCCTCCCCTCGACCGTAGCCATCTGCTCTGCTGGAGAAAGGTTTGCTGGTCCCATCAGGTGAGATCATCTTGGCCTTGCTGAGCGCAACAAACACTCTTGGCTCAATGATGCAGCTGACCCCTCCACAAACAGCCATTTCACAATCTCCTGATAAGATAAAACATACTTTATGATCTCTACCGATAATATTTTAACGCCGGGTTTTAAAATAAACCACAGTGCAAGATCACTGTGTGTTATTGGCTTCAGTTAGAAACTGCACACACCTTGTTTAATGGATTGACAGGCAAGGTGAAGAGCCACAAGGGACGATGAACAGGCACAGTCTATGGACAGGGAGGGTCCAGTGAAGTTGAAGATGTAGGAGATTCTGTTTGCTGCAATACTCATGGCGAGGCCTGTGCCAGTCCAGTGGTTGATCATACTTGGGTGCATGTGTGCAGCATTTGTTTCATAATCTCTGTTCATTATCCCTTTAAATCAAAGCAACATAACACATGTTAAATGCATTTTTCATGAATATTTTGTATAATAATGATTTTAACAGGAGTAAAACTTGATACCCATATCTGTTGTAAAAAGTCAGTTTAAGGACATGAAAGTAATAATTTAATGTTCATGATTTTAATGGAAAACGATAAAGAACACAAGAACTGGAGACGTGTTTTTACCATCTTACCGAAAAAAACTCCTGTCCTGGTCCCACTGGCTTTCTCCATAGGAATCCCAGCATTTTCTAAAGCTCTATAAACACACTGAAGGAGCTGTTTCTGTTGAGGATCCATTTGTTCCACTTCACTGTCACTGATGCCAAAAAACTTGTGGTCAAATTCATTGAATCTGAAAGTATTTAACATAATTAGATCAGCTTTAGGAAAAAACACATCTCATAATTCAAAGTCTCTCAATAATATGTGTTTTAATAAATGTTGCTTTTCATGGATGTTTGACAGTCATTGTACAGAAAGATTTATGTTGCAGAATCTGAAACTGGAATTCTGTTTCCAGTTGAGCTCTCCTAAAAAGTTAAGTCATTTACCCGAAAGCACAATTTCAGTGAAGTAAGGGACATCTTGTATGGACTTGAAATAAAAATATATACACACATAAATATATTTGCATATTCAGGTCTTTTTTCAGTGAGGGAGGAGGAAGATGTCATTTCATGAATTTCTACCCAAGAACATTTGCATGGTAAACTCTTTTCAGACACTAAATGCTTTTCAAAAGCAAAATATTTTTCATATTTCTCTGCAGATGTTTCAAGGGGATCTTGAATTGCTTAAAGTGAAATTAACCTTCTTAACCAGTTTCACACGAGAACATTGCATTGTTTAAACACCCCATACTGAAGGACTGATGACCGCTGATGGTGTTCTATCACTAACATTTCCCCCACAGCTACTCTTTCTCAAGGCATGTTCAATGCCTACGCCAGATACCAGGCTTATATATAGACATCCCATACCTGGTGGTAATCCTCAATCAGTGACCTCATCAGCAAATTACAGCACACCTGAGTTCAATCACGATCACTGGACTTTAGAAAAAAGTCAGGAAAATATTTTAAAAAAAAATTGACAGATATAATATAGACACAATATAAAAACTTGAAAGTATATCCAAAAAAAAATATTCAAATTGTTCAATAATCCGTCTTAAAAAGGAGAGAATCTAAAAGTAAGGCCAACAAACAAATGGACACATGTGGAGCTATAAAATGTAGTACACAAAATATTTAATCTATCTAGGCTGTATGATAAGGTTTAAAGATCGTACCCGTCAATGAGAGCAGCCTTGGCTGTGCGAGATTTCCCCGCTTTGTTGTCATCAGAGTCAAACCAGCTGGATAAATCAAATCTCTCTCTGGGAACTGGCACAGAACAGTTTCTCCCATCCACCAGAACCTTCCAGAAATTATCAAGCCCTTCTCCTGATGGGAGGAAAACATACATTTGTTATAACGCCTTAAAGCTCCAAAGCAGTAATTGTTTTATGGAATGAAATTTGATCATCGTAGCTAGATTTCAATCAAATAAAAATAATTACATCTTTTTTTCTTTTCTTTAGAATCACAAGGGCTTAATTTCACTTATTATGATTGTTGTTTAGATGTTGTAGATCTTAAGTGAACACGTTTTAATCAATTAATTTTCAGAGAAGATATTTAATGTTTTTGTAAAATAATGCAAAGCGTCTTTATTTTTAGCACATTGAGACATCTTTTTTTTTTTTTTTTTTACTTTTCTTTACATATGAGGCAGAACTTTTTTTTTTCAATGGCAAATTATTCAGTTACATAAAAACTCAATGAACAAACAAAACAAAAAAACAAAGTTCCCTAAATTCTGCTCACCTCCTGGAAAATTGCATCCGATTCCCACCACAGCGATGCCGTCCTCAGGTTCTTCCATCCTCACAGAACTTCCCTGAGAGAAAAAAAAAATCATAAACTATCACGTCTGCATCACTTTTACCTCCTGGCAGAATCATATCAACTTATTTCTGACCTTATTTCTAAACGGTGTAATTAGTCCGGTTTAGTCATGCACCAGGGCTTCCTTACATCCATCCTGCTTGCCGTTTGCCTCGGTGATAGTATCACTGCGAGACTCTTGGTTGAGTTTTATAGCCAGCTTCTTTTCTTTATGAAACATTAATGATTCACTGTATATGTGGCCATGGTGATGAAAGACTTCAGTGCACACATTTATGGCGCCTTGTAAATGACAAGACCCGGTTTAATGAGTAAATCAATATGTGGCACAGTGAGGTGACTCTGGGTCTGGTCTCATTGAGGCTCATCAAAGTCATTCCATAACTAAAAAAGTGTTTGAATGGGTAATCATTTTAAAGGATACCTCACAAATTCATGGCTTTAAAGACTAAAATCATGTTTACATAAAGCAACTGCAAGCGTTAAGAAATAGGTCATATATAATGAGTCATTAGTGCCATCATTATTTCATGGCACATTTTAAATAACAATAAGAACAGCCACATATTCTATGACAACATAAAAATTTTTTAGCTGGATAGTTTGTTTCATAAATGGCATTTCACAGAACGCTGTTGGAGGCCACATCAAGGGCGGATGTTTTTCTTTACCACATTTATATTTAATTTATTGCCATTGTCTATTGCAACAGAGAATAAATATAGTCGTATTAAAGTTAACTATTCATTTACTCCTTACTCTTTTTCAAGCAGGTGATGAAGCCAAGAGGGCGAAGGGTCATTAGTGATAAAATAAATGATCGACTTAAACTGACTATCCTTAGGTTATAAAACATTTGAAATATTTGTCTGGGGAAAAGGGAACTGAAGTGAAATTAACTAAACCAGTTTAATTAATAAACTGTAGGTCAAACTATAACAAAAATGATCTGTCATGTGGACCTTTTTCTCGGCAGATAGTCTTACATGTAATTAAGCACAGGTGTATTCTATTAGCGATAGCCGCATGCTGAGGGTCGGTCCCAATTAATGGAACAGAGCCATCGTTGGCGCACCTGCGTTTCATCTACTGTGACAAGCCTGCCGTGAAAAACATTTCCTCAATATGAATATTACTAATATTACCATTACTGACCACTAAAAAAAATACCAAAACAAAAATATTTTCACAGTAAAATCAATTTAGCAAATGAAAGTGTTTAATCCCCTTTACTTTTTTTTAACACCATTTTTTTTTTAATGATAATTGGACATTTCTACACTCAAAACAGGTGTTTTAGAAATGTTGCACATTTAATAAAAATCTATAACTGAAATGCGTCTTTTACAAAAGTATTCAGACCCATAGAGACACAAACTGTTGGGCTGATCGACCACCGTTGGGTCATTTGGGAGAGAACGTCTGATGTTAAAAGACCTAAAACGCCTAAACACACCATGATAGACCACCGACGATGTGTTCATGTACACCTGAAGATGTACTTTACAAATTGCCTGTTTGTTTTTTTTCCCCCATTATAAGTAAGTGTGTAGTTGCTAAAAACTCTTTTCCATAAACTTAAATACTAAGCATCTGGAAACAGACAAAAACACAATCATGTAGTGTAAGTATTAGTTAACTGTCAGAGAATTCAGGCACAGAAAATGTACAAGACGTGGACAACACTGTAGACAAAACAATATTCAGATAATCAATACAAACTTGAATGAAAAAGAAAATCAGTATCATAAACTTGACATAAACTTAATATTATCTTTATTAGAAATAATTAATATGCAAAACAAACACATACAAGAACTATAAGTAGTATGTTAAGACAATTGTGCCTCATTTCCTGGCAGGGCGGATTGGTGATATATTGCATCATTTAGTAAACATAACAGACGGTCAAGATTCATTTATTTTTTTTCAAATCCAGGTGTTTTCATTCCCACGTTACGGAGAGCATTCGGCAGCTCAGCTCCCACAACTTCTTCGCCAGGTCGTCGTCCTTGGCGGCCGCGCAGCAGCTGGCAGGAGCACAGTCGCTGCAAGCAAAGATTTATTTAGATCATCTCCTGAACACATTCGTGGTCCTGTCGGCTGTTTAAGTTCGGCGATATCTATTCTGTCCTCCTGCGAATGAGGTGAAATCCTGATATACTGCCGAGTACCCTTGGAGGGCCTGCATTCCCAGCATGCCTTGCCGAGATATCCGAGGCCTCCGAACGGGTCGGGAGGGCCGCTGAACATGATGTCAATAATTTTTCAAATCTGACGCAATGAAGCCAGCTTGTCGATTTTTTTTCCTACGTCTTTTGGTTAGAATTATTTGGTGTTTTTTTTTTTTTTACATGGTTTCTTGTTCATTTATAAGATTTTATTGCTGTAGAAATGTTAAACGTGTTTCGATTTCTACAATACTTCTGAGTGTCCATAGCGGGATTTGACGCTGAAGTTAGCCTTAGCTCAGCTTCCGACCTCACTGAAAGTTGCTGTGTTTCACTTTCAGAGGTCCCAATGTAAAGATGTTGGGGGACCACTGTATCAAAGACAGTTGCTGGAGACAGGAAATGCAACACGATGTCTGTATGTTGTACCTGTAGTATCCACCGCTCTCCTTCTCCAGCGACGGTTCCACGGCGCAGTAAATTGACGTCTGAGCTCCCTGCACAGAGTTTTTGGTGAAAGGACTGACCACCTTCATGACCAACTGCTGAAAGCCACTCAGATGGCGCCATAAGTCAGTCTGCACAACTCCAGGATGGAGAACGTACGCCGTCACGCCCGTGCCTGACAAAAAAAGAAAGAAAGAAAAGGTGAACGCTTGAATAAGATTACCGTTTAAAAAGGTGCTGCATTTTCTATTCTAATGAAAGATGCCAAAATCCTCTAAATATTGATCAAAGTAAAAACGCGAGGGTTTTAAAACAAAAACCTTCGAGGCGTCTGGCCAGGGAGCGGGTGAAGAGGACGTTGGCCAGCTTGCTCTGGGAGTAGGCTCGTCCCTTGTCGTAACTCTTCTCGCTGTTGATGTCCTCCAGGTTGATGGAGCCCCAGCTGTGAGCCATCGACGACACCGTGATGATCCTGGCCGGCGCCGAGCGTTTAATCAGGTCAATCAACAAATGCGTCAACAGGAAATGACCTGGAGAAGAAGGAAATAGTTCTAAAATTAGATTTGGAGTTTCAGGAAAAAAGAGAAAAGCTAACATGAATTATGGCAATAAAATATATATTTTTTTCTAATGACAGGACAGACCAAATAACAGGATTTTTCCACAACTTGAAAGTTTGTCTTTTTTTAATTTACAGATTATACAGATTTCTACCACGTTAACATGTGACAACCAGAAATGTTTATTCACAACAGATATGACTATGGACGATATGAAATTTTGGTGCACGTGTCCCACTATATATTCTCTTTATAAGCAAGTTGGCTCTGAATGGCCCCGTCTGTCATACCAGTAAATATTCAGTCTTACTTCAAACAGCAACATAAAGAGAGTTGAATTCAAGCAGCTCTGAGAGATCCGGTAGCAAGTCTGCCACCGAGTGGACGTCACATGTAGGTATAGTAACCGTTTAAATGCCCTGATATCTCTCTCGTCGGACATACAAGCAGCAAAGACTTGGAGCTGCTCTGCTCGAGCAATGTTGGTAGTCCACCGTGACAGAAAATCCAAATAATTAGCCACAAACACAACGAGCAATTTTATTTATCTTTTTTTTAGAATTAGTTGCAGTTCTGGATCGTAAATCTGGAAAAAACAAGAGGCCTCAGTGATGAAGCTAAAAGTCAGTCCTGTCCTCACCGATCACGTAACTCGGTTTTATTTACCCATGTGGTTGACTCCGATCTGCATCTCAAAGCCATCTGCTGTTTTCCCATAAGGACACACCATCACTCCGGCATTGTTGATGAGGATGTTGAGTTTTTGCTCATCTGTAAGGGGAGAGGGGAGGGGATGAGAGAGGGGAGGGGGGAGCATCGAGATCTAAAACTGCGTCATGGAGTCTCTTCCCGTGTTCGGTTTTCATCAGGAACAAGTGTCTTCACCTCTGTTGATGGCTTCGGCGAACTCTCTGATGGACTTGGTGTCCGACAAGTCGAGTTTCATGCAGGCGACACTGTCGCTGCCCGAGCTCTCCTTGATCTCTTTCACGGCCGCCCCGGCTTTCTCCATGTCCCTGCATGCTATGATGACCTTCGCCCCTACGCAGAAAAATACAAATAAGAAAATAAACGGAACAATAAACGAGGTCAAACATAAATATTTTGTGTATCAGCAGATATCAGAGTGAATGTGCGGCTAAATGGGCGAAGAGCGCCCTCTCGTGACAAACTGTGCACATAAACCCTCTGCTTATTATACTCTTAAATGTATCAGGAAAAACAGATGTCATATAACAGATTTTATAATTAACTTTGTTCCTCTTGACTTATCTTTTTTCTGCTGCTAATTCAAAGCTGATTTTTCAGCTTCTGGTAAGTTTTATTGTGATCTTCTCATCCCGCGGATCTAAAAGTCAACAAAAGTCCATAAGGCCACAACAAAAAGAGGTTCTCAGCTGTTTAGGACTAATATTGACTCTAGGAGGGGTCTCCATTAACCGGTAGATCAGGATCTTACCCGGTATTTTCTCAGAGGAGCTACAAAATGCAAGTATGTCAGCTACGCTCCAAACCTGTGGAACAAACTACCCGTTAGATATCAGGGAAGCTTTCTCAGGAAATACTTTTAAAACAAAGATGAAAAAAAAAACACATCTCTTTACATCCACCTTTAACTAGGTACCCTTGAAGCTCTCTTTCACTTGAACTACCGCGCCTTTAAAATGCATATTGCTTTATTTTATATTTTAACTCTATTTGTGTTTAATTTTATGCATTTTATCTGTTTCTTATGCATCTCATTTCTTTTCTATATATATTTTTTTTAAATGTTCCTTTATATCTGTTTTTATGTGAAACACTGCATGTCGTTTTCTTGCTGTACTGCATGAAGCTGCATTTCTTGTAGGAAAGGTGCTATACAAATAAAGTGTATTATTATTATTATTATTAACATTATGAATGTAACCATAGTAACTCTGCTGTGGGACCTCGTTACATGCTGAGCTTCTTTTCTTTCCTCCTACTCTTCAACTGACTCACACCTCACCATCCTTTTCTCTCCCGTAGCTTTTTCTTATTATCTGTTGTCTCTCCAGTCAGTTCCTTCGCTCGTGTAGTTTCTGTTCTTTGTTTTGCAGATGTCCCGCCATGGAGCTGCATGTCTCCACCAACAGTTCTTCTCTTCTATCTCTACGTGATGAAAGACTTCAGTGCACACATTTAAGGCGCCTTGTAAATGATTAGACCCGGTTTGATGAGTAAATCAATATGTGGCACAGTGAGGTGACTCTGGGTCTGGTCTCATTGAGGCTCATCAAAGTCATTCCATAACTAAAAAAGTGTTTGAATGGGTAATCATTTTAAAGGATACCTCACAAATTCACGGCTTTAAAGACTAAAATCATGTTTACATAAAGCAACTGCCAGCGTTAAGAAATAGGTCATATATAATGAGTCATTAGTGCCATCATTATTTCATGGCACATTTTAAATAACAATAAGAACAGCCACATATTCTATGACAACATAATTTTTTTTTTAGCTGGATAGTTTGTTTCATAAATGGCATTTCAAGGGCGGATGTTTTTCTTTACCACATTTATATTTAATTTATTGCCATTGTTTATTGCAACAGATAATAAATATAGTTGTATTAAAGATAATTATTTGTTTACTCCTTACTCTTTATCAAGCAGGTGATGAAGCCGAGAGGGCGAAGGGTCGTTAGTGATCGATTCGACTTAAACTGACTATTCTTTTAGGTTATAAAACATTTGAAATATTTGTCTGGGGAAAAGGGAACTGAAGTGAAATTAACTAAACCAGTTTAGTTAATAAACTGTAGGTCAAACTATAACAAAAATGATCTGTCATGTGGACCTTTTTCTCGGCTTTTTCTTCCTTAAAGAGGAGTTTTTTGTTGTTGTTTTTTTTACCTCCTAGTTTATGTGGGAATTGTTGAATTGTTGGGTTCCTCTATAATATTGTAAAGTCTTGCTGTAAGGACTTTAATGTGTTAAGTGCCATGAAATAACCTATGTTGTGATTTGGCGCTAGATGAATTGAATTGAATTGAATTGAATTGAATTGAATTGAATTGAATTGAATTGAATTGAACCATGACACAGCAAAAAATATAAAACAATAATATAATAAATACTGTTCTGATTTACAAAATGTTTATTGGACTCGGTGTGCAGGTTGTAATCCAAACTTTAGACTGCGGTCTTGACCGAAGAGTCGGACCTCACCTCTCTTTGCCAGGTCGATGGCCGTCTCCTTGCCGATGCCGGTGTTGGCCCCGGTGATGACCACCGTCTTCCCATCGAGTCGTTCCTCAGAGGACCAGGCACCCCGGAAGATATTTCTAAAAAATATTGGAAAAACCTGTTGAACGTCTCAACCGGCAAACTGGGTGCGACAGGACATGACATGACATCCTACCAACTCATAAAATGGTAGTTTACACTCATAACTGCAGTGATGAAGGTTTTCTAATGCCACCCAATTCAGTCTGTTTTCTTCTTTATGAAGGCTATAAGATACTTAAAAATAACTCAAAATGACAGAATATGTATTGGGTGTAGTATTTAAAAAGAATATGAAGATTATCCTCACCTTACTGCTTGCATGTCACGTGATTACAGTCGATTACTTTCGAGTCGAAAACCTCAAAACGTGGATTAAAAAAATAAATAAATCTTAAATGTCAAGATTTAAATGCCCGTAAAGCAACACAGACGTCTTAAAAAGCGCCTGTTGTGGATAAAAATAAAATAAAGTGGCGAAACGGAACTGTTGAAATATAACAACGTTTGGTAGGCTGGGATTTCAGCCAATCGGCTGCGACTCCACAGGTTTTGGACAACGCCGATTGGCTGAAGTGCGAATTGGAGGTCCGTCCTTTGTGGACGGTGCGCTCGATGGGAAATACTGGCTGAACCGCAGGGGTGGGGTGTCACAAATTAGGTTAGGCAACATGTGATAGAAAAAAAAGCTGTTTAAAAAAAAAAAAAAAAAAGTTTTTTTTTATTTTAAATCATGTTTAAAAAAAAAAAAAAAAAAATCAGCTCTGACACGTTTTACAGTTGTTCTTGCGCTTCTTTTTCTAACAGCGAAAACGATCATTATAATGTTCATATGTTATAACATTAGTTGCAGCAATTTAAATAGACTTTAAATTTCACGTTTATTAATTTGAATCTTTAATATGTTTCAGTGATGATTATATGTATGCTGTTTATAACTGTCGGGTCATGCGGCAGTAAGTTACTGATGAACGGGAAGTCAGAATGACATTGCAAATAATGTTAGTTACACAACAAAACAACAAAAAAAACAGTACAGCTTTACTCAAAATTTGATTGGAGGATCAGTATGAGCTGTAAATTCAGATTTCAGACCTCTTTTTTGCCTGGTTGATGGCTGGTGACAATTAATCCGAAATAATTGAGCCTTGAATTAATTTTGTTCAAGAAAATAGTTTTACACAATCAGTTCAAGCACCAAATCGAACTGTAAGTTACCTCAACGTGCTCAAGGTCAAGACGTTATAGTACAACAGGAGAGAAATCCTTCAATACTCGCAAGCACTTGGCAATGTGTCATAACCACCTGTAGCCTATAGGTCTATATATATGAATAATGTTATATTATTAAGGCCTTTCTTATATGTTATTAGTGATCTTTCCAAGCAAGGTGAAATTCCTTTTTTGTGGAACATCGCTTCCTTCCATCTTTTGCAAAGTCTGCTTTAAATAGTGAGATTGCAGATTGCAAATTGTACTAAGGAGCTATCCTCCTCTGATCCATTGCTTTCTGTTTTGCAATGTTTTTGCATAAACTCCAGTGTGCCTGGTTAACGGTAATTATTACCATAATTACTTGTAGCAGTTATCGTAATTATTCTTAGAAAAAAAAGTAATGAAGTGATTATTTAATTAAGTTACAAATTAAATGATACAGGAAAAGCTAGGCCTTATGCTTACTTGGTCAATTTTCTTTTTTCATCACAAATATGTAGCCTACTACCACATATTATTAAAAAAAAACTTCCAATATGTAATATACTGTAGTAATTTAAAAAAAAAAGAATAATTGTTGCAATAAATAATATCCTAAATACAAACTTGAAAACAGATCCAGGTAAATAGTAAAAAAAAAACAACCTAAAAAGCATGACAAGCACTGTTATTGTTTACTCTCGTGATCAGCTGATCGCGCTGAGTAGACCTCTACTGCTGCTGCCCGGAGCGAGGCCTGAGATCCCCGTTGAACTTCGGAGAAGACGGCGGGGTTGCAGAGCCGGAGCTAAGCTGAAGGCGGAAAGGAGGAAATACAAACCAGCGGTACCGGAGATCTTAATGGGGAACGTGAGGTCGTTGGCCAACAAGACGGACGAGCTCGGCGCTGGTAAAGACCCAGAGAGAGTACCGGGAGTGCAGCATCACGTGTTTCACCGAGACGCGGCTGCACTCACATCTCCCGGACCACAGCGCGGCCGTACCCGGCTTCAGGACTGTTCGGGCGGACGGAGACGTTGTTCGGAGCGGCAAGAAGAAAGGTGGAGGGATTGCAGTCTATGTGAACGAGAGGTGGTGCAATCCCGACCACGTGTGTGAAGGAACGTTTCTGCAGCCCGGACATTGAACTTCTAGCCGTGGGGATGCGCCCTTATTGTTTACCGAGGGAGTTCACGTCCGCCATCGTTATCGCTGTGTACGTTCCTCCATCAGCTGACGTAGAGGCAGCAGTGGACACCATCCACTCCACTGTGGCTAAACTGCAGACTAAGCATCCCGGTGCGTTTTTGGCAGTTACTGGAGACTTTAACCAGTCTGGATAAAGTACTGCCAACTTTGCACCAGTATGTGAACTGCCCCACCCGGAACAATAAAACTCTGGACTTACTGTATGCTAATGCCATGGATGCATACAGTGCTGCTGCCCTTCCCCCCCTTGGTAGATCAGACCACAATCTGGTCCTGCTGACTCCCAGGTATGTCCCCCTGGTGCAGAGGCAGCCTGTGACCACCAGGACTGTGAGGAGACGGACACAGGAGGCTAAAGAAGCCCTGCAGGACTGCTTTGAGTCCACGGACTGGGATGTGCTGTGTGGACCACATGGGGAGGACATCAACAGCAGGACGGACTATATCACAGAATACATTAAATTCTGTGAACACACCACCGTACCATCCCGGACTGTAAAATGCTTCCCCAACAACAAGCAGTGGATCACCAGTGACCTGAAAGTTCTTCTTAATAAGAAGAAAGCAGCCTTCAGGTCTGGGGACAGGGATGAGCTCAGGAGAGTGCAGCGCCACCTGAAGGAGAAGCTCAGGGAGTGCAAGGACTCCTACAGGAGGAAGCTGGAGGCCAAACTCCAACAGAACAACGTGAGGGAGGTGTGGACCGGTATGAAGGAGATTACTGGCTTCAAGGGGAGAGAGAGACAACCAGGGGGAACCTGGACAGGAACAACCAGGGGGAACCTGGAGAGGAACAACCAGGGGGAACCTGGAGAGGAACAACCAAGGGGAACCTGGAGAGGAACAACCAGGGGGAACCTGGAGAGGAACAACCAGGGGGAACCTGGAGAGGAACAACCAGGGGGAACCTGGAGAGGTCAAATGAACTAAACTGTTTCTTCAACAGAGTAGTTCACCACCCTCATCTGTCTCCTCCACACCTCACACCTCCCAAACACCTCTGCTGCCTCCCCCCCTCCCCCCTCTGCGCCCCCTGGTGAACTGCATAGAGCCCTCAATCTCAAAGGGCTCTTCCTCCATCGACACCTCGACCCCCCCCCCCCCCCACACACACACACACACACACACACCTCCACCACCCCCCTCTCTGTGACAACTAGCCAGGTTAGGAGACAGCTGGAGAGAATCCACCAGCACAAGGCTGAAGGACCTGATAGCCCCGTGGTCCTGAAGACCTGCGCCGTCCAGCTGGCTGAGGTCTTACAACACCTCTTCAACCTGAGCCTGAAGCAGGAGGAGGTCCCGGTGCTGTGGAAGACGTCCTGTCTGGTTCCTGTCCCCAAGAAGAAGACTCCATCTGGCCTCAACGACTACCGACCGGTTGCCCTCACATCTCATGTGATGAAGGTGCTGGAGAGGCTGGTCTTGGCCCACCTCAGGCCGCTGGTGAAATCTTCTCTGGACCCTCTGCAATTTGCGTACCAGCCTCGTGTGGGAGTGGACGACGCCATCATCTACCTGCTGCAACGAGCTCAGTCTCACCTGGACGGAACCGGTGACTCTGTGAGAATCACTTTCTTTGATTTCTCCAGTGCATTCAACACCATCCAACCACTGCTGCTGAGTGAGAAGCTGCGGGTGGTGGGGGTGGACGCGCCCACCGTCTCCTGGATCACTGACTACCTGACAGGCAGACCACAGTTTGTCCGTCTGGGCAGTGTGCTGTCTGATACGGTGGTCAGTGGTATTGGAGCTCCTCAGGGAACTGTTCTGTCTCCCTTCCTGTTCACCTTATACACAACTGACTTCCAGTACAACTCAGAGTCCTGCCATCTGCAGAAGTTCTCTGATGACTCTGCAGTGGTCGGATGTATAAGGGATGGACGGGAGGAGGAGTCAGTGGTCGGGTGTATAAGGGATGGACGAGAGGAGGAGTACAGGGCAGTAGTGGAGGACTTTGTGGAGTGGGCGGGAAGGAATCACCTGCTCCTGAACGTGGCCGAGACCAGAGAGATGGTGGTCGACTTCAGGAGGAAGGCGACGGCTCCACAACCGCTGAGAGTTCTGGGAGAGGAGGTGGACATGGTGGAGGAGTACAAGTACCTGGTGTCTCCATGACAACAGACTGAACTGGAAGACCAACATCAACGCTGTCTACAAGAAGGTGATGAGTCGACTCTTTTTCTTGAGGAAACTTCGATCCTTCAATGTGTGCAGCGAGATGTTGGAGATGTTCTACCAGTCTGTTGTGGCCAGTGCTTTGTACTTCACTGTGGTCTGCTGGGGGAGCAGCATTGGAGCCGGCGACACCAACAGACTTAACAAACTGGTTAAGAAGGCCGGCTCCATCATCGGCTACAAACTGGACAGCCTGGAAAAGGTGGCGGAGAGGAGGACGCTGAACAAACTATTGTCCATCTTGGATAATCCTGTCCACCCTCTCAACCACCTGCTGCAGGGACAGCGGAGCACTTTCTCCAAAAGACTCCTCCAGCTCCGCTGTCACAAGGACAGATACAGGAGATCATTCCTGCCCACTGCAATAAGACTGTACAATAACTCACCTCTGGCAAAATCCATCACAGTACAATAACACTGTTGACTGTGTTTCTTGGTTTGTTGTATATAATATATATAGATATATAATGTACTGTATATACTGTGCATTTTATATTTTATATTTATATTTTTTACTGCTAGTTACTGCTATTTTATTGCTTTTATATTATTCTATTCTATTCTATTCTATTCTATTCTATTCGATTATTTTATTCTATTATTTCTATTATTATCTTATTGCTTCTGTATGCTGCTGTAGCGAAAAAAAATTCCCCTCGGGGATTAATAAAGTAAATACCTACCTACCTACCTACCTACCTACCTACCTACCTAACCCTTTTACTGTCTCGTCATGATATTATTGTTCCACTGTACTGTATGTCTTTATCCAGCAGGTGGCAGCACATGACCATCTACCACTTTGAACCAGCTGAGGCGGCCTGTTTTCCTTTGACAGCAGCCCTGTGGTGTATACTGTGTTTTGTCTATAGACAGATTATCAGTTTGGTATTTGGGTAAATCTTGTCCTTGGCTTAGATCTCAGTCTTCTGGCAAATAATCCGACCCCCCCACCCCCTCCCCTCCCCCTCATTATCCATCACGTACAACCAAAACACCATGAATGGCTTCATTCATACCTTTGCAGACATTATTGCAGCGATACAGTGAGCTTACAGGCTGCGGACAGAAGGTCATTAGGACAGGAAACACTGAGCCGGTCATCAGCTGATTGCGCGTAAGACAACATTTTCTTCCTTCCTTTTTTTTTTTTTTTTTTTTTTCCTGCAAGATCAGTCAGCAGAGGAGTTCTGCGTGCACCCGCTCGTTTGGCTCATGTTGCCGGGACATAAATCAGTTTTAAGCAGTGTAAATTGGGGGACCGTAAAGCAAAGACCCCATGAAGAAAATGTGAACTTTCAGGGTGAAAATGTCTCTTGGGTGGTTTGTAGCTGAGCACGCGGTGGTTATAAGTTGGGAAAGTGATGAAGAAGAAAGACACGTATGCTCATGTTAACTGGATCCACGCTCATTAGAAAACAATGACAGGAGTCCATCACCTTGCAGTAAATCACCTCAACACCTTTCATTTTATTCTTCATATTTGTGACACATACAAAAAGAAAAGTACGTGCTTATTTGTTTGTGACATTTTTGTCCCCTGTGTTTGTTGACAGCCTCCTTTTTTTGTCATCAGACATAACAGTTTACCTCAGTTATTGTTGGCGCTGCATTAGCAGCTTCCCAGAAGCCAAAGACAATGGAGAGAGCAGGAGGATGCACTGAATAAACTATGAGAACAATCCATTAGCTATAATGGGACGATTAACTTTAGTTTGGCAGATGGGAAGAAAGAGGATGCAGGTTGTTTTTTTTGGTTTTTTTTTTTTTACGCACGGGGCAAAAAGACATAAATAAACAACTGCGGACTGAAGGAGAATATTTTGTACTCATGAGGCTGAGCAACAGTTGCAGCGTGACTCGAAAATAATGAACCTGTTGCTTTTAGAGAACATGTAGAAAAATACCTTAAAGATTAAGTAACGCAAAAACAGATGATTAAAAACGGTAATTATGACGTGAAAGCAGCTCACCTGATTCCCTCTAAAAAAAATAATAATCTTGAAACACTGCCGTTATCGCAGGTATACCTACAGACGAGCATGCATCTTCTTGAATCACTCATCTTGCGGGGGACATAAATCTGTTTACAACCTCTCGTTTGGGTACAAAAAAAACAAAATTCCTATGATGTAAATAATTACATGTTTAGGGTGAAGACTTTGGTTTAAGGTCCAGGTAAAGTAAAGGTTTAGATTTATGTTTGGGTTAGGAGTAGGCGAGTGGTATCTATGGTAACGATGTCACCAGGGAAATGTGTGAAAGAATATATGAAGAAAATAAACACAGGAAAATAAACAATAAATAAATAACTCCTCCTGTCTCCTTTCTATTTATAGAAATGTAAGTTATCCATGTTGATTCAGTTGATCTTTTAGCTCAATTCTACTCACAGAAGGATGGAACTATTTTCTGATGACCTTATAATATCTTATAAGGATTAGACAGTAAGATTCTTGAAAAAAAAAAAATCCTTAATAGAAAAGAACTGAATATATGACATGAATATACAATTCAAAAACCCACATGCTCTTGTCTTAAACTGTGAGTGAGCTCTGATCAGAAAAAGTCCAACTCCATAAAATGATTGTGAAAAACAGTCTTCTCGTGTCACAATCTGACTTCATTGTTCCAAACGTTTTGGAAACACGAATCGTTTTTGAGCAGAGGGCAACTTTTAAGTTTCTCAACAATAAAATGCGGTGAGCATTTGAACAGCTTGAAGAAAGGCCTTTTTTTTTTCTTTCCTTATTTTTATGAAAGTGATTATTTAAAGAGGTTAACTTGGAAAGATACTCAGCTGTCTAAACATAGTGATTTGTGGCATGAATTGCTTATTTCCGTGCCCTTTCAAACAGTCCAGAAGCTGGCAGAGACGCAGTCTTAAAGTTTACATTATAACAATATTTTTCCGAGGTCACATCCCACTGACACACACACACACACACACACACACACACACACACACACACACACACACACACACACACACACACACACACACACACACACACACACACACACACACACACACACACACACACACACGGCTCGCTGTCTGCTGCCTGGAAAAGTCGGGCTCTCATCTACAAAACCTCCAGTTATCTGAAGCTGATAAACATCTCCGAGTGTCCTCCATCTCCTGCCACCACCTCTACTGTACGGACAAACCTCTATTTAGTCTGCACTTTTTTTTTTTTTTTTTTTTTGTGTCTGCAACCCCTCCCCCTCCCCCCGCCCCCCTCCCACCACATGTATTCAGTTTCTCACCCTCTCAGCCTCCCTCACCTCTTTGAGCAGTTACATAACACATAAAACGGCGCCATTCATTTGCTCAAACCGTTTCTCTCCGCTGATCCGATCTCCGACCCGTAATGGCCCTTTTTTTCGGCCGTTGCGCCATTTTCCTCAGATACCGATCTTTACTTTCATAATTACAGTCTTTTTTTTTGTGGTTGTTGTTGTTGTTGTAGTACACCAGATGACAGAACCCCCCTTCCCCTCTTTCATCTCAGCACTGGAGCACACTGCAGCATTTACTCCCTCCTTAATTGGGCCTCAGCACTTTTTCTCTCCAGTTTTTCGTTTTTCTCTGGAGAAATCAAACTGGGCGGTCATTTAAAGGTCGTTGCTGCATTCGCCTTTTTTTGTTTTTTTTTGAAGAATGTGAAAGGTTTCTGCCCGCATTTAAATGTTACAACATGTTTACGATATATCGTAGAAGACAAACAAGGTGTACATTATGCACCAGGTTGTCCGTCCTGTTCTTGTGAACACGATATCTCAAAAACCCTACGAGCGAATTTCTTCAAACTTAGCAAAAGCATTCACTTAATATCAAGGATGACATGATTAGAATCTGGGAGGCAAAGGTCAAAGGTCAAGGCCACCGCGCCCTTAATTCTACAAATTCACGTGAACACGTGATGTCTTAGGAACGCATCGGATTGAACTTCTTTAAATGCGACACAATCGTTCACTCGGTCTTGAGGGTGAATTTGGTGGTCAAAGGTTGAAGTTCAAGGTCACCCTGACCTCATGTCCATGTATGTCGCTGTCTCCTTTTACGTGAACGCAATATCTCGAGAACGTTTTGAGGGGATTTCTTAAAACGAGTTTGGTGGTTAAAGGTCAAAGGTCAAGGTCACTGTCCCGTCACATTGGCCTGCGCTCGTGAACGCAATGTTTCAGGAGCGTCTGGGGAGAATTTCTTCAAACGAGTCGCAAATGTTCAATCCAACTCAAGGGTGAACCGTTGTCCACATATTGATCGGGTTTCAAAATCACCATCTGCTGTTGATCAGGTCCGAGAACGGGCTCCCTGCAGGCCCGTAGCGTCCCGAGGGTCTAAATACAGTCCACATGCAGCGCTCAAAAGATGAAGGTGCGGCTGATTTTTATTGTCTCTGATGAGCACATCCTGTTCAACACATCCTCTTGACGAAACGACACAAGAGGTAGATTTCCACAGACTCTCTAAATGTCATGTGTGAGCGTTTTAAGTGCCCTCTTTGGGACTCTTTGCACCTTAAACGACCTCCTGGCAACAATGATAACCACATGGTTTACACTGTGAAATGGTCATCGTTTGGTTTACACGTGAAATACGGTATGTAATTCTTTGTTTATTTGTTTGTTCGTTTTTTGTTTCTCTGTTTCTGTCTTTGTTTGTTTGTTTGTGTGTGTATGTTCCTTTAAAAGCTTTACACCCTCAAATTCAGTTTATCTTCTTTTGCAGCGCTGTGTGGGTGTGGTTTTTGTCACAATCAACTGGAAATGTTGCTTAGTCAGAAATACGACTTTCATCATATTTCCACCGAAGTGTTTGCTATATCCTGATTGGTCCATCAGCTCCAACTTTCAAACCAACGTGGAGAAAAAAAAACGGTAAATACAGAAAATCTCTCGTGTTGAATGTCCAAAGCTCTTTGAACTTTTGCCCCCGTAGTAAGATGCTGAATAATAAAATAGGTTTTCAGGATCATTAATACTTCCCACAGTCCTGCGTTGCCTCTGACGGATGCTCCAATCAATTTTCCGGAAGAGCCACCCTTCAGTTCTTTCTGTTTTGATCGTTTACTGTCTCATCTCGGTGGCTGCATGCATCGCCACACAAAAACCTTTGTGTCACCGTGTTGCACAAAATTACGCCAGAAAAAAAAACAGCATCGGTTTCATATCTGTTTCAACACCATCCCTGACATCATTAAGGTTTCCTGCTCAGAGGTAATAAGAGATAACTGGAAAATGAAAGACGGTAAGTGGTGAATTAGGGTGATGTTGCCCTTTGAAGGTGAGCAGACAGTCATTAGGGCCCTGAAAACAGGCGTGCAGTGCTATTTATAGAGCCGTCTCAAGGAGTCAATACTGCAGCTCAGCGCAGTGTAAGTGGGGTCCTCGGAGGACAAGAGTGGCCTGTTTTAATGGCTGCTTTATGACATTTATCATGACACCATATCATATCTCAGTGTAAAAGTCTTGCAATTGTCGTCCAGCGTTTTTAGATATTTAGCGGACTAAATCGAGATAATATTTGGGAGATTATGATCCTAAATCCTTTTGTTGAGCACGCAGACTAATGTTCCCATTTCCCCTTGTTCTGATTTCATGAGAGAATTTCTCGTACCATATTTTTTGCCCTCAGTCTTTTAAGCTGCTCAAACTGCAAAGTGGGTCACAGAGCGTTCGAAATGTCAAACTGCTGGCACGCTTTAGTGTCTGAACGAGGCACCGAAACACAGATAAGGGCCAGAAATCATGACTTTTTTTTTACCTTGAATGACCCCTTTCCCCACCCCCGATACCTTACGTTGCTTTATGAGCTTCCCACTTTTGCCATGGTGTGAATGGTGCCGTTTTTACTGAGCAGTAACCGAGCCGGTACTACCTTTACATGGCCCCTTGACACATATAAAGTCCTCGTCATCCCCGATGCCACCTTTGCCAAATACTGAACATTGGAGCAGCCCCCCCCCCCTCCGGGTGGGAACCTGATAAATCACTTCACACAAGCTTTACTTACTATATTACCTACAGAACTGTTAATTTCTAGGACAAAGTCGAACCGTCTCTCCTACTGTGACATGGATCTAGTGTCTGTTTCCTCTCCCTGCACACGTATCACGTGCAGCTTCATGAGTCCGAACTTTATCAAGTACTGGGAGCTACGGTGAGTGAAGAGTAATCCATCTCAGTCAGCCCCTAAGCAACTGCAGTCTGCCACGGCAGCCACAACTAAATCACTGGGCTCCATCATCCGATCGCCGCGATGAAAAGCAAAATGTGAAGCATCTTTTTCAATCTACAGAAAGATACCATCAAGATTATTTTAGAAAATAAGTGAAGTCGAATAACCATCAAAA
Organism: Brachyistius frenatus; assembly: GCF_029030835.1. NCBI lineage: Eukaryota > Metazoa > Chordata > Actinopteri > Embiotocidae > Brachyistius > Brachyistius frenatus. Next base: position 2,967,295 of record NW_027210620.1, on the reverse strand, counting down.
ATAATAGTTGCCGGTTTATTTTTATAATTTTATCTACTTACATTCAAAGGCAGGAACATCGCTAGATGCGGTTTTTAAACCGTTTTTTTTTTATTTTTTTTACACGCTCTCTTTAAAGTCAAACACTGTAAATTTAATTTGACAGAGCTTTTATGAGCCAAGGTGGGCCGAAATTACAAGAATGACTGATTTACATCCTCGTTGTTTGTTGTATTGATTGTTCCCAAGCCACCTGCTTGCATTATTTATGTCCAGTAATTCATCAACATACAGTGTGTTGAGATTAACTCTCTTTCCACGTTTGTTAAGTTTCAGTTATGAACTGTGATGAAAGGATTCCTGATAAAATACATTCCTTTGCATCTTTATTTGTGGCGAATCAAAAAGCATTTAAATGCTGGCCATAATATTTCAATAAGAAAATGACTATCTTTTGGTTTGGTGATTTTGCATGACCTGAAGTTTATGAGGCGAAGTTGGGATAGGCCAAGTTCCTTCCTTGATCCAGCTTTTATTTGTCTTTACTTCTAGATAAATGTGTATCAACTCATTGCAATGCCCATCTTCTGTTCTCTTTGCCGATGACACCCTCCTGTGTCCTTTCTTAAGATGGGGTTTAATAAACATTTACTGGTCGTAGGGAGAGAAAACAGTTAAACAGAGTTTCAGTTCAGCTGCACAAAGTCAGGGAATTGTGCAAAATCTGGGAAAGTGATGTGATTTGCAGTTTTAATCCACACGACAGTCAGTGATGTCAGAACACATAATGACATGATTAATCTTCTCAACCCACGACTTATCTGCCTGAACTGTAAAACTGCTCGTCTGGCGCAGTTCTTACAGAGTTGCTGCTCGACCACGACTTATATGTGAATAATTCTAACGTCTAAGCAGCATTAACAAGTATTTTCATGTAAACAGTGGGTCAAATGAATGCTAGTATGTGAAATGGGTTGCTGGCAACGAACTGACAAAGATTTTGACTTTGCATTATTCCCTCAGCTTCACTTGGCCTTTTTAGCTGCTTTCAGCTCATTGTTTTGGTTTTAGTGCCTGAACTAGTTCGGCTAATTTTCACTTCTCTTATTAATGTTGGGTGCACTTAAAAAAAAACAGACCCACGCATCATTAAACAGATGGCTGTTATTAGCCAACAGCTCCAATTAAAGCTAATAGCTAATTAGCGTCACTGCAGTAAACTCCTCTCGGCTTGTGATTCAATATTTGAAATTCAACCAACTATAACTTTCATTTGCAATTTCATTGTGATCGTTTCACTAAATGTAGTCGACTTTAGGACAAGGCTGCTTTTCACTCCAACTGAACAGCTTGCAAAACAGTTTGAAATGACAACATTTCTTTATGATGTTTGCGACACGTTCTTCTCATGTATGTGCACTTATATTTACTCGCTCGCTTGCTTTATTTCAAAAGGCAGTTACAGCTTACAATAATTATGTCGTTACACGAGTGCAGTGCAGCAATGCAAAGTACGTCCTGTGCCTTCGGTGGAAAAGGTCGTTCTGCAGTCACACAATGCGGAGGCACACGGGGCCCTAAACACAGAAGGTACAGAGAGCACATTTGGTTTGAAGGAAAGCAGAGATTGTGATGGATGAGTGGCACGAAAAAACATCTGAAGGGTGTGGGAGGGTGGGCGGGGGGGAGAGGGGAGAGGGGGGAGGGAGTAATAACAGCACAGCTTTTCTTTTTCTTTTTCTTTCTTACAACAGCAAGAGACTCTGACCTCTTCTGTCCTCTTCCTGCTGCCCGACAGGCTTCTCCGACAGACGGGATCCAAAAATACACAAGCCGAGTCCAGATGATTCATTGGGAGCAACTGGATTGGGGACGCTGTTTTATGTAATTCTAGCAGGGTTACGTTACAGACACAAAACGATGACAAACTGCAGATCTGTGTTGCTTTATTGCTTCGTTGATTCGGGACATTTTGGGGGCTCTTGAGCCCGACCCATGACACACAATTACAATGAGGAATTATTTATATAATATATATAATATATATATATATATAATGTATAATAGATAATAAAAATTATCTATATCGAGTACTCAGACTGTATGTGGTGAAACACTGGACTGCAAAGGCATCCCTGATGAAGAATGACCTGGCTAATGTTGTGTTGTGCATGTGAGTACATCTGGTCAGCTGACACCAGGTTAATGATGATGATGGTGGCGGTCTGCTCATACTTCCTTAAAACAATTTGTTTTTTTTGAGCGGTTCAACTCATTGTGAGACTCCCGCTGTGGATTAAATGAAATTCCAACGAACTCCGCCAGGACACAGATTTGGTTTCATCTGTTTTCCTTTTAGGGATTACATTATGTAAGGTGTCACATAATCCCAGTTGGTGTTTAAACTAGATTTCAGCACCGATCAAATGGATTAAAAATCACACACGGACCGAACAGAACCACACTACAGTGGATTACAGCACACCAAATCATCTTTATTCTATTTTTGTTCTGCTTTTTTTTTTGTCTATAGATTTTCAGATTAAAATTTGATTTGCAGCTTCCTTTGAACAACTTGGAGATTTGCCACTTGTCCTGACAGTAGTGAATCCTGTAGTGGGAGTTATTTTAATCGCTGCATCACACTGGATGCCAGACAAGCACTTAACAAGCGCTGCAGGAGATAAATCACCACACACACACACACACACACACAGTATATTTACTGTATATACATACGGTACATACGCAGTATAAGTCCTGCATATACAAAGATCCTCCCCCCCCCCAGCTGCTCTGTAGTCATCAAAGTATGTAAACACTCTTCAATCTTACACTCAGAAGATGAATAATACCTGCTATGAATAGATTCAAATTCTTTATTTTGCCATGCAAAGCACGTCTTCTCTGCACAAGTTGTGTAATTGTTGAAAGGGACAAGGGGTCCACAGCAAAAAAAAAAAAAAGGAGCGCAAGGAGCTCTTTGCTATTCACTGAACACATTCACAGGAAATGAGCAGCAGGGTCAGAGTGACAGAAAACTGGACTCTAAAAAGAAACATCAGCCCAGAGTGTGAGGCTCAGAGAAACTCACTGGGTTCATATGCATCTGAATGAGGGAGTAACAAGGGAGTCTTGGCACTTCTTTATATTCCAGCAGAGAGAGAGAGTGAGAAAAAACAAAAGTGCACCCACGGACTATTGATATGCCACTCATGTTCTTAAGTCTGTGTCCCCGATGGGATTTCAGGTCTGAGCAGATGCTCAACACAAACCATCACCAAGGCAATGGCAAATTCCTTTTCACACAAATCTCTCGCGCACAAATTCTGCATTTTTCATTTGTTGTGCGCAAACACTATAAAATTGAAAATTCTAGTTGTGAATTTTCTGCGGCACATTGCAGAAAAAATTATGGGCATTTTGGATCAAGGCTAATTTAGCATGCTATTTTTTTGGCAAAATTTTAAAATCCAAAAATTCTAAAAGGTAGATTCAACAAGGGCAAATAATAATTTAAATTTACAAATAAAAACATGAAATAACTCGAGGACATAAGAGCTTTACTAAATCGATGACAAAATTTGGACTGTTCACGGAGGATAAGTTGCTCTCTGGTTACCCTTGGGCTCAAACATAAGTTGAATAAAAATTGTTTTTATACACTGTAAAACATTTTAAGCTGCCCCAAGTGTTTCTGCTGCCGTCAAAATTCAAGTCAACTGAACTTGAATAACACATCAGTCATCTGATGAGATGTGAAAATGTAAAACCAGAAGAACTTGAGACTACAAGAAGACTACAAGACTACTTTCTTACCAGCAAGTCAGATCATTAAACTAAAAATGTCTTGTTACCCTAAAAAAACTGTAAAGATCAGATTTACTTTCAATTTGCATTTCTGGCTTTTTGAGACGCATTTTTATACCAGTTATTTTAAATCAATTACAAATAAATGAAACTTCAATGTCATGTTCATTTCACAATAAGACTTCCTGCATGATATTTTACAGTGTAAAGTGTGCTGACTGGGCCTATTGTCGGCGGGGGTAGAATTTTAAATCCCTTCATTCGTTTCAGGTCTTTGTTTGCCGGTTTAGACCACTCCCTTCCAGCGGGTGACGGACAGATGGCAGGTGTTGATGAAGAGCTGAGAAGAAGAAAAAAAGGGTGCTGAAAATCGCCGGCCGGCCGGCCAGGCGACAGACTGTACAGACGAGGCTCCAAGACTTGCAACACTCGTGCGCCACATTCACATCTTGTTAGCATACACTGCGAATTAAGTCGAAGCTGAAGGGAACGGCGCGTCGCTGCAGGCGTCCTCTGTGCTCTCTCAGGCACTTCGGCTGGGGATGAGCACAATGGAGAGCTGGTCTTATTTCTGAGCCTCGCGGTTATACGATGTACGGCATCGCTGTTCAAGGGGAGACTTGGCAAATGCTGTGCGTGTGCACCGGTTATTTCTGGCTGCCAGCTACACATCTCCCCTCCTCGGTTAAAGACAGAGTTCTTTCACCCAACAACCAAACAAGAGTAAGTGTGTGACAGTAAAAGTGAAAACAGCAGCACATTACTGTCTTGTTCGGGTCTTCCTCTGAGGAAGGTCATCTGTTGAAAATGGATGGGGAAAAAAAAAAAAAAAAATCACAACAAATGACTCTTTCTGAGATTCCAGCAATCGTTTGACTCAATTGTGCATTTCCACGCTACTTACAGCTTTATTGTATTAATACGTCCATATTTTTTTACACTACGGTCTAATAGGCTGTTTGACCTGATAGTTTTAGAAACGTCGAGTATTGAGAGTTACCAAATGGCGACCATACGGTACATTAATTTTTAAAGGACGGCTGATGAATGATGACTCGGAGAAATGAGCAGAAAGGGGCGAACGCTGATCACCACGAGGCCATTAGATTCCTGGAAACCATTTTCTAATGTTCAGCCTATAAAATGATGGATTATCCCTTTCGGTCGGGTCCAATCCCTGTATTATAATTTACATAATCAGTTGCATCAAATTCGACAGTTTGGGTATGAATATTAAATTACGCATAATTTTTTTTTAGCCTTTTTGACCAAGAAACATACAGTATATTTATTTTAAACCAGTAATAATCAAAAGAAATCCATACATCAAAATACCAGATTTCTCTCTTTGTTATCTTTTTATTGCATATTTTATGCTGTTTGTGTTCTCATACTTACTTCCTGTTCACTATCAAATCCTAAACCATTATTGCCGCAATGACCTAATTTCCTGTCAAAGATTAACCTTGCACCACATATTATCTTTACGGGGCTTGGTACTGTACCACTTCCGTAACATACACCTCCGTGTGCACTAGCCCGTTTTTGTCCAGCATAATGTGGCAGAAGAAGCATTGTGGGTAAATGGTGTAAACCTGTTGTTTGCAGGCAGTAGTGGTCCTTTGTGAAAACACTTTAATTCTTGCATGACTGATTGTTGCTCCTGCTGAACCCTTTAATAGTCAAATCCTCTTTGAGCAATTAAAAACAATGTACTAGAGCTTCAGTGGCCTTAAAACCATGGGGCAGAGAGAGGCCAAATACGATCCTGAAAAAGCATGTTGTTCAGTAACTTTTAGTGAAATAACTTGATTTTTTTTTGTTAAATAAAGTTAACAATAACATTGTTATCCCTTTAATCACTTAAGTGATTGCAGACCTGTAACACTGGAGGGCTCACGGCAGACAGCCAACATATAGATTTTTTTTTTTAAATTGTCGAAATTGTTGCAGCAGAACCCAAAATGTCTGTTGTTTTTGTTACTCCACATATTCTTCCTTCTTTGTAAAAACTGGCGCATACATTGCCCGTTATGCAACCAAATGGCCGGAGAGACTTCGGCTGGAGATTCATGTGTGTTATGCTCGTAGCCGGTCTGAAAAATGGACCTATAGCTAAAGTGCAACACCACCGAGGGCCACTAGGGGCTGGCGCCAAACAATACTCTGGCTACAAAAGACTTCCATCAAAAAAAAAAAAAATTTCTCTCATGAAATACAAAATCAGTTCTTACGGTCCTTCTGAAAATTATTAGTTAAATATTAGCCCTGAAAGAGAGCTATGTTTGGGGGCGTGCCTGGTTTGATTGACATGTATGGGGTACCACGGAGGTCTGGTGTCACACTTATTTCTGACACCACATTCCCGGATTTTCAGTCAACACACCCAACCAGTACCGACTCAAATGGGACCAAGGTACAAAAGGCTTTATACATACTTTTTACCATATGCAGCAGACTTAAAGTTATTAAGCCATTTTTTTTTTAATGAAATATTCAGGGAAAGTTCTTCATGGGGGTGAAACCTAAAAAGGTTAAATGCAACTTCGTGACATTTTGTTACACATCTGACGCAGTGATGATTCAGTCTGATAAGCATGCTCACATATCGTGTGTTTGGGGTTATCACACCGGCCGTATAGAGCTGTTGAACCTGCAGCATCCAGCAAATAGTCTGATCCCATTAAACCTGTCTGCCTCCGATATTTAATAGTCAGTGGGCTTAAAGTCTGATAGCTACAGACTGCGACTGTGTGTTTGCAGCGAGGTTCCGGATTAACGTTGTTGCGTGCTATATTAAGATAATGAGATCTACTTTCTGAGGAGGGATATGTGGAACGACCTTCACAGAGAGCTGAGAGGTGAGACATTCACCGACTCAGCATCTCGTGACAACCGTTTTCATTGTTTTTCCTAAAGAAACGTTCAGCGGCGAAAAAGTGCTGCGCTGGCTGGATCAGAACCATAATTGTGGCCTCAACAACCATAACTAAGCCCCAGGTGAAAATCACCCCTGAATTAACATAATTAAAGCTGTCTTAATTATTGATAAATGCAGACCTTTGTTCATTCATAATCTTCTCAAGGAATATTCTGGTGGTTTCAGCAGAAGGGCGAAAGTAGGCGGCTGTAATCGCTGTAAAACTGGAAACAGAGGTTTGTTGTGAATCAAAATATTAGCTTCTAAAACAGTCATTTAGCCTGTGAGGCGTAAGAACAAGTTTTCCCCCTATTTATTGGATGCATATTAGGTTAGGTTAGGTTAGGTAGTTACTTTATTAATCCCCGAGGGGAAATTTTTTTCGCGACAGCAGCGTACAGAAGCAATAAGATAATAATAGAATAATAGAAAAGCAATAAAATAGCAGTAAAAAAATATAAAATGCACAGTATATACAGTACAGTACATATCTATATATATTATATACAAACAACCAAGAAACACAGTCAACAGTGTTATTGTTATGCGATGGATTTTGCCAGAGGTGAGATATTATTTTTATGAGCCTTTATTGACATGCTTGGCTGCGCGTATCATTTTGGATTTAAGCAAACAGTCAATGTGGATCTTCATTTTTATAGATTTAACTACAAAAGGTCATATACAGTTGATCTTTTTTCAGCGATTCAGTAAAATAAAGTTGAATCTTAATCTGATCAAGTTTAGGTGAAAACACGAGATATTTTCAGCTATCAAAGGCTCATTTGCCTGTAGGGTTAGGGGGTTTATCCAATTCAAAAAATGGGGATGGATGTAATAAAAATTAAAAGACATTACAGCGGGTGTCCCGTGAACCCTTAAACTCTGACGTACAAACAGATATTTGTGTGATCGTTATCATGCAAACATTACAAACCTGTTCCCTCGCCTCACTCGGTGTTTGTACATCAGTTCGGGGTGATATGTGGGTCCCGGACCGGTTGCATAAGGAGGCCCGATGACGGCCCGCCGCCCCACCCCTCCTCCCTCCTCACACTCGCCCGGAGCCCACCGGGGAGGAAGTGTGTGATGGCAATCATCTGCGTTATTACTCAGTCTCTGTTTTTACTTCAAATGACTGAGGCATGTGTGTGTTTGCTTTGCCAACAGTGAGGCACAGCATCTGAGTGGGGGCAGATAAGATGGCTGTTGTGGTGACATCCGAAGCGCAGGTCACAGAAGAGTCACGCGAAACGAGCGCGCGTCCCTCAATAATAATGAAAACAAAATCATCCTAAAACTGTGCATGACATGAAGCTCTATTTTTAGTTGAGATTTCAGCTTTTGTTGCTGATGACAACCCCAAGCGGCGTGTGTCAACACAAAACAAAAACAAAAATAAAACTGAATTTAGGTCAGCAGGCTCATGCAGCAGACTTTGGAACAGTATCTCACATGCAGAGCGATAGACAACGGCACCCAGCCCAACCGGCTTCCTGATTCCCCCGCGTATTACTGCACGATAATTAACTGCAATCACCAGTATCTGCAAGGAGATCAGAACAAATCATTAGAGCAGCAGAGGGGAAGCACACAGTTCCACCGTTACATAACTTCAGACGCTCCCATTTCCTTGCTGTATTTCCAAGCGAGCTTTCGACACACCGGCTTCATGTGTACCTCGATTAAAAAGCAGTGAAGTAGGCATCGTGCCCTGCAACATGTAAAATCGGAGACAACGTTATGCTTTATTTTTTTGGGGGAGGCCACACATCAGCTGCAGCTTGTGGAGCCGATGTAGATGCCAGAGTTCTCAACACAGACGAACACATGAAGCTTTTCTCTACCTTCTTTTTATGCTTAAACTTAAAAGATGCGGTATGCAGGATAGACGTCCTGTCTTGTAATACCACTGTGTACATTAGGAGGCGATGGTGAGTCACTGTAACATCCAGCCTGCAATCAATCGGGCTCAATTTTTGAATTTGGTCAAATTTTGTGTATATTTACCCTGCAGTTAGTTTGTAGTAGTTTTTTTTTTTTCATAACTGATGATAACGTTAATAATGTTTGATTTTATGAAACCCATTAGTGAATCGAATAATTAAAAAAAAAGGCGGTGATCGGTTCAGGCGGTAGTTTACTTTACAGCTTGCTTTCCTCCATTTTCAGGGCGATCATCGCATTGCTGTTTTCCTGACGCTTACTTAGACATGACCAATCTCTGAGAGACATTTCATTACCATCACAGAGGCTGATTTGATGCAATGACTCAGTTAGCCACCAATTAAAATGTTTCGAACTAAATGAGTTGCCCCAAAACCTCACACCTGACTTGAACAAACCAACGTACTTGCGTGCTAATACACTTTTTTTTTTTTTTCTTTTAAAAAGCTCCAAAGCTTTACTAGTGTGCAAAAAAATTCCATGAGACAGTTTTGCAGAAAGGAAACGTGTCCATGTGATTGCGCTTTTGGCTGTCGCATAAATAGTGGAAAGAAAAAAAAAAATAGGCATTAGCATTCAGCCAACTGTTAAATGCACAAGGGATCCTGCCTGTAGAGGTTGGAAAATTAATTCTACGACGATAAGAAGGGAATATGTGGAGGAAAAACCGTATGATCAACTGTATCGGCATCGCAGAGGACAAGGTTGAGCCGAACACCTGCCCGGGAGAGGCGGACAGGTTGTGTCCATCTGCTGAAACAGCTGCAAGAGAAACTCAACAGCTCTCCCTTTGGAAGGTGTCCATGAATACTGTCTGAGCTGTCTCTGTTTATTCTGTGTCTTCTTACTGCCCCTGCTCTATGTCTAACTCTTACACTCACACACACACACACACACACACACACACACACACACACACACACACACACACACACACACACACACACACACACACACACACACACACACGCTTGCATCAACAGCGCACAGATTTGCCGCCTTGACCCCCGCGGTCTTCCCCCGGCCGTGCTGTGTGTCAGCTTTACAACGAAGCTGTCATTTCGTATTTCTTTCTACACCCAGCGGGCCCGCAGGCGAGCGACTGTGCTCGATGACACTTCGGCTAAACTCATTTTTTGTCAGACTGCACGCACATGCTGCGGTATCTCGAGCAGTGCGACACTGTTTTACGACCGATGCGAGGCAAATGTTCGGAGCGTTGCAGAATATAAATATTTGCTTCTGTTGTGCCGAGGGTAAATGTTGATATTGTGGTACGGACACGATGCAGTACGGACAAGCGCCTCGAAAACGTTAATCAACAATAGTAGTAGTAGTCTGAACATTTTCAAACTGTAAAATTTACTAAAATGTTAAATAAAATGTGTTGTGCCTAAAGAAGGGAGAACAGTTTATTAATTATATCTAAAAAATAAACCAAACAGAAACCAAGTAAGTACAAGTCCTTTTGGACACCGAAAACAGACCACATGGTCTTTTTTTTACTGCTTTTGATTGTATCCAAACGTCCACAGTAAATGGAGTTTGGCCTCCTGCAACGGCACCATAGATGTTTAAATTTCCATTGTCCAAAAGACTTTCGTAAAGCTGCCTTAAGTTATAATTAGAATATCAAACTGTGACATCTGAAAGCTCCAGCAGAGCTGCTGATTCGAGATTGCCAAGAGTGACTTCTTAGATGATTGATGATTTAATCTGTATTTTATGTGGTGTAAAGTACAAAATATCTGAAAATCCAAATATGTATGAAAGGTAAAATAATCGTGTTGATACCAATAATTAAATAACAAAATGAAGCACATTTGGCACGTTTCTTGAGTCTTAAACATTTCGTCTGCACGTTACTGATTCGAGTCGTCTTTTTCCACTCTGTTCCCCTCAAAATGAACATACAGTAAGTTATCAGTGTAACTGTATGTTATCAGAGAAACAACATATGGTGTCTGGAGTCTGGAGGAAAGAACAACCGCACCCTATGCAGCATCAGATACGATGCATTTCTCTGCAGCATGTTCACAGCTTTTAGTAAACAAGCTGCTTATTTAGAAATGATTCGGTTCATCATTCAAGCTCATGCAGCTGTAAAAGTTGTACTTATTAACTCTCTGTCAGTGTTATGAATGATTTTGAGCTGGTAAGCCATTAACAGTGACATACAGTAACGACACAGAAGCAATAAGTTGTCAGTGTTATATGTACGTAGCAGTAAGTCAGATAGTTTAACTGCTTGGCTATTAAATCATCTGTAATCATAAATTTGTCATTTGCTTTATTGGCCAAAATTTTCCTTCCTCACCTATTTTCAATTTACCCAAACACATTTGTCCAGCATCACTCTCTCACGGTTATATCCAATCTTTCCTATTACCTTCTCTGATGGTGACACTTTAATAACCCGTGAGCTTTTAAAACAACACCGATGGAATTAAAGGCATTCTCCAATAAATTCTCCGTGCAGGACTGATCTTTGGCAATAATTCAAGCAACATGATGAAATTCACACATCACATGTTCCTCCTAATTCCTGGGAAAGAGTGTAGATGTCATTTCTCATAAAGCGTATGATGACTGATGACATATTTGGTGTGAAACCCACTGTGCCCACATGTCTGGGAACCAATAGTCAACTTCCTCAAAAGGTTTGTGACAGTGATGCCAAGAATGAGTGAGGGTTTCTGTAATGATAGATAACTGTAAAACAACTGGATGCTGGATTATGAAATAATGTTTCATTTATTCAAATGAGCTTTAGTTAAATGAAGCACCAAGGTTCCATCCTGAGATACCCGAATGTTCCTCACGCTTACGCAATTTTGAGACTATAGAGAATACGTATTATGCTAGTATTATGTTTTGCATATGCGCCCTGTATGGATATCCGTGAACCTCCAATTTGTTCTGTTGTGCATTCTGTCACACTCTTATTAACCACTGTTTAACAGCCATTTGTTTTCCACAGTGAAACAGAAAATATATTTTTGCCAGTTTACCTCATGTAATCAGATCTTGCTGTTCTTGGTGGCTCGTAATCGACTATTTTTTTGTTGTTGCTTAAGCTGATAAAATGTGTCTTTTCTTAAGACACCAAGTGTCCAAAAATCATCATGTCACCCATTGGTTTGAGAAATACTGGTTTGAAATCTGGCATTTCAGCTGTCGCCGTGTTGATTTGTTTGGAGCCAGAAATGAACATATTTGGACGAGCTGGGGAGGAGCGAGGGCACTACTCCTGACCACTTGTGCAGGCAACCAGATTGCACCCAACACCTGTCAATCAATCCTGATATCTAATTTATTGCATTATTGAATGGGAGGCAGACGTTTTTTTTGAAGGCAGTACCTAGTGGCACTAGTTAGTGCTGCACTTTAAGACAATCCTGCATAAGCTTCACCTTTCAGACCTGGAGACTATCCATTTCTACATGCAGTCTATATTTGTGTTAATGCTTTACATCTGGGACTAATTTAGTTTTTAAACTCTAGTATTCTCTCTAAACTTGTTCAGTGTCGTCACTGATATTTCCAACAGCTCAGACAGAAACAAACTGCCATCATCACAAAGATCATCACAAAGACTGACGACTCTTTTAGATGTCATTGCTGCGATAGCAAAAAAGTAAAAAATGTCAGTAATCGTGGGTGAATTTGGTTTTACATTGAGGTTTCGAGCTTGTTAAATGTGCCTCGTGTGTTATGTGTCTGTCACCTGCCATTAAGACCTGCAGAATCTCTGCCGTCGCCGTCCTGCTTGAAAACTGATGGGGGCTGCTGCTGTTGCACTTTATCAGTTCATCAACAACACGCTGCAGCTATTTAGGCTACGTTGGACTATCAAAGGCGTGATCTCTTTGTACGTAGCTGTTCACACCGAATAGTATTTCCTTCCCTGTACACATGGCGCCAGACCAGTGCTCCTTTGAAATGAAAAGGATTCTTTGGCCATCTGAACTATGGCGACAGATGGTCCCGAGTCAATATGATAAGTGTTGAACCCAAGATTTTTCTTTTTCGGTTTTCTTTGCTTGTCTTTATCTTCGTGTATTTCCGAGGAGAACAATGCGCAGCGTTTCGCCAAAGCACGAGTTTGATGTGTTTACAAAAATGTGTTTTCACTGTGTAATTGTGGAGGAACCACTCACAGGTGACAGATGAATAAGGGGAAATCTGTCCACTGTGTTGTTTGACTTATTTTGTGTTTTGTGCCTCTAATGTTGGATATTATGTCACATTACCACATCTTGGTACAAACATCAGAAAGTTAAACTGGGTTTCTTCACTTGTGGGAAACAGATTTAGGATTTTGTGGGGATTTATCGTCATGAGTCATGAAGATCAGTATAAACTCACAGTTACATAAGGGAGGGGACCCAAACACACAAAAGAGTCGGAGGTTGAAGCAAATTGCAAGTTTTGGCTCATTCTGCAAGCTTCAGGAAAAGAAAAAAAAAACACAAAAAGGCAAAAACTAAGGAGCTGGCAAAAATTTTACAAAATGAGAGTCATAAGCTAGAAAGCAATGCAGAACAAACACAGCAAACAATCTGGCAACTGAAAAGTGGAGAGACAGGACTATCGGTGCATTCGTTGACAACTGGGAAGTGGCAAAGCACCTGAACACCTCTGGGACTATTGCAGCGGGAAAGTGGAAGGTGGTTTGACATCACTTGACATGGAAGCTTTTGTAGTGAAAGGAAGAAATGTACACCAAGGTGAAATAGCCCGACCTGGTTAGCTTAGCCTACTTGGCAATAAAACATGTAGAAATGTAGCGTTCAAATAATATTGACTTCCTCAATTTCATCCCCGTGTTGGTTTATCACTTGATGACAAGGTTATTTATCGTCTCTTTTCTGTATTCTCACAGCCGCTATCGAGATATTTTCTGCATGCAACCACATTGCCTGTGGGAACTTCCCCCAATTCCCAGCTGCCTCGCTGCCCTTTATATACACGGAGGGGCTGATTGGCTGACGACACACAGGTGGGTAAGAAAACTGGCGGGACATTTTTTTTTTTTTTTTAACAAAGACATGAAGTGGACTAAAAAAAACATGCGGTGAGTGATTCCAAAATAAAACATTATATATTTGTTTACTTACCAACTAAAAAAGCAGAACCATGACAAAAATGACAACTCACATTCAGTTTTAGCAACTTTGGATGACACTTTGGTCGTGTCATTAATACTTATATATCTCCGTATATCCTTGTTTGTCATGTTTTTTTTTTAAGCAAGTTGAAATTGTTTAAAAAAAAAAAATTTAGATTGTAATAAAAATAAAAAAAATAATCATTGTTGTGTCAATTTGTACTTCAGAGTCACAGTAGCTGTAAATCAAGTACTGCCAAATAATTTACAAGGAATGATGATAAACAGGTAGATTACATGTAGTCTCCTGATAGTTGGTGTGATTCAAGATAGGTAAAACAAACATGAGACCTTTAATACGTAATCTAAAACAAACACATACACACCTTTGAATATTGATGCCTAACTGTGACATTTCAGCGACGACTCCCCTTTAAAATACAACTCAATTTAAAAATAATGCTCATACTATGAAGGAGTTTTTTCTTTTTAACAAAATAAAAGCATGTGAGCATACATGAACAGCTGAACAGCAAATGTCGCCGTAGCACTGCGCTTCATCTTCAGAGGCACCAGCCAACAGGTGGTAACATGAGAGAGATGATCTCCTGCAGATGGACAGGAAACTCTACTCCCATGAATAATGCTGGCCAGCATACCACCGAGAGAGCACGGGAGCATGAACAGAAATCCAGCCCATGGCTGGTTTAATTTGACTGTGGTCGGGAAGGGGGAAGTCAGTGGATAACACATGAGGAAGAAGGAAACAAAACTTTTTTTCTTAGACTGCGTGATTGGGAAACAAAGGACCAAAGAGAGACGGGAATGAGAAAACTGAATAACCGACTGTTGTTATCTATTCAGGCGAAACATCTCTCCACCTCAAGAAGTTTGAAAAAGTGAGGCACAAAGAGTGAAAGAAGGCGGATCTTAAAAAGAAAAGAAAAAGAAAGAAAAGAGCATTCAAATGGACAAAGAAATGGTTGGGACCGGGACAGGTCTGGCACACTCTCATTAAGCAAACCGGCCTGATAGCCTCGTTCAATAGACCCATTCTTATCAGCGTAGCCAGTCGGACAGCAGGAGAAGGCCGCAGTGAGGTTCTGTTTAGGTGACCTAGATACGGTTATTCCTGTCCTGTACAAAGCGAGTGGGGTGGCCTTCAATGATGACACAGCCCTCTGCTATCAAAGCCCCCCCCCTCTGTTATCAGTAGAAAATACTGACATGTAAGTCAAGAGATAAACATAAAAATACAGAAAAAGATCTAGAATTACTTCCTCCACCAAGCAGTCAAATTACAGTTTACATCCAGACTTGTATTCGAAGTGAAGACCTTAAAGGAATTTAGTAAAAAAAAAAGAAACTGATTCAGATAGAAGACAAAGGTGTAGCCATGACAATAGACACTGCTTCCAATATGGATGGTGCTGGAAAGAAGCTCAAAATCGAAAACTTGGATGCTTCACACGTCTTCAACCCGATTCACAAGAATGGGATATATGTGAGGTAACAGTGACCTTTGACCGCCAAAATGTAATCACTTCATCCTTGAGTCCAAGTGATCGTTTGTACCAAATTTGAAGAAATTCCTGCAAGATATTCCTGATATACCTTATTCACAATAATGAGACAAACGGATGGGACAGACATGAGGTCACAAAGACCTTGACCTTTGACCACCAAAATATACTCAGTTCATTCTTAAATCCAAGTGAACGTTCTTCCCAAATTTAAAGAAATTCCCTCAAGGCGTTCCTGAGATACCATATTCACAATAATGAGACAAATGGATGGGGCAGGCATGAGGTCGCAGAGACCTTGACCTTTGACCTTTGGCCACCAAACTCTCATCACTTCATCCTTGAGTGCAAGTGCACATTCTTGCCAATTTTGAAAAAAGTTTCCTCAAGGAGTTCTTGAGATATCGTGTTCACAAGTCTGCGTTGAACACAAAAGTATAATAATAAAAAAAAACCTTGGATGAGCTGGTGTGTCCAAACTGTAGACAGGTTCTGCACATGTTTTATGAAGGTAGGTGGGCATTACTGAGCCAGAAATATATATTTCAAACTGCTATCAAAATGCACCGGGAAAAAAAAAAAAGCATCATCACTTTGCTCATCAAAATGAATGAGCGTCATGTGGATTACCAGTTTGCAACATGCAGACTCCTACAGGGAGCCCACACAGAAAGTGCACAGTCATCACTACACAATTTGACCGTTACCAGAATGATTAGCAAATAAACCGCAACAACAGATGTGTCAGTGGACGGTCCATATGTTACAATAGTGTGTAGTGAGCTGCAGTGTAGTTTCAGCGGGAGCGTGACCCTGCAGTTAACAGGGATTATCTCATGATCTCATTAAAGTTACAGCTACAGTATGTGGACATAAGGCAGCATCATACTGATGCAGGCTTGTCAAGTTTTGTGGGGTTTTTTTTTGGAGTCGTTTCTATTTATATTCACTGAAAAGCTAATTAGGATCAAGAGTGTCAAGCTTTTTCCCAAAATGCTTCGATTCCTCCATTTTTAAGTAGCTTCAAACGGCTATTTTGTCAGTGGGAGTCCATTTAAGTCATCATATTTACAGTGGACCTTTTTCGCATTAAGACGATGAGAGGACAGAAAAAGAGGACACAGTGGGAGGTGACTCATTTTGAGGCTAAATCTGGATTTCAGCTATCAGACAAGATTAAAAGTGATTGTGTTTATTTGCTTTTCCTCATGAGAAACTAAATAGAAACTTCACTAATATTTGCATTTTTTTTTACTCTGTTTATTAACAGAGCACGCCATCATCCTGATGGATTAACATGTGAAAACACGGTTGTTGATGTTCGAGGCAAATATCCTGTTGTCCCAAAGTGCCTCGGCTACAAACACAGCAGCAAATCTTTCTATTCATGGAATGTATTTAGTGTTTAATTTGTGCATTATTTTTTTCCATGAAGTTACTCCGTAAACAACGCGCAGTTTCAAACCTTATTAGAAGAGGATTTTCTCTCAGCTTCAACGTACTGATCGAATTACACATTCACTTGTAGTCACTGCTGCCCGGCTACATTTCAGGAGTCCCACACAGAGTCAATGTTTGTGAAGGCTTAATTATACTCTGCACGTCTGGGAAATAAAATAAACACTCGCCATCTTTAAAACAAAGAATTCGTATTTTTGGATTGGATGGATTTGTTTAAATTAGATCTATATCAACCTGTCAGGGGGTCAGAGTGTGTTTGAAGCATTAATTTCCCGATCGGAGAAAGTGACGGAATGAAATGAATCACACTTTTGTGACAGTGGACTTTAAATATCGTCAGTGAAACACACGTAGGGAGGAGTGGCTGTTTACATGAAGCAGCAATGAAGACTGAGGGCAGGAAATTACTGAGGAAATTCGCAATCGAAATGTTAACATGGAGACATTCTTGCTCAACAATTATTTCTGAAGTGACAGCAGCGAGTGGGAGGAAATAACAGGAATTTGCAGATATCTGAAGGCGGTGCGGACACCACAATCAGGATAAATGAGAAAAAGAAAAACTACATGTGGACCTCACATTTATCCACCTTGCAATCTTCTTCTCATCCTGTTTTGAGCTAAATTACCGCCTCTCACAATCCCTCTTTCTTGTAATTTGCTTTTTCTCTGAAGACCTCTTTGTCCTGATCTCAAGCCAGACATGCTGCCAAACGTACATCTCGGTGAAGAATAATATGTAAGTCATTCTGAAACAAAGGTTAAATCTGGTGTATTGTCCTGCCTGAACTGATCTTCATCACGCCTATTAGCAACACACAAAGACCTCCTTAAGCAGGCACATGACCTTATGACCTTATAAGTGATTGATGAACACCACATGTTCCCTACACACATGTTGGATGTACCTTCAAAAACACACATCCCTACAAGACATGACAGACATTTAGGCAGTAAAATACCATCATATTACATTCCTGTTCAAGTCATGTTGTTGGGATAAATCAGGATCTTTCTCTAAAACTAAGTCACGTTTTTACCTGAACCAAACCAAATTTTTAACCACAGGGTTAAAACTGCTCGATTTTTTTTTTTTTTTTTTTTTTTTTTTAACGGTGATTTCTAATGAGTTTAGAAGATGTAAAAGTATTCTAGGGGGCTCAGATGACCAACATATTTTTTTCAATGAATTTGGAGGACTTGACAATACACCCCACAGTCCATTGGACCACTTCGGTGTAACCAAAACCTCTGGCTCCAATAGCCCCCCCCCCCCCATTCAAATAGTATCAACCTTTTTCAAGAATATAAAATTATATCAATACCAAATCGAGTTACAGTATGGTAAACAGCCCCACCTTAACTTGTCATCTTTATCATCCTGACTGAGTGAAATTAAGTAAACCCCGTGTCTCTTATGAACCTTTTCCTCAGTGGAAATGGATTTCACTGTCCCATACTACAGGACAGATTTCACTCTGGTTTTTAATCACGCAGTAGTGCTGTGTCAGCTCTATTGGCTATAGTGCAGCAGTGTGCATTGAATGTCCTTCTTGCACTCTCTGACCCTCTCTTCCCACAGACTGTGGATGAGTGCAACGTTCCTGTCTCCTTAATATGTCACCCGCCTGCCTCGCTTGATTACGCAACAAGCTGCACCCACTGGTTAGAAGCCCGGGGGGGGGAGGGGGGGATGCGTGACATGTTGACCGTGGTGTGCGTCTAATCTGTTATGCGCTGACCATAAAGAATTCGCCCTAATTTGTTTGCCCTCACCTTATATGTTCAATAAAATCCATTTAAACAAACAATATGCTCTTATCGTCTCGTGTCTTTCACGTGCGGCTCAGGCCAGCGTGACTAATACAAATCTGTTACGACATTGAAGTTTCTGACCTTGACCGCCACTCACGCCGCAGTCTATAAATTATCGGGCCGCGTGTTTCAGTCTCATGGGTTTATGAAGGCATACGTTGAAGGAGGCGAAAACATGCAAAATAAGCGTGGCGATATCTGTGCTGCACGATGGCACCCAGCAGGACCTTTTTTCATCTCACCCAGCTGTCACAACACCAAGTGAGATGAAAAGACGCAACACACAGGCTGGGATGCAGAGTGGGCTAAAAAAAAAAAAATAAAAGGGAAATAGGAAGCTGTACCGACATGGCAACAAAGGATAAAGAAGCCAGGTATTTCATCCATAACAATTGACCGTTAGCCGATGAACCCTGTAGTCATTCCCGTGATTTTAGTTCATAACTACGAATGGCAGATCTGCTGGTACTGACGGGTCATTTTTTTTCTGGGCTTTCTAAAACCAAAAAAAGCACATGTGCAAAAGTGTAAGGCCTTGGCTAACTAGCGCGCTATCAAGAATAACTGTATTTTCCCCAAAAGCCAGTAAGCACATCACTAACTTTATCTGTATTTAGGAGTATATGAGTATTTTCCCACTTTATGGAAACTGGTCTTGTTTGCTAACAACCTATATCAGAGTTTAAGCTCACGTTAGCGGTTCTGCCCGGCCTTTTATTGGATTTGGGGAAGTTTACACCCACTATAACGTCTATTATTTAAATGAAAGCAGGCATGTAAGCTAAGCAGCCAAACAGGTTTATGTCAGAATAAGTATTGCTTAAGATAAAAAATTTAAAAAAAAAAAAAAGGCTTAATTTATCTTAAATAAACAAAAAGAAGTATGCAATGCTTTAAAAAAAAAAAATCATCAGGTCAAGATCAGATTAAGCTACAGTAATCACAAGGTATCCCATGCCAGCAAGTGCATATTTAAAAAATCTTTAACGTCGGGTCAGCTGAGAGTACAAATGTAATTTCAGCCAGCAAAATCAATAGTTGCCATCTTCCAACCCTTTTAGAAATCAAGCAGCCACTGTTTTGAAAATTACTGAGAATTTCAAGAGTTACATCTGCCACCGTTATTGTTTAAAAACGGTGCTTAAAAGCCGTAACTACCATAAACATAGGGAGCCGGATTTAGAGCAAACAGTCAAGGAAACAACTCCCAAAGACAAGTTGTTGTTTTTTTTGAAAGGGGATTCACAGTACATCTGATAGGTAGAAGTTCTTTGTGCTTCACAAGCGCAGCATAGCAAAATAGACCAGCTGTTATATGGGTTTAATCGGGGAATCTACTGGTTAGAGCCATTACCTGATTGCCATCATCAGAATATCTGACCTTGGGATGACTCTAAAAAATATTCACACGCAACACACACCACCACCGCTGATCACACGTCACTCTGAACAACCTGTTCCAGAGATGTGGGTCAAAGATTTTTTTTCTGTTTTTTATTGTTATTATACAACTTATTGATTCCGAACTCTGTTAGTGAGACAGACATTTCAGCGGTCGATAACTCTCATTCGTATTGATGGGACACATTGGAGTAATTGGAGGGGAGGGCACATGGGGACAGCAGATGGAACGAGTCTAGTTCGATTGTGACCCGTCTGGTCGAGCCGACTTTAAATGGCACACACACACACACACACACACACACACACACACACACACACACACACACACACACACACACACACACACACACACACACACACACACACACACACACAATAACCTGAAATAACCTGGATAAACTCTGCTAACTGAAATCTGGGGGGGTTGTACGAAAGGTGAGAAATCAAGTGTTGCTTTCATTTTCTGCAGAGGGTGAAACGCCAATGCTGATTAAAATCTTGCATACACAGAGGTGTTAGCAGCTCGAAGTCGCCCACACATAGATGATAGATGATCACCCATCACACACCACATGATTGATGATGGCAGTCAGGTTTCTGATAACAGGAAATGATATACTGCTGGATATCTGGGTTTATTTTTCTCCCAATCTACCATCTCGAATTCTGCACTGGAACAATTTTTATAGGTTAAATTAAGTTTAATAAATATTTTTTACAGTGCTGACATTCAGTAAGTAAAACATCCCATCAACTGGAGGTACAGTTTATTAAAATATGGTAGAAAATGGCAGAACTTCACATTAACTGTATATTAACTGAAGCCACGTCTTAGCTGAATTCTGCCTGTTTCAATTTTTCTATTGTAAAATATATTTCTACTTTAATGAGTACTACACCGGTAACTGAGCTGGTACTTTTCTTAAAGAAACATGCTAAGACAATACATTATTTTAAAAACAAAGTATTGCATGCAGCCATTAATCTGTAACGGAGCAACTGAAGGGGATAGTTCAACTTTTTGGTCATCATTATTATTATTTATCAATATCCCTTGGCAAGAATTACATAAGAAGATTGATACCATGTATGAAGCCACATCCAGACATGGTTAGCGTAGCTTAGCATAGAGACTGGAAGCATTATAACCACTTTTACACTTTTCACTCATTTTGTACACTTTTATTTATTAAAAATACTTAAGAAACAAGATTTAATGTGTTAATTATGAAGCGTGAGAAGTATTTTGTTCCATTTGGACGCAGTCAGGGTAACTAGGTTCATCTTTATACTAAGCTGACACAGACCAGAGTGTTGTTGACCCTCTCTTGGCAAGAAAGTTATGAAGTATTGTCCAACTACTCCTTTAAAACAGGATCCAAGTACTTCACCCAACACTGCATGTGGCACACTCTCACCTACAGACACTGCTGTGGGTGTTAGCACTCATAAATATGTGCAAAGGTACAGAAGAAGTTTGATTAAAATTCAGCTTTTTTTTTTTTTTTTTGCTGACTATGAATGACATCAGCGACTTTCCAAGCACCTGAACCACAACTTTCAGTATCTAGAGTGTAAAGTGTCTCTCTATCTTTGGAGTAGGCTAAAGATGCATTGCCCTACCTTCGACATTATCTGTAATCTCACCTGCCCGCACCTCAACTGCACGCACACTACAGTGCAGCTGTTATGTTAGCTCAAGATCGTAAAGTTGTATTGTGCAGAAAGCAAAAAATTTTTTTAAAAATTTGGTTTTAAAACCTTCAAACGAATGAAATACACAACAAAGCGGCCGGAAAAATGGAAATATTTAGAAAATAGCAATGCAAAAAAGCAGAAATCTTGCAGATTCGTTTTTTTTTTGTTTTTTGAACCGCGTTTCATTTTTAATTGTGCAACACTGATCCCAGATGGATCTGAGAGGAAAGTGGGGTCCCTTTACAACAGCTGACTGTCTGCATGCCAAAGAAGACTTTGGTCTGATAATTACGTAATATACAGAACTACGCTGCACGAGAAGCGAAACAAGAGTAAACACACACAACAGAAGGCAAATGTTTGTCATAAAATAGATTTATTAAACCAGTAAAACGTCCACTTCCAAAATACAATGACAACAACACACTCCTGGGACGGCCCTAATGGTGATTGGCATAAGGCTTTTTTTTGTTGTTTTTTTTTTTTTCTAAACCAATATGAATTACAATCTCTCTGGAAATTCATCTCAGTCATTAAACATCTTTAATGTTTCAGAAATGCAAACAGAGCTAAACCTAGAGGTCTTCATGACCTCACAGGGTCTTAACTATACCGGGCCTGACACCAGGATGACCCTATAATCTTATATGTTGGCAGGTTCTTTTCCTTCTTGGTTTCCTCGGCAGGGTAGTTTCTTTCTTGGCTTTGTGCGTTCGCCACTATGGCATCGCCCACGGGACGACTGTGCGTTTTAAGCATTAGCACGCGACACATTCTTTAAAAAAAAAACACATGGAGGGATTTTTTTTGTTTGTTTTGTTGTTGTTGTTTTTTTTTTACACATTACACACTTCATTTTTTATCATTTTCTATTGCTGTATTATGAGGGCATCAAGAGCAACAAGAGCTTTAGGTAACAAAACATAATTCAGGAATCACATAAGACTTAATTTGCATAAACTGTGATTTAAAAACAAACAAAAAAGAAGACGTAATCCGTAATAGTCTTAAAAAGACAACGTGGGTTGACACGCACATGAAAGATTTGAAGATTAGGTTTTAAAAACAGAAATATAAGTCACTGTGATGGTGTTCGGTCGCTGGCGTTAGCAGCAGTCACCCTTTGTTGCTTTACAATGTTGTACAATTGAAATCTTTAAGCAGGTCAGTGCCTATAGGCATCATGTCTGCATGAGACTGTGCGTGCAGCACTGTGTGTGTGTGTGTGTGTGTGTGTGTGTGTGTGTGTGTGTGTGTGTGTGTGTGTGTGTGTGTGTGTGTGCCAGGGGGGGATTTTCTGACTCAATCGGTTGTGATGGAGGCGGCTGGAGCGTTTCATTAAGCTGCTGTGATGCCGAGGCTGGCAGTCGGTCAGAGATTACAGACAGACTGGCTGCAGAAGTGTCCTATGTCAGTGTGTGTGTGTGTGTGTGTGTGTGTGTGTGTGTGTGTGTGTGTGTGTGTGTGTGTGTGTGTGTGTGTGTGTGTGTGTGTGTGTGTGTGTGTGTGTGTGTGTGTCTTTCATTTGGAACTTGCCCTCCTCACAGATGGTGAAATAAATTCATCCCCCCCCTGCCCGCTGCAACGAGCTCGCTGCCTGCCAGCTCGAGAGCACCATTTTGACTCCGATACGTCTTCGTCTTTTTCCTTCTCGTGCTGCTCGTCGGACGTCACAAAGGGAGACGCGAGGCCCTCCCCGCCCCGACAACACCGACGCCAGATGGAGAATCCGGGTAAACATACCGCAGCGTCCACCGTGACGTGTTTGTCTTTTGAAATAAACTACGACAGGGCGTCTTTTGCTGGCTTATAAACACGACGTGGAAAGGAGAGACGCGGAACCCACCGACAGCACTGACAGCAATGGGGCCACAGGAATTTTTTTCAAATTTCTTTTTTTAAAAGCAGGACGGAGAGACAGAGAGAGAGAGAGAGAGAGAGAGAGATATGTGTGCTTTTGTGGCTCACTGCGAGAGAGGTAACTCTGGGTTTCTGACTATAAAAGGGAGGGTGGGGTAGGGGGGTAACAGGGCATAAAGGGCAAAAGAGGGGTCGGAGGCGGGGCGGGGTCGGGGCGTTATTACTTGAAGGAAGCGCGGACGGAGCGGCCCTTGAGCGGCTGGGGAGGGCGGTAGTTGTCCACCATGCAGCACTCGGGCTCGCCCTCGGCGGAGAAGAGCAGGCTGCGGAATTTGGCCATCTGTGAAAAGGGAGAAGACGGTCGGCGGCGGTTACGTCAGGCCTCCTGCCGCTGCCACTCACAAAACACAACCTGCTCGCCGGGTTTTAAATCACATGAGAAGATTGACGATCGGAGAGCGGTATCGGCCTCATTTTTATTTTTTTTATTTTTTTTTTTGAAGCCGATAAGAGTACGTCCGAAAAACGACTCCTTGACGATGAACGTGTCGGCGGCTGCGGGCGGCTGTCACATGACTTGTTTCAGGGGATTTGTCATTAGCTCTCGCTAAAAGGTCCGTTTCATGGTAACGAAACTGCCCAGACACATTAGTGTGACGTACACCGCGAGTTACTTTTCACTTAAATAATTGGAGCTGGTGGGCGCACCCTCACACAAATAGCCGATTAATAACCGTTAAGTAATTTACTTTATTCATTATCTGCGGGACCAGACTTATAGGACAGCGAGCCTAAAGGTTATGTCCACATGACTCGCATGTTTACCATCGAGACACCAACTCCTCTGCCATGAAATAAACATTTAACCGGGCAGCGGTAAATTTGAAGACTCCAACCACAAAGGACTGTTAGTTTAGATTAATGGCTGCTTATAAATGACATATTCCTCTGTGCTGGGTTTAATTTTAGGATGCAGGTAAGATGTTTATTTAACTATAACCACGTCTCTTCATCAGATGACAAAGTGGGACATGTGTGGGGTGAATACTTCCTGTTACCCCCCCCCACACTGACTCAAAGACAATGTGGTAAAACAACCAGCATCCGTGTGAACTCTCGTCTGTCTTCGTTCTCTTGGTGTTTTTTTTTGTTTATTTTTAATCGTGAACTAGGCTGCTATATTGCCTTTCCTCCCAATACAGTCGGTTTCCTTCTTCCTCGTTTCAGCTGCTCCGTTAATCTGAACAATTAAGCCCTTGACTTAGATCACTGGTAAAGAGAGGATTTGCAGACAGGGCTATTCTAGACCTCGGGCACGCAGCCAGCTCTCCTCTGCTGCAACGGCTGAATGGGCTCGGTGCCTGCTGCAGACATTACCTGCTCGGCGCTGACGCTGATTGGCTGTTTGCAGACGATCCAGGAGACGCTCTCCAGCAGAGGGGGCGTGGTCAGGGAGCCGTCGTAGGTCCAGTAGTCGAGGCAAGCGGGGAGCAGAGTAGAGGGGTCGAAGTTTGCGAAGGAGGTCTGCTTGCCCTGAAAACAACGCACAAAAGGGAAGATCAAAGTTAAACAAACAGCGTTTCCAAAGAAGGGGCTTTAAGAAAACGTGGTCGTCAAGGATACGTACTTTGGACTTGATGCCACTGAATGCGTCGAGAATCTTCTGGAGACTGGCACTTTTATCACCAATCTGAAGAACAATAATACCCACAGCGTCAAAGGTTAATTGTATTTAGTGTTTTGATGTTATGCTGAAAATATGCTTCAACCGTTGCTGCTCACCTGCAGGAAAACTCCAACGACGGCGAGCCCGTCAGGCTTGCTGGCGGCTTCACCGAAGCTCGGGTATTTGGTGTTCCAGTGCACCAGGTGGAGCTGGAAATAAATACATAAAAAAAATAAAATAAATAAATACAAATTTTCTTTGATCCACTTTTAGAGCCATGGATATCCTATAATTTCTAATTTGACAGGTGGACTTTAGTTCGATTCGTTTTATCTAATGATAGTAATAAAAGTAGATTGAAGAGTCATTTATACATTTTTGCTTCAAGAATGCTTTTCGGTGAAGTTAAAGACTAAAAACACAAGTCAGGCATGAACGACCTAAAATTTTGAAAAAGGCGATATAAAATTTTTATTGAGGGAGAATTAGCACGTATAGTTGCGCACATTTGTACTTCAGGTTCAATTGCGTTGATTGAATTAGAATTCAAATAAAAACAACGGAAAAGCAAAAATGCTAACTTTTCTGGCAAAACACAACAAATCTTGAAAATAATGAAATGATTGAGCCTATCTTTAGCATGACACAAGCAGGTCTTTCCTCCGTTCATTACGGTTCAAGCCAACAAGTTCACGAACACCGAAATGACACAACAGTACGATTTCCACCAACTTCCCCCCCAAAAAACCTAGGAACGTTTAAAGCGCCCCCTATAGGACCAATGTGTCCTCACACCTAAACGGCAGAATATAAAACTTGATCGTCGGAGAGCGTTAGGTGATCCAGACCTTCGTTGTCATGGTGACAATCATTAAGCAGCAAAACTTCTTGGTTAGGTTTCGGTTGCGATTTGGGTTAACATAACATGTTGGTTACGTAGCCTAAGTTACGGTACATATTTGATGTACGTTGAATACAAAACTTAAGTTAAAATAAGTCATTTTTGACATTTGATTTCACGAGGGACATAAACAGCGATTTACTGACTTGCGCTCGCAATAATTACTACGGCCACTAGAGGTCTCAGGTCAAAACGTAAATACAACAAACTTCTACCCCGGACTGCTGTTGTCATTTTAGCTACGAGGACGGGCTGCCCAATCACTGAGATGTATATTTCAGAATAGATTTGCTCCAGAGAAATTTTAACAACCTACAACAACTCTAATTTGCCGTCTTCTGCTTGTCACGGTATGTCAACCTCAATCTGTCACGGACTACGCAGTAGCTGTCTTTCACGACAATCATTGTCATCCAGAGTGTCCCCACCTCAGCAGGATATTTGGTCCCGGCCACAGTGTGCTCAGAGCCTTTGTCATCAGAGGCTCCCCAGTGGAAATGAAACTGCTTGAGCCTGTAGATCCCGGAGATTGGTCCATCTGTCAGAGCTGCACAAAAAGAAACAAAACAGAAAAACAAAATCTCTCAACAGCTTAACCAACACTGAATGAGGGCAGAGCTGCATTCAGACCATGATTGCTTTCTTTGACTGTGCAGCAGTGTTACAAAATGTGGCGGCCTGTCCTACCTGCGAGAAAATACTCAAAAGGGAAATATCTTCCCGAGCAGAAAATACAACAAGATGTGAAACACACACACACACACACACACATTGTTACCGTGTCACACTTCCTATTTCATGGAAATAGACCGAGTTCCTGTTGTGCCTGGTCAAACATTCGGTCCCAAACAATGTCCAGGTATTGTTAACATCAGCCTCCTTCCAATGTTACATAATGCATCTATTTGGAGCATACAAAGTAGTAGAAACAGCAGCAGGTAATCCTGTATGTTGTTCTATTTGTGGTGGAACGTTCTCAGTCGTTGGCCTCACATGACGAGAAGAAATTTCTTTTTGTTCTACATTGCTTCTTTTTCCTTCTTTTTTTGAACCTGAAAGTAGTCATAATTTCCATAGAGCCCACATGATGAATGATCATGTCATGCAGACAGCATGCTCTTTATTTGGAAGGGCAAGGTGGAAAAATAAGTGCAGTGAACGTCCAAGGAAAACTAAAAAAGAGGCTTTTGTCTATTCATTACTTTGCGTGTCCATTAGAAGAAGTAATTCTTGTGACTGTGAAGATTACGTAACCATATTCTTCATTGTCCTACATCCGATCAGCTAAAGGGCAACCGAGTGACCAGTCAGGAATCCATAAAAGAAGCGTTTCTTTCAGAATTATAATCTAATCTGAGAGAAATGAAAAAAAAAAAAAAAAAACCTGCTGTTTTTACTACAAGGGAATAAAATAAGTTTCTTTTTGTACGGTAACTCATTCCCACGCATCCTTGGCACATTAATAGCTAACCAAGCCGGTGTTTGTGTGCAGTAACCTTCTTTTTTTTTTGCGCTTTTGACCTCACCACCAGCAGAAAAGAGCTGGCGTGGGAAAGGTTTGCCAGGGGTTACGTTACCAATTCAATTTGCTTTGTGCTTGGTTTTTGAATGGAACTCCTGCAGCCTATTCATTAAACCATCGAACAGCAAGTTTCCTTTATGTTGAAAATAAAATAAAACCAGACCAGCAGGTGCAATGTGTTCACTGATGCCGCAGCTCTATAAGGAAACTGGGGCATGACTCATGCGTTTATATTAATATTAGCACAACATTATTATGGTTCTGGTCTTAAGCGGGTGCAGTAAATGTCTGCAGACTAGCTATGCATTAAACCAACGCAGGCATTTTGCAGGTTACTGCATCCTGTAAATCATCACCAGGAGCTTCGTTGTCTTTGTTCTCAAACCGAGACTCCAATAATCTTACAGCTCCTCTATTATATCAAACATTGCTGGTAATTTTAAACGAAAAGAAAATGTTTTCTTTCTCCAGGTTAATGAAAACAAAATATTTAAATTTCCCAATCAGATTCTGGAGCTTTGACCTCGAGCCGTGGCAGCACTGAGCGTCGGTGCGCATGCAGTATTAATATCAGACTAACTTGAGCTGTCGGTGTCATCGACGAAGGACACTTGGAAGGAATGTCCGTTGTTGAGGATATCAAGGCAGGTGGAGGGGTCGTACTTCAGGCAGAGCGGCTTCAGCCCCCCGTCGAAGGATGCCTTGCCGGGGACGATGTCAATGGGAGACTGACGGGGTCCATTGGCAATAGGGAAGTTGTCCCCCCATTTCTCGGGTCCTAGAAATTATATAATGATAACATTGTGATTAATAGAATATTAGTCTATAAGCAGACGTTTTTATTTATTTTTTATTCATGAAATAAACGGCGCATTTTGGGGAAGGCGGGGTTGCTTGAAAACGCGCATAAAAAGCCCCAATGTGCAGAAAGGAAAAAAAAAACAAAAAAACAACCTCTGCACCGTCCTTCCATACTGGCTGTTTTTTTTTTTTAAATCCCCCCCCCCTTGTAATGTCACCTCTACATTATAGTACCGTATAACGTGCAAATGAGCGCCTCACCGTTATTCGCTGCGTATCCCCAAGCGTGAGACATTGTTAGTTTGGTTCTATTGAGTTGTGAAGAGCTGTAAATCCTCTAAAAAAAAATATAAATAAATAGCGAAGAGTCGTTCCCGAAGTGCAGAGCAGCGCCAGTGTCTCTCCACCTGACAGCTGCAGCGCTTATATAGGGTTCCCTGTGCGCGGTGTGCCCGTCAAGGCTGGTGGTGGCCACAGGATGTCCGCGCACTGACCGGGAGGAGTTTAGATGCCCTGCGACGCTGCAACACTGTGGATCAATGAGGATCTATTTCTCTCTCTCTCTCTCTCTCTCTCTCTCTCTCTCTCTCTCTCACACTCCCCCCCCCCCCTTCCCCTCCTCCTCTCTCTGCGGTGGAAAAGTCTTCACTGACAAGCAACGATGAGCCGCAATTAACGTGTTCAAGAGGCGCAATTTCACATCCATGTAACGCGCCTTTTGTCAGCAAGAATACAAAATGCGTAATACGCTAAACAATTAAAAAAATAAATAAAAATGAACTGAATAGAGCGAGGTCGATGCAATACTTCCAAACGGTTACAGTCAAATATATATATATTAAAAAAACCCAATAATAACGTCAATCGTTGTATGAAAAGAACACTTCAAATGAAAACATGCGAACATAACAAGCGTCTTTGGAACAAGAACTTTTCCGACAGGAGAAGAAGGTTGTCTGGCAACAACAACAAAAAACAACAACTGAGGGCCTACTTTATGCATTATTTGTCGATGCAGCACAACAGGTTCCTGTGAGCAACGTATTGTTTACTGATGAAGAAAAAATAAAAATCCAAATGAGTGACAAATAAGCCCGTTATAATGTGTCACAAAAATTTCAAGAAAATTATTTAATTTTAAATCATGTTTTTTTTTTTTTTTTTTTACAAATGTGGCAAAAAAACCAACAACAAAATTAAAAGCCTTTCAGACAGAAATAAGTTCGTGTGGAGGTGAGGAGTCATTTTATTCTCTCATTAATGATTAAAGCGAAAAGCCAATCTCGCTCCAAAAAAAAAAAACAACAACCCCAGAAACCGTTTGATTGCATCCTAGTGGCCGCTGCAGCAACAGTGTACAATGTCAGAATAAGGTTTGTTTAATTCAGAAAAAAAAATAAAAAATCACACGGGCTCGAGATGAACACCGGTGCGATGGCGCCACCTGCTGTTTGCTCAACGAGACGACCAGGCTTGGTCATCAACGGACCATGGCGGTGCACCTTTTTCCATCACCATGTGGGTGATGGAAATGAGTCATGGGTAAAAAAAAAAAAAAAACATGGGCATTTTTTTGGGGGGGGAACATGTGCATTTTTAATTCCATTATTCCAGTGATGTGAATTTTTGTAGATTATAAAAAAAAAAAGATACATTTGGTTGCAGATAATTTCTCTTTGATTTAATTTCCAAAATGTTAAAAGCATCTGGCATGGCTTTCAGTATTAGGGACGTTGGGGGTATTTTTTTTGCCGCAAAAAGACGTGTTAACCTTATTGTGTGCGTAATTGTTCACCTTTACTAGGTCAGCGTTAATGTTTTGTGCTTTTGTTTTGAAAGGGAGACATCCAAACAGGAAACAGACTATCTTCGAGGTTGTTTTATTTTATTTTTTTTTGTCGCTAGTATCTTATCTTAGTTTAAACTGCAAATTGATCATTTTTTTTTTTTCTTAGGCTAATTTGCCGTTTAGCAAAGAAAAGTAATTGAGTATCATTCCGGAAGTAGACTTTCAAAATAAGACAATTTTGTGTTGATTCCAGCTGGTTTTGCGTTGGGAAGCAACACGTTATGGTGAAATTAGGTGTTTTGATTTAACATATTAACGCGAGTGTCTTCTTTTGTGGTTGCACTCCCCTCTGTTGTTTTGTTGTTGTTATTTTTTTTGTTGTCTTTATAAAGTCAATAAAAAAAAATACAACCTTTAAAATGCTGCAGCATTTCATTGTGCAAAGTGTCAGTTTGTTCCAGTTTGTTTGTTTTTTTTCTTGACAGACGTAGAAAAAAAAAAAAAGACACTTTCGAGAGACGGAGACCTTGAACGCAGTCAGTCCTGAAGACAGCTGGCGTAGTAGCGTCGCACGTGAGTGACGTCACAGAGACGCGACGTTTGAAGCAGCACGCGTGGAATATCAACATCGCCTCTTCAAATAAGGTCCGTAACTATTTTATCCTCGTCTTTTAAAAAATCTGCTCGGGCTTCTTTTGGGCTCAGTTTTGTTTAAAATAGAGCCGCTTAGTAAAAAAAAATAAAAAAAAAATAATGAATCAACTTACTTGATGATGATTAAAAAAAACAACAACTCGCGAACAGTGAGGCAGAAACATCTGGATCAAAAGGTTTGGACCTTTGGGCAAACTTTAGGTCAACTAAAGTCACCGAGTAACATTTAAGAGATCATTTAAATGTCTTGGATTAATATCTGTTCACATCCAGCTAATAGCAGGGACATAAAGCATCTCAAGGCTCTGTGACGTATAATAATTCTTATAATAATAATAATAATTTCCTTTATTGAAATTCAGTCGTTACAGCAGCAACAAAAGTGAAATAAAAGGACTAAACAGGCGATAGAAAGCCAATAATTATTATAAAAATGAACATGTATGTAATACACATGGTGTCGAGCACTGTACTAAAAAATTAAAAAAAATATTGCACTTATCGTTGGAAGGAATATCTTTTTTTTTTTTTTACTGTCGGTGCTTTCATAAAACATATACACCACGACAAGTTTTACAGCAACTAATCACCAGTAAAGGGGGAGTAATTACTAAGTGGTGGGAAGGCAAATAATAGAACTAGAACAGACTGGCGAGTTCAGAAAAAAATGACCTCACTTTCCTGTAATACAGCCTTTAAAAACCATTAAAAAGAAGAAAAACACTCCCGAATAAATAACAGAGGCCTGATGCTCTTTTTTGTGTGTGTTGTCAAGTCCACTCGAGCAAACATTCAGATGCATCGTGCTATTCCCATACCTGACTGTTCACCGGTGTGGTCTTCGGTGGCTGCTTCTTGCACAAGTCTGTCGTCATCTCTTTTATCAGCGAAGATGAATAGAGAACGCTTTTCAAGTGCCGATACACTCGTTGTGATTCTATCAGGGAATCAAAGTAAATCCCTTCCCCCCCCCGCCCCCCACCTCATATTGACTGAAGGAAACTTGAAAGATAACAGCGTTGTTTTTTTTTGATGACCAATTTTTGTAATTGGAATTGAATCTTGCACGATTAATATCGCTGCAATAACTTCCGTCGAATGGCATTTATTTTTGGCAGATGCTTTTCTCACGCTGGATTTTCAGACATTTATTTTGCGATCAAAACCTGCAAGGAACGTTCTGTCGCTCACGATCTGATCATTGGTGACGAGACGGCTAACAGATCAATCAAAAATATAAAAAAAAATAGAAATGGATTAATCGGTAATGAAAATAATCATAAATTGAGGCTTTAGTTGCTGATCAGGTGGCCGCAGAGAAGGCAAGTCAATAATCTCCACATCTGTCTAAACACCGGCAGACAAACACAGCCAACCATATATACATATATATATATATACATATATATAAAGGCTTCAACCTTTATTTACTGGTTATATATATATATATTAAAACCTCCTCATTAACATATCCATGCTGATTGGTGTTTTCTCCTCAGGTATTATGGCGAAGAATAAACAAAAAGGGAAAAAACAGAAGAATGTTTTCCAAGTAGCGAACAAGCATCTGAAGAACAAGAACAAAGCGAAACCCGTCACAACAACACTCAAACATGTAAGATCTCTCTTCATCTCTTCCCCCCTTCAGTTTTTTTTTATTATTTATTTATTTATTTTTAAATTTCTCGGGCACGTGCATTATGAATTCTCCCTCACGCGCCGTGTTTTGTCGCACCTGCTCCGGCGCAATTTTGTGGCTTCACAGATCAACGCGGTGAAAAACGAGAAGGTGGAGAGCCTAAATCAAATCTTCACCGAAGTCCAGAGGGACGTCACGAGCGTTTCGAAGTCTGTCGCTCCAGAACCGAAGAAACGAACGCAGGTAGGAGGAGGAGGAGGAAGAGGAGGAGGAGGAGGAGGAGGTTGTGGACATTTTTGCACTCCCATGTCTCAACATTTCGTGGTTCTAATAATAACAACGTATGTTGTTCTGTGTTATTAGGTTGTCAGAGAGCCACCGAAGGAATCCGTGAACGTGGACAACGCTGCTCAGCTCTTCTCTCAGCTATGACGGACTCGTAAAGAAGGAACGTGACGAACACCGACGACCGAGTTGGGTTACTCCCGACTCATTCTGTCGCCTCAGGTCAAAATGACTGCAGAGGATTTATGTAAAGAGGATTCAGTGCAAAGAAATCAACTGACAAGAGTTGTACATTTCAGGATAGAGAGAATATTTGTAATTACATGGATGGATTGTTATTTTGTGTCAAGATGTTTAAGGGCTTTTTTTTTTTTTCCCAAATTAATCAATAGTGAAAATAAACATTAGTTTATTATTTTCTTGGTGACGTCAATGTTAATCTGTATAAACTGAATTCCTGTGCAGATATCCGAGTCAGTCAGCGAAGAGACATGATTTTGGTACCGGAAACTTTCCGGTTTCCTTTTATAGTCCGAGTAGTATTGACCAATAAGCTTTGAAGCAGACTTAAACAGGTGGAGCACTCCGGCCCAAATGCAATCTCAGAACCAAATCGATTCTCGTATGACCGCAGTTTTAGCTTTTCCGTGAGGTCGTCTTTTAACTCCTTTCTTGCATCTTAAGTTGCCAAACAGGCTGTAAACAACAACACATCCGGATATCCTTCGTCAGGTCTATAGTCGATGAGTTCAGGGATTAATAAAGTGTTTGAAAATAGTGTCGAATGCTCCAGGTGATGTTTCATAATCCGACTCTGTCATATATAAGAATGAAAAGCAGCAAAGCCTCACGTTTGAGCAGATGGAACTGATGAATGTTGAATAATGTTGGAACGACTAACTGCAGTACGCTGCAAAATAAAATGGCCAAATATTGACTGACTCATCTGTTCATCAACTGTTTATTTCATTTTTCATCATTTTGAATCAGCAGTGAGAACTTTTCAAAAGAACTTCTTTCAATATTGTTTTCCTCTGCAGTTCAAGGTTTTTCACCCTTTTTTGTTGGTTTCCTCTGATGATTGAAAAGGAAGTCACAAAGGAGATCATTGTGACTGCTGTTTGCGAAGATGAAAATGTTTTGCCTCAAAGAGTTTTGCTTCCTGTTCTCATTTTAAAAATGTGAAAACGTTTCAACTGTCTTCGCAAATGTTGAAATCACATTTTTTTTGTTTTTTTTGCATCAATTATTTGATGTCATGGAGTCGGTTTCCAAACGTACAAAACATCCTGCAACGAACGGGAGATATGGACGATATTGTATGAATTTGACTCATCTGATGCTGTGTATTGTTGTGTTGCAGCGTTGGACTGCTTTCTCATATTTCTTTGCCCCCCCCCCCCACACACACACCCCTCCCCCCAGGAGGGGCACCTGAAGATGGAGTATAGATTTTATTTTTGTTTTTTTGGCTCCACCTGTGAGCGGCGGGCCGTTATCAGTATGCTGCTGCCGCAATCTCGCTCCAGCGACTTGACATCTGAGGTCGTGCCCATGCTGATTGCTTGTCTCCATGGCGACCTCTGACTTGAGTTAGTTGGTCAATAAATCCGGAGCAAGGTGAAAGCACGAGTGAAGGCTGGTAAACAAACCAACGCTTGGCTGGTGTTGACATAAACAAGCGAACGGATGAGATTTTTCAAGGTGACGATGACTTAATGGAAATGTTTGAGTGATGTTTTTTTTAATTTTTTTTTTTAATGAAGATAGCTTGTCTTCCAGTGGAGATATTTAGAAAAGCTTAAACCTGCAGTAACAACCTGTTGGCCACTCGGGGGCAGCAGAAACAAGCTAGAAACACTGAAATATTCTCACTTTTTTTTAAAGTTGATATGACGAGGTTGTTAGTAATCAGTTGGCTATTAACACAGCAGCATTATCATTCATTTGGATTCATGTTTTTGTCCTTCTGATGAATCTAAATCCACTATTCCTTCTCTTTTTTTTTTTTTTTACTTTGTTTTGGCTCTCCAAGCTGCTGAATGCTCCACTTTGTTCAAAGCTAGTTATCTGCGTTTCATTTGATGATGATCAGCAAGTTGTAGTTGGTTTACAGGAGCTTCTTTTGATAACAACAACAACAACAAAATAGCTGCCTGATACTCCCAAAAAAAACCCGATGGTGGTGAGAGCGAACTACAACATGAAAGTTGCAAGCCTCAAAACCAAAACAATGCGCTGAAAGATGCCAAATCGCCACGAAGTTACAAAAAGAGGTCGGATGATGATTCTCTGTGGTTTTTGTCACTATGATTCACATTACGCAGAGTAATTTGATGTTTTCATTCATGTAAAAGTGATAATTAGAGCAGCTTTAACAGTCTGAAAAAAATAAAGAGAGGAAGCACAATTTCAAACGTGATAACAACTTCAAAACATAACAAATAGCACACATTTTGACCTTAAAAATCCATTTGTTTGTTGCCTTTTGGGGAAAAAAAAAGATTTTGTAGGAAAAGCTTTTCGGTTGGAAGCACGTTGGCGAGGACGGCGTGGCAGATGCACAGTTAAGGTGTCAGCCCGCCAGCAGGTGCTTCCCGCTGTGATCCAGATGGTTGGACCCGAGTCGAGGCTGTGGGGCTGCACTGCAAACACACCCTCGGGGGAAACACATATCATGCCAGCACATGACTCGACGTGAGCTGGTGGAGGGGTCGTTGGATTTGCGGGTGAGATGAGGAGGGAGTGTTTGTTTGTGGCATGCAAAAAAAAAAAGAAGAAAAAGAATACCACAGAGTGCTGCTGGTGTGTTGAATTTGATTCCTTTCATCTGACTTTCGAAGTTCAAACCCATCATCTGTACAAGACGTTGGCTCAGCCTGTCTCGCTGAGCCACATGCTGGAGACAGACAATGCTAATGATGCAATATTTTAGAGTTAAAAGTGAGCCCAGAGAATTGATTTCCATCAGCTACATTTATTGTCTTTTTTTTTTTTTTTTTTTTTTTTTTTTTTAAAGAATCTCCCCGAAGATGTTCAACTGAAGTCGATTTGTCAGCAGCTGAATTTAATTTAATCAAAAGGGACATTTTCAGACAAGCGCCAGAGACGGAAATGTCCACAAGATGGTGCTCTGGACGGGTTTATCAATATGCATGGTGACAAGTGGGGAAGTGGATCTGTAGACGTGTGTGTGTGTGTGTGTGTGTGTGTGTGTGTGTGTGTGTGTGTGTGTGTGTGTGTGTGTGTGTGTGTGAGAGGAGGACACAGAAAGAGGGAAGTGTTCAGCAAGATGAATGCCAATAAGAAGCTGAAGGCCTATTTGCAGGATGTCATTCCCACCACACAGCTGGATTTTTCACTCTGACAGGACGAGCAGCAAAAGGTTCCAGCACCTGCACTTCTCCCTGTGACAGAAATAAGACTCACTGCGTTTGCTTTGTGCGAGAGAGAGAGAGAGAGAGAGAGAGAGCAAGACACAGCGTGTGCACGTGTGTGTGTGTGTGTGTGTGTGTGTGTGTGTGTGTGTGTGTGTGTGTGTTTGCGTGCGGTGTTTGTTGTCTGCTCGTGTTTGCCTCTGCAGATTTGCTTTTTCCCTGCCATGTCGCATCGCAGCGGTTGTCGCAAGCCAGACATCAGTGTTCAAAAAGGCCCACGATGGTGACAATTTCTACTAATTTCCACTTTTCAAAATATAAAAATGAACCCCCGTAGGTGTCAAGGAGGCACAGTACATCGTCAGCTTTAATCTCCAAATGAGATATGCCTTTGAATAATTGGTCTTATTTGCTCTGTCAAACGTGAACACGGAGAGCTATTCAAATCAAAGCCCTTTTGCCTTAAAAAAAAAAGAATAAGAAAAAAAAAAGCCTTGTGAATTTAAAACAGGTACAATCATGCAGTTTGAAAGGTTAAAATGTCATTGAAATGACAACATTAGTTATAATGAAAATTAAAAAAAAAGACATATCTCGACATGGCTAATAGGCAACTCTAATGAGCTAAAACAAAAAAAATCCCACACTTCAGCCTGAGATATGAATATGTCAATGTGTAGTTACTCAAAAGGTTCAAATTATGATTAAAGTTAAGAGTTCGTTCAGCGGGGCCACATCTTACTGAGTCTTCACAGCAACCAGAAAATTCTCCTCACGCTGTCATGCCTGCAGACTCATCTCAATGTGAATCTGTATATTTTGCTTCAATCTTCAGCGTTGAAGTCGGGGATTTTTTTTTTTTTTTTTTGGCTGCTCCTTGCACCCACTCGGCGTGATTTGCCGTTTGATGGAAAGTCTGTGGCTTTTTTTTTTGAAGGTGTGATTAAACCCCTGCCACAGAAACATCTGTGACAAGGCTGGCATCGTAATGCTATTCATGTGAGATATCTCTTTGATCAGGGAAGAGGAAAAGAGCAGGTCAGATTAGATTTACTGATTTATGGTGTGATTCAAAGTGTGGACAGGAATCTGAGCCAGATCCTGAACCAGACCCCTGTTCCATCTTTGAACTGGAATATCTGACCAATACTGTCTTTTATATGTGGTCTACTGAATTTATATATTCCTCTTTTATAAAACAAAAAAAAGAAAAGAAAAAGGAAACATTTCTTGGTGCAATCGTGATTTAATTTCATTCAAACGTTCACTTGTGACACCTGGGGTACATTTTGAAAAGTCTTGATTAAGAGGACTCCTCGCCCAGTTAATTAAAGTATTTAAGTAGTAGCTGTGATTAAAAAATGATCTGAATTGTCCGTCATTGTTTTGTTTTTTTATTCTTGCCTACTTTATTCTTAGAAACACAGTAGTATAAGATTGGCATTCTGCAATTCCTTCCACCAGAAATGTATAAAAGACCAAAGTCTTTGCAGCAAGGTCACAGAAGAAAGGGAATTTTTTAAAGGTAAAACAGATCCATCCCCAGAGCCTGGAAGATCTTTGCCAGAGAAAAAGAACTCAGACTCAATGTTGCCAAAATTCAACGAACTAAAAACTGATTTTGAGATTTACTGCTTTAAGTTGGTTAAATACTAATTTGTACCTTTAACTGTAAAGTGCTTGAAAAGAGAAGAGTTGTCAAGGTGAATCTTCAGTGTGCTGAAAAACAGTCCGAATTTTAAAATACATTGATTCTCTTTCTCCTCATCACCGGGCTTAAATGGAGTTTGAAAAGCTTTATCAAAACTGTAAATTAGAGTCAATGACACCGATGTTATTGAACCTGTTCTTAAAACTCTCTACTGCAACGCCACCAAATTTGATGCAACAA
Organism: Brachyistius frenatus; assembly: GCF_029030835.1. Taxonomy (NCBI): domain Eukaryota; kingdom Metazoa; phylum Chordata; class Actinopteri; family Embiotocidae; genus Brachyistius; species Brachyistius frenatus. The sequence goes on along the minus strand of NW_027210620.1, from coordinate 2,929,243 downwards.
GAGTCAAGCAAAACAAATGCCAAATCGATTTTAGATGTAGCTCCAGGCAGCCTCTTCGGTGAATGCAAAACGCTCAGCAACCTTCGGAAAAAAGCTCCGCTTGTGTTTTAATAAGGCTGCGTCCTAATCCCAGAACAGAGATGTCTAGAATTGAAGAAATTCAATTATGAATGTTTTTTGGTGCCAAACTTTACATTCACGTTTTGATGCACCTAAATTTGCTAAAAACACCAGAATTTTGATAAAAAGTTGAAACATGAAATTGAAATTTATTCTTGGCTGGTGTGGTGTGAAAAACAAATTACATCAAGGTGCAACGGAAACAGAATCAGCAAATCAATCATGACTGAAATATAGTAGCAGGCAAAAAGGGACAAATCTTCATAATGTTTTAAACATTATCTTCCACAGTTTGTGATTTTCTAGACACTTTTAAAGACTTCATCTGTAAAAGTTTTGATGGCATCCAATTGCAGATTTACTACCACCAGATGTTTATCTCAATGTGCACAAGTGGATGGTAACACATAATCATTTGCATGTGTTTTTCCTCTGTTTTTGTCAGAAATTCAATTAAAATTCATGCCACATAGGTAGGCAGGTAGGTAGGTATTTACTTTATTAATCCCCAAGGGGAAATTTTTTACATGGAAGCTCGCCTTTAGTCCTGAAGAAAACATGCACTCCGGGTCAGTTTAATCCTTTGAATAAAAGCCCAGTGCCGTTCTCATTTGGGACAGGGAAGACTTTGATTTGCAGGAAAATAGTGTTTGACATTTGGGTCTTTTGCCTTCTTTCGAAACATAAATAAATCAGTCAAAGTAAAGCAAGCTTTATTCTCCAAAACCCAACCAGGCCAATTAAAACCCTGACTGGAGACAATCTGAAAATAGGGTAATGTCTTCTAGCACAAATATATATATGTGTATACACACACAACTACCTGATGGGAAAATTAGGCCACAGGTGGGTCAAAATAAATGGGCAGAAAAAAAAAAGCACACATCGACAGTAATGGTGGAGGATTCCGAAATAACAACAGGGAGTCCATAATGTAACGTGACAGACTGACTGGGATTTAAAAGTAAAAGCTTTTTAGACATCAAGGTTACCATCATAGACTATAGAAGTGGACGTAGCTTCCAGGTCTGACAAGTGAGGCCCGTGTGGAACTGTTTTAAACTGCAATACATACATACAAAGGTTGGCCTCAAAAACCTTTTGCTGCCATAAACTCCCATTCAACTTCACTTATGAACTACAAAGTAAATCAATTTTTTTCCACAAGCCATAATGGTGTTATTTGCTAAAAAAAAAAAAAAAAATCACTCCTCATTTGTTTTCTGGTTGTCCATCTGAAATGAATCCCATCATTTATTAGATATTAAGCCTCAAAAAGTGGGGTTTTTTTTTTTTTTTGGGGGGGGTGGCGTGTCCGGTTTGATTGACAGGCCAGTGGTGCAGTTAGGTTTCCGCTTCAGTTTCCGACACTTCAGAACAGCAGCAGTTCACAAACCAATGGGTGACATCACTGTTGGTTGCTGCTTGGTTACAATATTTTTTAAAGTCATTCAGTGGTATGTGTGAGGTTCAATAAGTCGTCAATTACATGGTGGGGTCATTCGAGTGTTTGCAGACACAAGAATTATGTGAAAAACAAACCACGTTGAACCCAGTCTGGGCACCTAAACACCAAGGTTTAGTCAGAAATGATGAGTCCCAAATTTCTCCAAATTTTCTAAATTCTCAATATTCAAAAATCCCAAATTGTGGAAGTGGGTCTGAGACTGACCCACGAAGAGCTGACAGGTTAAAGCTTCAACTCTCAGCCAAGTCAAACTCCCCGCCACAAAACTGTATCTCGATCACAACCAAATGCCAAAACAAACAAACCCGAGCCTCTGCAGCTGTATTTTCCATCTGCAACGAACCAGCAGAGCGTCAAGCGACTGCAAGCTGTTTGGCTCGTAGGGAATGAAATGAGCTTTACACTTGAGAGAACACAGCACAGAGTCTTTTGTTGTTGTTGTTGTTGTTTAATAGGATCCCGGGAACGTTGCAGAAGTCGCCAGTGAGGTTCCACCTGCAGGTAACCGTGGGCCGGTCTGAGGCACAGGAGAAGGGAGGAAGTCTGGGGATGCATGCTCTGCTCGTCACTGAAGTGGAGAAGGGGAGGAGGTTGGGTGGGGGGGGGAGTTTCTGCTACACCTGTCAGACACATGAAGAAAGTACATCTGTCCACCCCCCCTCCTCCTACGTCACATGTCACCGTCTGAAAACACGACTCTCTAAAACCACTTATTTCTGTCACACCGTCTCTTTGTTTTTCACACGCATGTGAGCACACACACTCATATACACAGACAAAGTGATGCAAAATATCTCGAGAGCAAAAATACAACAAAAACATTGTCTGCAAAATGCAATTGCAACATTAAATAATTTGGCCCGTCTTCAAAATAAAAGGCCTTTTAAATGTTTTTAAATGACCTTGAAAATCAACTTTGCCAATTTTGTTTTTTACTGAACAACGAGGTTCCACATTAACACGTTATTTCTGCCAAATAGGTAACTGTTTTAAAAATGTTGTCCATGGTTTTGCGTTTTCCCTTCAAAAAGGTTTAAACAGAGTGCTGTTCATTGTCAAAGAGTGTCAGATCAGTCAAATCTGATCAAACCACATCCGCACAGACCTGATAGGCAGATTAACAGAGTTTTAAAACCTTCATAAATCCTTCCTCCAAACTTCTACTATCCCTTTTTTTTTTTTTTTTTTTAAAGCTGGTAATATATTTTGGTATCAGAGAAATGCTTTGGGCTTTAAAACAGGTTCTTAAGCCCATTTTTTTTTTTTTTTTTTTTTATCAAGATGTTGGCATTTGAAATTATGAACATGGAAAGGTTTTCATCTGAAAAAAAAAGATTTTAGGATTAAAAAACAAGTAAGACCAAGTTTACAAGACAGTGCACTAGATGTTATCTAGTCTGTGTTTTTTTTTCTTACACAACACTCATCGCTCGAATTTCAAAGTTGGCTGCAGCGTTTTTGTCACCTACTCCGAGTTGCAGGCCAGAAATCTTTATTTCAAATCCGTTTACCGTTTAGTCCAGGTTTAATTTAATTTAACACAGCGTTCATATTGGTGCTACTGCTCAATAAAACTCGTGGTCAGCGAGCTGGATTCCCAGATGATCTGCAAAAACCTACAGGCAGGAAACAAAAGCAGTGATGTTCCTTTTTCTCTGAACAAATGCCATAGATTTTCCCCTGAGCACAGCGAGTCCCAGCTGTTGGCTCTCGTCAGTGCATATATACAGTGTAGCACTACAGGCAAAATGAGCATGTCAGTGGGAAGAGTATACATGTTTAGCAAAAGCTCCCTGAATGCATAAAGAAAAAACAAAAAGTCCACCAATTTGTTCTAACAATTCAAAACCATCACTCTTTGCCACGTCTGCAGTTTGCATTTCCATTTATATTAAAGTCAATAAAAAAAACTCTTGTTTGTGTTGTTCTACGAAGTCTCGTTTTTATAGAGTCTTTCAAGCAGATGAAGTCGGACTTGAAATCATCTCTAACTGACCAGCAGTGCTTATAAGTAGAAATTGAAAACAGACATCTTTTAATTTGCATTTTGAGTAGAAGTTTATCCCAAACTTACGAGCAACCACTACTTAAAGGATGATGGAGGAGCTGTGTGGAGGCCAGGGACAAGTAAAATGTTATTCATACATTTCCGTAACAAGCCTGGGAACATTTTCAGGGCCAGCAGAGGAGGACAATGAGGGAGAAAAGGTCTGTGATGAGGAGGCAGAGGGACGGACGTGGGGTGCTTGTTGATGAGAGGAGGTCTCGGTGGGAAGTAAAGGAGACCCCGCTTTCCGGACCGGAGCGAGCGGGTCGGTGGACTGTTGGGCATCCAGGAGGTGGAGGAGCTGTTGGGGATGTGGCCACTCATAGAAGAGATACTGAGGGGGCAGGAACACAACTGAAGTGTATTGTGGAGATGAGGTGGTGCAGCTCCAAGTTTGTAAATTGAATTGGTAATCTTAGGTTGCATATCTGCTCGCAAGAAGGATCATTACTTATGCAACACAAGTGGAGAGAATTTGAGTCACTGATATTTTTGCAGCATTTGCAAAAATATTGTTAGTTCCAGGGCATTTAATTTTTAATTGAGGCAATGTTGCTCCTTTTAAAGTTAGATAAACAAGAGCAACAGATACAGATCGACAGCATCTCTGTTTTATTGATTATTCAGACATTTTTATGCAGGACAACATTACAAAAGATATGTTGCTGGAATCATAACGATGACCTGAAAATGTTTGTTAGTAACTTCCAGTATAATTTATAACTTCCTGGTTCAACGTGGACGTGTACTTGCAATATGTTTTAGTCGTATTTTTGGGGGCATTTTGTCTTTATTCTAAGGTGAACATAAAAAATGAGAAAAAAAGAAGGGATAATGTGCAACAAAAGGTGTCCAGTTGGTATCGGTCAGGGGATATTTCAATCACAGTTCACCCCTGGTGTCCCACAAGGAGCGATGATTGGACCACAGTGGTTGTGCTCACTTTCGCGGAGGACAAAAATAAAGTGAAAGCTAATCTGGCAAAGCTCTCAAGCTTGTTTACAACCACACTATTTGTCTACGGCCTGTTTGAAACTCATTTTTGTTTTCCTGTTGGACCCATTTGTAGTGTCGTCACCATCTTCAGAAATCAGTGCAATGTTATAACTTACTGAACCAGTGGCCAGAACGTAAAACCCAGTTTGGAAAACATCGGTTTCTTTAAAATCATAAATATTGCATCATTGGAAAGGAAAGGTTTTCAATTAATTATTTATATATTAATAATAATTTGTCAAGAGGGAAAGTGCAGAAAACAAACAGCAAATGTGAGGCGACTGTATTGCCCATGTAAGGACAGTGTAGCTGAGCTGCTGCTGCAGTGGTTGAATCTGCACTAAATAAACAATGCCTCTGTAAACTACTGTCGCTCGGAAGCAGCTCTAAACTTTAACAATAACAATCTATTGTGTCTTCTATTAATGAATCTCTGGACAGTACTTGTCTGGAGACACAAAAGCTTTTGTATTTGCAGCTGGATACAAGTTTTTTCATTAGAAATAACAGAAAATAAACTCTCTCTGCGTAACTCAGGGTTTCTTTATTAGAAGAGACAGTATTGTTTGTATGGAATAAATGGGAGAGAAGCATGAGCAGTTAAAGCCACCTATAAAATCTGCAGCCTTCACCGATAGAAAAACTAGGGGAAGATTGTACAATATTACGCAGAGCAGCTGACTGACAGGCAGTACCTGGAAAAGGATTGCTTGGCTGCTTTGAAACCAAGTGTCACCGAAATAAATGTTAAAAATAGGAATCTCCTCTCTTAAACGGTTTATGGCTTCTATCTGAAATGATTTTGAGCACATATGTCGCTATCACTGTGTTACAGAAGTGCCGCATGAAGCCAGACGCTTGTTCACCGAGTGGTAAATCTGTGTTGGATGAATGCCCCGATGTGTGAGATTTTAAAAATTCTGTCTTCCTGCCTGGTGTTTAGGCCTCTTCAGACCGTGCAGATAAGGAGGGGTGGGGGGTGTTTCAACTGCATTGCGAGCAGAGAGAGGGAGAGGATGATGACAGAGTGGCTCACCTCACCCCCAGGTAGGTAAGTAGCCCAGAGGTGTTGCGAAGAAATGGATTTCAGGGACGCGGCTGTGCACCGAAAAGTGAAGGTGCCCAGCGGTATACATCACAAGACAAAAAAAAAATGGGAGGGAGTCTGAAGGAGAAGGAGCAGATAAGGGTAAGGGAGAAAAGTTTCGGGATCAATACTTCCCATCAACAGGACGGAAAGAGGATGGGGTTTATATCAATAAAAGATGGGAGATGTGCATTTAGGTTGAATGTACCAATATATAAAAACAATATCCATATGTTAGCTGTATTACAGATCCCTCAGAGTGCACAATCTAATTCATCTTTGTGTCTAAAAATTGGGGTAAAAAAACAAAAACATCTACCCACATGGGGGACTGATATATTTACGCATCAGAGGATATATTGAGCAAGATTAAGGCTCATTGGTATCCGTTTTCATTCTTCTTAACTCTGTTTTGGGATCCTCCACCAACTCCTGAGGGAATTATCTGCCAGTTTAAGGTGTGACACGAGCTGCTGGTGCTTGGCAGGTAGTTAATACAAGGTTCTTGAAAAGACCTGCCTGTTGTTTTTATATATATATATATATACAAATAAATAAATAAATAAATACATATAAAAGATATTGATTAGAGCAGATTCAGCTAAATTTGCATCATGTATGAGCTGAAAGTGAGATGAATGTTTCTTTCGTAAAAGGTGTCTCTTACAGTGAGTGACATATATATATATATATATATATATATATTTTTTTTTTTTTAATCGGCAGTGTATTGAAAGAATGAATGGCCCAAAAAAAAAAAAAAAAAGTAATTGTGCTCACTTAAGCTGAAAGACAGTGCTTCAGTACATATCAGAGAGACTTTATTCAAAAAGCTGTGAATGTTTGATTGTCGGAGATTCTCCATCAACTGGAGAGTCACAGAGGGCTCTGAGACCAGGGCTCTTTCAAATCGTGTACTTGGTGAACTCCTACCAGTCTACAATGCGAGTGTAAAAGGGACACTTTTCACCCTCAACAGTCGCCTTCGTGGCTACGTACCGGAATAAAAAGGGACGACCAACCATATTTTCAAACTGCAGCTGCTGAGGGCGCTGCGGCTGCTGCATGTCCACACAAAAGGGTTTATTCTCTTGGATCCAGCAGGAAAACCACTTCCTGAAGGAGAAGTCTAATTATCCCAACAACGTCAGCGGGATAATGATTGACACATGGAAAATGACAGACCTGAACCCCTTAATGTGGGACTTAGCAGGAGTCACTAAACATGATGCGGTATGTAAAACATGTGCACCATGTTTGAATGTTAAAGAGGGGAAAATAAAGAAGAAATTTAGCATTCAATTTTAAGTACTCTTTCCGTCAATTCAGGGTCAGAGCTGCAAAAAAGATGAAATTCCTGTGGGTTACACTTTGATTAAAAAAAAAAAAAAAAAAAAAGGAGGCCTGTGGGAACATAAGAAGCATAATAAATGTATGAAGGGTAAAAGCTGTGGAACTGAAAGCAGTTTTCTGTTTAATTTCTTATTAACGGCGGCTTCTCACTCAGTGGAAATGTGACTACAAGCAGAAATTTCAAAACTCTGACTGAGCAGCTCAGTTTTCAATAATAAATGTGTTTTGTTAGAAAGGAAGTACACCAATAATTAAATGGACGTTGATTATTAGGAAATAAAAATACATTTTCTGCGTTGTATACAATAAAAGTTTGAAAAGGTTTAAAAAGGTACTGGAAGTTTCATTACAAAGTGGGTTTCAAAGTTTTCATATGACTCATGATATTTCAAGTATTTGAATTACAGCAGAGTGTTTTGTGTGTATTTTGTAAATGACAGGTAAAAAAAAAAAAAAAAAAAAAGTGTGAAAGCTTTTATGAATATTTCACATTGCAGACCCTTTTTCTCTTTGTTGTATTCTCTCTTCAATATTACGGTCATACCATGATGAAGTCTGTGACCCTGTGAAATACTGACCCATGTTTTAGATATATTTGTTAGTGACAATTGAGAACAACAACAACAAAAGCACAAAAAAAAAAAAATTCTTACACTATAAATTAACAATTTTTCAACAGTTTTTGACTCAATATTGACATTTAATTCATTTAATTTACACCCTACTAAGACATTCTTCAGCAGTCAGTAGGTATTGATTAACGCTCCACTTAAAATGTAAGACCCAGCAAGACATCCAATACTGAATCCATTGGCTTCACAGCACAGATGAACCAGTATTTAATTGTGTAAATTCTTCAGTAAATGTGTTGCAATCAGAGAAAGAAGCTCAACTGACGCTTCTCTGCAGGCTCCGGTCCTGCCTCTCTGCCTCACAGCGGTCCATCTGTGGTCTTCAGAGCCACAGCAGAAGGTTGTTTATGCCCGTACAGTACGAGAGTCATCAATGCTCGCACGCTGTATTTTCACAATTCTGCTCTCAGAAGGCAGTCTAAGTAATGAAGTGTGCGAAATCCCATCTGTGTTCGGTTTTCAATTTGTCACATCTGCGGTGCCATTAACGATCTCGTAGGCACATTTGTATGCCATGTGATTTGCAATGTAGCATCTTTTCACGGCGCACAACCGTATATGTAGATATCAATAGATTTGATTTGGGATAAAGTCGAGTGTGCTGTAATGTCTTCATGAACAGGACATTTAGGAACCATTTTGAGCACAATGAAACATTTTAAAAAACAATTAAATCTTTGGGTATGAAATAATAATAATAAAAAAATTGTACTGAATAGTTATGTTCATTAACAAAGAACACAGTTGTACGCCTCCGCTAACTAATCAAGTTGCAGTTTACATCCATGTCGGTGCAGACTCATTCAAATATTTGTCATAATTGGCAAATTTATTCTTGAGATATGGCCACAGACGTGTCTTGTGAGGACAGTGACCTTTGACCTTTGGCCACCAAACTCTTATCAATTGATCTGCGAGTCCAAGTGTATATTTGTGCCAAATTAAAAGAAACTCCCTCCAGCCATTTTTGAGATAACGCAATCAAGATAGGGGATGGGCGTGAGGTCACAGGGACCTTGGACTTTGACTCATGAATTAACTGATACAATTTTGGTTGGTAAAAGGTCAAAGTGAATGTTTGTGCCAAATTTGAAGAATGATGTCATTCTTGGAGTGTGTTTTATTTGTGATAAAGTGAAGGATAGGGTCGCTTCTCTAAACAGTAAATCCAAGGTAAAAACACTTGGCACAGGAGCATATGGAGTTTTAAAGAGAAAATAAAAAAATAAAAAAAACTTTCAAAAGTAATAAAAACAGCAGTAATGCCCGCATACCAATAAAAAAATAAAACCTCATTATAACTCAAAATGAAAACATGACTCCAGGTATGCTGGTCAACCAAACTGAATCTGTTGAGACTGCTGTAAATTATCCAAAGACGAGTGCTTGACATCGATTTGTTTTTCTCCAGCTAGATCAAGTGAGGCGATACTGTTAAACTTGATCTTTAATGATGGCAGAAAATCAATCCTTCATGCAAAGAAGAGTAAAAAAAACCAACAACCACATAACATAATCAACATTTTGTGTATCCCACAAGGAGCAACAGAGATGTTTTCTGGAGACATGATATAAAATGTATGTTTTTATATTGTGTGTGTTTTAGGGACTAGTGTACAAACTGTAGACACAACACTGACGGCTTATAAAGTTGTGGGGAACATTTTTGCACTTATTTGCCTTTAAAAAAAAAACCCAACCAAACAAAACATATCCAACAGAAACAAAACATTAATATTCATTTAGAGTTGTGTTTCTGGCAGCTAACATTGATCCATTAAACATTCAGTCCACTTTTAGTTCCGTTTTCGTCTCCAGTAAGCTCAACTTTCCTGTCTACTGTTTGTCTGGGCGCATTTAGTGAAAAGGAGGTTTCTGTGAGATTTTTTTTTTTCCCCCCGCAAAAACCAGCTGCCAACTGACGCGGTTTCGGTTTTTAAACAGTGCAGTAAGGGGCACCACGAAGAGACTCGCAGATGTGGTTGATGGTAATTTGTGGGTTACGACCAAGCAGCGCAGCCACATCACCCACTGGTCTGTAAGCGGACGTTATGAAGCCTCAAGGTCCGAGCAGTTTGGAGCCAGAAGTGACCATATTTGGACGAGCTGGGGAGGAGCAAGAGGTGGATCTGACCTCGATCTGATCGGAATCCAGACAATACTACGTCCCGCCCACTGAAAGACGTAACCTGACTTGCTCCACAGGCCTGTCAATCAAACAGCCTCATTTTTCGGACCCGGTAGTTACGTCCGCTTTTATTTACAAGTCTGTTGTTCCGACTCCTTTCTCATTACAAATAAAGAAGTTATTTGACCCAATGTTAATATCTAAAATAATGAATGGTGCAGCTTTAAAGTAGCTGTTAAATTAAGAAAAAAAAAAAAAGTTTTCAGACTCCAGCTTTTGCCCACCCACACTTTGGATAAACGCGTTCCGTTTTTCCAGATAGAGATCATCTCCATTTAAAACCCATATTGTCAAATTGATTTCCACACGGTGTTTTTTGCAAACACGGCACCGCCTAGTTGGAGGTTGAAAGCAAACCTCGTTATGCCCCGCGACACCGCAAAGCGATTGCAGGTGGCTTTGTTTTGAAATCAAGAAGGTAAAGTGAGTTTTTGGGGCCTGCGGTATTCAGTAATTACAGCTACGGAGGATTCATCCCATCTCATTTAAAAACATTTCTCTCCATGGAAAGGAAAGCAGCTACTTCACGTCGACGGACTCGAATTGATCGCGCCACCTCCCAGTCGTTTTCACGAAGCCGGAGGCCATCTCCTGGAGCCCTCCTCCCGTTTGTTGGACTCTCCAGAGCTCACTCTATCACCTCCCCTTAAAGTCCTCCACATTACTCCAAGCGGCTGTTTGGGAAAATAAAATGATGCATGGAGATATCATTTAAATTCATCAGCCACCTTCAGAGTAACTCATGATTTATTGACACTTTGGCGCAGACGCTAATATTGTCGTTATGATGAAGACTCCTCTGACTCAGTTTATGATCGGCACCCACTCTGATGTCTTTATTATCTGCCCTTCGGTTTGCAGGCAGGTTAATCTTGTGTTGCAGCCACGCTGATTGCCAGACATTGGGAGTTTGTACTGTGGGGCTTCCCTTGTTATGCCTAACCTTTCGAAAGGTTGCAGTGTTTCATTTGACATTTCAGAAAACAGCCCATTTGCTTTGACGGGCACGCCATCACTGAATGACATACGTTTTTTTTCATTGACCTGCTGCAAAACTGAGAACATGAGGAACGTTGTGTGGGCTGGCAGAGCTTTTCAAAACAGTTATTTAGTCATGTCCTTTAATAATTAAAACATTGTGAATCAAGAATTTATTAGATGCTGTCAAAGCCGGTAATTGAATTAATCTTTACCTCAAGGTGATAAATAGATCTGTACAAACATGTTTTGTTATTCCCCAATACGCTAGTTTAATCTTTCCTGCTCGGTGTTTTGTAAGGGTCACATCTACCCACTTCACTCCGTTTCAATGACAGCTTTTAACAGACGCTTTTTTTTTTTTTTTTTTTTAAACTCTGCCGTTCTTTCAAAAGGCTTGTGATGAGAGGAGTTAGAAAAGAAAAATATGTTTTTCTCCCCCCATAAAATAGACACGTTTCATCGTTGTGACAGAACATATAGAAACACCAACACAACATCACACTTTCCAGAACAACGTCACACTTTAGATGTGATTTAAGTTGCACTGATGAATAGTTGTATTTTTTTTTTTTTTTTTAGAATTTGAAAGAAATTAAGTTTAAAAAAATGGCTGATGAACCATTGACCAAATATCACAAGACTGGGTTCTCCTTATCCCTAAAACACATTTTAGTATCTTTTAGCATATTGTTTTGATGTAATGACTTCAAACTCTCATCCGTGTTGTTTCCACTAGCAGCAGCACAAATCTACTGTGTGCTACCTGCTCAGTTCTCAGACAGCACCCTCTTAGCTTTGCAGTTCACAAGGAGCTTTACACTTCTTGCCTCTCATTCACCTATTCACACACTCTCCGCTTCCCGCAAGGACTTAAGCTGTCGTATTGTGGAGCAACTTGGGGGTTCTTGTCTTGCACAAGGATACTTCAGCACGACACGGCCGACTATGTGAATAGTGGACAGCCCGGTTCAACAACTACAACAAGAATGGGAGACAGAGAGGGCGAGAGGGTGGCTAAAAGAGTCAGATATTTTACATCAAAAAGTGGGATTCAATTAGATAAAAAAAAAATTATATATATTAATGTGACGCAATAAAATGCCACAACTATCATCAGAACTGCTGGGGGAAGTAAAAAAAAATTGCTTCCAAAGAACAAGACTACAGAATAAGAGTGGGATTTAAAGACAGAGCTCCAGATGGAGCTTGTTGTAGCTGACGAGCCTCAATTCAGCACCTGCAAAACGAATAAGAAACACCTGGTGCCGAGGTGGAGGGGTCGTCACACCTGAACCACAGCCATCTGCTGATAACTGACTAGTTACCACGAGAATTAATAGCCAAATTTCTTCCTCGGGAGTCACCAAATCAGAGCTGAAATGTGACAGATTGTTGGATTTTATATTCACCAGGTATCCAGAGACAGAAACTCTATAATCAGGGAAAATGTGTTAACAGGCCAGCAGTTTGCCGTAACTCCTCGTTTCCCCCATTCTTTACAACGTAGGTGGAGAGGGCAAAGATAGCATGACCCTCAGAGCCAATTCTGGCTTTGTGGGTCAAAGTTCATAGCACAATAATGAGAAATATGCCAGTTTGACATAAACCGGAATCATTCTTTTTTTAAAAAAAAGTGACAACATGGCAGCTTGTTATCTGCCGTTCCCAAGTGGGAACAAAATTAATGGAGGCTTTAGTGAAAAGTCCAGAAGTTTGTACTTCAAGCAGCAAAAGTAAAAATACTCATTATGTAGAAGAATGATCCCTCATGTGATTGTAATTTTATCTTTGATGCATTTAAGTAGCAGCTGTAGCTGTCAGAAACTATAAATGTAGTGGAACACAAGGTTCTGTAGAAATATAATAGCATGTAAGATTAAAGTATTTCATTATAATAGATATAATGGGCCTAGTAAGTCACATGGAGCAGGCACTTTCTGTAATATACTTATTGATTGAGTCACGTTGCATTAACCAGACAGAAAGAAAAAAAAAACCACCAAAAAAAAACCCACATTTTAATACAGAAATGAAATTGAGCTTTGATGTTGTTATCCAACATCATTAGGTAGCCTATGTCAAATAAAGACCAGCTAATTCCATTCCATGGTTCTGTATGCGAGAAGTTAATGAAATAACAATCACATAACTGGATGAGAGGACGTTTATTCTCATTACTAATAATCAGAGGTTTGCTATTGTAACTTGAGAGTGAATGCTGGAGGGCTGCCCATTATACTGCAGCCTCATATTTAAAGAGTAGCCTAATAGCCGGCTAAAAAGCTTGCAATCCTCGTGAGGTAAAAATGTCAAGCCCGTTTCAACTCCAACCACACAGACATTACAGATCCCACGCTACTTAAAAAAAAAAAAAGTAAGTTTCATGTAAAATCCCTGTTCGTGCAGTCACATGTCCAAACTCTTCTGATAGTTAGATTTGAACCCGACAAAAAAATAACAGCTTTAGGTTCAGAGGGATTTTCTAGTAATCAATCGCCTCTTATTCAAAGTAGTCAAAGCCACAGATGAAAACTCTTTCAGAGAAAAGAGCAATCACAGCAACAGTAGGGGGATTTTCCTTTCTTCTGTGTTCTCATACAATACCACAGCCTAAGTCCTTACGCTGCCTTAGTGACTGCTCAATCATTCCTCTGTGGCAGCATTGATTGCATCAAGTCCCTCCAAACGATGGAATGGAATAACCTTCCTCTCCGTATCCTTTTCAACTGATGGCAGAAGCACGCAGGGTTTGGGTAACGTCGGGCCGAGGAAACGAGGCAAAAAGATTGGCCTTCGAGGAGTCCTGCTCTACTGATCATGGGCATTGGCTGCCAGGCGGGCAGTAACCTCAGACAATCCTCCTCATCCCCTCTCCCATCAACCTTGGTTTGGCTCGGCCAGCCACAGCTTGCACAGAATCAATCAGCATTGAGATATGGGCAGCCGTCACGGCGGTGACCAATTTTGGCATGCAAGGCTCTCCCTTAATAGACAAAGAGACGGAGATCAATAGCCAATTTGGCCTTGGAATGAGGCTAGAATGGATCAAGGAGAACTCATTTTATTCTCCTCTTTTTATCCCGGAAGAGTCGGAAAAAAATATGATGAACATTCAGGACCTGTACAGTAAAGAGGTGAATCATTCATCGGGATATGTATGACTAACCTTGGCGGTGCAGACGAGATTGTAATATTACTTCTTCATGATCTGAGGCTTCGGTACGTGTGGTATACTGAATGTAATGTGCTGAGAAAAAGCCATGCAAATTTTGATGCATAACGTATGTTTCACTTTTTTTTTTTTTTTTTTTAACGAGGACACAATGCCCCGCCTCCTTATACCCCAATCAAACCAGACACGCCCCCATATATACACATCTCTTTGAGGCCTAATATCTAATTAATTCTGAAACTATTTTTGCTACTTTTACACTACGGTATTGCTATTTTCACTTGAGAAAAAGATCCCAATATTTTCCCCACCACCTCCCTTATATAAACACATAATAATTAAGTGTTCAATCCACAGTCATCCTTCTCTCTGGGAACACATCATTACCTTCCATGCCTCTTTTAAAAAACGTTTTTTTTTATTTTTTATAGTTTGATCAATGAATTATAATTATGACATTTGGGACTAAAATGACAATAATTTGTTCATGTGCATGAATGGACAGCGGCCTCTCGAGAGCATAATTGGTGCAGGAGCAGATTCAGTCACAAAAACCTGAAGGGTTCCCTTTCTTCCCATTCACCGCTCATAATTATAATGTGACAATTCGCTCTGTTATAATGTCCCCACTGAGATGCACGGTAACTTGTTTCCATTAGGAGCCTGTCTCCACGGAGAGTTCTCAGGTGGTGATACTCTGCATATACGCTGTTATCAGCGGCGGAAACCGCGGCCCGCGGGCCCCGGGGGTGCTCACGTCGTCGCCCTCGGGCCGCCCCCCAGCTTCCGCGGCCCGGCCACAGAACAAAGGAAAGGGATTCAATTACGAAGTGACACCTTGAGGCATGCGGCAAAAATCACGGCGCTTCAAAAGAGATCACTCAAAAATGTATCCTCTCCCTTTATCTGCTGTCTGTCCGCCTGTCTCCCTCGCCCCCTCTCTCGCCGAAGCCGGTGTTCCTAATGCGTTCCTCCGGAAAGCATAAAACACAGATAAATGTCTCTCGCCTCCCGTGCGCGTAAGGGGCTCCCAAGGTCACGGTGACCTGAATACGACGGAGACATTTTCCTTCAGATTAAAGTTTTATTGATTCATAGCAATTAGTGCAGAACTGAAGGGATAAGCCAGCTCACACAGCTGCATTAATAATGAGGAAAAATCCCCATACTGTGACCCAGTGAGAGAACAACAGTCGCTTTGATTGCTCGTCTTGTTTCCAGCAGTCAGATCTTCCACTGCATGGGGAGATGCGTTTCATCCTCTTTCCATTTTTTTAAAATTTTTTTAATGTTGGCTGTTTGCCATTTTATTTAAGTTACAATTTTGAATTCGTAATTTTTGTAGATCTACATTTTGCATTTTACATTTTTAAAAAAATATTATTCCACTATAAACACAGACACAGTAACATATTCAATATTGCCATTGTGCTCTGTTTAAAGCCGCACTAATAAGTGCTTTTAATACACTATACTAACGATTGGATGCAATGTGAAAGGCGCCACTTCTAGAATCTCTTAATTCATTTTTTTGGGGTATAAAGCCGAAAGATTTTTCCATTATAATACACTCTCACCAGCAGTATCCTTCAGTTTGAACAAAAACCCTGTCCACCTACTGTACGCTACTTGTCCAGCACAAAACGACAGACAAAAACTTTATCGACCTGCTCGTAGAGACACATCTTTTCACAGAAGTTGATTGAGGTTTTCATTGAATGGTTAGAAACAACTTCAGTAAAAGTTGCTCCTTGTACGCTGCATGTGTAAACAAATGCTTACGCAACAACTTCAATATATCAGGAGTGTAATTGGTGCCAACGAGTGGCCCAAAACTAATCACTACTGCTTTACAAAAGTAATCACAAAGAATACAGAAATATGTACACATTGGAGTGGATAAACAGATTATCCCAACAATAAAGTAAACGAGACCGAAGGCATGAAAACCTTCCGACTTAAAGGGGAGGGGAACCGATCGCAGTGCTAATGCGCTAATGAGAAACAGGCAAACACAAGAATTGGCGGGAAAAACACCCAGAAGGACAGAAAGTAAAACCAACAGTCACAAAAGGTGGGCGATTTCAAAGTAAACCGTGAAACCCGACAATCTCAAAGCCCCAAACCATGACAAGAAAGTTTTCTTATATTGAAGCAACATACAATGTCAGAAAGAAGCCAGATAATCTTTGCTCGAATGAAAACTGCATCAGCAAAGAGAAAATTAAAGGCACCATGTAGTGTTTTTTTTTTTTTTTTTACCACCAGTAGCACCATTCACATCCATCTATTGGTTTCAAGCTATTGAAAAGAATACGCCGACAATCACAGCAATGCGCCGACAAAGGAAGAGAAAGAGGAGACTGCTGGCAAGTAAACGCAAATAGTAGCCAATCTAGCGTATTAAAAATAGATCGCTTTATATTATTACAGGAGGAGGGAAATTTACTCAACACATGATAAATATATCTGCCAAACGAATCTAAACACTGAGTGTAAAAATAACTTTTGTTTGTTTCCAACAAAACGCCACAGCCCACTTTTAAGCTGATGGGATATCTGCTTTACAAAACTTAAAACCACAGCTTGAAATATTGTCACCGAGTGGAATTCACATAAGAACTCAACATAACACAGAGATTATAGCACCAATTTGTAAACAAAGTAATCTGACTAATCCATGCGATTAATTACTGTCCTTCTAGGCATACCCATTACTTGAAGTCTGCTCCTCGACTTTATATTGGCGTTAATTATGATTTATTTTCTTAAAGTTGCCCGGTCTTTTGTTGTCTACTCTCGCTCTTCCATTTTCTGCAAAAGGATCAATAAAACTTCAGCTTCTCATTTTGTCTTTTGGATTTTCAGTTCTCGTGTGACATTTAATTTCTGCTGAAGCAGCAAATCCAAAACCAAACACAGAGCATCTTCTCTTTTCCTGGCTCAGATTTAAGAGGATTAACCTCCACCGTTCGACCAGCTCTCCACTCCACCGTCACCATACTTCACCCTGTCATGGTTTCAATCTTAAATTACCCCGTGATTGATTTCATCTAAAGAGCCTGATGACTTTTTGCATCTTGGGCTGGCTGGACTGATCATTCTTCCCTGCTCCTAAATCAATTTAATATCGTCCAATTGGCTTAAAATTGCACCGGCAATAAAACAGTTTGGAAAGGAGACAAAGTGACATTCATGTTCTTTCATTCACCAAAGCGCTTCATCTACATGTTGTACATGTCTTTTCATACTGAAAGGAAGTAAAACTCTTACCTTCACTTGTGTCATTCAATTTATGTTATCCGTCACTGAAAAATCATCTAGGAAGAAAGAGTTATCTCTTTGCAGCGGTGTTTGAAAGTTTGTGAACCCTTTCGAATTTTCGGTTTCTGCATCAATGTGACCTAAAACATCCTCAGATTTTCCCTAAAAAATAAGACAAAAAGAACCCAATTGAACCATGAGGAGAAACATATGATACACCAAAAATCCTCCAATATTACACATCTGTAAGAGGCAGAAAGGGAGATATGCATCCCCCCCTGAGGAGCTTAACGCCGGCGAGGTTATCTTGCTACCCTCTAACTGAACCTAACGACTTTGTGACACCTCATCCGTCACCGCCGTCATAAATTCTCCTGATTTCATTAAAGCCTCCGCTGAGATGAAAATTGGGACACTTCATTCTGCTTTTGCAGCCTGACATATTACTGGCAACACAGGCAGATTCATTTAAATATTTTTCAAATCAAACCTCGAAAATATGCTCATCATGCCCCCCTAAGCTAATATAATATAAATGTTAATTAAGATCTGTGCAGTGAGCTGGGAAAGCGGATATTTGCAATAAATAAAAAGCTCTCCAACTTTTGAAATGGAATACAGTATTATAGGTCATACTGTACATATATTTAAGAGACAACATATATGGATAAAAACAATTTTTTTTAAAATACGCTGTTAAAATGGAGTTATCAGCCAAATGTTACATCTTAACGTGCTTCTGAATATGTTGCACGTTTGGCGTTGCCCTAAATGATGTTTATTTTTCTTCACAGTAAGCCATGCGGCGGCTGTTGGCCATCTCTGAAAAGAAGCTTGAAAGTGAACTGATCACATAATCTATTTCCCAAATGGAGAGAGACAGATTAAAATGAGTGAATTGAATCTGTCAGCAGCTGTAAACACACATGCCTGTTGATGGTCGTGGGCCAGACTGAATAATAAATTTGTTTAAATTAAATATATATATTTATACACACACACACACACACACACACACACACACACACACACACACACACACACACACACATTTCCAGAGAAGCTTGCCCCCTCCAAAACAACATTACAGGCAACTGTCCAGCAGCAGCATTGCCATTAATTTTAATCAATTTAAAAAAAAAAATTCTACAGCTGTGAAAGTAAAAAATTCAATAACAACAGCTCAAGTGGAATTCAAATTGTGAAGTCACTTTCATCCTGAGGCTCACTATCAAGGCTGGACATCATTTTTTTTTTTTTCCTTTGCTTCAGAAGCTTTAGTCATTTCTGTATAAATGAATAAACTCCAGTGCATTAAGCAGGGGTGAAAAGTTTTCTCATATATAGGTTAAGCGGGAACAGCTGTGCGCAATCATGACAACCACTGTTGGTGCGGACTTGATGCTGAGGGCTAATTGTGTGTGGCGTTGAAGTTGGCCCTCATTAACCTCACCGCATTACCTTTTACTGTGGATAAATGGGAGGGCTTTAAATTGGCCATCTGTCGGTGCCCGACCACCTTTATATGGAGCTGCTAACGGAGTGGAAGTGACACGCCGAAACCTTTCAAGGACATTAGTGTTGTAGTCTAACAAGAGGGGAAGCTCTAATCAGATGGAAAAACCCCGCCGAGCTCAAGCTGCTTGAACTTTTACCATCTTTAAAGTCACTACAAACACGCATTTTCCAAAAGGATTTGCTTTAATGCCAGAAGCTTTTCTTTTTTTTTTTTTTAATATATATATATATTTCTTGTTTCTATTGCGTCAGATGTTGATTTTATGTTTTAGAGCCTTTGCAAAGCATAAAAAGGAGATTTTTTTTTAAAACATTTTATTCGCTGCAAGTGTTATTTTTAGTGCAAAGATTGGATGGACGGACTCGTAACAAGCTACACAAACGGTGGAGAAAAAAAAGGCTTTTCTTTTTTTTCAGAAGTAGACCTAATCAAACCAAAACAATCCATGTGGACTGAAAATCCTATCCAACTGTGAAAAGGCTGTCTCGCAGAAGAACAGACAATTTATAGTGGACCTTGTTGTTTACTCAAAAAAAGAAAAAAATGTTGATCCCAGCTGAGACATTTTACACTGATGATGTCAGTCGAATGCCCACGCTGCCCCGCTGAGAGTGCCGACTCCGAGATCTTAAAGGCCAAATCATAATCGGCCTTAAAATCACGTCGCGCATTCCCAAGTGAAGCCCAAGAACCGGAGGGCAAGTGTAATGAGCTCAGAGACTACTGCTAGACTCGAGGACACGAGTTTGAGTCTCATACGGCGTGCTTAAGTGGCCTCGGGCAGGATAGTGATTCCCCAGCAGCTCCAGAGTCTCTTTTCTGCGGGGAGCTGACCTCTGACCTTCTTGAAAAGGCTTCCAATAAAACCATGTTTCGACACAGGCCGATACATCCTCAACCTTACTGCTTCATGGTAGAATTGAAGCCATTTAAATGGCTTTTCATTTTCCATCAATGTTCAAAAAGCTCAGTTTTATTCCCCTAAAAAAAAGGACCAGTTTGAAAATGGTTCACGTAGCTTCTTTAATCATCTTAAATAGGAACACTTAATCCTTCAGATTGGAGATGTATGGGTTTTCCTGTACAGCTGTTTAAATTGACTTACAATTTCAGTGATGATTTAGCAAAAAAAAAAAAAAAAAAAAAAGTAGTACAGTTTCCTTTTGAGTCGGAGCTTTTTAGCTAATTTGATGTCAAATTCACCCTCATACAAAAAAAATAAATAAATCTCAACTTCAGGAACTTTCAGGTCAGAAATAAATTTGACTTTGCTTGCACAGTCTCTGAGAGACTCTCAGCCAGAGTTGAAATGACCTGCCAGACATGCAGCCATTGTTGAATCGTCTCCATAAAAAGCTCACAGTGGTAATAATTGGCATCCAGCAAGAATGGTTCCATTAGTCAAATACAAGATGACAAACTGCCATTACGGTGTCCAGTTCTCTGCTGACTGACGCTAATTTGACATGTATTCAAACAATGTATAACTTGTTAAAGTGTCATTTTGACAGCAACCGTGGCACAGACACTGACATAATCAACCATAAATCACAATTAAAATGAGCAGTCTGCATAGAGGGAAGATGCATGGTAATGAATTCAGAGAATGAATTTTTAAGTGGCACTTCTTAACGACGCACCAAATATTTACACGCGGCTGGAAACCATCTGTTAGAAATGATCACGTCGGTAATTTCTGCACAGAACTTGATAATAAACTCAAAAGGTTTCTTTGTCCTTCAGTTCATATTTATTTGTAAAATAAAGCGTTGATCATTGAAACATTTGAATATATGACACAAACATTTTTTTTGTGTTTTTTTGTTTTAAATCGACTGATAAGAACACAAATAGTTATCTACAATGACAATGAGTTTTCTAGCCTTACAACAGTTAGAATATATTGGGGATTTTTTTTTTGTACATGAACTGAAAATACAAAGTTACAGTAAACATGCCTTTTGATAAAAAATATCTTTACAAAAAAATGTACATTTCTATACAACAGTTGTCAGTTACACGTCTCTACAAGTCCTGCGATTCTGGTTTAAACCTGCAATGATTCCAACAAACTGTCAGTATATTATTTCTGCGTTATTTTAAACCTATTTGAAATTAAACACGATGAGGACTATTTACAGGGCAAATAAAAAGTGACTGTTGAGACAGAGATGTTTTAGTGTGACCCAGATAAATTACGACAAATAAAAGCAATGATGTTTTTTTCTTTTTTTTTCTTTTGTGTGAATTTTTGCAAAATATTTGACACATCACCGTACTGCTCATTAAATAACAGGCTACCAGCAAAAAAAAAAAAAGAAAAAAAAGAAAAGAAACATGTAGCAGAGCCATTTCCTTTAAACATGTTTCTGGGTACAAAAATAGTGCTAAATATTACACATTATCATCATTCACCAGACACTTTATTTTGAATGAGCTGCAGGACAGTCTTTTTTCAAAATTTTATTTTATGAATTTTTTTGTTTTTTTTAGGCTGTACTGCCAGGATTGGGTGGTGTGTTCATGAAGTTGTGCGAGGTGACGTTTCCTTTACTTTTGAGAATTCTTGTTGTTTAAAGGATCAGTTCAACCAAATCACAACATTTCCCTACGTAGAGTTGGTCTGGTTTTATCAGCCAGGCGTTCGTCCACGAGCCGCAATAGGTCCGAATGTATTTTTGTTTATAGTGTTAAATGTGCTGAACTTATACATCAATAAGTTACTAATCAAGAGTTCATAGTTTTTGTAAGAGCCCTTATTTCACCCAAGAGCAAATAAAACAAAATGATTTTCCAGAGTAATTAAGATATTGTCTGTGAAAAGAAAGCTTGCTGTTGAATTGGCAGCTTTTATTGTTTCAAGCAACACAAATACAATTTTTGTTTGATTGCACTGACGTAGCTCCAAGCCTGTCAAAATAAAACCACAAATATCTCACAATTTTATGAGAATCCTCAGCAGTTAAGAGTTGGATTGCTTTTTGTCATTTCTTTTTTTTTTTGTAATTTGGCTGAAACAACCCATTAAACTACCATCAGCACTGATTCACACAATTAAAATTCTACAGACTTTTACAAACTCGTGACAGTACCCCCATTTGCTCCTTTTAAACCATGCTGAGGAGGAGGAGGGCTGACAGCCAGGACAAACCAGGTGTGTAAGCTGCTAACTGGTTAACCGTTAATCTAAATGTTTGCCACACACCGGCGCTTCAGAAGCCAAATAATAATGCCAAACTGAAAATGAAAGAAGTTAGTTTCAGCTTTCTGATAATTCCAATTACTGAAATAATTCTGCTTGTACTTTATCATTCACTTCAATGCACAGACCATAAAACAAGTCAAACATGAAGTACTTCCTAATTTGGTGGAAATACCAAATTTTCAGTTTGCAGTCAAGCTGATAAATGAGCAACACCTCCTTGTCAACAACTCCCGTTCTCAAAAACCACCATTAAACCTGTGTGAAAGCTTCTACTGTGACAGAAGTGCTAACAGAATCTCAGTTTATACGCATCTTCAGCCAAACTAGCGCTACTCAGCAATCAGTGGAGACACCTGGTCGTCAACACCTTCCTCCTTCTCGACGAGCTTGAAAGGGCATTAGCAACTCATTGTTTGAAATAACTTTGCAGTGGTTAAATCTGAATGGTGGGGGGAAAAAAAACAAGAAAAAAAACTGGAGCAAACATGATTTGAATAATTAACAGCAGAACATGCTGACATCCAATTGCTTGTGACATAATTCAATTTGCAACAATTTATTTATAATCAGGTTAATTATAATTGCTCAGATGAAGCTCAAGCTGCATTTTATTTTTTTTTTTTTTTCCAGAGTAGCAGCTCTACATGGCAGCAATGTAACATCTTTACTATTGTTAGAAAACTGCACCAAATGAATGCACAAATCATCCACTGCTGGCTATTTCAGCTTTATATGACCACAGTTTTGTGAGCATTTTGTTAAAATAATCTTGACGCTTATTATCTCTGCCAAGAGCTTAAGTTGTGGGTGTGGCTTTTTTTTTTTTTTTTTTTTTGGTCTGTTTGTCAGAAGGATTACAGAAAAACTGTCCACCCAATTGTCATGGTATTTGGTGGAAGGGTGTAGCATGGCCCAAGTAAGGACCAGTTCAATTTTGGCGCGGATCCACATCACGGGGCAGATGCGGCATTAGTCATTGTGTCATGTTAAATTTAGTCGATATCTATTCAGATATTTGAGTCTTCTGAATCACGGATCTCCTCCTTAGATAATATCGAAGTCTCTCAATGTATTATCTAAAATATTACAGCCTCCACCATTTAGAAAAAACCTTGCCTCGCTCCCTCGCCTACAAACGGTTGAAATCACTGCGGAATTAAGAAGGAGCTGGTGAAGGAGAAGGAGAAAGGCCTTGGCTCCCGAACAGCAGCGGTCCATGTTGGGTTGCACAGGAGGAGTGCACTGAGACGTTGGGGCGATGCTCCCTGGCAGGAGGCCTGTGCCAGTGCTGGCTCCCTACTGCAGGAAGCCTTTTCTGCTTCTCAAACTTGGCAGGAGTTGGAATATATGATGGAACAGCCCCACAGGGCATTTGTCTGATAAATGGATAAAGCTGGAAAAAGTTATGCTCACAGCTATTGGCTTATGTATGAGTCAAATCCGAACCAGGCGGCAGCGATGTTTCATCCATTTTCTGAAGATCATGCCGCGGTCGCGGATTGTTCTGACTGTCATTTATTCATTTGATATGTGAGCTAAACCAGAAATTCATTGAAAAACAGTTTGTAAAATTACAGCGCAAGCACATTTCATAAAAGCAGCAACAATTGATCAACAATGTCATGTTACCGTCCATCAACATAATTTAATTTATAAATAAAAAAAAAAATCTCTTATTCCCTTCCCCCCAGTTTTATCTTTTCAGTAACAGGATTAATGTGTGATTCTGTCGGCTTCTTGCAATGTAATATAAGTCGCACTTGAAGTAAACTCTGGCCAATGCATTTAAATGGGTCTCAAATACATTTTCTTTAGAGAGCACATCGCATTTGATTTGTGCTGCACAGTTGGGCATCTAAATGTGAATCGGCATCTCTTGAACACAACTTACAGTCCTGAATGGGTGTCTTGATCCCTCAGAGATCCTTTTCTGTCTCTTGAAGATGATGATGAATTCTAATACCACCGATCAGGAGTGTCTGCTTCCTCACCCTGAAGTGATAAAGGAGAAAACGTCTGAAAACACATTATAGGACTGCGTCTCCTCCTCAAACATGGGGACTGTTTATAATGCTGTAAATCTGATGAGGATTATGCTGAGTTTTAAAGCTTGTCCATTTTGAATGGCCTTAGAAATATCTTAGGAAGTGCAGAAATATTTTCTGGTCGCTGGAGCTGCCTCTCTAATCCCTCTGGACATGACTTATTGAGGTTCTTCTCACTGTGATTTTCTATCCTTGGTAGGCCTGCGAGCAAAACATTCATATATTCTCCACAACCTTAAGTGTGATTTTCAGGTTTTTAAATGTATGTGCTGTGAGGAGGTTTTGTGAATTGGCCACTGATAGAATTTTAAAAAGGCAGACATATGGAAAGGAAATGGAAAACTCAAGTGTAACGTGGTTTCTTAAGAGATGGATAGAATTGGGACACCATCTGCCTGGTAAGGCTTTAGTTAGAATTCAGATTTTTCTGTTTTCATTTCGGGCTGTGAAGCAACAAAGTGTGGATGTTTTAGAAGGCGGATGATGTTTTTCTATACCAACTGTAGATTTATTGGAAAGAACTGGATATTGGACTAAAATGGCGCCCCCCTCACTTGCCTGCAGCCAAAAAAAGTTTCTAGCTTTTGTGTTGTTGCAGCCCACTGCAAATGAGTATTATCGTCCCACTCCCACTTACTTTACATTTGGACTTTAACAGGCAAATAAAAGCTCTCCTTTTAAAGACATTGGGACAGTTTTACAAATATTAAAAAAACAATGATGTGAAGACTATAAAACATATATGTATATTTGTTTTTGCAGTTGGAGGTTTTCTGTAAATAGCTTTACAAATGTCTCTTTTATAATGGTGGTCTATTGGAGAAAATAGGTTTTGGGTTCTCAGGTGATTTTGTTTTGCTGCAATACCGCGAGTGACCACTAGGAAAGATTTGCAGCCAGACGGAGTGACGTGTTGAATATAGCTAATACACCCACAGTACGAACAGTGTCTGACATTAAACCTGTCAGCGACCATGAATATGGACAAGATGTTTTAGATAGCTCAAATCTTAATTTACTATACATAGAAATAACTACTGCGTATCTATAATACAGTGAGTGATGAGTAAGGGAGTGATTTTTGGATAAAGCTTACAATTTTACTAAAGTGAAGTAGACAAAATGGAAATGTCTTTAGTTTTTGTCAACTAAAACTGGACTGAAACTACACAACTAAATCGAGAGTTCCCTCAAATGTCTAAAAAAAAAAAAAAATGAAATCAATATTAGGCACATAGGCTCATGGTCAGAGATTTCCTTTGCTCATCCAACAGCCTGAAAGGACTGTTGCAGAGCTTTACTCAAAGTTACGTCAACAGTCTGCAACTCATAAACACTGCCAAGGACCCCTGATGTGAAGCGCTAGCCAGCCCCATGCCAACCGATGATATGGCTGCATCATTACCCGCACTCCGAGAGGCAGGAAACTCTTTACCTTAGGCCTCGCCGTTCATGCTCCCTTCCTCACAATTCAATTAGACGAATGTTGTTTATGGGCAGTTCTGGCCCATTGGAAAGCCATTATTGCTTCCTCTGTTGAATTCGGCATTCGCTGCCCTTCAGTGACGCTGGTCTTCCAAATGTCATGGAGCTTATGACTTAGGAGATGCCCAAGACACAGTTCAGTGGCTTCGGTTTTTAATGAGGACGGCACGGAAGGCCTATAATGAGGCTGTAAGAGCCCCCAAAACTTTTTGCAGCCTTGTAGACCAACCCCACAGCTACTGTAACGGACATTTAGATCAAACAGAAATTTAAAGCCCTTACCTGATCTCAGTTGTCGATATCCGATACATGGTTCTCTATCTGAAAACGAGAGCAAACCGAGGAAGTTTAAGTCACAGATATGATGTATCTGCTTCAATCGTGCACACAGGTTGTATTTAATCTTTTCTAAAGGTCATTGCTGATATATGCTTGACAAGGGCCACCATGCTAACCTGCGGAACAGTCTTTGTGGTGCATTATCGCAAACTGTGATCAATGTGACCTTCAGGAAACAAATAAATCTCTTCCACAGTGCCTCTGAAAAAGAATTCCTTCCATTAGTAAGGACACAAAGCTTTCATCAAGGATTGCATGGCCATCTTCAGCTGGTTAATTTGGGCGGCACGGTGGTGCAGTGGTTAGCATTGTCGCCTCACAGCAAAAAGGTTCCGTGTTCGAATCCGGTCCTGGGCCTTTCTGTGCGGAGTTTGCATGTTCTCCCTGTGCTTGCGTGGGTTCTCTCCGTGTTCTCCGGCTTCCTCCCATCATCCAAAAACATGCACCTCAGGTCAGGTTACCTGGCGCCGCGCTAGTTGCAGCAGCTCCCCCCTGAAAGCCCCCCCCCCTGCTGTAGCAAAGAAATTTCCCCTCGGGGATTAATAATGTGAAATAAAAAATATGGTATGATAAAGAAAACCTGGTCAAAAGCACTCTACAGCTAAATCCAGACAAACTTGAACTTGGCAACTTCAAGATCTTAGTTGAGATAGTTTAATTTCAACTTTTGAAAGAATGTGTATGCGTTGTGGATGTTTGATGGCCTCAGCATGCAGATAACTGTTATAAACTACAATACTATTTCATGTTAAAAGGTCATCCATTTGAATACACAAGTGTGAAGAAGACAGTAATTTGATTTTTCAGTTGAAAAGCACCAGTGACATTTAACTTTTTAACATTCAAAGCACAAGTACAGTAGAAGGATGAAAAAACACATTCTTCAATAAAAAAGTAGATAGATAGCTAGATAGATATATACTTTATTAATCCCTCAGGGAAATTCTTATGTTACAGCAGTATAAAATAAATGCACATTCGATACAATAAAATAAGATAAAGTAAAAGTAAGGCCAACACCCAGTTTTTTTTTTTTTTTTTGTCCGAAGGGCTTTCAACCGACAGCAGTCTGTTTTTTTTTTATAACAAGTACATTTTTCTTAATCTTTCTTAAAATTATAGCAGAAAGAACATTTTTAGGTTTTGGACTACTGTTCGGGCAAAAGAAGAAACTTGATGACATCAACTTGGGCACTACAAAAATGTCAGGTGATATTACAGCCCAAATTGTAGACAGATTAATTGCTAAAGATGCAACTTTATTCATTAATTTGTCTCTAATCTATGAGTTCAATTGTTTCTTAAATCATGGGAGAATTAAACGAATGACTTTAAACCAAATTTGCTAATTTGACTCCTCAAAAATCTAAATTGAATTTGAAAATTAAAAAAATTCATCAAAACATTCAAATAAGCAGCCTCGAAAAGCTTTACGTACAAAGACCATTCAACAGTTTTTAAATATCATATTCTGGTTACTACTTGAACTGAAAATGTTCTGCTTTTCTCTATTGAATTGAATAACTTCAGAGTTTTAGGTGGTTGGTTGGACAAAAGCAATTCATAGAGAGCATGCCGAGCATTTGAAATTTTTTTACCCATTAAAAAAAAAAATCCCGATGACAGAATCTCCTTGACAGATCAGCTTTTGTTGGCTACTTCTTCACTGACCTTGCCAGAGAAAATCGTCTGTGCTGTTCTACATCCACTACTTCGTGGTTGGATCGACACCAGTTCATGTGAAGTCTGGTCTTGAATGCTCTCCTATGAGTCTCGAAGCCCGCTGCTTTAATTATAGCCTGTAAGTATGTGTATATGTGTGGGCCCGTGAGGAGCCTCGCTTCCACTGTTTCAACCAGGGTCGACAGGGAGATACTGTCAGTCCAGGCGCCCTCACCATTCACTCATGTGAAGCCCCACTCTCTCAGATCTGTGGCCATGAATAATTCTGGGAAATTAACTTTCAGAAGGCGAAGACTGTCTGCCCACTTGAGATCTCCCAAAGTGCCTTGCTCGCTCTATCCCTCTCTGTCAGCCCTGTCAAACGTTTCTCTTACCAGATGGTGGCTGCCCTCCTCGTCGTAGTCGTCCTCGCCTCCATCGGTCATCTCTCCCGCCTCCACGTCCAGCGCCCCCTCGCCGGCCTCCTCCCCGGAGTTTTCTGCCGTCTCTGACACGGACTCCTCGTGCAGGGAGTCGCAGTTGTCCTCATACTTCCTCTGAGCCTCTGGGAGAGAAAGGAGGACAGAGAGCGATCACAGTCTGTGGTTCTCTTTATTGCACACAGTCGGAGCAAAGTATACGTGGCTTTTCTGTTTTCCCAGTTGTGCAGCAACATAAAAACTCAGCCAGGTAGGAGGTCGTGCTGCTCTTTACACTGAAGCGGACAAAGTTTGTCCTCGGCAACCGGCGACCACGCAAGGAACACACTGCCACCTGTACACGGCGTTTGCGCGAGAAGAGTCCAAATGTCCCCCAAAAGGTCGGAACTCGAGATGTTTCCGGTTGCGACGCCTCGAGTTCAGGAATTCCCGCATTACGTTACCCAGCTGCTAGATTTCAAATTTTGTTAGCCTCTGTGGCTTCTAGACGCCGTCCATGTTGCCGTATCTTAGCAGTGGTGTTCTCATGACTTGAGCCCGTGCATTCATTGTGCTCAGCCTTTCCATCACACCCCTCCAGTGTCCTCTTCTTCTATCAGTTATGTTTATGAAGCAGATCCATTAAGCTATGCTAGATGTGAAACTCACGCTGACACATATGTTAGCATCAATTCTTGCCACACTGGGTAAATTAGCATTAGACTCCATGAGTGAATTACTTTTTTGTACAAATAAATAAATAAATTCACATTTCTTTTAGTAATAAAAGTACAAAAATATACTATTGCTATGCTATTATTTTTGTTGTTGTTAAAAGGCTATGTGACTGCTCTATGCTCCTTATACTTTGAAATCAAATTTGGATTTAGGACCGTGTTTTACTTAATACTACAGCACAAACTTTTTTCATTTTCTTACAGTTTTCGTTTGATAGTTTATTTCTAAATACTACATAATATCGATACGAATTGCAGAGCTGTATTCACGAAAAGAAATCATCTTTGACTGCAGCCTAAGTGTAAATAAACCTATTAAACCTACTAAATCCTGTTTTCTGCATCTCTGAAACATTTCGAAGATTCAGTCATTGGACAATAAGATCTTCTTGCTGTCTGGCGCTGGCAAAGATTTCTATCTGGTATTCTGGGTTTTTGCTGGAACAAAGGAAAAAGATCATCCTGGCATCCCTGCTCTGACAACCTGTTGCTTTTTGAATTGATTACAAAATTGTACTAATTACCTTTTAAAGTATTGATAGCGAAAATCCCAAGTTATATTCAAATGCAAAACAGAAGTGAGAGAGCAAATACGTGAAGTAATAAAGATTTAAGACTATTTCAGAGCCCAAGACGGTTCTGTTGCAACAAACAGCCACCCAGCAGTGCTTCCTCTGCGATACATTTTCTTGTTCACTTCTAACGAACACCACGGCAGTGTACTTGGAGGAGAACCGAGTGGGTGTCATTTATTTGGCATTAAGCCGCCACAGAGGTAAAAGAGGAAAACGCTCCGGAGTTTTTAATAAACCAGCACGCTTGTTGATAAAATGTGTAACACGCACTTTGTAACGTGCAGTCTAAATGACCTTCACAGTGAGCTGCACACTCTGGCTGTGCTGTCGTGTAGGGCATCTATAAAGACCTTTCATATAAACCGAGTCAGCGCGGTGTTGACACCTGTCCACTGTTATGACGGAGAGCTCTGCTTCTCTTATCTCCCACAGTGTCACGATGACTTATGGCCAGCGTGTGCTCTTAATTTCCCTCCCTTAGTGGTGTGTGTCCTTTTTCCCCTCCACCGCCGATTCTGCCGTCTTGTTTTCTCACCAGATTCGACTCTCTGCTGCTTCTCGATCTTCTCCAGGCGTCCCAGCAAAGAGTCGATCTTCATCTTGATCTGAGTGAGCTCTCGTTTGATAGTCTGGAGCTGGTCCGTCTTCACTGCTGAAGCACAGAAATACAGAGAGAATACTCGTCACATTACGTTGGGTTTGCTTTTCTCTTAACTTCATTTGTACACACACTTTTAATGATGCACACATGGAACGCTGTCATCTGTTAATAAGAGTTTTTGGATATCATAACATCACTCGGCGCTCCCCTCGGGGGAGAACGTCTTTATCTCGCCAAGTGAAAAGTTACGCAGCTAAAGCTGTGGACCTGCTGCTTTCAATTTGAAGATTAGTGCACAGCTTACGCCCACCACGCTGTGCAGTGCTGCTCAAGTATTACTCAGTAGTGCCAACATCTGAACAAACTGTGAGCTACCTTTCGGTTGACAGTAGAAGATTCTATGCAGCACAGAGACTGTTTACGTCTTACGATAGTATCTGCTTGGTTATTGCAAATTTGGTTACAGCTATCGAAAACCAATAATTTCCTACTGTTGCCAATTGGCATGAAAAACATTCAACTGGTGGGTTTTTAAAGTAAATCAGCAACAGAAAACAGCATGCATTTGCATCTGTGCTTTTAGATCAAGGGTCTCCAACCTTTTTCCTCCGAGAGCTCCTTTGATCTACCATGTAGATTGCGATCTGGTTGGAAACAAAGTCAAAGTCACTCCTCAAGAAGTGAGCACAAATCTGACACGTCCAGTATTAAAATGCACTTGCTGCGACCAGTAGCCAGGACTCAAGGTATAAATGGGGAATTTTTTTTTTTTTTACTAGTTTAATAAAACAGCATTGCTATTTATTTTTAGCAACATAGCCAATGGATAGTTAAGTATGAAGAATTTCCTAGGACGCTTTACTTTACTGGTCCCAATTATATTCATAATTAGAAAATTTGAAACAGTTTTTAGTCAGTATATTTCCTTACTTCAATCTACATTAATGAAACAGTTCATAAAAATTGCATTTGTATTTATTACTGCAGATCTCATCAGTGAAATATTCAAATGAGTTGAGGCAAAAAAAGGACAAAGGAATTGCAGCTGATTCACAATTTATGATATTCGCGTACAAGTAACTTTGCCGCATGTCATTTTTCAGTCATAATGTGAACAACCAGTTGCATGTATATTAATAATACTTATACATGTTTTGGTCTTTTAATCCAAGGTAGTTAAAGGAAGGTGAGAATTAAAATAAATAATGATCGATACCAAGGAAAACTGCAAAAACTCAACTCAACTGAAACAATAACAACAATGAATAAATAAATGTCAACATGCTTCTGTTTCATTTTTTTACATGTCATAAGCTCACACTTGCCTGATCACTGCCTCACACACAGAACCGCATGAGAAACAGAGGGCACCGTTTTCCCTCCCACAGCTTCTATTTACCGCCTCATGAATAATTGCTTTACACTTCCTGCTTTGCTTTAGGTCTCCGTGTTCACTCGACGATACATGTCCAAGGTTTGGGTGTATGAAGCGGAGTTGTATCATGTCAAAGTTTGAGTCCTAACCTTGATATGCCATAGGCAAATAACAGCTGCTGGGATAAAAAAAAAAAAAAAAAAAAAAAGTATATTGGAAGGATGTCACCATTAATTCAATCTGGTCGGTCTCACGGTTGCTGAAACGAGGGTGTACACTCCTGAGCAGCTCGAACGGAGCAGATTAAAGAATTTAGACCATAAAGTTAAAAAAAAAAAAAAAATCATATTCCTTAACCCTCGGCAGCTGAAATGTGCCATCTTTTGAGAAGGGGGGAGGGGGGGGGAGGGAGGGGATGAACAGACACCAGAAGTTGAGAAGAAAACATAAAATTCTCTTTGACAGCTATCAGATTCTGTCAGGGCTGGAGAGACGACGGATGAACGCTCGGTAAACAAACCCACGAGTTCCCCTTGTAAAGCTTCGGCTGTAAAATCAGAGGCAAGACGCACGCACAAAATCAAAACCGTACTCGTCCGCTATCGTGTACGCATGTGGCTCTTTAAGTTACGTTTCTTTGATGTATATTTACGCCCACGCCGCATCACAATGCAAAGCCCCTCCGATGTCTACGAGCTACCCGCGTGTGATTTGAACCGATGAATAAAACATAAACATCTGCATTTAGAGATGTCAGTGTGTGATAAACTTTTTTTTTTTTTTTCTGACATATTACCTTGCAGTAAACTACATCCCTCCCCAAAAGGGCATTTTAATCTTTCACTAGAATTTGTGCTGAAAAACAACATGACAGCTGCTCCAATGGGATCCAATGCACACTGTACGTTATTTGTCAATGCACGACTTCTTTAAAAAAAAAAAAAAAGACGCAACCGGATGATTAATGTGTCCGTGGAGGAAAGGGAGAAAAGCCGCATGCCAATGCCACTTCGAAGGCAATACATAGGTAATGGGGTGTTTGGAAATCCCGAGACCTCCTCTCGTGTTGTTGCGTAAGGCAGCCGTCAACACTAAATCTACAGACAAGCAGAAAATCTACTTTTCTGGAGGGAGTAAAAAAAAAACTGTGGATATATATCTCGTTGGGGAACACACTGAGGTGTCTGAATCGCCTTCTCAGCATCATCTGCTCCCATTTTGCACAAACCACCATCCCTGAATAGGCACACCGTACACACTCACTTCCTTATTCCAACATTATCTGAACTGGCTCTGGGCAGCTTACTCGTCATCCTTTGATGATAAGAAAGTGTGGAACAGTTTCTAATTTATCGGGGGGCCTCCAGGCCTTTTTTTTTTTTTTTACTCCTTTTGTGCTATCAGACGTATAAGCTGCAGAGAGAAAACATACACACCCGTAATCCGACGACGTTTCATCAACGTGGCATCTTTAGATAGCTCGGGTTAAAGGGAAAAGGGTGAGAAAAAAAGCAAAAAAAAACGCCATTGTTATTTAATATGCATTAGGGAAGATTTAGGGAATGAGTAATGGATCTAATTTTAGGACATGGTGATGAACTGCAGACATTTCATCTCGGGGATAGTGAGGATCTCTTGAATCACTGGTCTGTGAAGATTAAGCTGGACAAAGAGTTTTGGGGCTATTGATGCTGATGTCACTCCGATTCTAGTGGCTGTTGAAAAGTGACCAACTTGGACATATGAACACAACAGGGAGCTATTTTTTGCAAGTGTAACTATTTTATAAAACGCATATGATGCATTTTTTTTTTTAATATAAATGTCCAAATTCTTTATTTTTAATGCTGGAAAACTGTGTGTTTCATGCTTTGTATGGCTCATCATAAGCACCCAGAGGTATTGATAAATTTGACCTCATATTTTGAAGTATTCAATAAAACTACCTTCTGCTCCCCAGTTTATACTCCTACACAGACCTACATGCAGGTTGTGAGCTAAGGTTTGTTAAATGATGTACAGTGGTATGAGGTTAAATCCTCACGCCAAACTTTTCCTCGTTTGAAAACAGAAACTTGCCAATTCTAGCCATGCTCACCGTTTTAGGATTCCAATATCACTTCGACAACAGTGTGTTACTTTTAAAAGGTGTATGTACAAAACAGAACAGAACAGAAAGATGAATCATTTGGACTTTAAAATGTCAGCAAATGTGAAAAAGCAAAAAAATGCAGAGGTCCATTGATCTCGTGGTGACATTCTCAAATGTCCTGCTTTTTCCTACCAACTGTTTAAAACCCAAAGATATTTAGTATGTTTTCAGCAATAACTTTCCTGAGTAAGTATGCCAAGTCAAGTCTCTTGATCAACATCAGCGCCCGAGTTACGGACGTCTTTGTGACCAATGGTAAGTATGGATTTGCAATTTCACTGTGGACCTAACACCTGAGCAGAAAGAGCACATCAAAGTTTGTGTCAAATTTTTTAGGAACAGAAAGGAGTTGAAAGAAGTAATGCTACGTGACTAGGCGTGTAGTCGTCTGCTCAGAATATTTTCCCTCAGATGACTCGAAACATCACCGTAAAACTCGATGTTGACAGTCTGAACACTGGGGTACGAATTAAGGCTGGAAAAAAAACCAACCAAAAAAAACCACCTGGTTGCTCCTGACCTGTTGCGCCTTCTTCGATCTTGGACAGTAGAAGTTGTGCCCCTCTTGAAACGTGAATGCCACTCAAAACACCTTGCTCGGTTTCTTCATTGCTGCAGGCTCTCTAAAGCGTTTCAAGTGTATCCATAACACGCTCTCTGCTCAAGTCCATGGTGGAATTGCAAAGGTGCGCAGGGCGGAGGTCGCGAAACGTTCTGAACTCAGGTTCTGATGTCTTACACAGACTGTGTCCAATTCCTAATAAAGCTTTAAAACTGCAACTTAACATTTGATTTGACATTTACAGTCGTTCTTTAATGGACTTAGTGAGTCAAAAGTTAAAATACATGAACTGACAGTGACCTTAGTTTGTCAGATGGTTTAATGTGAAAAACAGAAATGTACCCATCCTAATGATCCATGCATCTGACGGCTGCTCCCCCCCTCCCACTTGTGCAGCCCAAGTTCTTCAAACTGCCCACGTGAACCCGCCCTGTTATTTGGACAAACTAACCTTATTTTGCTGTCCAATCTATCCAGGCCAAAGTCAATACAAACAGTGATTTTTCATGGTCCTGGCAGGAGCAAATTAGTCTCCCAAACATACAGCCGCTCCGATTATAGACAGAGAAGAGAATTCATTGAGCCTGTCCAAAAAGACGGTGGGAGATGGGTTTCTTTTTCCTCCCCCCTTCTCTGTAATACCAAACTGCAGCTGGGTCTTCCTGACAGACCTTACCAAGCTGCTCACGCTGATAACACCGGCCGAGACAGGCAACAATGCAACAAACGGCGTAACCAATTATAAAGGCTGCGGATAGAGACGAACGTTTAGGAAAACACAGCTGACCACAGCTCCACAGAGATGCCCCCAATCTCTCATTAATTACATTTAGGGTGTTATAATGCATCAGCAGTTAATCAGAGGAGCAAAATGTGATGCAGCTGGATGCTGGGTGACAGGAATAGCACTGTTTGCTGAATGGGTAGCTGCTCCGAAAGGCTCGGATCATATTTGTGTTTGCGATTTAGTGTTTCGCAGCGGGGCTTGTTCGGAGCTGCTGGAGTGAATTAAAAAGCTTTTTATAGTGGCGTTGCGCAAGTAGCACAGCGGAATTATACGCCGCCTCTTTCTTTTCTCGGAGCCACGCTTTCGAGATTTGCATTAAGCCTTCAGTTTTTGAAAAAGGACTGAATGCCACGAGCGTAATTAGGCTGTGTTCTCTTGGAAAAAAAAAAATAAAAAAAAAAATATGAATCAAGTCCAAATCTGACTCATCTGGTTTGGACACAAAACCAGTAAAAAAAAAAGCACCTTTATTGTACGTACGTTTGACCCCGGTGGCGGAGGATGTGGGAGGTCTGGAGGATGAGGAGGAGGAAGAGGAGGATGTTTTGATGGGGAAGGAGGTCTTCCCGCGGCGGGAGGAGGGAGCGATCACCCTGGAGCGTTTCAGGGGGATCACGGCTCTGGGTGGGGGGGCCACTCTGCCATGGTAGTCGAAAAGCCTCAAAGAAAAGGAAAAAAAAAAAAAAAAAAAAAAAAGCCTATAATATTACACGTCAGTTCCTACACTTTCTCAATAAGTCACTGTCTTTTATTGGAGACCGTACATTCAGGAAATGTCTATCCACCGGCGGTAAAAGGTTTTTCAGTTTATCTCACTGTCACCCCTCTCTAAAGTCTCTTCTTTGTTCCCGGTGTTGTATCTTATGATAGACTTCTCTTGTTTTTGTTTTTCCTCTCAAATGGCACGAATAAAAACAAAACGCAGACTTCACACTTCAAATTTACCAATATCCCCCTTTCTGTACGGCCATGCGGGCCATTGAGTGAAAAAAAGAATCCCTTCACATATCCTTTTAAAGTGAAGAGGATGAAAACAAGAGGGTGCTGAATGTCAAATGAATGCGTCAGCTTCGGCTCTTCTCGGTGACACTCGACTGTCGCAGCTTTCAACAAGTTTGACATTTGGAAAATGAAAAAAAAAAAAAAAGTCTCCGCAGATAAGCGCTCTGATCACTGGCGGATAAATGAGCGAGATAACACGTGTTCCTTCATCAGCACGTTGGAGTCGCACGCTTGATCCGCTCGGCCATTTTGACGAGTTGACTATTTCAGGTTGGGAAGGTTACGGAATTAAATATGACAAGCGGGACTTTTAATGAGGATGAGCCAATCTCTGCCTTTTCTACTGATTATCTGCTGAATCGCTACCATGAGCTCACATTGTCCAGTCATGGTACGGCAATTAGTATCACAGCACATCATTATCACAGTGTTGAAGTGGCGTGCATGGGGCTGTAGTAAGAACAATACTCTGCATTTAAAGAGTATGGAAGAGGGGGCATAGAGGAAGGGGGGGGGTCTATTTTTTTTTTTTTTTGCTTTACAAAACTGTAAAACACAAGAGCAGGAAGACTATTAAACAGTGTTTTATCTGCTCTAATGAACTACTCTAATTTCTTCAGTTCCATATCTTCAAGCTGTAATCAACACATCAGAACGCATTTAATCTTCCTCCGATTTAAATCCCTTTTTGTTGAGCAGACTCCCAATAGAGGGGATCTGAAGGCTGGAATCAGCTCACTCAGGTAAACTGTTTTTTGTTGTTGTTGTTGTTGTTTTTTTTTACTATAAATTAAAACTTCAAAAGTTAAATTTAACTTTAACATCACTTCGTTTGTTTGTAACTTAAGGACAAACAATGGGGATAAGCGATTGATCATTCAGGCACATTTACAGCTCATTCAGCTCGTCTGGCCGCTGGTTGGTCGACGAGACGTGTTGCTTTTCTCCCGCGCTCACCGAGCACAGTTAGTCAGGAGGATACGGCGACAGGAGAGCTCTTTCACAGAGAAATTATGAGCAGCTACCTTCATGGAAAATTCTAACCACGAAATCACTCGATTTATCATCACGTTGTGAAAACAAAACAAAAAAATTTGCTAAAAGCATCTTTAAGAAATTGCTATAGTTGTTAAGCAACACTGCTTCCAGGAACAGGGAGAAGATTATTAACCTAACTACAGGGGTTGCAACCAGTTCACACGCAGTATGTCCACTGGATCTCGACTGTGTGTATTTCCCCGCTGTGTGGAAAATTATCCTGGAGTCAGTTTAGGCTAAAAATTTAGCAACTCGGTGCCGACATTTATTGGATTTAAGGACGTTTAGAGTCCAGAAAACCT
This sequence comes from Brachyistius frenatus, assembly GCF_029030835.1. Taxonomy (NCBI): domain Eukaryota; kingdom Metazoa; phylum Chordata; class Actinopteri; family Embiotocidae; genus Brachyistius; species Brachyistius frenatus. The sequence continues at coordinate 2,892,130 of NW_027210620.1, read as the reverse complement.
GCCGAGGTTGACCAACAAGTCGTTCCTTGTCCACAACTCTTTTCTCTTGTCATAAAATTAACATCATTTTTCAAAAACGAGCAAGTGTGCAACATTTACCGCTAAACAAATGAGAACAAAATACTTTGATTTCTCATATTTATAATACGAGCACTAACCACCACTACATATACTGCAACAGAAGAATAATGCCGTGTTGGTTTTTTTTCAACGTGGAACATCAAAGACGCAAACTTGACTTGTAATGTGATATTTCACTAATTTAACCACGGTATTGGTTTCGCTGCCAGGCGTAGCTACTGTACATTAAAGACTCCCGATAAAATATTCTCATTTCAAAACAAACAGTTAGCGAGCATGTTGGCCAACACCTGATAACATTTGCTTGTGAAAGCTGTCATTTTTCCAAAAAATTTCTGGAATTTTAAGTGATAAATCTGCCACTGTTATTACTGTACATACTTTTACATATATGTCTAGCTATAACACAAAGAGGTTGCCACAGTAACTGAGGTGGGTGAGGCTCAGCTCGTGCTAAATAGTTGCCTTCAATAACCTAACGACACAAAAATGAGAAGAAACGTGAGTGAGACGTACCTGCTGTAGAAATCATCCCTGTAGTACTCGTAATCAAATTCATAACCACTATGAGGGAGACAGAAAGGAAGGAGACGGGGAGACAAGAGATAAAGAAAGGGATGGATTATATTGAGAGGAGCCAGTTCAGATCTGTCAAAAGTAAGCAGATCAAACTCGAGCTGTTTTGACTTGAATGGGCACGCTCCAGTTCATGCCCAAAGCTCATCGCAGGTTAAGCGGCAAGGCCTAAGTAGCCACGCTGGCACGCAAAGACCACAGATCAACAAAAAAAAGTTTCAGAGTTCAGATACAGCCGGAGAATGAAAGAAAATCTTTGCCCAGACCCCAGAGAGGAGAATCGATGCTACACGCTCGGGATGGCAACTGATTTAGAATTCAGAGTGAGGAAAGGAAAACAAATATGCAGAGGAGAGGCCCAAAGATGGAGCTGTTTTGAAATGCTGCTATTCCCACAGGAATTTTAATTAGGATTAATGTATTACTATTTCAATTTGGAATAGTGTTGTGCTGAGTTTTTTTTTTTTGTGCCTCTCCTGTTCCTGTTCCATAATTACCATATTACATCCTGGCTGTTTTCAGCTGCAGCTATAAAATGCAAATGAGGGTTTTTATAAAAACACAATGCACAGACTAATAAATTAGTCGAATAAGACGCGTAATGAAACAAACCAACAATTCAGAAAGGAGCAAATTAGTGGCAATATAAACTTTGCCAATGGAAAAACTATCGAGAACGCGGCGAAAAGTGTCCCAGTGAATAGAAAAACATGTCTAGACCTCCGTCACATTAGACTGCAGTAAACAAGCGCTGCTTTGATCCGTTTGTGACCAGGAGATGTGTACGGGGCAGAAAATCAGGGTCATGCTTAATGAAGCGTATACAACAGCATCTCCTTTCAGCTTTACAGGCTTGTGCTGAATAAATGCCGGCCAAGCCACGGAGATGTGGGGAGGATTAAAAACTCAATTAGAAATTCAAGGTTCAAAAGGAAGAAAAAAAAAGAAGAATATAATAGGAGTCCTCACATTCCAAATCTTACTGCACATTTACATCAGCGGGAGCAGCAGCATGTGGAAGATGGTTTATATTTGTGACAGGAGCTGCACCTCTGCATGTGAAGGAGGATGCTAGAAGGAGGGCAAGTCTTACCTGTAAACAGCTGAGAGCGGCCGTTTGTTGCCCGCTTTAGGCCTGTACGGCTTGGGCTCGCCCGCCATATTTATGTCTGAAAAACACACGCAGAAAAAAAAAAATCGTTTGTCAGTCATGATCGTCTACGATGAACAGTGTTTTGTTTGTCAGCAGGATTGCGGGGAAAACTGCCTCTCCAATTTTCATGAAAACTGTTGGAAGATGGTAGCATGGACCAAGGAAGAAACCATTAAAATTTCAAATGGATCTGAATCACTGGGGTGAATCCATTCATTATTTTTCACTTGCACCGACATTGCAAGCTAGAGCTGTTAACGACGGCCATGAAGACAGTGAAACTATTTCTGAGCTTAGTAGTTAATAAATATTCTCCAACTGGAAACATTTGTTCATGTGTGAAAAATACATATAATGGGATAATATAATATTGTGTTATCAATCTTTATTTTCTGTTTCTACACCAGATATGGATGTATCAGCCATTTTCTTTTTAAATTTTTATACAAATACATTCATGAATATTTAAATATACTTCTGCGGATTTACAACTACAGTACATTCCAGTGGGTGATAAACTATTCATTAAGTGCTTGTAAATGCTAAAGAGGGAGGTTAATAAAGCATTACCAACTAACTTCCTGTGTGAATACATGAATATTACAACACAGTGAGCAGTATCATAGGAATTATTCAACGCCAGTGTTTACTGCTCTGCAGTGTAACCTAATTTAAAACCCCCAAAACTGTGCCAATGAAAGCAAAACAACTTCTCTTCTGAAAAAAATCCTCACCTGATGGTGCTACACATAGTTCAAAGCAGAGCCCGAGCACAAGGGAGGGTGAAAAGTACTACATCATTGTAGACAGAGTCAAATATATGTTTAAGCTCTTGGGAAGCTCTGTGCTATTTCCACTGCAAAACTGAGCTTTTCATTTAAAAAAAAAAAAAAGCAACACACAAAGCTGCAGAACTGCAGGATATATTCACTCAAGTCGAGGTACACTGGGGGAGCCAATTCTCTAAAGGCAAGACTGGAGACCTCGCTACCGTACACTGAAAAGATTACAAAATGAAAGTCTTGTTGCAAAGCGGGAGAGCATCCTTGAAAAACGCAAAAACAATGACAAAGAATATATAAAAGAAAAGCTCACACAAAAGCTGGATATTTTGTGCCTCTTTGATTTATAGCCGGCTGTTCGTTCTTTGTTTTAAAAAAAGAAAAAAAAAAAATGCTTCCATCAGTTTTGGAGTTTTGTGACCCAGCCAGCCAGCGATGCAGAATTTTTCCAATCGCTATCTGTGCTTTGCCAAGGGTGCTGCAAGGTCTTCACGTTTTGTGGACATTTTGAGTGGCTTCTGGGAGTGAAGCCAGTTGGGCAAAATCTGCACCAAAGTAAAACACTGGAAAGGCGAGGGGAAAAAGTCCAGCAACTTTATGGATGCAGTGATGAGGCTGTTATTCCTGAGGATGGGTAGAGTATAAGAACAACTTCAACTGAGGTTTAGTATAAAAAAAAGTAGCTCTCATATTTATCCGAGGCCAGCAGTACAAATTGTTTTCCCATTAAAAATGAACAAACAACTTAAGCGAAGCTGAATGAAATGGATCACTGGAGGCAAAATGTGAGAAAAATACTTTCTGCGTTTTTCTTTTACCAAAGGCAGAATAAAAAAAAAAAAATCCCATCATCTGTTTTTTTTTAACATTGTCCTTTGATATCACACAAACATTTGCAAGCATCTGCATGCTTCTGAGCGGCGAGGTGCTAGAAAGGCCATTTTGCAACAGGCAGGATGGAAGTTTAAGGCCGAGAACAATATCACAGAGGTGCCCTTGAGAGAATAAATCCAAGTCACACGGCGAGCGGCTCGGTGACTCGTACAAGACTAGATCACTTTCAAGGAGACTTCTGACAAATTGTTTCTGTTTGCAGGCAGCCATGTTCTCACTGTCATTTTGTCCCTTACAGCTACACGCATTTGCTTAAATAATTTATGCGTCTGCTCAACCCCCCACTTAAAAAAAACAAATAAATAAATAAAACACCAAACAAGTTGAAGCACCCCGATCACCAGGAGTGGAATTGCACTGGGGGGAAAATAAGCTGCTGGCAAACTCTTGCCTGCTCCTCGCAGTGGCTGCTCTCACGAGAAATAGGATTAAACCCCGGTCTGTTTGTATACTACCTACTTAGACATGCTAAAACACAGACTTTTTACGCCGAGCTGCATGACCAAATGAGTGAGAAAGTGTGTGTGTGTGTTTGTGCATAGTTGGCCGACTGTGTTGGAATTGACCATGATGCAGACTTAGGAGATAATTACAGTTCTGCTCATTAACCTGAAGGTTTACTTACGGCGGTATGGGAACTAAACCTTTAATTAGCCCACAGCAGCCTGAATAAATATAATTGGCATCCAAAACCTCAAGCAATGTAAAAAAAAAAAGAACATTTCAGACGGATCCTCTTCTTTGTGAACCGTGTTTTATATCCAGTATGGTTTATATACAGGACGGCCTAATCCTCTCTGCTCTGTCCTGGCATTCTAACTAAACCTGGCGGGTATTGCCTCTGCGAGGAAGCGTGGCAGCTTAGGCCCATTTTGACTGAAGCTGTAAGGATACGTGTGGTTCACAAGTTGAGTCCATAGCAGACATCAACACCACATGCTCGGCATGCTAAAACTTGACGAGGCTTAGAGCTCCAAACGATTAGTCGATCACGAACTCGTGGAAAAACCAACCGACGAATTAAATCTGCAGACATCGTGACAATCGATAAAACCTTTAAGTCGCTTTTAACGGGTCAACGCCAAACATTGCTGGTAAATATGAATAAATTGTCTGTTTTGCATGAAAAAAAAAAAAAAGTAAGATCTTTTTATTTTGGACTCTTGGTGGAGCAATAAAACGACCTATGGAGATTAGGCTTTGGACAATTATGATGGCGTTCGGCGAGTCAGACATTTTAAAGATGAAATGATCGAGAAAATGACGGTCAGATTAATCAATAGTTACCAAGTCTATTTAGGCTAAAAAATATTATACCCAGGTGATGGCCAGATTCTTCAGTTAGTCAAGATATGTCCTATTTTCTTATAATCTAATTTGTATATGATGACCCAAACACTAGTCATAAATAAAATGCAAAAGCTATTTTTCAAATCTTTTATTTCATAAAAGTGTATTACAATTTTGATGCCAGTGAGGTGAGCCACCTCTGACATAAAACACTGTGGAACACGTTGAAGATTGTGAAATGTTTTGAACATGTTTCCTTGACGAAGACATTACGGATTTCTATGGTGGTTAGATCTGTCAAACAATTTATTGTTGTTTGGATTCATCACACTAATTTAAAAGAGAACTTGATTATACAGATATTTCTCAGAAAAAAGTCTACAAAAATGCTATTAACTTCTGCTTTGTCGAAATTGTTAAGGTCAAAGGTATTAATAATACATACATAATAATGGTTTTCCAGCAGCTTTCCTCCTTCAGAAAAACTGATTAATACTACTTCAGCAGGTCTTCTCTGCGGCGAGTCTTAAGTGTGTGGCAAACTGACATGTTTTCAAACTGTCCCCGCTTTGGTTAGTGTGAAGTGGGCCTGAGAGGAACTAATTGTAATCCATGCTGTTAAAGATCCTCTTTGATGCCACTTCAAGCAGAACAATTAGGGTGTGTGGCAGCTCTAAAAAGTCCTTTTTGGTAAGAATGAGATGTTCACTGGGTCAAGGACCAAAACTTCATTTAATGTTTGTCACTTAGTCTTTTTCTTTCCCACTGGTTTGTACGATTGGCTTGTTTGCCGTTCAATCTCCAGCTGGGTCAGAGCAGGGGACGGTGGGGGGAGCTGTCCGTGGTGCTGAAAGGCTTTTTTTTTTTTTTTTTTTTTTTTTTTAAAGGTCTGTTGCTCTGCTCGGTCTGGGCAGTAAATAAAACAACAACAAAAATGGCTCGACCTTGCAGCTGTGTGAATGTACGTATGATGCAATTTAAATTTTGCAGCCTTACCATTATTTATGTGTTTGAGCATGCCTCCTATTTGCTATCTCTCAGAGAAGGCGGTTGTCTGTCTGTCTGTCTGTCTGTCGATACTGAATCAAGCAGAACCCAGGTGTGAATAAATATTTAAGGTTCAACATTATTGTTGGCTGAGAAATTGGGGGGAGAAACAAGGTTGTGGAGGTAAAACTGCAGTGGAAAGACAGAGGCACGGGGCACAAGTAATCGCTGACGACAGACCTGTGTTCCTCTGTCAAGAAAACGAGGATCCGTGACTCCCTGGAGGAAGCTACCCGTGTGGTTTATTGGTCTCATTTGCCTTACATCTCTGTCTCCCTCAGACTGGTCCTGCTTGTGCCTCCCTGCTCTGCCCAAACACACAAATACACTCTTTCCCCCTTTCCTCATCACCTTCCCTTTCCTTGCAGGAGCTCTCACACACAAGACGATATCTAACCCCTGCTCGCCATTCATCACCCTCTAACATCCCATATTTCTTTCACGCACACTCAGGAAGCTCATTATGAGACATTTCGCTGCTGAGTATCACCTGTGGGGCCTTTTTTCTATTTGACACCTGTGCCGCCAACGAAAGATTTGCAAGTCTTATTTCTCCCCCTCCTTTCATTAGCAGAGGGATGAATAACAGCAGAGCCATGGAAGTCGAAGGCTTTGAATACGTCAAGGCTATATAAACTGATTCATGTGGCAACATATTGCCAGGGAATCGCTGGAAATGAGAGTGTACTGCTCTGAAAATTGACAAGACCTCCAAAACCAGTAGGAGAGAGTGAGTCATGCGAGAACGCATGGAAGAAGAAGACGCCCTTATATTCTTGAGAGGAAAATGAATGAACTACTGGAGTAAGCACAAAACTCTGCTGGTCCCGTTGAAGCCACAAGAAATCCGAGCGCAGTCTTTCCGTCTCTCTCGCACGTTGTGTTGTTTTTTTTTTCCTCCCCTGAAAGAGACCGTCTACGCTCTCTGTTCCTCTCTCAGACAAAGGGAGAGGAAATAGCTTGAGGCTTTAGAGGAGCGCTAACAGTCACGGGTAGCAGGGGTCAGCGCAAGGTCAGCACGAGGAAGAGACGGACAGATTGTGTCACAGTGAGCCAACAAACCTCTTTGTATTAGTGCCGACAGAGCGCTGGAAGATTGACGGACGACCGAAGAATCTCATCCTTTTGCAGCACACGGTTCTCGTCAGCCGTAACTCTGCGCTGTTGGAATTCTGACAACTGAATCACTCAGCTTTCAATATCTCAGTTTGCACAGGCTTTTCTTTCAAATATGGTGATTAAGACTATTGTTCTAAACATATGGGAAGCCACATTCATCAATACAATCAGAACCAAGATTCAACATTCAAACTGGAATACTCATTTAAAATACAGGCATAGTAACATCACAAGCAGTAGTTTGGTGCAAGCTCCTTCAACCAAACCCCGCTTAGAGTGACTCATATCCTCATTCTGAATTACACCCATTTCATTGCCAAAAAAAAAACAGTCATTTACATGTCAAACTACCTTGCATTTAAGCAAAATCTCCTTTCAGCGGCTGCAGAAAAACCCAGCAACCAAATTGCAGCTGATTTTGTCGGTTTCCGTGGTTGCGAATGACCCGTGTGGACACCTGCAACACAGAAGGCTATAATTGAGGAAACAACAGCTGATTATTATATGTGTGGGGCCGCATACAGAGACCGAGGACAGAGTCTTTTCCTGAAAGACATACCGTATGGATCCTCCCAAACACAACATTTACTTATTGTTATTGTAGAGCTGCTTGTTTTTTGTGGACAAGAAATGCCGTGTTTGAGACAACGCTTTAGGCATACGAATTGGTCCTTTCAGCCATAAGAACGTACAGTTGCAAAGTGGGCATCCAGAATGAAGTACAACTCTTCATTTGCTGCATAGACAATGTTAGTTGCTTGCCACGTTTCAGTGCGGCTCTTTAGTTTGCATGCATTGTGGAGAGGGGTGGGGGGTGGGGGGGAGTGTAACCCAGGTCATTTTCTGCCGCTACAATGAACAGATGTCCTCTAAAAGCCCCACAGTTTAACAGATGTTCCCGAAACGCCTCGCAGGCCATCAGTAGATTCTAGCTTGCACGCTTCGCGTAGAAAACCTCCTGTTACTGCAGTGCACACAACTCACGACAGGTGAATGGCCAAAACGTTGTTTCAAAAGAGGGAAATAAGATGTTCTAAAGTAAGATTTATTCTACATAAGTTGAGTGATTTGATCCACATAGCAAAGGCAAATGTAGAATTAGGCAAGGGTGCATTTATAAACAAAAGCCCGTCAGTGTGGATGTGGCGTAGGTATCGAAATTTGGTACTGAGTGACAAGGCTTTTTTTTTTAATTAGATTTTTTTTAGACACTACCGGACCAGTTCAGTCGTTGACGTAAAAGTATCAAAATTCGGTACCCATGCCCGAGTTGTAACACTTCAAAGGGTTAACTTTGCATGAAAGTCTGCCAGTGCAATCATTAGCGCAAATGATTACAGCTGCATTAGAAAACACCGGATTCTTTGATACTAAAGTTAATGGTTTAAACTTGTGTAAAAACACGAGAGAAGAAGTCAACGACTTCTCCCAGGATACATTTTATTTTAAAGCAATAATTGAGCTTAAGGCTCTGCTGGGTGTAATGACAAGCTAAAGATTACACTTTTAAGAAGATTTAGAGATTATAGACATTCTCTGGCAGAAAAAAAAACAACAAAAAAAACCCACTTTATTCTTCATTCATCATTCTGTTTTGTCCTCAGACTCAAAATGTGGGACATTACATTTATAGGGTCTGTCTCCAGTCTAACACCCCGCTGCCATCGAGGCACAAAGAGCCTTTTCTCCTCTTGATTACTTAAAACGCTTTGGTGTCTCCTTTTGAGTCATATTGCAGATGTGGCAGCACAGGTGATTGACTGCAATAAACTCCATTACAGGCATATCGGCAAGGACCTTCACGGAATGAGAAATAGCTTCTTTTCTTTTTCCAAAAACAGAGAGGGCAAAAAAAAAAAAAAAAAAATCCCCACAGACCCGGCCTGACGGTTCTTCATCACGTTTGTCACTTTTTCCTTCTCTTTCATTTCACTCTCTCCTCTTCCTCCAAAACGCCGACTGTCTATTTAATGAGATAAGCATTATAAACGCGAGAGGCGAGGAAAGAGGAAGAATGAGCGAGCGCGGACGCGGTGGGAGCTGCCGATCATCTCCTCACGGAACGACAAACTCCGGCGCCTATCTCCCCAACGACTTAATTAATTGAACAAAGTAACTAATCATGCAAATTGTTCCCCGGCAGGAAAGACATGAGCAAACACAAAAGACGAGCGTGAAGGAGCTGAATCGAAGCAGGTGACGGACGCGCAAGAAAGAAGGGGACGGGATCTGGCGAATTCACCTCTCGCGCGACCGGATCCGGCCCGGCGGCCTTTCGACGCGAAGCCCCCTCGCTCGGAATCGCGAAAGCCGGCCGAGGCTGTGAGAGGAAGGCAGGGAGGCCTGCGATGAAGAAACCGCCGCGTCTAATACTCGATTCCGTAGATCGCGACCTGCTGGCGAGGCCCCCGGCTCATGCGGGGCATCATAAAACCGCAAAATACGCCTTTCATCTTTGCTGCGAGTGAAATATTTCCAAGGACCAACGAGGGCCAGCGCTCCGGACCGACAACTTAATCGAGCAAATTTCGGCAAAAATCTCGAGTGAATTGGAATGAAACATGGCGTGACAGCGGATCCTTGCCGAGCCCCGACAGATTCTGATCCTGACAAAGGTCTCGCAGCTCCGTCGTGAATCAGACATCACATTTTAGTCACTTAGTTCCCAGACATTAGCCTTGTCCTTACCTCTCTGCGCCTGTGGAGCCGTCACTCAAGGTCACAAGGCGCTGCGGTGCCTTCAAAACCCGAAGAACCATTCCCCCCCACCCCGTACCCCCACCCCCTACACACACTCTATCAATGCCGGGGACATTTTAGACGCCGGCAGGAAAAAAACAAAAAAAAACAAGCTTGTTTACTGACACCTCTCAGCAACAGGAGAGAGTCTCGGCGGGGCGAACATTGTGGACGGGTGTTGCCTAATTACAGGGGAGAAAAAGAAAAAGAGTGGCGAGGAGACCGAGGGACTATCTGCATATCAAAGGTGCTGTTCGAGGAACCTTTGAAGATCAAACATCAAACGGGGCTATTCAGGAGAACCGGGAAACAAAGTTCAAGATGAAGTGATGGGGCTCGCTCCATTTCTCTGTTTCAATTCCAAATTGCGGTTGACAAGGTGTATTCGTTTTGCATCAGCTAGAATAAAATACATGGGTCATTTGAATCAGCTGACTCTCACGTACCATTAGATGATATAACATTGTTTTTTTCTCTATTTGAACTGAGGTAGTGGTGGTGGTGGTGGTGGTGGTGGTGGTGGTTGCGAATGAATGACCAGAACTGCCTAATGGGAATATTGAATTCTCGTCATTTTTGGGCCTGACGCTGATACTAATGGGACGGAACAACAACAAATTCTGATATCGATAAATTGATATGTATACACTGTATATATGAACACTTTTTTCTTTTGCAACGGTCCATCAAATGTGGTTATTAACACTTGTGACAAAGAAATGAGATGGAGGCAGGATGTCTTTACAGGTTATCGTCCCCAGTAACATCAGTGCTCTGAACCAGTAGACTGGGAATTATTACTATGAAACTGGCAATCGGAATCATTGTGATGAAACACTTTGATTTATCGTGTATTTGTTTTGCTGAATTTGCCAAAAACAAGACGTGAATGTCTTGTGATTTTATCCAGACATCTGAGTTTATATCACAATATCATCATATGTACTTATTTTGTGACATAAAAGTACCTCAGGCCCGAAATAATTTGTCCTTTTTTCAAGTTAGTTGACAGAAAACTGCAACTATTTGTACGGCTCAATTAATCGCTAAATATTTTCCCGCCTCTCACATACAACAAGATTAAAGTTTCATTTTCGAAGTTTCGACAGGAAAATAAATACATTTTTAGTTCAGACAACTCACACTTGAAACTCGTATTCATTGTTTGGTGTCTTGGCTTTGGCCTCATCACTCCCCACAGGTGGGATTAACAGCAGGTGGATGCTGAGGTGGAAATTAAGTAGTCAAATTAAATAAGACTGCCAAATTGGAAGGATGTATATGTCAAGTGATTATGGAGTATGAGGCACGTCCCATGATGCAGAGCGGAGCGGCATCACGTTGAGTTGACTAGCTCGCAAGCATGTCTCCATCTTCGACCTGCTGGTCGGATAAAACGAACAAAAAAATTCCGCGAGATCCTTCTGGGCATCTTTCATTTTTGTATATATCTTATAGACGGAGCATTATAAACAAATGTGCTGCACTCCTATCTGCACCCTCAACTTGTCAATGAGGTGGTTCAGCTCTTCATCATGTTTTGCCAAGTAAAAATTCAAGAGTCCCTTCTATCCATTCACGTCAGCATATAAAGGCTGAACCTTCAGCGTTCAAGGTGACACGAGCTGCAAAACACCGGTGCCGTGTTTTGTGAGCAGCAAATGTTCTTTCTCCAAAAACAACCCGCTTGTTTCCCTGTCGGCAGATATAATCGCGTGAAGAGTGTAAACTTCGCATCACACGACAGCCGCACACAGAATTTCAAAGTGAACCGCTTCCTGTGGCTTTCAATTTTGCAAATGGATTCACTCTCGGTGTTTTGGTCCCACACAAACACACTAACGACTAAATAAAAGACGAGCTCATTGGCAAAATTGTTGCTGGGAAAAAAAAAAAAAAAAAATTTCAGCCAGTTTACCAAATGATTGATTGAATGACAAATTGTTTCAGAAATATTCCAGTGTCCGTCTTGACTTCCGAGACGGCAGCCAGTGAATATTTTGTTTACCAACAGGTAATAACACGGTTTTCAATTCTTTCCCTGTGTTGTATGGATTTCCATCACGCATCCTCTCTCTTGGTTTGACAGTGATGACGAGGCGCCGTTCCATCCTCCCGCTTTGTAACACAGATTTTTACTGCGTATATGACGACAACAGCTCGGTGAACAACCGCGTGACAAAAGGGAGCATCTCTCACCTTTGTGAACACTCAACAGTGTCGACTTTCAGTCTGCCGCCCTGCCTCTCTCTCTCTCTCTCTCTCTCTGTGTGTGAGCGGCTGCATGGACCCAAGTCCAAGGGGATCAGCTCATAATCCCCCCCCCACACCACCCCACCCCCGGCCCCTTCAGGCACCGGCAGAACGGATAAAAGCACGGCATTGAGTTTGAGATCACATCCCTCTGTGTGACCTGTAAACCCAGTGAGCTGCCTCGCGCGAGTCAACAATGATGCACTTTAAAAAAAAATATATATATATATATTTTTTTAATTAATCAATTAATTAAAAAAGCGACCGATCCGGGCCGCCGGACGTGTCGAGCTCGGCGGTGGGGAGCGAGGCATTAAAACAAACACACAATCATTTAGAGTGAGGTTTTTTTGGGTTTTTTTTTTCTTTCTATCCTCTGAGAAACATCCACGACGGCCATAAATAATCAGGTTATCGCTATTGGACTTTCTTTGTTCCTAAAAAAAAACAAACAATAAACCCTGTTCGGGCTCTTCAGCGTTAACCCGAGGAGCAGAAGCCTCCGAGCTGTTGAATGGCATCATGCGGCCTCAGAAATGCCACTTGGACATTTATATTTCATTCTGACCAGGACATAAAGAGGAATGGCTGATTGAGGGGACATTGTCAGGCCTACACGCGTGTCCTTATCCTGCACATGTAGGGTGGATGATGTGAGTGGATGCGAGAGAGCCGGGTGTCGCGTGAAGCGCGAGGGAGTGACACGTTACGATTCCTGTAATTATTTCCGTGTGCTTGCCATGACACTTGACAGGCATTAATTTCCCCCTCTTCGTCCGACCGGTTTCACGCACGGGCTGAAGTCGCATCTGTCGACTGTGCATGTTAGATCCAGCATTCAATGCGCGGCGTTCACCCAAAACACCCTCTGGCTCTAAATAATCTGCTTCTTCACAATAAGGACAAAACCGCCTTTGCAACATTTCCCCCCTCCTTCGAAAAAGCTTATCGCACCCGGGGCGGGGGTCATTTTTACATGTGTTTTTATTATGTGCATCAACACTTGTCGTTGCATGTGCGGACGCCAGCGCGCGTGTGCGTGTGTGTGTGTGTGTGTGTGTGTGTGTGGGGAGTGGGCGTGGGGGAGGGCGGGGGAGGGGGGGAGAGGAGCTGCGCCTTGTGACATCTCTGTCACATTATTTCATCATCGATGGAGGAGGTCTCATTAGGTCCCCCTTTCTGACAGATACGATCAAATCCAGAGCAGATAGTGCAGTGGGATGCGACTGCTCGTCCACGGAAGGAAACCCCCCCCCCCCCCAAAAAAAACAAGAGTGGAAGGCAGAGCTGGTGAATTTAAAAAAAAACTGTGGCAACTGCATCTTAGGTAGCAGCTTAAGTATCTGGAACAAATGTTATTCCGTAATTGCTCTTGATTTATTCAAGAGAAGCGGAGCAGCGGAATCGAAACGGCTCCCACCAAAAAGGATTGTGTTGCGCATGATTTGTATTCCTTCCCACGGACACGCAAACTGAAATTCTGGGCAAAAAAAAAAAAAAAAAATGGAGCTAAGCTGAAAAGAAGTAGAGTCTGGAAGGCAGAAAAACTCTCACACACACACACACACACACACACACACACAACTGCCTGTGAAAACATGGCTCGAGATACGTGGAGGACATCTGACAGATGACGTGACAGCACTGCCCCCCCCCACCACCACCCCCACACCCCCGCATCTTTCCCCTATCAGCAGCAAGACGGCACAAACACACGCAGCCACGACGTAACATCGTAGCAGTTTTTTTTAAATCACGACAAATTTCTTCGTACGATCGCTTTTCAATTCCACGTTTCATGCCTCGGAGTTTTCTCCCGAGTTTTCATCGTGCGATGTACACAAACGAGGATATACAGAAACACACACATTTGCAGAAAAACAAAATCTTTGCGGCTCACAGGGCTGGAGCCCACCATCTGATCTCCAAAGATTCCTGGGCTGCAAGATCTTAAATATTTATGGACTCCAACTCAAGTTCTGGTGCTAAAATACTCCTGCAAAGACTCACAAACGCGCACGCGCACACACGCACACACACACACACACACACACACACACACACACACACACACACACACACACACACAAGAAAGAGAGGTTTTCTTTTTACTAATCATATTAAAAACAATAGAAAACAGCATAAACAATGCACGCTATTTAAGAAAATTGACAAATTTCCCAACAGGTCTCACTGCACAGCGATCTTTACATAATCATTACATCATCAATACATAGTCGCCGTTTATAAATTTAAAAAAAAAAAAAAGCTTTTAGATGGACTATTCCAGGGCACATTTCAAAATTTGATCTTCCAGTGCCAAGAAATTAAAAACTGAATAGCTGCAATCTCAAACTAACTCATCCCAAAAGTTCAACCTCCCTCTTCACAGTTACATGTCACTCACATTCTCATTGCTGCTGAATCTGCGGTATGTTGCCGGAAAAAAAAAAAAAGAAAAAGAAATCCTCCACTAATTGATTGGCAAAAAGAAGCAGAACATCCTTTCAAGGAACACATTTTCATTCATCAGACACAGCAGCCCTTCAGTCTGTGTTTGATCCAGCAGTGCTCGACAGTGCAGCTCACCCTTCAACCCATTGAAATGTCTTGCAGAGAAGATTGTGATGACGCGGCAGGTATTGAGTAATTCGAGGTTGCCGCCTCTCCCGATGTTGGGAGCGCTAATGACCGTTTTGTGGAACGTCTGTTTTGTTTTTTTTGTTTTTTCTGTCTGCATAGATGGAAGTGAAATAAAGCAGATAAACATTCTCACTTCTGTGGGTCACATACCCAACAGCCCCTCTCTCGCAGTCTCTCGCAGGCCTAATAGCTGGCAGATGAAGTTCAGAACAACCTCTTAAAGAAAACAACAAAAAAAATCTCAAATAAAATCTCAACAATACGAGCCCACGCACACACTCGCGCTCTTTTACCGTCTCCCCCTCGCTCATTTAGCTAAGAAGCTCCTGGATTTCTTTGCCTGCGCTGTCTCTCGACACTTTCTGTGCTCCACGTACATACGAGCTGCGCATCCACAACGGCGGGATCTATTTCTAGCCTATGGCAGTGCACAATAGGCAGGTATATATATATTATATATATATATTATATTACATTTTTATTTTTTGTTGAAGAGAAAAACATTCAAGTCCTCTTCTTTTTTTTCTTCCTAATCAGAGCACACCGAGCGCAAAGAAAAGAAAAAGAAACATCACTTTAAAATCCGCTCCACGGATGTCGAGGAGGGGAAGTCGTGGGATGCACTTGTGGAATACTGACCCACCAAGAGGTGCCAAGCGTTTTTTAGCGAACCACTGCTTTTACACGTCTCACTTGTTAAGATATCTTTCCAATTTAGCTCGTTGGCATATTCATTTAATGCTTTGAATATCAGAGCACGCAGACTTTAGAATTGGATTCTCCAGCCTGTACAACACCATCGTACTCTCATAAGGCTGCACACTGAAGATTATTTTCATCATCATTTAATCTCCCAATTATTCTCCGACTCATTCGTATCATATATTGGTCTATAGACAAGAAAAAAAGAAATCACAATTTCTTACATTCATAGTTCCCTTTAAACCACACAGACATTTTCCAATCAAAGCCACAGTTCATAAATAAAACATATTCACTTTATGGTCACGTAACATGAAGAAAAGCAGCAAATTCTCCCAATTTAAGAGCAATTATTTACATTTTTGCTTGAAAATGATCATTCCCCAGCTCTATGTTCACAAGCAGAGCTCAGTCACACGAGATAAAGACTTCATACTGTACACCAGCCCAAGATATTATCCGACCTCACCTCATGCGTGCAGTAATTACAGCAGATCATACTGTGTATTCATAACAGATCCCAATCTGTGAATATGCAAAGTGCCAGCAAGGCAAGTTCCACATACAAAGGCATCGCTGGTGTTTTGTTGCAGTTTACACTTCTAATATAAAAAAAGAAAAAGAAATAAAGAAAGAAAATAGATGATTGTATGTGACCTGAAGCCAGCTGTCTGTTTGCATGATAAATAGCGACCCCGTGGCCCTGATACGTCAACGCATTTCATGATAATGTATGCTAACTTCAGCAGAATGAATATATTACACTGAGACAACGGAGCAGGTGCGAGGATGCCTTTTCAAAGTAATATCTTGATGGAAAAAAAAAAAAAAAAAAAATCTACCAGCGCGCAGCAGGTGACTTGGTTTCCCATTACTTAACCATTAACAATACAAATACAACATGTATGTATATATATATATATATATATATATCTATATAAATATATATATAAATAAAAACGCATACAAATAAATATTTAACCTCCTGGAAGTGTCTGCGTAAAAACCACATTTCATGCAAAATAACAATAACTTCCAATTTCTGGGTCTCAAAGCGATCCGCGTGCGTCTTTTTTTTTTTTTTTTTTCGCGCGCTGTTCACGGCTCACAATTTTTGCAACTTGGATTTTATGCAAAGCACATACAGCGACGCGGGCATAAAGAAAATGTCCTCGGCGTAACGCGAAGCCTCCAAGCGGAGGCTGTTCAAACTCACATCGATGGTTGCGACGCTTCCTCTTGTACATGGTCATTATGTACGGATCCAGCTTGGCGCTCGTTCGGGACACGAGAGAAGACGGAGAAAGGCGTCAAAAAGGACTTCGGCGTGGCAGCGCTACTTTTCGACCGGACGAGAAAGAAATTAGCCCTTCAGACGGAGGATTGGAGGCACTTCTTGAGCGAGGACCGTACCATGCTCCGACACGGGGGGAGAGGGAGGGAGGGAGGGCGGGGGGGGGGGGGGGCTACAGCGTGCGTCTCATCCACACGCACACGCACGCACCACACGCTTCAAGGGGCAGTGCCAATCACAAACCAACTTAAAAAAAAAAACAAGCAGAAATTTAGAAAACAGCTGTTGACATTGATTAAATCTGCCCAGTTCGTTTCGTTAAAGGAAATAAATCCTTCTGTTTGGATTGATTGAGGAATTGGTTCCGTTTTCTGAGTGATTAAAAAAAAAAAAAAAATTTTTTTTATTACATTGATCAAATTCTCATATTCATAAGTTTACATTTACCAGCAAGAAACCATATTTTTCTATTCTTTTGAAAAAAAAAAAAAAACTTTTGAAAACCTTTTAAAATACTTTTTTTTATTTTTTATTTTTATTTTTTTTAAAAGAAGCATTTGTTGTTCAAGCTTTATTATTGGTTACTTGGTTTGTATCTGTTTATTGTAAAAAAAAATGAAAAAAAAGACAAGAAAAACAGCCATGTCAAGCCAACCAATTGAAAAATTATGAATTACATCTTATTTAAAAAAAAAAAAAAGAGCCAATCTCATGATAAATTTTGTGACAACTTGAAGCATATTAAAAACAGATACCATACAGATCTATAGGTTGATCGTGTGAGCCTTTTTGTAAGACTAAAATGTATCGCAGGTTTCACAAAGTGGTATTTTTACCGTAAAAAGTTTCAAGCAGGAGTTTTGGGATTAGGTGTTTTCCCCCCAAAATGTCAGGTGTACTGATATTTGAAAGATTTGAAATCAGAAAATGTTCTAAGAGTAAGTTTCAATCTAACATGCTCTTTTTAAGTCACTCTGGATAGGTATGTCCGTCGAAGGTAAGAGTCCAGAGGCCTGGCGGCGACTGTAGTCATGACGATGATGTAAGCGAAAAGCTAACCAAAGCATGGCAACATGGACAAGGAAAAATGCTGATGTTCAGCAGGTGTGGTTACCATGTTGGCCACCTTAGTTTGGGGTGTAAGCATGCTCACATTAACTAATCAACAGTAAATACAACGCGGAGCTGGCGAAAATATAATTCGTTTTTCAGGTATTTGGTCAGAAAACAAAGTTTAGGGTGCATATAGATTTTGACCTGATCGTGGAGCGTAGATAAACGTTCGTGGAGACAACCAGCTGCATCATCAATGTAATTATTCGCATACAGTACTTGCCGATGTATTTTGCGCGTTCCTAGCGCATGCCACCAGAGGGCTCCACCAGAAAACTAAAGGATTTATTTAAGAACTTCCAGATTTTCCATCAGAGCCGTCCCCACTCGATTTTTTCCCCCCCAACATTTTCTGTTTTGAACGGACGAAACAGCCTCGGGGCATGTTTTTCGATTTATTGTTATCGGTTCCGCAACGACTTCTAAAATGGCACCGACGTCCCGCTAGCTATTCCAACAAGAATATTTGTCTCTCTGGGACGCGCACTAAGAAACGCTCATGCCGGCGCACTCCAAGTACGTCTCCGGCTTTACAATTCATTCTGAGGGGAACATGAATCCGTGCACCAATTTTTCATCCATTTGATGGTCGTCAAGACATTTTTCCTAAAAAAAAAAAAAGACATCTGCTATTGGCACAAAGTAGGAAGAAGCCAATTGATCACTTGTAGGTTTCATCTTCTGGGAAACCATATGTGTCTGGGAAAATGTTCATGGCAAAATCCATAGCTGAGATATTTCAATCGGGACCCAACTGGTGGAAAGACAACAGGCTGACATTATCACCCATATTGTTAGCACGCCTTGGAGATGCGAAATGAGTTGGCGCTACATCCTCCAAATATTTCTCCTACTTCTACTAATTCTTCAAAATAAAAAAAAAAAAAGGCTTTCATCTGGTGATATATATTTTTCTTCCACACGCACACGCCGTTTTCTACCAAACCCAGAAACCCGGTCCTGTCCGTGACCTTCATCGCGACGTGTTCCTTCTCTCTCCACCACTGACACTGTACATCCTTTCTGAATCAACACGAGGAGGTTTTATCGAGCAGCTCACCCACTCTCTGCTGTCGTACTCCGTCTGATTATTATCTCACGCGCGTGCATACGCGGTGACATTGGCATAAAAATAATATTCCACTCCCTCCACAATCTCTGGGCACACTTGAGAAAAGGTGCATCTGATCTTACTTGCAAAGGGGGGGGGGGGGGATTGTGTTGCTAAGGAGACGAGGGTAAGGAAGCAGAATGGGTGTTGATTTTGTGCGATTTATTCCACTATATTACATTATTATTGTGTGGGTTGAATAACAATAGGTTTTTTGGGGGTTTTTTTTGGGCCCAAGATGAATTGTGAGGGGGGGTGGGGGGGAGAAACAAACAACTCTGAAAGCCAACCGTATGGAAGTAGCAGGGATTCAATCAATATTGCTTTCCTCTGAAACTGCTGCTGCTCTCACATGCTCCAGCATGACAAATGGGCTTCTTTATGTTTTTACTTTGAAACTAGGGAAAGATGAAAATCCCTCAAAGTGGATTTTTGCAAAAAAAAAAAAAAAAAAAGATAGCCAAATCAAAAAAAAAATCAATACAGAGGAAATGATCCTCACTCCCGCACTGGGCTGTAGGTCAAAGTCAGCTGTTGTAAACACGGACTTTAGGCTCTCTGAAACCTTTTTCACAGTAAACATTTCCCATTTATATTTAAAAATCTATTTACGTGGATGAGAAGAAGAAAAAGAAAAATGAACGCACAAGCAGGTTGCATTCAACAGCAACCAGCGACGAGATGAATCTGTATTTAAGGTGTAACGGGGACATCTGCAGTCCGTGATGGATTAATACAGCATGCTGCCTCACGCAACAGGAAGTATGAAGACGTTTTTAGTTTCACAAATTAATACTATTTCTTTGCTTCACTTTGTGACTTAATTCTCCAACTCATTTTCTTTTTAAACTCCTACCAGACGCAAGGCTTTTTCTAATGGGCATCACAAAGTTTAAATCTTTGAGCAAAACAAAAATCCTAATTTAATGTACCTTTTTAGCTGTTTATTTTTTGGAAAGGAATATAAAATGTCATTTCAATTTGAATAACAATACTCAATGTGAAAATAAAGTAAAGATGCTAAACCCCTTTTACCCTGGAGATCCCTGTATCGGGATCAGTATCTGTTAGAAAAATGTAGACGCCTCCATTTTTTTTTAAAGGTCGCCAACTGCGGCACATCAAGTGCAGGAGGTCGCATACGGTCACTACAACTAAAATAGATGTAGCATTGGTGGTGCTTTATTTCCATTGTGTAAAATTTGGTAGAGTTGGAGTTGAGAATTTTTTTCAAACAGCTTCAGTTCCATCAGTAGAAGTAAACATTTTTGCTGGAGTTTTCCAATCTCACTTTGGCCTGGTGTCAAGGATAAGAAGACTTATCGCATTTCAAAATTCTCCATAGAGTCCATTCTTGTTCATTTTGGCCTCACAGTTTTGCTGAATCTGGGTATTTTCTTTCAGCTGGAAATTTTACAAAACAGCATCAGAGGACTTTAGGGGGTTAAAAAAAAAAAAAAAAAAAAAAAACTTCTATGATTTCCATAAGGCTATTAAAGGAGCTTTAATTGGCAGCCTAAAGGTTTGCTTGAATGTCGTTGATCGAGAGCTGGACCTATCCAATTCTGGAGTTGACTTCAGCTCCACATTTTTAGTCTCTTTCAGCTAATTGTTTTGGCCTTCCACTCGGCTCTTGCTCTCGTTTTCAACTGGACATTGTGGATCATTTATCAGCTACAGAGTCACATCTAGGATCTAGTGGAGACCAAAGACGGCACCGGGGGAGTGAATATTCATCATGTGGCCAGAAACATGCCGACAAATAAATATCAATGCTGCTCCCTCTCTGCTGGATGTGTAAATACGTCACTGTTGGCTATTGCAAGTTTGCAGTTTTGGGGACAATTGTCTAAAGTATTATATTCTTTAATCCTCGATATTTTTGTTTGATAAAAGATAAAACCTTAATATTTCACATTTTCCCAAAGGGGCCGCAGTGCTGCCAAAATTCCACAGTGACTATCCGTCTCTGCTTGTATTAAATTACAGCCACTGTTATTTCCTTTCGCTCTAACCCACTAAATCCAGTTAAACTAATTTCATAACAGGTGGGGGAAGTTTTCTGTGTATCAGGGGAAAGATTGATGAAATGATCACCCATTGAAATTTGGATGTGGCGATTTGGCGCAGGAGAAAAATAACCCCCCTCCTGTTTCTTGGAAGCTCATAAAGTCTTCAAAGCATTTAACACATCATTACCTCTTTTTAAGATACCAAGGGCTCGGCAGAATACGAACATGCATCAACCTAATCTGAAGTGCTGTGCATTCTCAGACAATCTCGGCCGGCGTTTGAAACACACAGCAGCCTGTTAACAAATGACCCTCATTTATGGATGAGACGAAGGGGAAGCGGGAGGAAGCCCACGGGGGGGGGGGGGATTTTCTACTTGATGGATATAAATCTGCTCAAGCCATCACATCTCATTGGCTCGTGACTTACAGCCCCTCTTAGCTCATTAGACAGGCACCGCTTTTGGCGCTGAGTAATAGCAAACGTATCTAGTGTGTCAACTGCTGCAACTGCTTGGCGGTCTGTGACAGCAAATTATCTCTCTTCGCTAATGCTCCGCTTACAAAGCCTCGAAAGACTCCTTTTGTTTGGATTCAAACCCGTATTATGCTTCAGGTATCACAAAATACAAAGAAAAACATTACGAGCATACAGAATAAAAATGTGGCTGCATAAGTATCTTGTTAAAAGTGCTATATTTCAAAGCTTCCTCACTTTCCTTCTCCCAGTTTATGCACGCAGATTAAGGCTTAATTAAGGCCCGAGGACAAATGGAGGATTACGGGCAGCGAGATATATTTCTAAACCAACACTGCGAGCTTTGCGAGGGCCAAAACAGACACCCCCGTCCTACACACGGTAAGTGAATACGTGTCCTCTCCAAGCCCAAAAAAAACAAACAAACAAAAAAAACTGCAGGAAACATCTCAACAGGTTTTCAACGGGAGCTTCCCTCCGGTTGGAGATGCTGACTGCCTCACAAATCCGAAAGAATATTGCACACTCTAGTGGAGAGCAAGCAGCACGACAGCTGCTTCCAGCTGAGAGATTTCAAAAGGGAACATCGACCTCAAAGCTAAAAACCGATTGTCCTTCTGTGCTTCAATGGCTTTTTTTGTGGGTTTTTCCTTCAGCTGATCACGAGAGAGACAGACAGCAGGAACGATGTCATATATAAACAACTCGTTGCCGCTTTTGAAACGGATCTGATGAAAGCAGCCTCGAGGGGTTTTTATGTGCATGCGTGCATTTTCCTATCCGGCAGATTAAGTTTTACATCTAAATAAACCTGCTGTGGATACTTTGCCTTAAAGTGATCAGTGTCAGCGGGGCTCATTCAACTCATGCTTTACTATAACTTCCACGTTAAGGAGATATCCATCTACTGAACGTTTGTACGCGAGTGCTTTACCGTCTAAAATCACAGGAACAATATAAACTGCCTTTAGTCTAATTTTTTATTAACGAATCAGTAATGTATTTACTTTCCTGCTTCGTCAGGTTCTGAGGAGGCTGAAGGAGACAATCCCAGCATGCCTTTTTTTTTTTTTCACCTGATGTTTTGTAGTAATTTTCATCTTAAGGAGATCATTATTTGTGTTTGTATTTACCCTGACCATTTTCATGGTGTAATGCGTAAAGCCCATGTGAGAACTTTTCCACACGCTTTCCCCACGTTATCATATGTTGCAGGTAAACATGCGTCATACACGTGATCACACGTGCCCAATCTGGAAAACATGGGACTCTCATGTGTTTTGTAAAGTTATCACATGAACGGTATAATTCTGCGTGGATTATATTATATTATATTTTGAAATCATCTCGTTTTTCTAAAATTGAAAATAAACAAATATTATTCACTCATCCACCCATTTACAGTATCGCCTACTCTATTTAGGACCATATGGTGGCTGGAGTCTATCCTGGAATTTTGGAACAAAGGTAGTAAAAAAAAAAAAACAAACGGATTCCAGGCTACTGTAGTCAGAAAAGAAACACTACAGGTGGAGGTTAAGACACGTTTGGTCTCGCTGTTTTAAATTTAACTACACCAAATGAGAGAAATCCAAAATAATGCAAGCGATGCATTCAAACTAAAAAAACCAAGAGCTTCTTGCAGTGGCGTGAAAGTGAAAGAAGTAACCATTAAATTAAAAGTTCCACCTGACAGATCAACATCTAAAAAAAAAAAAATAAAAAAAAAAAATGGCCCAATGAATCCAGTTTGTAGCAAAGTGTTTCGGTAATATCGACTGCAGTCGATGTTGGTCCTTGAATTAAAAAAAAAATAAATACAAACATTCACTTTTTTTCCACTAAATTTGGGGATTATTTTCTCAAGCTTTTCTACTGCAAACAGGTTTAACACATCCCCTCGTGTACCTTCATTTAATCACGCTTTGAGTAATCTACACTGCACACGATTTATATCTATCCAACCCACATCCTCTCAAGTAAGACCTCATTTGGTTTTTATTTAGGCCCTAATCTCCATGATCCCCTCCCTCCTGCTTCCTCCTTCCTCCCGTTACCCCTCCCTCATTTGCTCACCCACTCATTTTTGTCCCCCCCCCCCCGCTCTCTCTCTCTCTCTCTCTCTCTCTCTCTCTCTCTCTCTCTCTCTCTCTCTCATCTGTCGGGGTCAGCAGAGTGCAAAGAATCACATTAAGAAGTATTCAAATGTTGAACTAGTCGCAATTGGTATTCATACAAGCATTAAAAGCTGCCAAATCTAATTCAGCTCTGACGCTATCAGCGCCGCGACCGTTCACCCAGTCAGCGGAGATAATACAAACCACACAGGGTGGCGGAGGTTAGAAAAATCCAATACAGAGACAATAATGTCTCCTGGATGTAATGGAGCCTCAACCGACTGAACCATTTCCCACTGAATGATTTTAACCAAAGAGGGGAAGAAAAGGGGGGAGAGGGGGAGGGGATGGGGAGGGGGAGCGATGGCTGATGGATTTCACTTCATTTCTTATTCTACACTCCTGCATCTGAGATTAACAAGGCTGTAAATTCTCCTCTGCCACGAGTTGGAGAGCGGCACTTGTAAAAGAAGACAGCGATCAATGTCCCAAGGATGACAAATGGCAGATTGTCAGGTTGGCTTTTTAGCAAAGACCTTTATGAGATGGAAGTGCTCCACATCTGTAAGGCACCGTCTCAGAAGCCTCACCGTTAACACTGTTGTCAACGCATCTGTTGTCAACACATCTGTTGTCAATACTACCCAACTGTGACTTATTTGAACATATTTTTAAACAAAATGTAACAAGATATTTTCAGCACAGAAACGTGCACAAAACCTCTTGGTTGCATGAAAAGAGTCAAAACTGGACACAGCAGCAAAAATCAGACTTTTGTACTTTTTACAACCAAAACAATGTGTGTGTGTGTGTGTGTGTGTGTGTGCGCATGTGTGTGTGAGTTTAGGTGTGACTGTTGACTTTTTACCGTGATACGACTCTACAGCATCACCAGTTCTTTTTCTTGACAGGTACTTATTTACAATTAAAGACACCAACAACATAAAGCATAATGGTAGATTCTTATGTCGACCCATGTGTACAATACAATATACCGTCTTACACACACGTCATGTGACATGTACAGTGTATGAATTGCATCATACAAGAAAAACAAGCTCCTTAATATAGTCAGAAAGCAAAATTCAAATGAAAAGCACCTTTTTACATATAAAAACAAAACCAACAACAAAAAAAAGTGCATTTATGGATTTCGAGAAGAAAATGGATTATACTTTGATAAACAGACAGTTTCTTGTCAGATCCTTGAGAGAAAAGACCGATCTGTAGCTGAAATACTCAGGAATCTCTTCCTGTCTGCTTTTGAGGAAACGGCAAGAACAGTTGAGATGAAAATGAGCCACAATTGGTCAGTTTATCATTATGTGAAGACTTAAACGTTGATATAACTGATATGTTTCATTGTTGATGAGTTCATCATTTCAGTTATAAGTGAGGGCATGGTTTTCTTTTATTACTTTGGACTTTACATATTTTATTTTAACCAACGGGCTAAATAATTCTGACCTTAAATCTCCTGTCAAACCCACTCTCCCGAAGTGACTAAAACTAAGGTTAAACCAAAGGAGAGTTTTAATGCTAACAAATGGTTCCAGGTCCAAAAGTAGAACAAATTAAACTCAGGGAGCTGGAACAAAAGGTTCCAGATTAAAAAAACAAAAACAAGACAGGCAAACAAGCAGATGGTCGGAGCAGCGTCCAAACGCAGACAACATCACGGGGAACAAAAAGCCGAAACACACAGGAATACGGAAACGACCAACTGAGAGAGAGTGAAGGAGGAGGTTTATAAATAGAGGGGCTGATGGTGAAGTGGAAGCACGCAGTGCAGAGACATGACAAAGTGGAAACAGGTGAGAATACTCAAAAAGGGAAGAGAAACACACAAGGACGGGATAAGGGAGACTTTCAAAATAAAACAGGGAGCACATCCACCCAAACTGAAAAGGAGACTAAAAGAGGGACAGAAAAAAAAAAAAAAAAATAAATAAATAATCTAAAACCATGATGTAAAAAACACATAAGGTGAGCTGCGGCACTTTGTAAAACATTAGCATCAATAATGTTTTCATTAAAAACTACAAGTCTTTCTGCGCCGACTCGTGAGTGGACGACAGTTTTCATTATAGAAAATGATATATAATAATAGTGCATTAAGAGACATGTATAAATATCTGCTTGCAACTACATGATTAACTATCTAATAAATGTTCTTATACTACTTAAATTTTTTTTAGTAAACACGAGATATTA
Organism: Brachyistius frenatus; assembly: GCF_029030835.1. NCBI lineage: Eukaryota > Metazoa > Chordata > Actinopteri > Embiotocidae > Brachyistius > Brachyistius frenatus. The sequence goes on along the minus strand of NW_027210620.1, from coordinate 2,866,512 downwards.
AAGCGACGTTTTACGATAAGACGGTAGACATTAATATGGGTGACACTACTGTGATTCAAAATATGATTTATTGATCTAAATAGGAAAGTGACACACTAATTATTGTAATAACACCACCGTTGTTTTGCGCCTCTGGCATAACAACAGGTCGGAGCTGATAATGTCATCCCATAAATAGAGTTAAAGCGCGACTGGAAATGAAATACACGAATGTCCATCACATATTTCAACCGATTATAACGTACATGCGCATGCACATGTCTTTCTACATCAGTTATGCCCTCATGAACAGGCCTGCAATTTTGACGTGCATCAAATCTGAAGGCAAAATCCATATTTGCAAATTGGAGGGAGTGACTCCTGAGCACATTGAGGTTAAACCCCATGACCATCCCTCCTCTCGCGAAAAGGGAACTTAGGAAACTAATTCCAACTCAATGAATCCGCTCAGTGAAATGACATTTCAGGAACACAGCGCACGTAAAAAAAAAACGTGCGAGACGTTTGAATTGCGTCGTGATGTCAGACACGAGCGGCAATAACCGCCGTGCGCCACAGCGTGGCGCTGCGTGACCGCGGAGTGAAAAAGCGCCTTCTTTTTTTTTTTTTTCTCCCACCCCAGACACTTTCAGTGAAGCTCCGTGTCCTCCACACGCGAGGAGATGAGACTGACGCTGTCTTGACCCATCAGCTCAAACCAAATTAACGCTCGATGAATCTTCCCCATTTGTTATAACAAGAGCTCGTCTCGGCCGGGGGCTCAAATTTCATTTGACAGGACGGCTCCCGCAACTCAAAGTAATGAAGGCGGCTCCATCTCCCCCCCCCCGTCAGATGAGGTGCATAAATACAGACACAGCTCGTTAATAATTCTGTCACACAGGTAGACCGCGGAGAGAAAAACCGCTGCACACTTTTACAGCTCGAGTCCCAGAACTCATCAGCTCCAAAGGCCCACTTAAGAAATATTTGTGTTCCGTAACCTGCAAACCGATGCCGTGTTTCCAGATTGACGTACTTCTCCTTAGTACGCTGACGGATAAGTGCTCTTGCATGTTAAGGACTCTTTACTCTTAGACAAGGTGGCTCGCTCTGACAGGAAATGACCTCGGCATGCGGAACACGTCACCCCGCCCCCCCCCCCCAAAAAAAATATCTGCAGCTTTGGTTATTCTACCCAGATTTTTTTTTTTTTTTTTTTTTTAACGTGTTTTTCGTGTTCTCTATTTAACACACTCGATAAACACGCCGATTCTTCTGTGCACTGGAAAACAAACACTTTTGGAAACACTTTTCCAATTTGAAAATCCTTTTACGTCGGTGAAAAGGACAACGTTGACGTCGCTCTGACCCCCCCCCTCCTTCATTATCTCCTTGTAATTTTCCTCTTCTGGCACATACGTGACTTCTGTTTCTGCTTTTACACAATAATTATTGTTCTGCAACTTGTTTACCGCGTCCTACATCCTCCGCCAAGGCCACGGGGCTAATGAGGACGTGCGAACGGAGCTACAAGGAGTTGTCAAGGTCAGGACTGCTCTTCAAACCAGCTGCCGTCCATTGAAAGCCTCCCCCCGCCCTCGCACGTATCGTTTATTTCCCCCCCTCGGAGACGCACAGCGAGCATCTGTGCGTTATTCCTCCTCTCTCTCAACAGATGACGACAGAAGTTTGGGTCATCCTGTCAGCTCAGGACAGTGCGCCCCGATTAACGTCTTCGCTTTCTCCCCAAAAAAAAAGACACCGAACTCGTATCCAAAGTTGAGTTTCAGCGTCTTCGTCAAATCTGCAGCGATTATGCAAAACATTCAGGACACTTTTTACATTTTTTTTTTTTTTTTAATTTACGAAAGAGGTCAATTCAGGTAGAAGTAATTATTCCTCACTGATTTCCCTAATTAAATCTATACCAGTCACAGAGGGAGGAAGCACTGATAAAGGCAAAGAAGCCGAGTTTGAGAAAAGACGTTTCAGCTTTGAGATAAGTGCAAAAAAAAGAAAAAAGAGGGCTGCAAAAATGTCACAGATGTTTTTTTTTGTTTTTTTTTTGCTTAATCGCTGAATATTCAACTTTTTTTGGGGTGTCTCTTCTGTCAGGGAACAAATCTGTACCCTCTCAGTTGCGGCGTAATCCTTCTTCGCTGCTCTCCCTCCACCCCAAAAATAGCACAGGTTTGAGGTCTAAGAAGGCCAAGTGGCCAGTTTTGTCATGCACCGCTGCTCTAAACAGTGCTCCAAGTACCCCGGGATGGTAATGGCCTGTAACTGGATGGAGTCAGAGAGGGTTGTTGTTGTTGTTTTTTTGTTGTTTTTTTTTCTCTCCTGGCTGCAGCAAAGTGTTGACCGCAATAAAACTGTGGTACAGTTAGTTAAATGCCGTCGACGCTCGGCGCGACCTTTTGCCGGACGGTTGAGCGGCCCGAGGGGGGCCCGCGAGTCCCCGTCCTCCAAGCCGTGGAGGAAAGAACTCCGACGAGGAGCAACCGGACGCCCTGAGTCACGACGAGCGCTCATCTTCGCGGTTAGGGTGAAAGAATGAGGGGGAAAGAGTGGAGGCAAAAACTACCGCGAGAGGTCGAGGGGATGGGAGGGAGAATAGATGCTAAGTCAAATCAGGAAACGTGAGAGGAGAAGGGAACACATGAGAGAGCAGGATATTGCTCGAGGCGAGGTTATGTTTTTTTTTTTTTTTTTTTAATGTTATTTTGTTTATACTGTCCATCTTCATTCAAGAAGAGGGGTGGGTGGGGAGGGTGAAGTCCCCAGTGAGTCTGTCACAGTGATTCTTAATCCATGCACTAAAGCAGGGGAGAGTCGTAGGGAGGAGGGGGGGTTGCACCGCGGAGCATTGGGGTGGGGGGGGGGGCGGGTCTGCAGAAAACGCTCCCGGGTCGCAGTAATTATCGCACGTGTAATCGCAAGTCACGAACCATTACTCGCACAATACGTCACCCTTTCAACGCCCGGATTCCTCTTTTTCTTTTTTTTTTTTTTTTTTTTTTTCCAAATCCCTCTCGCTGAGCCCGAGGTGCGCGTGGACGATTACGGCGTGAATTAAGAGACAGACATGACTGACCGGATCAATTATTATGAAGCGTTAAAGGGCGGATCTTCCCGTTCGCCAGCGGCGGCCGGTGTCAGAGCGTGTTACGAGAGTCGTGTCTGTTCAGCCGGTGCGCCGCAGTGGTCCCTGTCGTTGCGGGACCCGCGCACCTGCTCGCGAACGCACAGCTTGCTTTTTGAAGTATTATCTCTCAGCATGCACAAGCGGAGCGCCGGTAAGAACACTAATCCCGCACAAAAAGCTCATTACTCTCGATACACGTCGCTGAGGCTCTCACAGATAAAGTCAGTGAGGACAAGCTTCTTCAGTTAATGTGCTTATTCCAAATATGTTATCTAATCCCAACCAACATGCATGTCTACTGTAAGATACTATTTTTTTGGGGGGGGGGGAGGGATTCATTCAAAGCCCATCCTGTCTGCATCCCCCTGCCCTGAGTGTGACCCTGAACTCTGCACAAGTGGTTTTGATTATGCATGGAGAACAATTATCCACCTCTGGTCTTCTTCATCAGTCCAAAGCTGCTCTCCCTTGTTGTCTTCCCCCCCTTTTTTTTTTTTTTTTTTCTTAAGATGGATGTAATATTAATGAACACATTCCAGGATGCTTGTTAAGTTTGTAGTTAATTGTTTTTCCTACTGCCAGTGCAGCTCATCTCGGACGTGGCCCCCATCTAAGGTCCATTGAACTAGAAGAGCGCAGAAGCTCCAGGAATCCTCAGTCGGCTAAAAACAAAAGAAGTGTAGCCTCCGAATTGAAGGTGGCTGGCAGGTCAGCTGGAAAATATGAAGACAGAAATGAAAATGGATGTGTCTTCACCCCGCTCGTGTCAACGTCAACGTCGCGCCTCGGATCCTCGCGTGGCCGGCGGTGGGTGCAGTGTTTCTCTCCAGAATTAATACAAACACTTAACACTTGTGTCATCGTTGGTATTAGTTTCCCCCCTCCCCCCGACCGTTTTTTCTTTTGACCTTAATAAAATCCCTCGTGTAGAAAAGTACTGAGCTGGTAATCCGGACCTACTTTTAGGCCTAATGCAATGCTATTGCTTTTCATAAGGAAATATTTCACGTTCAAAATAACAAATATGTCAAATATTTCTTTGCTTTTTGGCAAACACAGAATACGTTATTCTATATGTTGTATGCGTTTGTTATTATTTTTTGTACTGAATGAAATAAACAAATCAACTTAACATCAGTATGACACACGTGTGACCCTTATAATGCATTGCAAAAAAAAAAAAAAAAAATGGTCATCCACATATGTGTATATGTTGCGCATATATGTGTGTTTCCGTTTCAGCCCATACACATTTTTTCAATACAGTCTGGGAACTATTAGCGTTTGTACAGCCGCTCTGGAGGGCGGGGCCAATCAGCGACTGGCGTCGGTGGTTAAGCACGTTTGTCCCGCCCCTCCTTCACTGTGATTGGACAGCTAGTGACAGTGACAAACACAACGTTGACCGAACAATAACATCAACTGCTATGAAGTGTTAGCCTTTGCGTGGCTTTTGATAGCATAATTCACAAATGGGAAACATTTACAACCGACTGAATATTTTTTTTGGAGCATTTTGCTTGTTTGAGAGTCACTTTGACAAACGTGGTGGTGGTACGAAAATCCAAAACATGCCAGCTCACGACTGATCACAATTCATGATGACATATAACACTATATTAAGGAGCCTGTTGCTAAATGACCTAAATGTGAAAAGAAGTCACTTTTCTTGTATCCATGATTTAAAAGCGATCATATATAACTTTAATGATATCATAATTAACATATAGACACCTGCAGGCTAAACATACAGAAACAATGAAACAAGCCCGGTTTCTAACTCGTACGTATGGGCACATACACACGCACACGCGCACGCACACACACACACACACACACACACACACACACACACACACACACACACACACACACACACACACACACACACACACACACGCACGCACACACACACACACTGTGTGCCCACACGCAGAGACACAAACACAGCTTGCTGGAGCCCACTGAGCCCCGTGCTCTGATTCACAGCTCCGTGTTTCTCTGCCTTCTGAACCCAGGTTTCTAATCAGAGAATTAGCTGCAGTTTCCCCTGCCAAAATCCACACTGTAATCCATCTCACTTTGTCCACACTGTGGCTCAAGCCCCACTAAAGCATTTGTCAGTATGTATGAAAGGGAGAAAGGGATAGAGAAAGGGACAGAGAGAAAGGGATCCCGGCAGCTGGGGGAAATGTGATTTCCTCGTTCCCCGGGTGGCTTTATTATAAAGCCTATTAAGCGCACAATGACAAACTTTTACATTTCTTCAGTGTCGTTTCCACAAAAGAAACATGTTCTTATATTCCGAAACCATTACGGCTCAGATAAATCCCGCACTGTCCGTGTCACCGTGTGACTGTGTGCCCGCTTGCCGCTCTGTTGCGCCTGCTGTTATGGATGCTTTTGTTGAGCGGCGGGTCAGGCCAACTGTGCATCGAACGTCCGGCCCGGTCTCTCGGAGCGTGATTAATGAGGGAGGAGACGGACGGCCGGGGCGCATTCTAATCATCCACAAGGGCACGGGAAGGTACGGAGAGGAAGACGGAGAGGGAGACTCGGAGAACGAAAATAGATTTCATGTTGATATTACATATTTGCGTGAAGTGTTTCTGCCCGCATTAGAAGCCCCTTTTACGGAAAGCTGGATTTTTCAAATGCTTTTTCCATCTGCGATCATACACACTGTAGGGCCTCACATCCGCACACGCTCAGACCCGGCGAATATTCTTACAGCCTCAGAAGCAAACACTGGGACATGAAAGATACAGAGAGGGCCTTATGGGGGATAGCTTTGGCAAGCCTCAGTCCAGTGGATCAGGAGGAATTGGCCCATCTCGTTGCATACTGCAATGCCCGCGGGGGCCTCTCACTCATGACTGCGTCCAAACCTGGCTCGCAAAATAAAGTTAGTGAGCTGTGCAGTTATTGTAGACATAGTTGGAATTATCTATGCAAATTTCAAAAGCCATGAGCGAAGCCTGTGAATACTAATGGTGAATGATGGAGAGAATTACAGCAGCCAGGTGGAGAAGACGCAAGAAGGATCGGTTTGGATAGACATTAAAGAAAAAAAAATGTAAAAAAAAAAAAAAAAAAAATCCCCCACCCCACCCCCACCCCCAGGATATTCACTTACAACGCTAAGCCCGTCATATTCAGTGAATTCAAGGAGTCCCATGTATTAAGTGGACGAGTTGTAATTGGCTTTATAGCCTCGTGTGCCTCCATATTTTGTCTGTGTGAGTTTCTTTGAATCTCTGCACTAAATGGGGAGAAAAACCTTCACACTTTTAATTGGGGGAACCGACACCAAATTTTGAATTTAAGATGACCCATACACTCACAAAAATCTCTCTGCAAGATATCAGTTTTGAGCCATGTGAGGCCTTACGGTGAATGCTTGCTGAGTTGCAGCGCAACGACGTCAATAGAAATAAACAAGACCGACTGTACAGCCACGCTAACTATTCTGTGAGACTGTGACAATGCCAACGAGCCAACGATAAGCGACTACAACGTTCATTATCTCTGGCAATCTTTGCTTAGCATGTCAGCATGGCAAACTAACAACATAAATGTTCGCATGCTATCGTTTGCTAATCAGCAGTAAACACGAAAAGGCTTTTAGACTCTCGTTAGTTATGCTGATTTTGCAGAGTGACTTCCAAGGAAAAATATTTTTAGTTCGACCGTCAGTGGATCCTGCATCACGCCGTATATAAATGGGTTGGTGTGTAAATGGGGGTCACGGCAGCAGTCGCATTATAAAACTTTGGTCCTAAATTTCAGACACCGGGAGAATTTTGTCACTTGTTCCATCTTTTATTCGAGAAGCTCTGAACCGGCAATCAATGGACTTCTCTCGCCGTGAACACAGCGGATGGGACAGCCCAGAATTGTAAATTGTAAACGGGACTTTGAGAGAAATGAAATCTGTTATACGTGTACTTTAAATATTCCACGACAACATCACATCACCTTTAATTGGCCAATTATCTACAGGAGTAAAAAAAAAAGAAAAAAGAAAAGAAAGTAAAATCCGACATTCAAGTGGATCCATACAATTACTTGGCCACGTGTTAAGCGGTACTCCATGCACACTCGCCTTCTACCTGTCCATGCTCATTCCTCTCCTTCCCAGAGTAGTTTACTTTCTGTGTCCCGTGCTGCTTGCTATGCATCATGTTGGCTCAAAATGACGATTGATTGCAGTGCCACTGCCTTTGTAATCCGCTTAGGATGGATTTTGCATCTAAATCACTTTATTATTTATGTGCCTAACTCTTGCCAATGCCATTTGGAGGCAGTATGATTGGTGATCCATCACACATTATCCTTCACTGTGGTCATTAATATTGTAATGGGATGGACCTTCACCATGAAACTTCCAGGTGGAAGGTAATGCAGATCTCTTCAGGGAGGGTCAGGCTCCTCCAAACAGGAGCCAACGGAAGAAAGATTATCAGGTGTACTCGCTGCCGGACAGACTCTCCCGAGATGTTGTTAGTTTGGCCTCTCTCTGCTATCAACCTCTCTCTGCCCATCTCCTCTTCTCCTCTGCTCCCAGGTTGCACAGCAGCTTGCATCTTCCTACGTGGCCTCTCTTAGAAAAATATAGGATGTTATTCTTTCATTGTTCTTTTCCATCAGGGCTTCAATCATCACCTGCCAATCACGGGCATCTGCTGCCTCCAGGCAGGCAGACACACACACACACACACACACACACACACACACACACACACACACACACACACACACACACACACACACACACACACACACACACACACACACACACACACACACACACACACACACACACACACAAGCACACTGTGCCACCTCAGGACACAGTTGAAACAACCACCTCCGTAGATGAGAATAACGAGAAAAGATAGATATTCATCTTTCGGCATAAAGGGCAAGAGTGATATGCATCACTAACAATTACACAATGAGCTTTTCATAAAACCTCTGAAAAGTTCCCAAAACTTTGGTTTCATTTCAACTGCAATACATGGCAGTAAATGTTAAGAAGGAAAGGTTATTTTCGGTGTGCCTTATGGATTAGGGAGCACAGCATCCACAGGATCTGGAGGCACCGGGGAACGCTGGGACAGCTCAGGGCAAAACAAATCTGTCACTCGTTGTCATCACGACACCCCGCCGCGTCCGCTGAAGAGCGCGGCCATCGAGAGACAGCACATGGATCTCAGTGGGAGAAGAAGGAAACGGCACAGATGCATTTGAGGGTTCATGGATGCCAGCAATCATCATGTCACCGTGTCGCGAGGAACTCCCCCACTCAGCTTTTAGCTAGAGGGAAGGGAACGCACAACAACAACAACAACAACAACAACAAGTGAAACGCACAGATTTTTGCACTTAGCGTGCCCTTGATGTCGCAGTAGAGCAGCTGACTTCAGATGATCTTAATCCTCATGCGGTTGTAAGTGATTCTTTTGTGATTGTAGAGAAATTCAAACGAGTTCTGGGGCTGAAAGAAACAAAAAGGATTTGAAGGTTTCAGCACCATGGAGAGCACCTTGAGTCCAATACAATTCAATCATTTTGAGCAGGATTTCAATATATTGAACAATGAGTACACAAAAAAACTGCTGTAATCAGTATTTTTTATATTAACAGCAGATGAGATATCTTTTGGTAATGCGAATAGGGGGTCACTAATACTGACAATTAATATTACCTCTGCAGTTTCCCTCGGTTTTATGGCACATTTAATTAGTTGACTTACTAATTTATGGACCACGACTTTACTGTTTTTGTTCAGACCACAAGCTCATCGGAGTTGTTTTCAGGCTCCTGTATTTAGTGAAAACCACTGTAAACTACCTGTCCAGCACCAAACGGAAGAAAGATGCAGCTAGCTGGTGTGGCATTATTGCACCTAGTGGGCCAGATATTTCCCTCAGGAGTTGGTAACAGGAACACGAGTTCTTGTATAATAACTGCTAAAACAGAATACTACATAACAACAACAGCATGGTCTTCAGTGTTTCGGCACCTTGTAAAAGGCATAAAAGCAAAATAAAAGATATATACTCCGACTCCGTTATATGCATACTAAAGCCACATTTTAAAATGTTTTACTGGATTTTTACTGTAAATTAAAACGAGTGTTCCATTAAGACCTACTTATGGTCACAAATATTAAAACTAATTCTGAAAAGCACAGATGCTTCTTCAGTAAAAACAACAACAACAACAACTAAAGTGTGTGAGGAAAAATGCTGCTCCTCCTTTGAGTTACAGTGTCATTCACAAATTGTTTGATTGATGTTGTCATGTAGTTTGTCTTTAGTTCAGTGTCCTGTAATATTGTAATTACTTGTTAACTAGATGCCAGAAAGCAAAAATAGATCTTTGAGTGTTTGGTGTTGACTGACACTATAGTCCCACACACAGGACGTTGAAATGCTATTCAGCTGATAAATATTCAAAATATTTATTGAGGATGGTGAGACATTTCCATGACAACAGTCAAATATTTCATATTTGGACAAATAATGTGCTTTTTCGTAAGTTTCTACTTTTTATATTAGCAGGAAAATTACAGAGCTCTATCATTGATTGACACACATCATTGCCTGTTTATTGAGATACATTTTAAGTGTTTCATTTCCATGGAAAGGCAGACAATGACGCAAAATTCTTCACGTCTGCTCTGACTTTCTGAATATTCATCTTTGCTCATGTGAAGTGCTTTTAGGAAATTATTCTTTGTGCTGGTAACTCTGGATCGAATTGAGATGCAGCCTGCCTTTCAGAGTAGCATCACACGTACTGTTATTTAGCAATAATTGCAGTGCTCCTAGAGATCCTAGATATGATCTCATGAACTCATATTCATATTTGATTGGGTAATGGGGCATCCATTTTTCATTCAGCAGAAAGGGGAGGAAGGTGCTGCCAGCTGTGTTATTATAAATTTTTTTTGCATTCGTTCATCAGCTGTTTTACATCCACACACACACACACACACACACACACACACACACACACACACACACACACACACACACACACACACACACACACACACACACACACACACACACACACACACACACGCGCGCACAGTGACAGTCTCATCTCCAGTGGTGGCGGCAGGCTATGACCTTTGATCCTTGTGTACCATTGAGTACACAGATTAGTCTTCACCAGTGTGTCTGAGAAACTGAAGGGGATCTGTGCAGCCGGAGTATGATTTGATTATTCCACTGACCTCTTTTCCAGTGGCCACTGCCTTGCGAAAAGCATGCTTTTCAAATGTCCCTCCTCAACAACGGGTTTTGCACCTTTTTATACTTGAGCCGGGCGATCACGGTAAACACAGGCACCGGCGGCTTCCCTCTCAAACTGACGTGAAATCAGCTCGCAGGTAATAACACGTTAATGAAACGTTTTCAAACAGGAAGCCCGATCCTTCGCGGAGGTCATTCCTCAACTCTACATCATTATGTGACTGATTCATTTCTCTGCCATGTTAATATAAAAAAGCATCAGCTTGGGAGGATGAGACTGAGGGTGGCCTTAATTGTCAATTAAGGACGTATCTCCCAGTCCCACACCCGCCACATGACTTGTAGATTGAGCGATAGTGGCGAGGGCTGGATTGCCTTGCTTCGGGGTCGGTGTGAAATGAACTCTAGAGTAATGAAAATACTTTCGATTATGTTTGCTTTCTCGACCAAAAACAAGCAATCGCACATGAAGAGAGTCAAACCATTTGCGGAGTCACAAATAAAACACTGGCATTCTTATTATGGATATGGTAAAGTGCTCAATGATGGTTTTTGACTGCCTGGTGACTAACGTAGTTGCGAAAGGGTTTTTAATAAATGGTGTGTTTTTCTGCTTATTCACTGATTACGACATCCATTATACCAAATATCAATCTAATGAACGACTTCAAGAGCAAAAACACATTAGCTCCCATTAATCAGACAAAGAGAGATCATCATTACTTGATCTTGATGTTTTATCGTGATGGATAAATTGTAAGATGCAAAATATCTTAATTTTTGCTATATTTTTTAGAAAGCTTCAATAATAAAATCTCATTTCAGAGGGAACATCTTCTTTGTTAGGCGTGCGGACAAAAAAATAATAAAAAAAATCCATTAACTGGGTGGCTGGATCGTTATATACTTGTGGGTCCAGAGTGGGACACCATGTCAGTGCCGTGTTTTACCTCGCCTAGGCGTGGAAAAGTAAGGTGCCTTTAGTTTAGGTACCAAAAACCACTTGGTCATGGTTTGGAAAAGATATCTTTAAAGAAGTCCATGTTGTTTTCTCACGTACTCAAACCCTGGTCCCCGAAGGATATACATGTATATGGAGGCAAAAAGTCACATTGACACGATGTCTTCCAGGGGACTACCAGACAATTACATGCTTTGGCAGGATACCAGGCTGGAAATAACATTTGTTACTTACATAAATTATATATTTTAAAACCAAACCCTGATCTTTTCCTGAACCAAGTAGGTTTGGTTCTTATATGTACTGCAGTATTTAATGCCCTGGGATTGAGAGTGGGTTGTACTATCCAGTCACGATCCTTTTAAAATTATGTTTTATAGCTGTAGTGTCGAGGAATATTCCCTGTTGTATCTTTGCAATTCATTCCAAGGCTTCACAAAGATGCTTTAACAAGATAAGGCCAGAGACAACGGCCTTCACACACAAAGCTAACTCCACATTCACACTTAAATGGTAGCTTTGTTTGCTTCTGGGAGTCACACAAGTCTGCACAAGGAGTTTTTGACAATGCTTGGCTAAATTAATTCAAATTGTCTGGAAAGTTACCTTGTGACTCACATTTTCCAATCTCTGAAATATTTTGCCTCCCAGCCACGAGCAAAACAAGATGTGAATACCAAAGCTTTTCACAGTCAACCTCCGCAAAACCAACCCACTACAAAGTGCACGCACAGTGGAGAATCAGTGCTCGCACAGCATATTGTAGCTGCATCTCAAGCCACTTAACACATTCTGCTCTGCTCTAAATAGTATGTCACAAGAACTTTGACGCTTTTTGCAAGTTGCTGCTCTGTAAATGTTAAAATCAAACTGCGCAAGCATCCACAAATGGATCAGTTAACGGATTCAGTGGGGATTTTCTCCAAAACAGCATGACAACAAACACTGACACTTCAGCATTTAAGAGCCAACCGAGGGTCTAAACCAAAAGTCTGAGAGATGCCCGAGGCATTTTTTTGTTCCCGAGAGAGACAATCCATCCCTCCAGCAAAGATCAAGCTTAACGAAAACATTTTGTATTTCAAGGGGAAAGTTTTTTGTGAAGTGCAGTATAGACGGTATCTTACTGGCCCTTCATAAGTTCCTAATGACATCTGCAGTGCGAGCGCTACGGAAAATATCTCGGAGGAGGAGGGGGGGGTGGGCAAAGAAAATGAACACTCACCAAGAGGTTGTCCAGCGATAATGCGGGAATTCTCTCCCGCCACAGCCGCTCGGGCGTTCCTTTCGCTGATGTACTGGACGAAGGCGTAACCCTTGTGCACGGAGCAACCCACTATCTTGCCGTACTTGGCGAAGATGACCTCTATGTCGGTCTTCTTGACGATGGCTGTGTTGAGGTTGCCGATAAAGACTCTGGAGTTGAGGGAACGAGGGTCATTCTTGTTGGTCACGTTGCTGGTCTGGATTTTACCAGTCATTCTCCTCCAGTTGCCCTCCTGGGACACAGACAGAGGGGGGAGGAGGGGAAGAGCTTTAGAGGTCGGACAGGCCAACTCCGGCTAATTCCGCTCCTAAAAGAAAGTCCCAAAGTGTGCAATATTAAATTGATACATCACGAGATTAGAAAATATGTAATCATGTGAATAAATTAGAAACACTAGAATGACACAATTGACAAATTCATTTCAGGAATTATTAATACACATTCAAATTTCATTTCATGACAGTGGACTTGACACCAACCTGTAAATGTACATTGTTCTTGCTTTTCAGAGCTATGCCTCTTTCTGGAATAAAAAAACAACTTTAATATCACAACTCTACATAAACGTGTAGAAAAACAGGACAGTTCGCTTCAATATAGCACGGCAAAATTCCAAAGTAATTCCCTTTATTTATCTCTTATATGTGCAGTCTATGGTAATTCTGCATGAGGCAGTTTGCTGATCTTAGTTTTTTTTTTTTTTTAAAGACAGCAAGGCTACACATGCTTCTTAGCTTAGCTTAGCTGAATACATTCAGGGTAAAATTGGCAGCGTGGTATTTTAATTATGTTTCTCAGACAAAGACACAACTCTGAAGAGGAAAAACACACAGCCTTCTTCTTTGGTTCCTTTAGCGACGGGAGCTAGCTGGTTAACAAGCAACCTGCTGCTAAGAATGAATGCGGCCCGTTACTCCGCCTGAAGCTGGCGGCATGTGATTGATTGGCAGGTGACAAGTCCACTATCATGAAAAGTGACATTATGAAATATAATGTGACGTGACAAAAAAAATTAAAATAATTCAATATAATAAAAACAGACTTCTGATTAGGAAATTTTGAAATATAAAATGTTACAATTCAATAAGAATGACACGTGTTAGCCTAAATTAAGAAGGATACATTTTCTTTCATGTTAATGAGATAAGTTTCAACAGCTACTTAAATTTCACTGTCAGCTATTTATATGATTATTCACCTCAAATGTTTGAATTTATATATTTCACGTTGAACACTTTGGGGCTCCATGAAACATAAGGTTAGCACTTTTTCTAATGAAATGTAAATCAATCAATTTAAATACACTTTTTTTGTTTTTTTTTGTTGACGGAGGCTTTTGTTGTTGAAGGTTGACTCTTCGGTACGTGACGAATATCGAGTAAAGGTCACTGGCCAGTCAGCTGCTTACCTAAGCCACATTGTGCATGGTTGAAACGCTCCCACTGATGGCTGAGTGGAGCATTAGAAGGAGCAACAATATGAATGTCGCAGTGGTTTTCTCTGCTTTGTGAGAAACCACAAACAGGAGCTGTCAGTGGGAAAGCTTTGCTATCTCAATACCCATATTGTTGCGTCCCTAATGCTTTGTGTGCCATTTCACTGATCACAGAATGCGTAGGCTGTAATTCATGTTACAGTTTTATTCCGACATTTTTGTGCCGTCAAGTTATCAGTGTACATTAGCCTCAGCTTTTGTAGGCCTCCCGAGCAATTATTTCTAAGTGACCTTTTCATCGTTTCAATGTTTGTTTCTATGGAAGATGATTAGCCGCAGGATCAGCGAAATGATGTCTACCCCGTGGAAAGGATGCACGGTTATAGTTGCATATTTAATTACAGTTATTGTGTAGCAGATAAATAGATAGATACACAGATACTGTATGTTTCTCGTTGCTTTTCCTTTGATATTCTTCACAATTCCAGGCCATGATTTCATTTTTACGACGGTAAAAATCCAGGTTTTCATTACAGTTTATATTCCAGAATGGATTACACTTACTGCATTAAATACTGTGAAATATTGTAAAGAGAAACATTGAATATTCAATATTTTCCTGCTCCGAGTCTGTCCCTGACACACGGTGATAACAACTATTCAGCTTTGAGACGAAGAACCTGAATAATGGATCCAATCCTCGGTAAATAGGATTAGTAACCAAGGTAACGCTGATGTTGTTGGAATATCGTGCGCACACTCACACACACATTTTCTCACCAGCAGTCCTTTTCTTTTTCTTCCCCCTTTATCCAGCATAATTTTCAATTGCAAGAGGCTGTGGATTCCTCCAGCTCAACCCACTTCGACATTGTGTGGCCTCAGTCTCTTCACAATTACAAAATGACGTTTTATTGTGAAGTGCTGCACTATAATGGGTTTGTTCAACAAATTATATGGCGTAAGATTATGTCGTAAACACAGCGAGAAGATTTAATTCACAAACTGAATAATGACTACACTCTGTTGTAAGGTTGCTTCTTCTGAACCTTCAGAAGGAAGCTGTCCAGTTACTCTGGAAACCACAGCAGCCACGTGATGTTTTCAGAGGATATATTCTCTGTCAGGCAGCCATTAAAACCGGAGTCTGAGATCATACTAACTAGCATTACGTCAACAAAACTCTAAAGCTACTTCCTTGAGTATCATCATCCACGACAGATGCATGACAATTCATGTTGTCAGTGCTGCATCGGTGCATTGTTTCGACACGTGGGAATAAACCGCTGCTCGCCATCCCTCAAGTGGCCGTGACATTTATCAGCAGCAGACACGAAAAATGAATGCGGTGCCGGCGTACCGACACGCATGCGCGAACACAAATGAGCTCCACAATGACCGCCTAACGGTAGTTTGAACCCCGGGTCCGACACCCGTCCCATATTGATGTCGGTGGACGGGTCACGGGGGACATGACAAATCAGCGGTAGAGGCCTCAGATTGCCTCTCTTGTCAGATAAATCAAGAGTTGGGCGCTGGTCATGGAGCTGTTTCACCGCTCCTTAATGTTATACTTCATGTTGTTTTCATTGGAGCAGGACAATAATTTATTCCATCAGTGTTTTTTTTTTTCCTGCTGACCTTGCCTTTAAGGATATTTACAATCTCCATTAAGCTTCTCATCTCGTGAGGTGATAGTGTCATGAGGAGAAACATGCAACGACGGCACAGGAAGTGATAGGTGCTGGGAATGTAATTGGCAAAAAATAATTGTTTTAGGGGGATTTGACATTTGTTGTCGGGAAAAAAAAAAAATCTCAAAGAGTTTTGTCCTGGAAACGCAGTCTGCAAACTGCTTTTAGAGTAAAAAAAAAAAAAATGATGACCTGGTGCCTCAAAACCCACTCTTTAAAAAATGATTACAGCTTCTACAGTACTGCTTTTTGTAAGTTAGGAGCAGAAGACAGATAAGTCTTCATTTCCGCTTTCATGCCGCCAACGTGCTCGTGTCAAAATAGGTGTCACATTTTTCAAAAGGGTGGATGTCTCCTTTTGGAGTTAAACACGTTGCTGTTCTGGCATTAAAAAAAAAACGAAACCCTGGCATGCTTTGCCTTTTAACGTGTAACAACACCGAATCCTGATCTCTTGACAATAATAAAGAAATACGGACGAGATCAGTGGAAAAAAAAAAAAAGCACCAAGGTCGTGCTGTGGACAGTGTTGGGTTCAGAAAGAAAAGGATTAAGTGCAGAAGTAGCCATATTCCTGAGCTCTCCCTGGCTCTGTAATGCACTGTGCCTTGGTAGACAGCCTCTTTAAAAGGTTGTTGTTTGGCTCTGGCCACCTGCCTGATTTATAGACATTTTTCCATGGAGGGAGGGAACTCATTGAATTGATTCCTTTTGTAATTTCCTACCACTCCACCACTGTACATTTCTCTTCGCCATGCCTCAGCCACTCCGCTCTGATTGTTGCCAAGGCAGCTCGACGGGCCTGAGGAAAGGCTGGAGAAGCTGCTCACTGAAACAGAACAGAGGAAAGGTAACCCGATACACCTTTTTCCAATGGTGTTGCTGCCACTTACTGCAAGGTGCAAATAATTGCCTCATGGTTTCTTTCCATTTATATCTTGTCTCAGAATGTGTCTGTCTGCCTGTGAAAGCAATGGCAACAACTGAGAAAGAAATAAAATAAATCCCCTTCTATTTGTAAATCAATGCCTCTATTTGTATCGTCAGCCGTGGAACATCTCAGCCGTGCAGCCGGCCATAAATTTGTGCGCTTTTGTGAACTGTTGTCGGAGGCTGAAACTATTCTGCTCCACAAAGACAAACTGCAGTCACATTTTTATTTATTTTTTCTGATTTGACGGTAAAAGAACAGTGGCGGAAATTAGATTTAATAGAGGCCATAAGCAAATTAAATGTCATGCGGGACATTCGCCTTTTCCACCTGCATCATGAAATATGACTCTCGTCTCCAAGATAGAGAGACATAAACCTAATTTTCCCCCACATTTTCAATCAGCGGCTGCCCTTTGGCTTTATGAGTCAAGGCTCACAGTGCAGGACTGGAATTCAACTCGGGAAGACAGTGACGGCAACGAGCGTCTATAAAAAGGAGGAGGAGGAGGAGGAACAACTCTAATTTTGCCAGCCAAGGTTGTTTGAAGTGCTGTAAATGCTAAATACATTTTGGTCAATGGGACATTTACACCACCTCTCTATTTATGACAATCACGAGTCATTATTCAGGGATTTTTTTTTCTTCTTTTTCTTCTCTGAACAATAGTTGCACAGAGCAAGAGGGTGAAATCTCTTAAGGCACTTACAGTCAGCTCTCGAATATGAATGGACTTCTTTGTTTGAAAGTTCTTAGACAATCGTGTTTAATTCACACACTATTAAAATATTGAATCAGACCTCGACAATTCTAAAAGTGGCTCACTTGATCACATGACCATGTAAGAAGTGAAAGAATCCAAATTGGCAGAGAATTTTTGGCTGATTTTGCAGTTTTCATCAGCTTCAACGAGCACTTTAGTTTTTTTCAGCTTATTGTTTTGGTTTGACGAGGCTGTTTTGGTTCACTCTTAATGCTTTGAACTGTTTTTTTCCGCTACACCACGTGCTGTTGTCAGGAAAACTCCATTTTCCCAGCACCAAAACAGCAGGCAAGACGCGGTTCACGAGTAGCATGCCGAACATAAGGAAGTATTTCCTTTAGGAGTCGGTGGAGAGCTAAAAAAAAGAAGAGTGGAAGTTGGACATCATCAGAGAAACAACTCCAAAAAAAAATGCTATTGGAACTCGTTATCTGGTAGTTGTGTAAACAGACGACAACTTGATAGCCAGAACAACTTAAAGCTGATAATACGTTGGTGCTCGGTTTCCAGCTTGTTGTACTGCACTGAAATGATTATTATTTGTTTAATGAATGATGCGGTCTGTGAAAGACTGGCTGTGATAGTCCAGGGTGTACCCTGCGCCCAAAGTGAGCTGGGATAGGATTCAGCCCCCCCCCCCCCCCCCCCGTGACCCTGTTCAGGATAAAGCGGGTATAGATAATGGATGGTTGGATGGTTGGATGGATGGATGGATGAATGATGTTATCCTTAACCTAAAGAAAACAGTTAGATGCAACACCAAAATTTGGATTTCGGAGTTGGTGGTGACCAAAACTACGAGTAAATTGCTATTGTTACTCGGAGTCTGCAAATGTGCAACGATATAGGCAACTGTTGGCTGACATGATCGCTTTCTTATCTTCCGAATTTTGTGTTTACTGCTTACTGTTTTAAGTGGCCAAAAACATGAATGTGATTTCAGGTCATAAGCCTGATAGCATCAGTCCAAACTAGCACAACGACTTTTTCTCCATTCATCCATCCATTCATCACCAACATGGACATGGACAGCTCTTTAATTAACGATGACAGTTCAGTCATGTAACTTATCATGTTTTTGAGTTGAAAATCATCCAAGAGGTGAAAATAATCCTGTATAGCCACATAAACTCCATCTTTCTGTGGCTAACCTTTCCCCTATTTTGCCTTGACTGGTGCTAATTAATTGGGTTCTGTTGCTCGAGGCACTTTTAACAACTTTGACGTGCTTCATTTAAAAAACATGGTATTCATATATGCTTGAGAATACCTATTTTACTTGGGTAGGTATGGTCTTGGAAGAAAGACTGTGTAGCTCATACATCTTATCTAACTTCAATACCCCAGCCTTTCACAGCGGGGCCTTTTCCTCTTACCTGCAGCAAACCTCATTCCAGTACAAATAGTAGGCTATATGCTTTGCAGCTCTAACCATTTTTTATTCCCTCCAAACTCTGTTCTTGGACAATTCATTGACTATTAGAAAGCCTGGAGCAATGATACAATTAACGAACATGCAAATTGAGTCATTTCTCAGTTGGCCCTCAGTCACCTGCACCGGGAAGCTGGGTAATTTGCAAAGAGAGAAAACTCCCTGTGTGCCGGGGCACAGCCGACATCGGATGATGTATAAGTGGAATTTCTTATTGTCCGGGGGGGGGGGGGTGTCTGCTGTTTGTGACAGACAGGGTAACACTTCAACTGCAATGACAGGATTTCATTTCTTTCTATGTTAGTATACAGCTGCACAGAGTTGAAACTAATCTGGTCAAACACAGCGAGCTGTCAGGCGCAGAATAGATCAATCTCTGTCTGCTCTTAATCCAATTTGATTGGTAAGGTTAGCGCCAGGGTGATATAAAACCCACTCTGCATGACTGTTTTGAAAAGCATCCTCCTCGCGATGGAACGCAGCTCCGCAGGCTATTTACAAAAGCTTTCTATCCACAATGCAATTGGATATCACTGTCTCCTCAGAATGGGCAACCAAACAAATAAAAAAAATCAACATCAAGACTCTTCGGCAGTGTTACAATCCTTCACTTTTTGTACCAGTGGCAGCATAACAAAAGAAGTAAATATGAAGGTCAGGTGGTACCACGTCTAAATACTTGTATTGTGGGCTCTGGCACTCATCAGATTTTTTTGAATGCAAGTGATTATCCTTCAGATGTGGTGGAGTGTAAATGAAGGCTCACAAGAGACAAATGGAAAAGCATCAGCGCATCCTTAAGTATGTTTTCCTGGGAATAAACTGTAAATAAACTTCAGATGAACTTTTTTGCTCTAACCCGTTTCCATGCGCTCTAAATTCACTCTCACTTTTAAACTTTCATACCAATTGCATTTGCTCGTTTTTTCGACAACTGAAATCATTTTAGCTGCACAATACTTTATTTTTATTCGGACACAACACCCTATTATAAGTATTATAAACAGATTTAAGAGACAGTCATTTACTACTGCTTATAACAGTGTCATACACAACTATTGCAATCAAAACTGTAACTAGTTTGCAACTGTTGAGACACATTTGTCCACTTAAGCAAAGTGGAAACAAGCTGTAAACTACTTATCACATGTATTTACCAGAACTACTTTGAAGGTGATAATAAATATATATATTCAGCAGATGGTTTATACACAAGCATACATTTGGACATCTGTGTCTCTGTCTCCTAATGGATGTATGTTCATTCTCCTTTTACTTGTTTTTTTGGTCTATACCAAATACTGAGGAAAATATCTGGATATTCAGCTGCTAAATACTCCACTCTGTTTAGCATTTAGTCGCTAACTTTGTGTCTGCTGATGCTGAGCAGGTAACATAGATTTTTAGAAGCCTTTTCACAGGTAACATCTGTCTACTGCAGCCAAAACCAACACGGCAAGAGAGGTGAGCGCGAACCAAAACAAGAGATGTTGCGGGTCATAAAAGCTGCAACTGGGAGGATGACATAAAGTTCAGCAGAGCCTAGGGGACAAACTGCAGCCGATTAACAATCCTCTGTGGGTTCATGACTTAAAGGTGACCACCAGGTGATCCGTTGTCAGTGTAAATATGTTAATTGTTGCCGTTTTTAATGAAAGAATAGTGAAAGGACTGCAAACACGACAAGGCTGTCTGTGGACTGAAGTCCTAACTTTCTTAAAGAAAGACTGTATTTCGCTTTTTCACCTCCTTTGGGTACACTCAGATTTAATTAAAACTATCAAGACTGAACTACTGACTCCAACATCGAGAACTGGGATTCTTCTGTGGGTGATACTTGGTCATTATTTTGTACCACAGACTGGATATAAAAGTGAGCGTGGCTTCCAGCTCTGAAAAATGAGGCCGATGCGGAAGTGCCTTGAGCTGCAATGCCACAGAGTGCCAGCAGACATCGCCTCCAAAAAGCCTCCGGCTCCATGGACATTCAACTTCTCTCACTAAATTCTCAGTTAATAAAATCTCTCCATGAATCATTTTGGTGTTGTTAGCTAAAGTCGCTCCTTCTTATTCGTTTTCTGGCTGTCCATCTGAAAACAACCCCGTCATTATTTGGAAATAAACTTAAAAAAAAAAGCTGTGTTTTGGAGGGGGAGCATGTCTGTTTGATTGACAGGCCTGTGGTGCAGTCACGTTACGGCTATCGGTGGGCGGGACTTAGTATCGCCGGAGTTCCAATCCGACCAGATCCACCGCTCGCTCCTCCCCGGCTCGCCCAAATATGGCCAATGCCGGCTCCAGACCGCTCGGGACTAGCAAAATGGCGCCGGCCAAAGTCTGAACTGGAGGCTTCATAACGGCCGTTCACAAACCAACGGGTGACGTCACTGCTGGTTGCCGCTTGGTTTGTACATGAAAATATTCATGTATAATTGCATTATATTCCATCAGTATACCATATCAACATCCATAAAGGCAAACGGATAACAATGCAAAAATTACATATGTGCAACAAAGTATTTAAACCTGCTGAAATATTGTAAAGGTATGATTTGATTTGGTGGATGTAACATATCTGGCCGTTTGACCGTTCTGCTCTCCTCATTAAATCTGGATGTGTCATCATTAGAGCTCCAAGTTGCAGCTGCAGCCGGGACAAATTTTTAATGGGAGCAAATTAGCATTTGTTAACAACTCCTCTGCAGGAGAGGTAAAACAAAGTTCCAACTCTTCATTAGGAGCATTAATCTACACTTTAAAAATGTTTGACTGTAATGAAAACACAAACTGCAGCCCGGGCGCTCGTATCTCAGGCAGCCATGTAGCCGAATCAGCAAGTGTGTTTTGTCAGAGAAGGGCAGCACTTCATTTAATCTCGTTCTCAGCTCCCTACAATTAACAGTTTGCAGAAGGATATTTCTTATTTATGGCCACCCCTGTGGGCCGCGCCATGCTCAATAGCCTGTATTGTAAAAGGACGACAGGCAATTTTTTTTGGCTTCAAAGGCTTGGCAACAGCTCAGTGGAATTTAAATGACCTTAAAATTTGCAGGTTTCGTTTATGGAATTACTGTTGAGAAAAGCAGGAACATTATCTTCATGATGTCATCGAAACGAGCCAATTTTTCCACATTCGACGCACTTTTCTCTCATTGTGGGCTCTGCATATGAATGCACCGTAATGTGCTCTGTTCTTCAGTCAAACTCCAAGAGGTTACAGGGGGGATATACTTGGCATCGCCTCCTCTCTGGTGGCGTTGAGCGCGGTGTCTGGTCGGCCATCTGTAGTCTTGCCGCGACCTATGTCAGCAGAGGCCTTGTCCGGCACCAGCTGCCCTTGCCTGTAGCTCCGCCTGGCGCCGAAACCGTTTCACTGGAGGATGCCTGCATGTCACCCCTCCCCAGATTTTGCGTGCACATATTTCTGCTGTTGTTGTGGCAGGGTGCGATGGCTCGGATGGCACCGAGAGGCAAAGTCCTGCTCACCCGTCTGCTGTGAAGTGCAGCTGGCCTGACCATACGTTCGCACCGCAAGCAACACACTCAGTCAAGTCACCGTAAATTCATTAATTTCATTTTGAGTTAAGCAGCCAGGGAAACTCAGCCTAGACGTGGAGAGTTTGGCTAAGAACATTTTGGCCATGGCTTTCCTTTATGTGGCCATCAGGCTTCAATGGGCAGTTTTTTTTTTTTCACCTCTTTGCTGTTTCCAATGTCAATTTCATTTTTATTCATAATCACTCCGCCTGCCAAGTGCAAAATGGATGCAAAGTTTATTCTAGTCATTCATCGCTCCCCACATGACAAGAATAAATATTCCTCAATCAGAAGAAGGAGATGCTAATCACTGAAAATAGCATTGACAGTTGCGTGTGAAGGGACCTGTAGGATATGCACAGTGAAGATATGAGTTTGAGATACCCCCTCAGATTGACTTTGATTATACAAATCTCCATCATGTTATGTTTATATCTGGAACGGCTCCCTCCTCTTATTGCGGGGCTAAAATGTTCAAAGGTAGCCGAAACTTTGTGTAACGCGTTGACGAGGCATCGCACACTTCAAAAGAATCCCCAACACTTCAAAAAGCTTCTTCATGGCTCGGTGACTAATCTTCAAAGTCATGCCAAGGATTGCACTGATAGCGCCGCTGTGTATAGCAGGTACAAACATCCTTGTCAGTGGCGCTGAGGTGTGAGGTGGAAAGAAAAAGGTGAGGAGATAAAACGGAGAGCTAATTGAGACAAAGTCTGTCCCTCGCCCGTGTGAAATACAAAAGCCCCTGGCTGAAGACATTTGGTAATTACAACTGTCAGAGAGCCAATCAGTCAAATGAACACACCATTAGAGGTTGAAGACAGACATTAAGGTAAATTGGAGAATTATTGGTGATCTTGGAGGTTCATCCCAGTCATTGTGGAGCTTACGGCAGATCCATCTTACCCGTTTGATGCCCCGTGCAGAAAGAATGGAGAAAGAAACGACATTGAACGTTTCGTCTTTGGAGAAATATTCGTATGGGCTTCCAACAGTTTCTCTTTCTGCACATGGTAAATCAATATTTTTCCCTGCTTACTTACATTGGATGTATCCTTTAAGCAGCTCACAAGCAAATCACTTCAGGTGTTGTAAGGACTTTTTAACGGCACTTTGCTTTATCTGTGCGTGTCGTTGATAGTACAGATAATAAAATGTGTTCTGTAACAGTCTAAATGGTGAGTGGTGATATATTTCTTAAAATTTCTAACAGGTCAATTTGGCAATCGTGGAAGACAGAGCAAGTATATTTCTTTATTACACGTCCCGGATTTCCACTTGACCTTTGGGGTGAAAACACAGCGTGAGTAGCTAAATGAAACACACAACTTAAGTACTGCATGTGCTGAAAACTAAACTAAACAAACCACAGGTGGAGAGAATTCACTGCATAGAACAACATTATAATAAGTAAGTCATCATCAAACTATTGGCCTGACACGGGAACATTTCCACATTTTTATCGAAAACCATTTTTGCTTTTTTTTTCTGTGAGGATCGCTAGTTTGAAGTGAGATTTAGCAAGCTGTGATTTAGCAACCTTTGCCGAGATTTCAATATTGGCATAACTAATGCCTCTGAATTCAATATACAGCTTCCTGCTCTGCTCTATTTGTGAACCTGCTGTTGGAAATCGGCTGACAAAAACAACACGTTTAGCAGCGACAGTCGGGGTAGTAAAAGGAATAAGAACGAAAAAGAAACAAGAAAAGAAAGAAATGTCAATCCTCAAAGTAAACATTTCAAGCCATGATACACATAACACTGATACAGTCCATAATTTGTCCTAACATTTGATTTATTTGAAAATACTTTAATTTATATTTAATTTCCCAAATTATTGTCAAGTCATACAAGTGTTTTTTTTCCCCATTTGTATAAAGGCAGACTATTACATAACTTTAATGACAGTACTAGATCACTTATGCATCTAAATATGAAGAAATTTGTTTAATGCCACAGATTCTCTTCAATCACTCATACATGCCAAATATAAACAAGAAATCCAGTGATTCCTGCACGAGCCCCGTTGTCTTCTGCATTTTGTGAAATGTACACAGGATTTGTCTTTTACCTAAAGTCCAGTGGTTGTATGCTTACTTTTCCTGTGAATCCCATACAGAAATTAATACTGGTCCCAATGAAGCTATTGTACACAGAAGGAAGTACTGGCAGGAAATACATTACAGAGTTTTCTGAAGGTTTTTTTTTCTTATCCAACTTGAGGGTGTAAGAAACCAAATAAATAAACTTAACCTGACTTTAAAGTGGCCACAAATGTGGTTTCATCTAAAAATAAATTATAGATAAAAAAAAAAATTGCTGTTCACTCCGGCGAAACTGTTCTTTATCAGAGCAAAGACTCAGACAATAAGATTGTCCTCCTGTATAACTTTCATTCCAGTTACAATCCTGCCCTCCATTCATCCATATTTCTCTATATATCTTTATAAAGAAATACATATGATCCACATAGAAAGAGATGACATGATGATGTTTAATAGGGAAAGTCAAGTGTTTGTATATTCATGGTTTCCACAAGACAATAATTTGCTCTTTAGTTTTATAAATTGGTGAAATATAGAGGAATGTGTAAATCAAACATGACTTTGTCATTTCTCTGCGAGCACAAAGGAAATCCAGACAAAAGCTTTGCCCGCCAGGTGTTCAATTCAATTGATCTCTCTCAGTTTAAAATGTGCATATCAAAGTAGCCTTTTGGACTGAAGGGCTCTTGTAGTGAAGGGCACAGTTCCCCCCCCCCAAAAAAAATCAAAGGAGACTTGGCAAGTCCTGCATTTAAGGGCTGAATCTCAATAGCCCAGGAGTCCCAAAAGAGCCACGTCACCGTTACTGAGAATATGACACATTTCATATTCTCCCCAATAATGCATGCTATGGATTTCAATACAAAGAATGGGCAGCGTCTTGCAGAAGACAATAAAAAAAACAACAACCTATGGGCACTTGAGGAGCGCAGACCTCTGCCAAGACCAATAGTCAACTCTTCTATATGCAAATCTGCAACTGCAACCACTCTATACGTCTGGATCCATTTCCAGAATTGCTCTGTGTATTAAGTTCGAGTCAGTACATGTGAATCTCAGAGGATTACTGGTAACTGTGAATGTGGAATGTGATATGGATTCATCGTATTTATGGGATGGCCTATGTTTGTTTTTTTTTCCACTATTGAACCATCTACTGGATTTTAAGATGTTTTAGTCGACCAAATTCCTTATTTTTCCAGTGGCAATGAAAGTGGAAAACAATTTGTGGATACGCTCCGTGTTTTGGAAATTCCTTGAGCTCTTCCTTGGCTAAATGCTACACCCTTCCACCACGTTTCCTGAAAATCGAGCCCAGTAGTTTATGTAATCCTGCCAACGAATAAAGCGAACAGGCAACCACACCGAAAACATAACCTCATTAAGATAAAACATTTTTTTTTTTACACGTCTTAGAGAGGGAAAGGAACTCTTCAACAGCCATATTTAATTGCTAGCTGCATGTGGTGACTCCATTAAAAATGGCTCCCACCCCTTCCATCTGTAGACAGTCACTAACTCACGCCCTCTCAATTCCTTTCTTTTTAATTGCACAGCGTTTGTAGAATAACCATAAAGTACAATTAAAACAGTCTCAACATTTGCTGACGGCCGTCGTCTTTACGGAGTTCACTTCGTGTCTAAATATTTCAGTATTAAGAAGAACAATGAGATGAGCTCGACGAAGGGGCCGATACCTTGCTGACTATTTTTAATGTCTCTTCCGAATGGGCAATGCAAACACAACTGAAGCCGGTAATTGCCTTTAATTCGACCTATTCTCAAACAGACAAAGCACAGCTCAATTACCCCCCAACGAGGAACTAAAAGGCACGGATGCAGATTTTTAAGACATTTGCTACTCGGAGCCCGGGGGGGAACCTTTGAGGGGCCTCCCTGGGCGATGAAGCCGTCGTAGTGCTTCATGGAGTGTAGCAGTTTCTTTTCTCTCCGTGGCCTGTCATATTTCCATTTATCAGGTCTACTGATGCGCAGTGCAAGAGCCGCAGACTTCAGTGTGAGGTTTGTGAAAAGGAGGGAGACGTAAAGAATACACACACACACACACACACACACACACACACACACAGACACGCATGTACTGTATGCTCAAAATGAAATACACTAACATTGTGCATACAGCGACTCATACAGTCACTCATACAGAGCACATACGGTCAATCACGCGCTACACGCTCGTACGCAAACACGGCAGACATGAAAGCGATGGAGAGCCTCACACGACAAGCCGATCACGATCCTTGAAGTATAAGTATAAGTTTTGACAGTTTGACAGCGCATGCCGTCTTTTGTGTCGCGGAAGAGACTCGTGGAGTCTGTCTGCTGCCCTCAACGCCTCTCCTCTTAAGAGTGATAAGATAAAATATACGCACCACATGGCTTGATGCAGACAAGCTCCAGAAACTTCACTTGCATGAGTCAAAACAAACAACGTTTAAAAATAGACATAAAAAAAAAAAAAAAAAAGTACCAGCTCAGTGGCACAGATCCGAGAGAGGTATTATCATGTGCATATGTGAAGGGTTACTTTTCAAAATAAGACATCAATCATGCGAGGGGAGGGGGACTCCTCCACTTCTCGGAGTGATTGCTGTCATGAAAAAGGAAGTTGTTGCTAAAAAAGAAAAAAGGCTTTAAAAAAAAAAAAAAAAAATCACATCTGAGATTTTTTTTTTTAAATTTTTTTTTTAATCTAAGCAAAGTATCGTTTGTGTTTTCCAAATCCTAATTAAATATAAAATAAGGATTTAAAGCACTTGAAATAACCGAGAACCCTCAGATCCTTTAGCACCACGCTGGATGACATGTAAGCCTTAAAAGCACTGCGCAAAAGCCAGACCACACAATCACGTGCTATCTGAGGATGAACGCTCACATCCTCTTAAGACAACACATGAACTCAAACACTCAAATGGCATAAGTTCTTATGAGGAGACCGTCGCTCTGAGGGCGATGAGCCACCTTTAAATGGAAACACCACCGGGGCTGTTTTTAAAAAAAAAAATAATAATAATAATAATTTCAGCTGACACGACTGTCATCCGTCGACGTGACAACTATTTGTCATTCTGAAAATGAAATCCATCTCCATATTTCCGAGGGAGCAAAAATGACTTAAAATGATTCTTCTCCCCCAAAATATCAGTAAATTAAAAAAAATAAAAAAAATAAAAAAAAGAATCACTCACTGGTGAAAAATGGTGACACATGAAATCTTATCCATGTGGATTAGTGGCTCTGTATCTGTCAAATACTAAAATAACTTGAGGTGAAGTGAACTGCTAAACCTTTGATCCTCCTCTCTCTCTCTCTCTCTCTCTCTCTCTCTCTCTCTCTCTCCCACTCACGCCTTATCACATCATCCATTTCCTCACTTGTTTGTTGCTGTGAGTGACACCTCGTACTCAGCCTTCTACAATATCTGTCAGATTGTGTTATTAATGCAGATGGAGTGCCGGATGAATCGTCATGTGAATAAACAGCGGTGGTGGGGAAGGGCGGAAGGGAGGTCACGAAATGATCAAAGAACAGAGGGGAGTGAGGGGGGAGGGAGGAGGGGGGCAGGTAAGGTGGGGGGGGGGGAGTGTATGGGTGGCAGATGGGACGTTTTCTGCCCGGCTACACCGACCCCCAGAGACTTTAGAATACATAGATAAACAGCTTTTTCATGGAAGGGTGAATCCTGTTAATTTGTGGTGCTGGTGGAGTTACAACAAGTATTACACAATAATGTGGCCTCTCATGTGGTTTCCTTTCTTTTTGCCACAGTGTTTGCAATGCCGTATAATCAGCGTAAAATGAATCCCCCCCACCCCCCCACCCCCCCCCCCCCCAAAAAAAAAAAATCTGATTCCCACTCATCACGTGCTTTTTTTTTTTTTATTATTATTTTTTTATTTGCCTGGGCTGCAAAGTTATGAAACTTACTTTAATAAACACAACGTCATGTGATAATCACAGCGCGCTGATTGCCTGCTTTGCCTTGCAGAGTTGAGGAGGATTAAAGCCCGGGTTTCCTTAGCTAACCCAATAATGTGTATGACAGAGCTGCAGGCGGCTTAATGTTTACCGCCTCACGTCTCTCCGAGGAGCTCCGAGTACAGCACAGACGGGGCCTGATGTTTTTCTCTCCATCACCTCTGCTCCTTCTCACGCTAAATCACTGACACCGGCTGCACTGCACCCCTCCTTCACTCCCTTACATTACATCTATACTAACAGCGCCGTCTGACTGCAGCATTTTTGGTCTGCCTCTTAGACGGGGGCACGCAACATACAGTGTTATTGACAAGATGTTGTTCTCGGCCATTTAATATATATATATATATATTTTTTTAATGATAAACTACTGAACATAAAGCTAAATTGTATTTGAAAAGTTTGTCGGAAGAAATTAACGGCGCTACGGACGAAAACATGCGAACAGCACCGTCGCAAACGATGGCTTTAATGATGGTCTGGCCCCGCAGTTCAGAAAAAACTCTATTGATGGGAAAACACGCAGTATGAAGAAAGTACTACATCCAAAGGCGACTCTAAACCGAGCAGTGCCACCAGGTTACTCCCTGACGTTTCACAAGTAAAGAGGCAAGTGATTCGCTTGAATCCATTCGTTGAAAAATGCACTCGTACAAAACAACAATGGCGCGTGGAAGTCAGCAATATCTGCGACGCCAGCAGTGAATAGATGCGTGTCATACATACTGTGAGGGTTGTTGAAGGTGAAACCACAAAAAGAAGGTTGATGCCCCACAGATGGAAGAGATACACAGAGCGAACACATGGGCAGCTTTTATAGGCCCGGGTGATGTGCATCAGCTGACGACCCTCCTGTTTTCAGCCAGTTGCCCTCTACGATAGGCGAGGACCGCCTCCGAGACAGAAGGAGCAGCGTCACAATACAAATGTCCAATTTTTAAATGAATTCCAACTGCTCGTCAACACTTTAAATTGTAGGGAGAAAAAAAATAAGATTAAAACTGGATTAACTGCTTTATTTTCTTGGCCAAAAAAAAAAATATAAAAAAAAATGCAAATATTTTGGTGTACTCAAAAAGCAAAAGTAGCTTGTTATATGTCCACTACACATGGTGCAGCATTGGTATTCATCTGCAGTCATGTTTCTAGTTATCTGCTGAATCTACGTTCAATATTTCATCTGCTTTTAGCCCCATTTTGGTCTCCACCGACTCCTGAGCGAGATTTCTGGCGTTTTAGCGGCTAAATGTTTAACTGCTCGTCACTAGCTTTGTCTGTCTGTTGTTTGGTCTTCAGCAGGTGACATAATGAGTCTATCAGAGTTTTTTTTTTTTCTCCCTTAAAGACAGACTAGAAATGAGATTGAACAGCAGCAAGTCAAATGAAAACAGGAAATCTGGAAGACATAAAAAAAAAAAAAAAAAAATTAGTAGTGGGGAGTAGGGAAATAATAATGTTAAAGTATTGAATAAAAACAGCTTCAGGTTGTTTATGTGGCCCCATGGTTTTAAAGTACAGCTCATCTTTCATTGCTCACTGGCTTGGAAAGGGTTTTGGTTGTTGTCTGTCTTTCAAGTTCGTCATAAGAAGTCCTTGGCAACGTGACACACATTTTCAAAGTCTATCACTCATGACAGCAGCAGCACAGTGACAGCACGCAGAAAGTGCAGCTGAGAAGAGACTTCTCCTTTCCTGTGACAAAAATACGATCCTTTCTAATGAGAACGTGGATTGCACTTCGTCAGATTCTGATGCACAGAGCAGCAAAATCTGACTTTGTCAACAGTAACGTCTGATTCAGGCTTACCTGGCGTACAGGCAGTGGGTTTGTCAAGACAGCGACAAAAACAGATATAACATGACAGGCACTTTCGGGAAAATGCTTTCGTGGGGTTAAAGTTTGTGAAGGCACAGACCGAGACTGTCCAAAACAAATTGCGAGGAGGTACAAAAACCCACAGCGTGTTGCTGTAAAAATAATATCTACGTGTTTGAGCACCTTTTTGACTCTACTGTCACTTCAGATTACATCCCAGTCATTCCAAAAATAAAAGTCAGGTATGAGCAGCGATTTGGGCTGCACGTCTGCAACCCTCACTGATAATACAAACCTTTCAATCAATTTAAATGTTTCTGTTTTTGCTCATGAAGCAGCGAAATCAAACACAGCGAGTGCTTTTCGCTGAAGTAGTTTGCCGGAGTATCCCGCTGAACCCGCTCGGTAATGGTGAATCTCGGGTAGGAACATTTTAATAACAGAGACGACATTAATATGCAGAAGACAGGCAATAACTCCCCTCTTCTCCCCTCTCCCACTGCACCCCCCCCCCTCCTACTAATGACTCACCCGGGAGCATATTGACGAAAGTATATTGGGTGTAGTAGACAGGCGATGAAAGAGAAAGGGCCCTGATGAAAAGCACTTAAATGTCACTTTCAGAATAACTCGAATAATCGTAAAAAAAAAAAAAAAAACCCCCAAAAAAACCTATTTTTCTTTTACCGTAAATAGTTTACTTTAGTCCACTTCGTATTGGGCAGGTAATTTTTCTCACATTGAAAGAATACCTGGCAGCTATGTTGTGAAATTAACACCTCGAATAGGTCAATGCAGTAAAACACTGTTTAACGCTGATGACACTCTGGTCCATACTGCAGCTTTCCGTTTGCTTAAATCTTTATATCTGTGTGTTACTAATAGAGAGGTTAAAGGTCGACAAGGGTGGCTGACGAATCATCGAATTTCACACCCAGAGAGTTCAAAATAATTCAAAATATTCCATCTGGATTATCTTGTTCCAGCACCCGATTAGAGGTATATGTTGTTTACGCTGAGTAAAATTGGTTATTTTGACTGCACAGGTTGATAATACAGGTATATTCATGTTTTTATGCACATTTTCCCCATAATTCACCCCGACATATTGATATCTTTGGGATCTTGAATAAAGTTCACATTAAAATTCTGTGGGTTTCGACTACACGGCATAGCTTTGCAGAGACCGTCCCACCAATGGAGACGACTCCAGCGACTCTATGAAGCTTCACTTTTGAGCTAAATGCGGCGCGTAGTGCTCACAGTGAAAATGCCACGTTTAGCCGGTAAAGCGTTAACATGTTCTCCATGTTAGTTGCACTTGTTGTTGCTAACGTTTGCTAATTAGCCCTGAAAACAGCTGAGGTTGATAGAAATGTGATTCGTTTTGCTGAAATTGGGTCGTTAGTGGTTGATTGGACAAGTTTTGACATGGTGTTGGTGCTAAAGTGAAAGAAAAACAGGGGGTTTTGTGTCTGTAAATTCCTGGCTAACACCACAAGTACAGTTTTGGAATATTTTCCTACGACTGGCAGTGAAACCGGACGGTCTGAGGCATATGTAAGGTGTTCACTGGAAACATACGAGCAGATTACAGGAGCCTACTCAAATGGCTGCAACAGAGTGCCAGCAATAGGTTTCTTGAGGGGGGGATACAAGCTCGTCAGCCGAGCAACATGTTGTCCACCGCCACAGGGTCATAGGAGAGGCTGAGGCACAGTTAAGATGTAACAAAAAAAAAAATAACATAAAGACACATTTCACCTGACTTCCTGATGTGAGATAGAAAACATTTTGCTGTTCATCTAAATTGCTTCTTCAGACGTCAGGTGGGAAATGGTCTGTTTTTATCCCCAAAGGGGCCACAACTGGACGAAGGAGACCCGCTCACACTCCTTTCTGCACGTGACGTCCCGTTTCCTGGTCATGTCCCGGTCCCTCGGACTGGGCCCGCAGGCCTGCTGGAAAATTGCCAGGGTATTGATTTTATGACAGTTGCGCGAGTTGTAACAGAGTTGTAAGCAGCAGACTATTGTTGTAGCACCTATTCACCCTCCGGCCTAACATACGGTATATGGCCTCTTAAGTAATTTGTCTTCCTTTTTATAAAATGTTTTTAAAAGTAATCCAAGAAAATGATTTTCTGATACTCTAAATGGGTCCACCGAGTCCTGATGGGAGATTTAACTTCTCTCTGGAGTGAACGGAAGCCTGCAGAGGAAGCTGTTGTTAAATCACGCAGCCCTTATTGCCGCAGCTTGTTGAGAGGTTTGAAAACCACAAAAAGCCTCTTACTTACCTTTTATGTTGCCAAAAGCCACCAGCCAATTAGGGACAGGGATTAAGGAGGTGTGGTTTCGGTCTAATGTGATATCCAGTTATATTTTAGATCCCCCCCCCCCGTCAACCTTGTTTGCAGCTCAAGCTTTTCAAAAATTGTGTTTCTATGTGCTTCTGTTCTCGTTTTTGAGTTTGCACATGATGGCTTCTTGTAACAGAAGCTTTGGATTACATCCAGCTTGCACTGAAACAGGATGGTGAGAGCCTGCTGGTCTGTACATGTGTGGGCTTTTTTTTTTTTAACCCCTTAGGGTCAAGACTCCGCTTACTTCTATCTCTAAACTGTTTGTAGTCATACAAACAACATGTCCAGTGCATGTTTATGAACAGGATGGCTCAAATCTGGGACATAGTAAGCACATAAGCATACATAATGCAGCGTTAAAAGCCTAAGTACACAAATGCGAGCTGTAGCATGGTATTATCAAAAGCATAATGTCAGACCGTATGCAGTTTTCTATGACAATACTGACAATACATGGATTCATTACTAAATAATTGTAAAAATGTCGTCACAAAAAATACAAAACAAGACACTGTGAACAGGGCTTGTTTGAGTATTCGCGGTAAACACACGTCATGCCTTGTAGCAGAGATAATTACCGTCGTATGAAACTGAATTGTTTTTCTTTGTGCTCGCGGCTCATTACGGGGCTTGTTGTAAATACGCAACTGGAAACACCAGGTTTTCCTTTAAAGAGAAACTGTACACCAGTGAGGGTGATGGTGAACAATACCGAACAACTGAACCCGCGGTTTTAATTTGAAGTGGATTACGATGAAATCGCTTCTTCACAGGGGTGTTTTGACAAAAAATAATAATAATAAAAAAAAATATATATATATATCTATTGTTCTGTACAGTGCATCAGAAACTAAGAGAATCTCAATGTTCAGCTGAATTTTTTCCGCAATTGTCCAAAGGGGATATGTTCATCAACACCCAACTGTGTCTCCAGATGCCACATTCTTCATCCTTATGCTGCTAACTATGACGAGTGCTGAAATGTGCTGGTTTTGTGCCGCTGGGTCGTGTTTACTATGCAGTGTATATAGCGGACACAAATCTCTAGTTGCTGGCGTAAAGAATTCTCTTTGAACAACAGCAGACGAGGCAGAAAGCGATGCTGCTGCTGCTGCTGCTGCTGCTGCTGCTGCTGCTGCTGCGGCCGGTCTGCGGTTCAGTGTTTTAGTGAAGTGGCACTATTGTCCTGTGTTAATGGTACAGCGGCACACGCTGTGGGAACGCATGATAATGCCACCGAAAATGACATCATAACGACACTTGATGAAAGTAAAATTACACTGCAGTCATTTTCTGTGGCTGCAACATGGATTCTTGTACAGTTTAGATTTTTCACGAGTTGATCGGAAAACACAGCGAAGGAAAACGAGGCCGAGGCCTGCTTAAAAGGGCAAAGGGCAAAGCGGTTCCATTCGTTTTTCACATTTGACTGCGTAATCCCCTCTTACACTTTGTTTACTGACACTCAACATTGAGAGTTTTGTTGATGTGAAAACATTGACAGCTGTAGCTAGTAGTGGTATTTTGTCAATGAAAAGCTGCATCTGCGTGTCTGTTTGTATGAAAGAATTGTTGTGTTGGTTTACAGTCAGGGGTGCACCCAAAATTCTCCCGGGCTCCATACATAAGCAGTCTCTGTGGGCCCCCTTCCTCCCTAGATCCATGTCGACACGTCTTTAGACATTTTTTTTAGTCACTCATTAACTGTTAATACTACATTCAAAGAAGTAATAATAACACGTGACTTCATTCTGCCCAATTCTCACCATATTTGATTTGACATTTCACTTTCCATTCCAGGGTTTTCAAGGGCCCTCCCGTCATTGGGGGCCTGGGTTGTCAGTGCCACATTTCCCTTCACTCCGACGCCCCTGTTTACAGTACGTAACACCCCATGCAACCAAAATGTGACATTTTGACATCGTTGATTACATGATCAATTCAGAGATTTCAGACTTTCTCTTCTTCGAGGAATCAGTATATAAAGGGTGACTGAAAATGTTCTCACATCAGGAAGTGTCTTTAGACATTGGCGTTTCCAACATCGGTAGTGTCACAAATACGTTAAAATGTTAGTTCATTTGATTTACATGAGAGGGTTGACAACACTAGAGGCTAGAGCTATAGGCACAAGTTGATTAGCTTTTTAGTTTAGCATTAAGTCCAGAATGAGGGGAAACAGCTAATCTGGCTGTCCAAAATCCACCTCCCTGCACCCTTAAAGCTCACTAATTACCTCGTTTCTCTCAATTGTACTCAAACCAAAATGTAAAATTGACAAGCTGGGGTTTTTACTGCAACTTTTTTCACCATCTGTGGCCTGAAGGTTGTGAAGTTTAGGACCAAAGGGTCATCGGCTCGTTTCCTTGTACCAGCAAGGAAAAACCCGTGGCTAAAATGCCCTTGAGCATGGCACCTAGCCCTCAACTTCTTCCCCCGTGTGTGTGGTGTGTTCACTGCTCATGAATGAGTTAAATGAGGAGGTCTTCTTCGTCTTCCAGGAGTCTTGGCAGCCAAACAAAAGATGGCTCCAGGAAGTCATTGCATCCGACTGTTGATCACCGAGTAATAAATGCAGCATTTCATTCCTTCAGACTTGTCATTTTCACATCTTTGTTGTGAACCAATAAAGAAATATGAGTAGCAGGCCAGTTCATGCCAGCTGTTTGCCTCCTCCTCAAGGCTTTATGCCGAGCTAAGCTAAGCTAAGCTAAACGGCCCCTGCCTTCTAATTGTTTTTTAAAGCACAGACATGAGAGTGGTAAAGATCTATTTGTCAAAGTGGTTTATTCCTTTAAAACACTCCCATTTTTGTATCTGCTCTAGATCACATATAACCAGACATGAGGAAAAGTCAGTGGTTTAAAGCATGAAATAAAACCGAACCCGACTTAAAACCTGACTTGAACCTGACTCGACGTACAGCAGAGAACGTTCAACAACATTTATACAAGTTTAGGAAAGTGTCATTGTCAGAAAGCTTCAAAAAAAGAAAAGCGTGCACTAAAAAAAGAAGCTATTAGTATTGTATAACCATAGCAACACCCCCCTCGGAGCTCTGTTACAGTCATTTTCTACTGCAGGACAGCGAAAACCTTCCTGTCTTTCTAAATCTGTGATAGGAGCTCATGAAATATTTATGGATATGAGCAAACAACAGGATATGTAATTATCATCAAACACAAGAGTACACAATGGCTGCAATCAAGCCACTTCAGTCTCTCTGTCAGTCAACTGCGGGAAAGGTTAAGTTTCCCGCCTACTCCACTTATTTCTGCTGACCTTTCCAGGTTGATGTCTCTCACCCCACAAAGTTTCTCCAAATTTCTCGATACTTATTAAATCAGTCAAAATACAATCAGCTCTAGGGCTGTCTAAAAATAAACAGACTTCTGATGGTGTGTGTGTGTGTGTGTGTGTGTGTGTGTGTGTGTGTGTGTGTGTGTGTGTGTGTGTGTGTGTGTGTGTGTGTGTGTGTGTGTGTGTGTGTGTGTGTGTGTGTGTCTCCACAAAGCCGTCCACCAGTCCTGTACAAGAAAGGAATCCTTTAACATATTCCTCTGAAGAGTGTCGCCCGGATGAGACGATGACACATCCCGACACGTTACTATGACACTGGCAAAGATCCAAAGCAGGAGACGAGACTTGAAAGCACAACAAGGCCACGGAAAAAAAACAAAAAAAAACATCTTGAGAGTTTACATCGAGTATTTCTGTTGCTTTTAATGTGTTGATTTCCCATATGAGAGAGCTGTGATTCAGCACTGCTTGAGAGTGTTTTGCATTTTCCACCTCGCTAAGGAGATGGTTTTGTTGACGTGAGATATTGCACTGGTTACAAATGTGGGCTGCAGGATTGCCACATCTGATCAGGACTGTAAAAAAATATGCATCAGTACACAATGAAAACCCATTTTTGTCTATTTTTGGGAAGCTAGGGGGGATGCTACATATGCATGAGTGCGCATACGACGCTACATATGTGAGGTCAAGGGCTGACGGTTTTTCAGTCAGTTTTTCCAGCAGGTACCAATGCAAGATGTGGAAACCATAATTCCTGAGGACATTAACCGTAATTCAGCCTGGTCTGAAAAATGTATTTAAGCCTATGTACGTTGTTATACTTTTTTTTAAATGGGATTCCTCTTTAATTCTATGAATCGTGACATACAATATCTTGCTGCAAAGGTTGCTGTTTTCAGGTGTTGTGCTGCCAGATCCGTCTGTCCACTGGCTGCCATAAATCCGTGCACGTTGGTAAAGAATCATCAGCCTGCAAAAGAATGTACAAAAAGCTCCTGAAGTATGCTGCGCACCACAGTTTTCAATTATTTAATCTGCATATTTGTGCAGCAAGTGTAAGAAATAAAGTTTAAAACAAAAAGTGAATTCTCTCGGCACAACATAACCATAACATATTTTATGTATTTACTTGACATTTTATTTTGAAGTTCTCTAAAGCTCGACTAACTCAAAGGGAATAAAAAAAATGCTTTTAAAAAAGCAAACAAATTAAAAAATTATCAAGAAAGATCGCTATGGCAGAGCGGTCCAAATACATATTTGATTTAATGTTTGAGGCTGAGAGGTTCAGGTCTAGTTGTCTGGGAGTCAAGGCCAATCCCAGCGACCCCTCTGGCACATGTTGGACCAGCTCTTGGCAACATCACACTGCCCTGGGTGAAAGTGTCTATTTAGTAGCAACACGCCACTCAGAAAAAAAAATTAATTGCCCTCCAGTTGAACTGAATTGTACCTTCACAGCGCTCTCCAGCCTGAACACCCATAGATTTAAGGGCCATTTCAGTTGATTTTTTTTATGACCACATCATATCAGAATTGGTCACAAAAGAAAATGTGAAAAGAGTCCTTCTTTTCAACCTTCCCCCCACTAACTGTCTCATTTGCGTTATGATTTTTTTTTTCACTTCACTGCACTCCTGTCACAGCAAAAATAAATGTTTTTTTTTTTTTTTTTTTTACCTTGTATTTCTTACTGGAACTAATCTGCTGTAGGTTGTGTTTTAAACCTTTTCATCTTCCTCTCAACATTTTAGGAAAAAACCCTCATCCACTAATGACCAGAGACTGTTTGCTTAGCTTTGCATAAAGACGGTGGAAAATAGATAACTTGGACAGATCAAAATGAACCAGTACTTCTAAAGCTCATTAATTAACACATCATGCCATTTTCCATTTATTTTAATGTGCACAAAAGTGTAACAACCAAACATTGTGGTTTCATGGGAGGTAATGTGTGAGACTTTGTTGAAGCTGGTGAAAAATAACAACATTTAACATTAATTAGCACATTTCTCAAATTGGGTCATCTGTGCTGTGTTCACACTAAGAGTCCCTTTGAACGCTCCCTTCTTGAAGTATCACAACTTTGGACTTCATAATTTTCACAAAGCTATACAAGTTTACGAGTCATGAAGTGTTAGCTTACGTTTTTAACTATTGGCGGCCACCTAAGTTATTTTTTTTGCATAATTGTTCGTTATTTAACGTCTGAAGAAAATGTTGGCTTTTCCTGTCGTCATCCCTTTCGACACTGAGGAGTTTTTTTGGCGTCCATGTTGCTGTTGCCTAGCAACTATGTTCTCAGGATTTACCCACCTGAACGGCGGGCCTATTGTCCACATGAATTCCCATATTATAACCACAAGCTCGCGAGTTCAATATGAAGGTCAGCAGGAGTCGGGCAACTACAAGCCCCTTCTTTATGCTAAGCTAAGATAACATCCGGTTGCAGTAGCTTAATACCATATGGAGCGTACAGACATGAAAGCCGTATCAATCTTCTCATCCAACTCTCAGCAAGAAAGTCAAATCCCATAAATTCCACGCTTTGTCTGCGCTCTGAGAGTGCACCAAAACAGAGTGCAGCCCTGATGACAGATCCAATCTGACACTTGTCAGATGACTCGTGGTCATTTCAGTCACATAAGAATCTGAATGATAAATGAAGTACCTGAATGGCTTTTACAAGTGCGCATTTATCACACATATATCAATCAATTTTCACTTTAAAACCTGCTACAACGGCAGAAGGCCAACTCTGATCGCACTCCTGTCAGAACGGAGCAGATCTGACGCTGCAACGGGCACAGGCTCATCAAAACTGGACAGCTGAAGATTGGAAAAAAAAAAGAAAAAGTGACCTGGGTTGGAGAATCTTGATCGGCGTCAGCAACGTGAATGACTTGATCCAACCTGCTTTGTGACAACAGGAGCCTGCTGCTGGTGTAATGGCGTGGGGGATGTTTTCTCTGCACCATTTGCGCCCCTTAATACCAATATGTGATGGTATGAATGGAGTATTTTCGAGGACCACGCGCATCCGTTTATGGCCGCAATTTACCATCCTTTTCATGACTGCTTCCAGCAGGATGACGCGCCATGTCACAAAGTGAAAGTCACCTCAAACTGGTTTTGTAAAACATGACGATGAGCTGAGGGGACTTCGGTGGCCCTCCCCGGTCACCAAGATCTGGACCCAATAGAACTCCTTTGGTATGCGGTGTAACCAAGCGGCAACCAGCGGTGACGTCACCCGCTGGTTGAACGGTCCACCGACAGCCGTAACCCAACTGCACCACAGGCCTGTCAATCAAACAGACACGCCCCCCCCCAAAACACATCTTTTTGAAGCTTATTTTTATAAATTAATGACGGGATTATTTTCAGATGGCTTTTTGAGAGCCAACATCTAGTGGCGCTCGGTGGTATTGCGGGCACTTCTGCATCGGCCTCATTTTTCAGACCCGGGAGCTATATCCACTTTAAAAAAAAAAAATTATACAGTCTATGGGTGTAATTGGAGATTAACAGTAAGAATGTGAGGATGAGAAATTTGCAAAAAAAAAAAAAATCGTGATTAATGTCAATATGGAACACAATCTCAAAGAATGTTTACAACATCTTCTAGACTCCATGCCACCAAGAATTGAGGCAGTTTTGGGAGGCTCCACCCAGCGTGGCTGCTCCTAATGAAGGGCTCGGTGAGCGTATATGGGGACTTCTTCGGTAAGTAACATGACACTAGCCGTCTGATGCAGCTGTTTGGTGGTCGTTGCTTGTGCAGTTGGATGTTTAACACCCACACTTGCTTTGGTAGAATATGCATAAAAGAGTCAAAAGAAAAGATTTCAGAGGCACAATAGTGTGCTCTTTAAACATTCATGTGGGCAATTTGAGAATCACTAGAGCGTAACCTTCAACTTTTCTAACTCTTGTCGCAACACCTTGGTTTAATAGCATCTTCAGCCGCTTTCAGCCTCCTTTAGCGACTCACTGCTCCGCTTTCCTCCTTGCTTGCTAACAATCTCAGTTAGTGGGGGAAGGGTTCAGAATTTTTAATTAAGTAAAAGCAAAACAACACAGAAGAAATACTGTTACAATTAAAAGTAAGTACTAAAAATGTATTAAAAGCAAAGGTACTCATTGCCAAAGTACTGGATTTAACTGAGGTTGATTTATTTTTAGAGTGCAACTAATGATTACTTTATTATGGATTAATCTGCTCATTATTTTCTTAACTCATTAATTGGTTGTTTGGTTTCTAAACAAAAAAAATTATAGAATGATAACAAATTGCATTTCAACTAACCAGAGCCCAATTCACAATTCAAATAATTGTAGTGGATTACGAATGCCCCATAAAGGAGAAGTATAACATAGCATGAAAAGTAAAGTACGAGTATTCGAAGTGCATGCAGCCAGTTACATTTCACTATTGTTTCATGGCTGATGTTTGTGTGTCAAAATCTAACCGAAGGCTACGCCCTCAACACAATGAAAAAAAAAAAAAAGGGGGGGGAAATCATCTTAGATGAGACGGCGGAGGCCAGAGAGTGAGCGAGACAGGCAGAGAAGGACAGAGAGAGACAGAGAGAGCGAGAGAGAGAGAGAGAGTTTCCTGTGTGCTTGTATAGAAATGGATGGAGTTAAATTGGTTGCTGCTTTGCCCATCTGCCGTAACAGCTGGTGATGCTCTGATATAAAATAGGGAGTAAGGAAAAGATAAGCGACACCAAAGGCGATTGTTCCAGTTTCTCTGAGAACTAACTTTATGTTTTCACAGTAAACAGAAACAAAAACATTGGTGTTGTGATTGTACGGGAGATTTAATTTGATTAATGGCCTGAGATCAGCAAAAAGCAGCTTCCATATGTTACGGTTTAGATTCTTCCCATATTGAAATCCTGTAATAAATTTGTTCTATATAATGCAGTTAGACACGGAGGATTTTTTTTCTTTCTGTCATTTCTGATAAAGTGATTAGTGTTTTTTTTCCTTCATGAATGGGACCTAAAATAAACTCAAATCTGGAAAGTCAATCCCTTTGAACTCTTGTTATTGTTCAACACAGTCGGGATGATGTTCCTGGATGTGAGTCTTATCTGAGGAGCTCTTGAATCGCATCTAACAGGGAAAAAGTGGCCTGGCAGTAGATAAAGTGAAGGAGACAGACAGCTAAATAATCAGCCTGCAAAGACCTGGCAGTGGAATGTAATTACTGAGTGAACGGACAAAGCATGTGTCTTTCTGGAGGCTTCTGGTGAGATCTCTGATGGACGAGTGATCGCTGTTGGAAAGTGAGAGAGAGGATAATGTGTGTGTGTGTGAAGGTGAGGAAATAAAAGGGAAGAAGAAATGCAGGAGAACTCCGAGGACGCGTCGCCATCACATCGTCTCATCACCTGTCACGTCTTTGTTTGGATATTTATATATATATATATATTACAAATACAAGCTGCACAAAATCTGTTTGGCAAATTTAACAATATGTTAAAGTTGTAGTTTATATTTTTACTGAAGGACGTTGTCAGTATTCTTATTTTGAGATCATGTCGAGTGAAAGACAAGCTTTCTAATTCAGATGTGCACGCGGTCATGGTGGAATATTTCTGGTGTTGTTGGAAACAATGGATCTTCAATTCAATTCAAGAGCCGGCTTTTAATTTCTTGCCAACAGTTGTCAATTTTGATGGCCGAAATGACTGTGTAGCAAATTTAGCTGGAGCTAATTGGATAATTATATGTTAGTGTTAGACTCAGGAGCTTCTCTCCGGCTGAATTTTAAATCTTTACAGCTGCTTTCTTTTAAAAGTAAAAAAAAACAAACAAAAAAACGTGAAAAGGGTAAAATAGTCACTGCATAAATGATACAACTGTATAATCATTAAAGACAGAGGCTGCGTGTCTTCTGGTGACAAGTTAGCATCCTCACCAGCTGGCGAAAACTTGAAAATACGACTACGGGTGCTGGTTGGAGATCCACGCCTTCTCCAAACCCGGCTCTGACCGACTTTTGCTCACAGCTTCAATCTTAGCTGTGATTTTTTTTTTTTTTGTCTGGCGCGCAACATACAATATGAGGCGGTAAAATGCTAACTGGTTAAAGGCTGCTCCGATAGTTTCAATATTAACGCCGGGAGGATTTTTGTACCTGTGGAAAGACGGGAAAAAAAAAAAAAGGGTTTCATTTGGTAGCTGGAATTTAAACTTCCCCCGAAAACGACTGTCGAAGCCTCTCGTCTCCTACACCAATGTAACATAATGGTTTCTGGGTTGAGAAGAAACACCAAGTTACTCCTGTAGGTGGGTAAAATATTTAGAGAGACTTGATACCGATTGCGGTCGATGTTAAAGCAAATAAACACACTGTTATTAGTTTTGCTGCTGTGTTTTTGAAAAGGCAACAAACAAGACAACCTCTCCAAACTTTTGAAATACTAAGTGTTGTTTTAATGAGAGCCCTATGTACGCCGCCTCACCGTGGCTTGTTATGGTCACCACCTCATGGCTGTCTGACAGGAGCAGTTCGGCTGACAGTCACCTGACGCTTTAAAGGTCGTAACACGTTTCAAATTTAGACGCAGCCACTGTGGTCATGGTGTCCGTTTTCTGCAACAGAAATCTGTCTTAATCGTCCTGCTTCAGAGTCAAATCCAAATGTCACCACGGCACCAAACTCGGACGTTTGAACCGAAGTGTTCAGCTGAGTGGGAGCGTAGTGCGGTTTTTGAACAAGGCATGAACCCTCTCTCCCTGGCTACGAACTCTCCAAAGTGGTTTGTTTTGTATCAGAAAAGGTGAAAGAGTGCCCGGCTTTCATCTCGCACCATTCAGCTCTGCAGCACTGAATAGTGTTCCGGAGACACTTCCAAAATCCATACAGGCTGTCAGCTCGGCAAACACACATC
This sequence comes from Brachyistius frenatus, assembly GCF_029030835.1. NCBI lineage: Eukaryota > Metazoa > Chordata > Actinopteri > Embiotocidae > Brachyistius > Brachyistius frenatus. The sequence goes on along the minus strand of NW_027210620.1, from coordinate 2,823,658 downwards.
CTGACCCATAAACCTTGAAGAATAATAACAGCCCGGGTTCAACTTTCGCCCTGTAATTCTTCTCAGTCTTTCGGTGGTCGTCGTTGTCGGTCCGCTCGAGATGCTGATATTTTGAAGGGGGAGGAGGGGGGGGGCGTATCTCCCATCTTCTACGATCGCCTCACACATTCGCATCTTATATTACTTTCATTCTCTTAGTCAAGAATTAATTGGAAACTGAAATTGCTTTTCAAATTGTTTCAACTTGCATTGACTGACCTAATTAGTTCAATGATTACACTCGCTGGGAAGAGATCCCTGCCTAAATGATGTGACTAATTTGAATGAATATTTCAAACCCATGTCTGCAATTAATGTCATTTACATATGTAATGGGTCTGCTTGATTACTTAATTATGTTTGTATTCCCCGATGATGTCACTGACAGGTGTCTTTTAGGGTATACTAAAATAAGTAGAAACCCAAGCAGATGTCCCAAGTTCATTCAACTTGTTCCGAGTGTTGCGCTGCATACAGAGACCGAGGCTCTACCTGCATTACAGAGCTGTTTCGAGCTCCCCTGGCAGGCAAAGACTTCACATCCAGCCCCGACAAACGTTTTCACTGTCATCCACTGACTCGTCGGAGACTGACAGAAATGGATTTTCCTTGCAGTTAGTTCCCCCCAATGGCTCGAAAAGAATGATAAAAGGAAATGAGATGAAACAACGTAAACAGAAAGCTTCTTCTTATATTTTAGTTATCTGCACAGTCGCAACAGTTTTAAACAGTTGTGGGAAAGAAGGGCAAAAAAAAAAAAAAAAAAAAAAAAAAAAAAGGCCATATTGTCGATTTTTAGTGTAAAACGAGCTCAACTGGTTCTCTTACAGAACTTAAAAAGACTGATGCACCCATAGTAGTCTGGCAAATAAGAACGGTTTTCGTGCATTTAGGCAGCCGGGTAGGCTAAGCTGACCAAGTCTGGCGACTCCACCTTATTTTCGGAGCAAGTATATTTCTTCCTTTTCCTGTTATATCGAGAGACGTCAAAACTTACTCTCACAATAACTTCCAACTTTCCACGTGGGATAAGTTTGAGAGGCGTTCAGGTGTGTTTTCCCACTCGGAGAACGTAACTTTCCCACTTAAATGTATAAGTTTCCTAGCATAAAGCCGCCGTGCCCGCCAAGAAATAGTCCTGTTCATAATTAGCAATTAAAAAAAAAAAAAAAAAAAAGATTATCCACCATACAATATCTTCGTTTGCCCATTTTGCACCAATTAAACAAACGTATGCTTTAGAAGTGCTGATATGGGAGTTGAGCTATCCCTTCAAAACACACACACACACGCGCACACACACACGCACACACACACACACACACACACACACACACACACACACACAAACCCATGCTGATGGACTGGGCTGGATTACCGACCGGGCGAAGCAGGCTACATGCTTCAGGGGCCCGAGACCTTCGCCCCCTATTTTCCCTCTGCGCTGCTTCCTGGCTGCATGGCGGCTGCCAGAGACAATCTGCCTTCACTCTACCTGCCGCGCGTTTCCTTGCTGGAACTGCGAGCCTCAAGCTCGGCTATTTCTTTTCCCGCTCTGCTATTTTCTCTCTCTCTCTCTCTCTCTCTCTCTTTCTTTCTTTTTTTTGTTTGTTTTTTTTTCTACAAAACTCCATTAAATTTATTGCTTTGTTTTAAACACGTACACACCAAAACTATATTTTGTTTTTCCTGTTTGCAATTAGAAAGAGACGGAGAGGGGGGGAAGAAAAAAAAAAGAAGAAAATGAGATATAACAGCCCTCACTGGTGTGGCTTTGTCTGGCCCTGCTGATAAATAAATCAACAGACACTTTTGTTGTTTATGTCGGCGGTTTCCAAATGTTGAAGTCGAACAAGAAAAAGACATTATGCTGCACGGAATTACACGTTAATTGAGGACATTGTTCGGTGTTTGGTTTCTTTATTGGGAATTGTTGGATAATTTGACCACTTTAAGTGTCGAACTTTGATTAAAATAAAACAAATTACCTTTCAAAAGACTTAGTTATAACCTATACTCGTAACGACGACGGGTTACGGGAATCTAAAACTGCTGGGTTTTTTTTTTCATGTATAAGCTGCAGCACTGTAAACAACAACTAGACCTTAAAACTGGAGATAAACAACCCAGAACCACATTATTCTTATGGACGTAAGGGAATTCCTGCGTTATATTTACATCCAGCAATACGCGACGTGTCTGAAGGTTTTACTTCATTTCCAACAAGGCAAATAATCCAATAATCAAAATAATGACTACGGGCTGGTGGTTATCATGAGAGCGAACGGATGAAAACAGAAATAAAAGGTTGATAATAGCTGCAGGTGTCGCAGAGAACACACACGGCTCCTCGATTTCCCTCCGATGTCAAAACCTGGAGGGAAAAAAAAAAATCAATATGAAGAATGAAGCCTTATTTACACAACGCCACCTGATGGACTGCGACCCGCTGCGAGATGTCAACAAGCCATTCATGTCGCCGGAGGAGATTGTTGTTGTTTTTGTGGCTAAGTGGGGAATTAAACGACAGGAGCGCTATTTTTAACCTTAAAGCCGGCGGTTACGTTTTTAGAAAAGACCGATGTTTTTGTCCTTTTTTTTTTTTTTTTATCTCAGATTTAGCTCAGAGGGCCTTCGAGCGCGAGCGCGATCAGACGGACGTTTGACGTTTCTTAATCTCGACCCTAAAAGCGCGCAGAGTTCTGTTCTCTACTTTCTACCTTTCGCTTCTCGGAGTTTGTAAAAAAAAAAAGTTCTGCGTAAAGAAACACTGAAATAACTGGGTGGATCCCTCAGAGTAAAAAATACAACACAAAAAAGAAGCCCTAAGTCTTTGCACATGCCGCGGTCGGTTAAGGGTTCCCTGTCAGCCTCAATCAAACTTTGACTGTGGAGCGGAATACATTTCGGCCATCAGACCGGCAATCCCCCCCCCACCCCCCACCCCCGCCGCCGCCCCTGACTGGACCGCTTGTCGAGAGAAACATAAAAAGGTTTTGCTCGGTGGACTTTGTTTTTGCCCTCGGGGGAGTACACAAATTCGATGGCCATAGCTAGCTGGCTAGCTAGCCGTCTCTCCTTGAGTGCACCTGTGCTTTCCTAGTGGCGGACGCTGAAAATTGAGGTCGCGATCCCTGCGAGCGTGTGAGTCAAGATGCCCCTATGTTGAAATATCTCTCGTTTTCTTTTTTCTTTTTTTCTCTTCTTCTCCGTTGCAGTTTATATCTCAATATCTATTTGGGAGAATTTCTGCAGGCTTTCTCTCCATTACTGAGTACAGGATATATAAAGGATATCATATCCAAGTACTTTTACAGCCCTTTTTTTTTTTTTTGCATAACTGTCGTATATATCTGATTCTCTTTGTACAGATCTCCTTTTTGCAGATTTAATACTGCAGTATTGCCTTAGTTTACGATTCAGAATCTGGATTGATATCAGTCTCTGTACATTCCACCGATGAGAAGAGCCTTGAACACTTAAACAGGATGAACCTGAAATCAAATTAGAGCGCATAAGAAAGTGGTCTGATTATTTATGGAAGAAAGGTGTCATTGCTTGTTTTCATAATCTTGCAAAACACTTTTCAAATTGTATTGTTGCCCGTAGAATACTTTTGCAAAACAACTCAATAAAAGCGCAAAAAAAAAAAAAAAAAAAAAAGCGAAAGCGTCTGAAAAGTCCTTCATTTCCTGTGTTAAACTTTGCGCAATGACATCTAAATACAGCTGACTCATCAGACCACACCCTCTCAAACGCACTGCACTGCAGCGGTAAATTCACACCCCTTCGATACGTAACCTGTCGGTGAAGTCGGGGTCCGCTGTCGGATGCAGCTCCGCCGCCACAGGAGCAAACTGAAACGTAACGGTTGATGTCCAAACTGCACTCAGTCCGGACGAAGCAGGCCGACATGATTTTACTTTCCCTCCACCCTTTGGCATCCCTTTTCATATAAAGTGATCACAGGCTGTCCTCGTTGGTAAACGTTAATGTGTGTGCAGACGTGATGTGACTCTATTTCTGGATATAAACTTCAAAGATTTTAAACCTCTGCCTCCTGTTTCAAACTCCCTCCCTCCCTCCCTCCCTCGCCAGTGTGCCCCTGGGTATGTAAGAGGCCCCCCCCCCCACCCCGCAGCCCCTCCAGCACAGGATGAGGACACCCAGACTGAAGGAGCTGCACAACCCTTTTGTGTTGCTTTGTGGCTGGTTCGGGCCTTTTGCGGTTGTTTCATGTCTTCTTATTTTGTCTCTTTTTTGTTGTTGTTGTTGTTGTTGTTGTTGTATCTGCTTGTAGTTGGTTTGCATCTCCTTCTAAAATGATTATTTTGCGCCTTAGTGCAGTTGTTTGTCATTTTGAGCCTGCTTTTTTTTGGTTGTGTTGTGTCTCTGGGGTGGTTTTGCATCTCATTGCAGTGATTTTGTGGGTTTATATATAAAAGACAAAACAAAACAAAAAAAACAACTTTGTAGTCATTTTTCCTTTTTTGTGGCAATTTCTGTCTTTTTTGGTTATTTACATATATTTGGTACATATATGGTAATTTTGAGTCTCTTTATGGACATATCAACCCTGTCTTCGAGGTCCCCGGGCCTGTACTCTTCAGCCACGTTACACGATAATAATAAAAAAAAGTGTCTTCATACAGATCAGTCAATAAGCTTGCAAACACGGCAGTCCTCATCACTTTTTAAAAGTGTTTTTGCAAGATTGCGCCACGGTATCCTGCATCGTGCACGCAGAGACTTCATGCAGAGGCGTTCGGTGTGTCAATACATCCACGACTGGTCGCAAAGCAGGTGAGAGACAGCTGAGGCCAGCGGGACGAGTGCGAGAAACAGCTGATCCCTGCAGGACCAGCTTGGACCCGGCCCGGATGAGGACTCTCCACTGTAATCGGGCTCCCTGAGGTAATCCAGGCTGGACATTATCTGCTTCGCTGCGTCTCTGCAGCATCTGGAGGCCTCCGACGCCTGCTTTTTTTTTTTTTTTTTTGGATGGCTTGGCGCCACTCCTCTGCCCCGTTTTTATTTCCAATTTTGTTCTCAGACTCAGCAAACATCACATCGCCACTTAGACGTATCAGATAGGTGGCGGAGAAGCACGAATTAAGTCGTCGAGTTCAGGTTCAGTGAGGAGAGACAGGTACAGGCAGCTTTCTGACTGTCACTCCTACCAACACGCTCTGCACAACAGCAGTGCTCTGAATGAATTGCATTGAGAAATGCTGAATTACTAAAACAGTGGCAAACAAAAACGATCTCACCACTTCCATGTTTCCCTTCCATGATGTTCCTGCACTCATTATCTTCTTGCCCCGGTCATTTCTAAATTGCTGGGAGTGCTTGCTTTTGCATCTTAATTTCAAATTAATTAAGTAAGCCTAACATGTTGCCTTTGGCAACCAAGTACTATCCGTCCCTTATTATGCAATCAGATTTTAATCTCTACAAATTGACCTGTAAAACCTTCCGCTCCGTTATTACTATGTTAATGTTGCTTTTAGTGCTTTCATGGTGCCCTTTGTTTGTTGGGGGTTTCCTCCTATTATTTGCTCTGCTGTGTTTCATGCTTATTTTACACTGTTTAACTTGTGGAAATGACGGTTCTTCATCCTGGAGGGAAGGAGCTCAGTGCTTTTCTAAATATTTGATCAGCTCGCCTTTTCACACGGCATCACTTTAGTTTCCTTCTACTCATCCTAACACGGCATGGCTCGTACTATCGGGGGGGGGGGAGGGCGGAGGGGGAGAGGCAGGTTATTAGTGTTGGAGATGACATTTCATGCTAAGTGGAGTTGAAATAAATGGACACAAGTCATAAAAGAGAGACAGAAGAATCTTACTATTGAGGCTGGTTTTGAAGGTCATAAATGGGACGAGCTTGCAGAAAAGCTTGAATTGCCCGCTGTTTTCTTTCTTCTGCTGTCTGTCAGAGTCTGCGCATTTGTGATTTTCATATTCGGGATGTTATATGTCGCATTCTGCCAAGACATTTCAGCCATATTTCCATAATTCTGTATATAAAGCCGAGCCGAGACTTTCCATCAGTTTCAGAAAAAAGACAAGACAGGCACCAGCTGAAAAACAGGCGAATTATCTTTTAGCTCGGCGATCTTGCTTCCGTGAAGATGAAACTTTAATGACGATGTTTGGCAGACGGATGTGAAAAACATGCGTTTAATACGCCAATAAGTTAAGTGCGATGAAACAAGCTTGTGTCTCACAATGAGAGTCACCATTTTCTAAAATTACAGCTTAATTACGTAGGTGCGGGTGGGGGGTAGATGCTGCTGCAGAAAAAAAAAAAAAAAAACTGCATGATATGAATTTTGATTTATTTCCACTCGGGGAAAAAAAAACAATGTATATCAGGAGCAGCAACGCTGAATCTGGAAACTAATTTGGAATGTTTGGATCCCTTGTGATGCTGCCGCTGAATGTAATTTGACAGTGTGATTGCGTTGAATGTATTAACTCCACCTGACGCAGGTGTGGCCCGGAAGCTATCAGGTTGGCTGGATCGATAACTGCACACCGAGATGACGAAGTCGTAAAAAAGTCGAGATTGTCCTTTTTTTTTGTTTTTGTAAGCAGATCTTGCAGAAAGCGGTTAAGCGACGTGTGGAGTTTGGGACATTTTCTTTAGTTAGTTACCTCTAATCAGACTGAATGAACCTTATTTCCCCCGAGAAACAGGAAAAGTAATTCCTCTGGGAATTAGTTTGCTCTCATTAAGGAAAAAACAGAAGTAATTGTTGCCTAATCGGCCATTTTTAAACCGCATTGATTGCTGCGAATCGCTCTTTTTACACAAACACACGCACGCGAGCTAAGTCTCAGGCTGTCATGTTTTTTTTTTAATTTTTTTTTATACTGAACCGAAGGTCAAAGAAAAGAACATTCATCTGACCTGTCCTCATGAGCATCTCGTTGAGTTACAACGACCGAAGACGACACGTTAATGAAATATGACGAAAACTTTCTTCTTGAGATTCAAAAAAAATTACAATCAGGTCTCGGCATGTCGGTGGAAGGAGTCTCATTTCGGTGACGCACTATAACTCAAACGGTTCCCATAATAGACACTGGAAAGTCATTCAGCCTGACCCTATTCTTCAGATATGGGTTTAATTGCCCAGAATATGAACTGCGAGATCTCCTCGCTTATCAAATTAACAGCTCAGAAAAGGACAGTAAAGCACTTAACAGTCGCTTCGGCAGAACGAGTCGAGCAAAAAGGTAAGCTGTTTATCTGTTAAAGAGTGGGGCGCAGGAAGAGAATACCTCATTGACGTGAAAATAAAACCCGATGTAAACGCCCCCCCACCCACCTGTGTTTTGTTTTTTCTTCCAGCGTGGTACTCCAGGTCGTATACATACAGGGCGAAGGCTGTCCGAGGCTAGATGAAAGAAGCGCTGAAAAAAAAATAGCGAAACGCTCCTGTGAGTCGCCTTTATAAACTCCGCGCTTACGGAAAAAAAAAAAAATGGAGCTTCAGAAGCAGCAAAGGGCGCTTTGCAAACTTTCTTGGCCTAGATTTTGCTTCTCAGACGGCACAAAGAGCGTCCTTTCTTCTTCGGTGGAGGGATACAGCCACTATTTGGGGCAGCCCCCTCACCTACTCACAGTGTTTTCTGGGTTAAAAAAAAAAAAAAGAGTAGCTGTGTTTTTATTTGATAGTGCCCTAAAAAGAACATCACGGTGACGAAGTAACACAGAGTACTCAGAGTACCAGTTACTAACCAAGAATGTTTAACCTGATTTTCAGATGGTCTGACACGTTATTAATGCAGCAATTTACAAACTACTTCTCAGATTTATTGCTACCGAAGCAAAAGAACTATTTTCATCGTCCTCATTTTCTGGAATGATTTAAATGTGTATAAATGCATAAAAGCAGCTATAAAAACCTTCACGAGGACCATGTGAGTGATGGATTATAGAAATCCGCGGGAGATGAATCGAGACCTTCGCAACTTTAGGTTGACTTTGCAGCGACCGAACATTCAGCTGATGTGAGGTCATGGGAGGGCATTTGCATCGAGGCCTTTCGCTTCTTCAAGTCGAGCGCTTGTATGGAAGAAGAAAACCCCGTCAAAGCTCCACCGCTGCTTCTCATACAATTTAAAAGCAGCTTTAGGCTCACTGGCCGACATCTTCGCTGAGATTAAACAAAAAAAAAAAAACAACAGCGACGAAATATTCCCGGAAACACGTGTACAAATTCTAAATTTGGGTTCTTTTCTATGTTTTTGTTCGCTTTAATAGGTCTTATTTATGTTGAAAAGGATGTAAAACGGACGCAAACGGCAGACTAAAGTTGGTTTAAGATATAACAGGAACCGTATCTGTGCTTCTTACACATCCCATCGCAATTCCAGTTATCTATTTCGAAGATTCGATTCACAACTTATTATTTAGGCGTCCGTCTGTCCCGCGTGTGAAACCTGAACTGCAGTCGAATCGATAAACACCAGTGAAAGCAGCAGCAGCAGCAGCAGCAGCAACAACAACAACAACAACAACAACAGTCACATTCACACCTGCAAGCACGCCTGGCGGACGCACACGCCTCCTGGAAGTTACAAGCACATGCTTAGCGCGCACACACGACCGGCGCACCGCGTGATGTTTTATTCATGGTCGCGGAGAAATACATCCACGCACCAGCTGAACGTAGCTTCTCCGCGAGTCTCCCGCGCGAGCTCTGGCTCGGCCCAGATAACAGAACAAAAAAACAAAAAAACCTGCCCGGAGGAGAGACACAACACCGCAGGACGTAACAGAAGCTATCATAACGCTTAGCGGGAGAGATGTCCGGCAGCTCAGGAACCCCCTTTTTTTTTTTGACGAGGGGGCGTGAAGACACGCGGATGAGCGGCGATGCAGTGATTTGAGGTTTGAGAGCCATCACGGGTGGATGGATTTTTGAACGGGTGAAAGTGTACGCGAGCATCAGAAGGTACGTCGCCGAAGGAGTCGCTTTTTTGAAAACGCTGCCAAACGACTACTGTTTACGCAGCGCGGCGAGGAGGAGGAGGAGGAAAAAAAAAAAAAAAAAAAAAAAGGTGACGGGGGCGGGGGTGGGGGGGGGGGAGCTTGAATTTAAATTTCAGCAAATGTTTGCGTATCGTTCCGCAGAGGTAAACACGCGGGGAAAGTCTCGCTTTGAAGAAGTTGCTGCAAATATAATGCCGACGGGCGGAAAAGCGCCGGGTTTCAGGCTAAAACGAAAGGTTGTTTTTTTTTTGAAAACGAACGCCGAACTTTCGACGACAGCGACTCAAATGTCGTTAACGACAAAACCTCTAAATTTCTTCTTTTTTTTTTTTCTTTTTTTTTTTTAGATCTGCAGATATTTTTGAAGAATCAAATCGAATCAAATCGATGAAACGCTGACTACTTGGATTGGAATCTGAGTCTCGCATTGGAATTGTAAATCCCCTTTTAGCGATAACTGACAGACTCCGTGTCGATTTCTCAACCGTATAGTCTCTGGTTTAAACCTGTTCGGTGACAGATCTCTGAGCAGCCTGACACATGCAGCCAAACGCTGCCTCCTCCCCCCCAGACTCATACCGTTTCGAAATCGTCTCACAAATTGAAAGCCATTAAAAACCCTCCCCATGGCTCTCTATATCTATATATATATATACATACATATATATATATATATATATATATGCTTTTTACAGCGAGTGTAGAAACTGATACGTGACAGCTTTTCAATACATGATGAAATGTTTTGTCTTAATTGCTCTAATCAGTTAATACAAATGAGAGCTCACGCACTGCTTTCAGTATTTATCAATAACGCCACATTAAAATGTTCTGACTGTGATTTACACGTGGCAGCCTGTTTAATGACGCCGGGATTTAACAGTCAGACTCAATGGTCCGCTCTCACGGGTTTGATAGCCCGACAATATTACGCTGACAAAATCTGTTCAACGCACATGGTTGAAAATGAAAGACTTTGATGGGGATCTGGTTGCACATGCAAGAACTCCTTTCTTACAATGGGAAGCCAATACCAAAGCCAGAACTTAAGCTAACAGAGAAATTATTTAGATGAGTCCAGGAATAAGTCAAGTAGGATTGTGGATTTCTGCTGGAGTACTTTTTTTTTTTTTTTACTCATCTCTCCACAAAGACTGAAGTTGACGAAGGTTTGTGAACAGACAGCAGTGTTTCGTTGGCTGGAAACAAAAACAACCCACAGGAAAGAAAAAAAAAAAACCCACAGCTAATAAATTCCAGTAACGTGGTTGCAGGCCATAGACTATACGTGATATCTATTTACTCATGTTTGCATTTCTTGCCCATCACTGCTAATCTGTAGTTTAAACCTGCCTCTTGAAGGATTCATTCAGTCTCTCAGCCTCTTTCAGTGATGTCAGTCGCTCTGTTCGGTTTCCTGCAAAATCAGATTTGATAAACCCAAGAGTATTTATGCATCCAAAGGGCCTGCGAAAAGCCGACTTGAGTTTGTCCAGCAATAAGGAGGGCACTTAAGTGTACTACGATATTTGCCCCTGACAAACTGTAACCTAATTATCTTCCCAGCTTGGTATGCAGTTGAAAGGAAATTGTTATTTCTGCCCCTGCAGGTCCATTTATGGATGAAGTTGGGATACTTTGTCGGTGGGAGATCATTACAGTCGTTACAGTGCATCCTTCCCAGAGAACCTGAATGTAGCTACTTACATTTATTCCTCAGCTTGGACGGCTTGAAGATTGTTGAACTCAAAGCAAAGAGAAGAAAAAAAAAAAAAGAAAAAAAAAAGAAAAAGAAAAAAGAATTGTGATCAAACGACCTGCGTGTGATTTCCAATCGTCGTTCTTGAATTGTTGATCTTAACGAGGCATGATACGGACACATCGATCACATCAGGTAACCTTCAGGTAACATTGATAAGGGAAAGCCTTCACTAATGAGCGATTTAGCCAGCCTTACAAAATAACACGTCAGCCACAGGTGCATATTTCTGTCACCTCATTCTTTATTGCACATACAGAACACTTATCCACTCATATTTATATACCTGCAAGAGGGAAAATGTCTGTGCATCCTCGTCGAAATCGGAAACAAAAACGCATTGAACTCCCCCAAGAATCAAAACTCCCCTCGTCCACCCAGCATCATCTAGTCAAAAAAAAAAAAATAACATCCAAAAATACTTGACACTGCCACCAGCAAAAGTAGTATAACGAAATCGTGAAAAAGAGAGAAACAGAAAAAAAAACAACAAACCTGTGAGCTCGGCTGCAAGAAAAGTAGCACGTTAAAACGTCATCGGGCTTTAAAAATGATTCCCTTTTTTTTTTTTTTTTTTGGGAAAGAAAAGAGGAGCAAAGTAAAAGCAAGGGGCTCGATCGGTGAGATTCACCGACACATCAAAATCACAAAACTCGAAGGCAACAAACAACACTGCAAAATGCAAACCAAAGCATAGCAACAGCAAAAGTCGACAGAAACAAAAAAAAACAAAAATGTTTCAAAACCACCAATAAATGTGTGAAAAATCTCAACACCGACAAAACCTGCTTTGGTTTCGACCCCCGAAACAAAACTGCGAGCAAGTAAAGGCTTTTTTTTTTGTTGTTTTTTTGGGAGGGTGGGGGGGGTAATTTTTCTCAAGACCGATAACGCACCCGTTTACCCTCGTTGGCACTCTCGATCAGAATAACTGCATGCTAAAAACTTGAAGCCTGGGATGTGAAAAACGCTCAAAACCACCATGTCAATGCTCAATTCAAACACCAGCAAAAGGAGGAAAAACAAAAAAAAAGGGGGGGCAATTAAAAAGACAAAAAATGCTTACAAAAAAGCCATTGAAAATGTACTCACCGAGCGGGAGTAAAATGTTGCAATAAAAATTGTGATATGGCTCAAAATACAGTATGGCGGTGCGAGCCGAAATGCTGTGCCTTTTCTCTAGATCTCTGCCTCCAGTTCTGTCATGTGACTGATTCAGCCCCGACTTCCAGCAATGAGAGACCAGTGTTGAACAGCTGATGCTGAATGCTCTCCTAACGGCTTGGCTCTCTCCAAAAAGTAAAAAGAGGTAGTCCTTATCATCCCCACAGTTATGACTGAGCTGGTTGTGTGTTTTTCTTTTTCCTTTTTCTTTTTTTTCTGTTTTAAAGATGCAGCGCTCCTCTCTCGGTGTCAGGCGGCGCGGCGCGGCGCGGCGCGGCGCGGGCACGCTTCGGTTTCATTCAGCGCGAGAAAGCATGCGCTCGTATACACAAGCATGGCTCTATTCTCTTCTGAGGATATGAAGGGAGAGGCGTGCGGGTTCTGGCAGCACCGGGGCGGGATGGGGGGGAGGGGGGGGGTTGGTCAACTGGATGTGCAAAGGGGAGCACGTTTGAGAGAGAGAGAGAGAGAGAGAGAGAGAGAGAGAGAGAGAGAGAGAGAGAGAGAAAAAAAAACTGCATCGCACTCGTAATGGCACGCGGCGCTGTCCGTGGTGCTGAAATCTTGGCGAATACAGACCAGCTGCGTTCGTAGTGCCGGAACACAATGTGGTACATAGAGGACATGCACAACACAAGACAGCAAGAGAATTATACTAATAGCATCACCCAGGGCTGTCCATGCTGCTCAAAGTCAAACAGTATTGTCTCGTGTAGAACAAACAACGGCAGCTGCGTTGCATTTACATACTGTTTATGTTTAATCATGTCTGTTTTTTATATGTTTTATGTACGGATATATGCTATAGGTTGGATTATTAAAAGGGCCGTCGATGAACACCATGTTCCTTCGATGTACTGCACAAAGGAAAACAATGGAGTAAAACATACGATACCAACTGAGAAACAGCACACTAAGACAATTAGTTTAGTACCTTATACAATTACTGTGTATTATGTTACGGAGACCCAATTATATTTTTAATATCATCCAGTCTTGGCTGTGTAACTGAAACTGGGAAACGTAGCACCAGTAGAACAGCGCTCAGCACTGTCCATGGTGCTGAAACAAAGGGAAAAGTACAACACTGAAGCCAAGCAAAGATACCGCCACTGTCCAAGGATCTGAAACTCTGAATCTAAATGAAATACAAACAGCACCGTCATAGTGTTACCAACACACAGCTATGGTGCTGAAACTAAAGGAGTAAAGTACGACAAATGACTCCATTGTCAACGCAAATATTGGTCTTGTTAATTTGGTAAGATTACAAAACTAACACAAACTAAATAAATCTGTTACAGCCCGTGGATTGTGTGCTTCTTCTTTTTTTGCCTTGCAGGCTAGTTTTAGTGTGATAAATATGAGAGAGGAACAGTTCCTAGTAGGCATCCCAAACAACACTATAAAATCTACAATACAGTATGATCTGTTGAATAGTGAACAGATTGTTTGCAACTGCCATAGTCTCTATACGATTCAGCTACGTGGATGGATTTAAGAATAAGCATTGAAGTGGTAAGTATAGAGTGGTTAGGGCACATACCACTTGGACACAAATGCGGTGGGTCCCCCGGATCGATTGTTGGACGGCCGGGCCTTTACTGCACGTCATTCCTGCTCTCTCTCTTTTCGCTTTCCACACGTCTGCTGCCTGAAACGACTGCACCAATCTAAGGATTAGACAACAAATAATTGAAAAAAAAAAAAGAAGACATAAACAATGTGTTTCCTTGAAACTGGAATCACATATATAACAATACTCAGGTCATTTCATTATCTCACAGTTGTTTTTTTTGTTTTTTTTATTTATTCGCCCTGGTTTCTATCTGCAAACTGCCTGATGGTAATTAGCTCTTAGATAGTGCACACCAATTCTGCACTGAAGTATTTGGATAATTTGAGTCCACAATTTAAGATAGCCGATAATGAGCCTCATTGATATTGTGTTTGGGCAACGAAATGGCAAATGTAAAGTAGACTGTATCACTAAAATCATTCCCTATTTAAAACCCTCCCTATTACCTACACTTCCTGTTTAGCCACCTTTTATTTCTGACACAAAATGATGACTGCTGGGTGAACTATAGGGAACCTTTTATGCTGTATATACTAAATAGAGAGGGGGATGAGTGGGTGATTTCTTTCTGAGAGTGATTTCGGATACTCATCTCTGTCCATGGTACTGAACTGAGCGTTGCAGCTGCAACAACCGTATCAGGACCGTTCATGGTGCTCGGGTTGCTTGGTGCGTATCGTTTGGGTTGGATACCGAGGGAGACACTGCATGGATTGACTCTTGACTCTTTTTAAGGCTGAGAGCCCAAACAGGTAACACTTTATTGCCATTTTGGATTCACGGTACCTTCACGATTTCCTGCAAATGCCCACTCTCCCTCCCCCTCTCTCATTTCTTAAACAAATACACCTGAGAAATGTAGGTTATTGCTGATTGCGCCAGACAGGAAAGTAATAACGTGTTATTGATGCATTAGTGTCTGACTGCAGTTGTCACACAAAATTCAGTACAGGTTCATGTAACACACAGCACTGGAGACAACTGTCACCATTCATTCATCATAACTGCGGTTGGTGCACTGTTTCCACCTTAAGCACTGTCTAATTTAATTCACTTTCCAGATCACATCCAAGCCTTCGGAAGGCACAGTGTAAAAGGCTTCATGGTCCCTAAAGAATACATCGGGTGTCCAGGAACAGTGATCAAACTTTCCCTTGAAGCAAACTCGAGCACCTTTATCACTCAGTGTGTTTATCTCTTCTTTCATTGAGCCGTCAGAGCTTGTTAAGTGGCTTCTGCAACACGACGTACTGCGCTACTTTTTTTTTTTTTTTCTATTTAATTTCGGTGTGATATGTCAGCGGTGTCGCGGCACATCGGTCACCGCACACGTAAAACAAACGTGACGGCCAGCGTGTTGCTGCGCAGGACATGTGGCCACCGTAATTATCGATGCCCGAGGGCGCTCATGACCTAAATCACTGTCAATGAGGTGATTCAGAGAGATGCGCAGGTCTGATTTAAGAAGTGGATTGGAAATAGCTCGATGTGGGTTCCAACATGTGGGCAGATGAGAGGTGACAAAGAAAATGATGCAATTAAACCCCAGCCAGCATAATTCCCTCTAATCCGATACCACACTCTATAATAAACTATGACAAATGCATGACATAGTTATTGACATGATGTTATTAACAGTCATTTGGCTTAAGATCCTCCTTTGTTCCAGTTTAATGCTGCATAACTTTGAATGCCCCCTGCGGAAAACATTCAGGTAATTAAAGAATGTACGTCAACATGATTTATACATGTGACCGGATACACCGGGTATGCTGTGTGTGTTTATTGTGTTGCACAGGTTTTCTGCTCTGTGATGTTGCATCAGAGAGAGACACACGCAAGGTTAATGACCTTCATGAATATCTGAAATAAGAAATGTCAATCATATCAACCTTTGGACATGATGGGGCTCTTTGTGGATCATCAGCAAGGCGGAAGACAGAAAAAGAATCTCTGAGTATTTGCAATCGCTAGTTTCATAAATTAATAAGACATGAAGATAAAAAATTAAACACAATTTATTGCCTAGAATGAAGCCCCGATTAGTATAGTACAGTGAGAGGACCACACATCGCCTCTGGCCATGAACACCCAATCAGAGACAGAGCTCAAAACATTGGGGCTTTTGGGCCCCGTGGTTCCTCTCGAGATACATTAATCAATACGTGTTTGTACATAATTTATAGGAAGTGTGCAACATGCAGCCACACTGACAAGAAAGTTTTGAATTTCCTTGCGAGTCAGTTATAAAGCCGCCTCCTGTGATAGGAAATTATTATGGACCAATGTGCGCAAGCCCCCTTTCGGTAATAAATTACAAGATGCCTTCTAATTCAAGAAGAAAATATAACTTTATTTCTACTTCCTTTCTGACCTTTTGTGTTAAATGGGATGAATTTTCTATTATGTAGTTGTAGGATGCTTATCCCCTCCCCCCCCCACACGCAGCGGAGGTCCACATCAATACAAAAAAAAAAAAGAAAGAAACTTTGGCCTGAATTAATTTCCTTTATTACAGCAATGGGAGGATTTGTATTCTTTAATTACCATTTTGTCAAGGAGTACGCAGAAATTGTGCGGGATATTTTAATCAAAAATAAATGGAGTGTGCACACATAACTGTAAGGGGATTTAATGCTCATTATAATAAATGGGTTACATTTACAAATCTAGAGCTTGAGGTGGAAGGATTATATCAAATAATTCAAAATGAAAATATAGTTGAAAGCCTTTTTTTGCATTGCCTGTGTCTGCTAATATCACCAATGGAATATGGGTTTATAAAATCGTTACCGGAAAGGCCTTTTTTCTTTTTTTTTTTTCTTTTTTTACCATTATGCATATTTTAAAGGTTGGAAATGTGCTCGTGTGGGCCAGGTCACCTAGTAAAATGTCAACCAATGCATTTTAGGTATCAGACTCAATTGAATGCATCTCCTGTGTGTTTATGTGGCACCTTCATTTTCATTCTTCCCTTTGTCTCTGTCAGTGGTTTGAACCCTGTCCAAGCTGACTGACCCACATGAGCCTATTGGGACAAAAAGGCTTGCTTACTGACATGAATAACAGTCACCCTGCAGAGAATCCTTATGTATGAGTCTTGGACATTTACACTTGGCTTTAGTGCCCTCTAAGAGAAACCATTTAAGTTTTAAGACCCACTGTAGAAGGTTTACTTTATTTAATAAAGAGAAATGGGTCTTATTTGCCTTGCAGCTATAATTTTAAATTACTTTATAAAAATCTGACAGAAATGGTCTCAGTTTTTTTTTTCCCTCTGCAGTAGCCTTTCAGAGTATTTACATTCAACAATTGTGTCTCTAGTTTTCATTTTTAATGGTGGGCTCTGCCATTCCCGTATAGTAAACAAAGAGACTTCACATACGCATGGGATTGACAGGAAACAGTGCATGCATGTAAGCCAACAATTGGCTTTCTTATTAATATGAGCCTCATAGTTTACAGTTTACTCCCCTGCAGCAATGTCAGATCTGTATTCAATCATTGCCAATGCAAACCCAACATTTCCTATTGTGACGGCTCTTCATTAAAACTGGTGAAATGTGGTGTGGTTTTATTGCGAAACTGTCAAAGACAATTTAATATAGGTTTTATAATGAGCCATGACAACAATTGTCCAACGAAAATGTGTCTACAAAAAAAAAAAAAAATGACATGGGAATTTCTTCATGTTCCCAGCAAGGTAACTGACTCCTATGTGTCCTGATGTTATGTGGAAAACAAGTCACAGCCAACAGTTTGGCTACACTGCAGACAGATTCGTCAGCTGCTATTATGTCACATTTCTCACAAAGTCGCTGTTCTTTTCCTGCGGCATTAAACCGTACTTGGTGTTACCAAGGCAACCCCGGATATTGCCAAAATTAAGCTAAACTGAAATCTTGAGGACTGTACGCAGCATTGTATTGTGGCAAAGCGTGTAATACACTCGTCAGTCCATGAGAGGATATCGTGTCAGTGTTTTGCCTTGCCTGAGCGGGAAGAGAACACGCTTGTGGGATCAGCCCGTTCGTACGTATTTCACGTAACTTAACAGACGTACATAACGTTACTTACTTGTAATTACTCATCTTAACCCACGTCATAATATTTTCCTTACCTATCCTCAACATTTTGTTGCCTAAACTTAAGGCACCTTCCTTTTCCCGCCTGGGCGAGGCAAAAAACGTGACACTGATACGGTATCCCCTAGTGGGCCGGCGGGCGTATTACACGCTTTGCTGCCGTAGCAGGTTGGTGTACAATATTCTGTCATCACCAGCAAAACCACGTCAAGTTTAAGCGATTCCAAAAATTACAACGAACAATCAAGACAAGCCGCCAACATATCTGGTAACTTCCGCGAGGCACATTCAGGTTTAAATGAAATACAGCTCAAAACAGGAAGAGAAAGAAAAAAAGAAAAGTTTTTCTCCCTTTCAGAGCTTGCACACAAAGAAGCTGCGCTCTCCCTCTCAGAGCAGTGTAATATTTAATGGGAGTGTCATTAGTATGCGGACTTTACAAAGGACTTTGTCGACTCTATCAGAGAGAGACGCAAAGTGAAATTTGAGAGCTGCATTATTCTTTATGGAACACCATGTTCTACTATCTTTGTTCTTCTGTCTAACCTTCAGCTGGGGCTTATGAGATCCAGTGCTTATAGTCTCATGATAAAAGCAACTCATTATAACAAGAAGATGTTCGTTTTATAACAAGAAAGGAAGGTTTATTTACATTTATGGCTTGATTTACTGTATACATTGAAATGAGCGTCATAAAACAGATGTTCGAACCAGTACAGGGTTTAAATTGGACTTTTTGAGTTTCATTTGTTCACCAGGAAACACTTCCATCGAACTGAGATATCAGCATTTGGAAACATAAACTCTTAATTCATAATCCATAATCTTTTCCTTAAGTCAGGTAAATAGAGTAAAGCCTTTTATGCGGAACTTGGCAGTGGTACTATTAAATAATGATGATTAATACAAATCTCGGGGGATATATCTTCAGTTTAATGTTTGTATTACACTGCAAATGCAAGATCCATTTTTATGTCGCGTTAAAACCTGACATTCAGAAGGTCGTATTTTATATACCACCTATGTTTAACTGCAAATCAACTGAACCAAGTACGCTTACTTATCTTCACGCATTGGAGCAGATATCAGGTCACCGTATGTTTGTCTTAGTTTATTATCTGCAATAACTCAAACATAGTGTCAAAACACGTTATAAAAGTGCTTATGCTTTTTCTCTTAAAAAAAAAAAAAAAAAATAGAGGGTACTAAATATTTTACGTCAGTCAGTTTACATGCAGGTTGTGGGGAGAACTGCATGCGACAAAACGTTGTAATGAAGTCTTTTGTAGCATAATAGGAAGTCTGATGGTCGGGGCTAAAAACAGGCCTCTTTAGCCTTCTCCTCATCTCTGCTTGACAGCTTGTGGAAACTGGAAGCTACATTAGCCACAACTGGCATAGCATAACCCATTCAAATCCCGGCGCAAGTGCACATTGGTTGAGTAGGTTTTGACAAGTGAGACGGATGTGTTATTTCCTAACTGTTTATTGTGAGACTAAAAAGTGCTATAAGTGCAATACAAAATCAGTGGAGTCCACTTAAACGAGCAAGATAACATTTTCTAGTATTTCTAGTATAATATCTAGTATTTGTTGTCTTCCGTTTAATTTTATGCATTTTATTATATATATATATATATATATATATCAAATATACCTTTATATTTGTTTTTATGTGAAACACTGCGTGTCATTTTCTTGCTGTAAAGCACTTTGAGCTGCATTTCTTGTATTAAAGATGCAACACATAAAGCTTATCATTATTTATCATTTTTCTGCCAGACTGTTCGCACATAACCCCCCAGTATTTTCTCTGTAAGGTTATATAAAAAGAAGAATATTTCCATTCATGTATCTTTACATTCAAGCACTTTTCACTGCTCTGTACTGGACTTAAATAACAGTCATCCCAAACACTTATAAATATTCTTTTTGGGAAGCCAATACGCTTTCAGCGAGGCCCCTGGGGACTGCATTTGGTTGTTTGTCTCTTTGTTCATTTGCCCTCTTTCTGTATGTGGACTGAAGTTGAATAGTCAAAGTCATTCTCATCAAAAAAATAAATAAAAAAAAGTCAACAGTCATTTTAATTCTCATGCAAACCAAAGCGCTCTCCTCCGGGCTGTCTGGTGGTGAAATAAGACCCAATTATAGGCATTCTGTATTCACTCACTGTGTTTCCTTACTCTCCGAGTAATACTCAGTCTGATGTCTTGTCAAGAGAGGTAAACAAAAGAATGAATTGACAGGTCAAAGGTTCGGACACTTGCAGACAGTCAAATAGCCGTACCAGACAGACACGCAGACGCGCACGCGAACACGAGTGCTGAACTTGAGTCTGACAGTTTCCTGACAGCGTGCTCTCGTGCCATCTTACAACGCATTTACACTTCCAATTAAGTTCCGTGAAAGAGGAGTCTTGAGGAAAACGTTGGCCTCCGCGTTGAATTAATTGCGCTCAGTCGGCGACAAGGGGCCAGCCCAAATAAATCAAAAAAAGAAATAAATAAAATAGCTCATGTTCGTTACATTCTGATGAACGAAATAATTGGCTTTGAAAGTGAGGTGAACGGTGTCGCACCTCCATCCCGGGTGAAACACACACACAAAAAAAGGGAGGAATCGGGATGAAGAAAGACGACGGCGAGGAGAGAGCCCCCCTGAACGGACGCGCCAACATATGATGCATTTAGCTTGCTAAAAGCTGTCAGATTAATTGTCACGTCGCACGGAGACGTTTCCATTTCGGTGTGACAGGCGCCCGCAGAGGCTGCGACAGGATGACCTTTTCGTCATAACATAGCAGGACTCTCCTGACCGCTACACGACCGGCGCCATTGTGGGACTGAGGCAGGTTGATTGTGCTGCGTGCTGCACGTACCGGTTTGCTAATTAATTAACATAAGTACATGACAGTTCATTTATTTTCACGCAGCGTCACTGTTCTTCTGCGTCACGGCCCTTTTCTTACTGGAGCGTACAGCGGAGATATAAAACAGGTGGGGACTTGGATTGCTGTGAATTTTCTAATCACACACATCTCACTGTTTTTTTTTTTTTTTTGTTTTTTAATGCAGATGATAAACCATTTCCCTACTTTGTTAAACCACAGGAGCATGAAATTGGTCTAACAGTGACTGCGGGGACTAACTTGCATGTGGCTAACATTACATGAGCTAAGTAGATTTTAATGCGTATCAAAATCTCTTTACCTGCTGCAGATTTTTGCGCGTAGCTCTTCCTCAAATTTCCTCAAAAAAACAGTAATGAAGACACGCTAAAGAGTGGCAAAAGGTTTTTTTTTCCTTTTTCAAGTTTTAAAGGTACCCTGTGGAGTTCATTGTTACTCACTAAAAGTATTGTGTGCATTCTTAGGGTTTAACCAACATGATGAAAGCACGCTGTTTTTTTCTCATAAAACAATCGCAAAGCCAATTTTTCCAAGATGTTTGAACTCAAAATGTTTTACGTCCAACATCAGAAGAAAGGAGTCTTTCATACCTTGGGTCCACGATGCTGTTGGTGATTTTGGCACTGGAACAGAGGAACTGCATACTGAATATATAAAAACAAAACGTACTTCACAGTGCATTCACAGGTCTTAAACTCCCCACGGTACCTTTTAAAAAGCCCTGAAAACCTTTTCTCTCGATAATTTATTTTAGTATGATCAATGGGCTCCCACGTGAAAACAAGGTAACTGCAGTCCTGGTTAACGTTCATGATAGATTACTGCATTTTTTTTTCATCTTCCTTAGCACTTTCCGAAGGGGGGCGGGGCTATTGCTAGTTCAGAGCAGTTTGGAGCCATATGGATGAGTTGGGGAGGAGCGATCTGACTTAATCTTAATGGAAAGCCGCGGACGCTGTGTCCCGCCCAACTATCGTGGAAACCTGACTGCACCACAGGCCTGTCAATCAAACAGACACGCCACAAAAACACATCTTTTTGAGGCCTGATATCTAATTAATGACTGGAAGATTTTCAGATATACCGCCAGAAAACGAATAAGGAGTAACTTTAGCTAACAACACCAAAATAACTAGTGGAATTTTTTTTATTAACTTTACATTTTATGAAAGAAGTTGAATGGAAGTCTATGGAGCCAGAGACTTTTTGGAGTCAACCCCTAGTGGCGCGCAGTTTTAGGCACTTCCGCGTTGGCCTCATTTTTCAGACCTGGAAGCTACGTCCACATTTACATACAGTCTACTGTGATGTCACAAATTTAAACTCTAATTGTTGCCTATTTAGTCATGAATATTAACTGTTCTGGAGACAGATGATTTTAAACCACTTTTTGAGGTATTTTTGTCAAAGAAAATGTGAATAAAACTTATTTCACATATCCAGCAGAGATACTACATTTACTCTAAAGAGCCATATATGGATTCACCTTTTAGATGAGAAAATGTGGGTAAACACTATATATTGGACATGATTGCTGCACAACATGAGGTTATGTAACGGCCAGTGCGTTTATTTGTCAGCAGGGGATGTGTGGGTGGGGTAAAAAAAAAAAAAACACCTCAAATTGTCAATTTAAGGCCAATTTTGAAATGTACACAGAAGTTTTTGGTATTCAGGCCGTGTATATTTGTTTCCATTTATATGTCTGCTCGCAAGTGTGGGGGGGGAAAAAAAAAAGGGATGTCATTGATTTTGATATATTAAAGAACTCTGCAGAAGACTGTGATGCCTCGTTGTGGCCGAAAATTGTACTTGGTTGAAAACAGGAGCAAGACATTGTGCCCTGGTAGTCAGAATTGAATGCATATATAAACACGTGTCCACTATTTAACTGCACTGGCTGATTTAGCCACAGGGCTACTGTCACACCTTAAAAAAAATATATACTGTATACGCCCTGGTGTACTTTATATTTGATTGCTAACTATAAACCCATTATGACATCAAGCTGTGCCTGTCTTCCGCAGCCTAAATTTATGTGAAGGTTCTGTATTTTCTGTTCGTGAAGCATCGCAGTTGCCATTTCTTCCTCTGCATGTTTTAATTTATTCGTTGTTTTTGTTCACAGAGAAATATTGTCGACCGATTTTCATTTGTTGGCTGGTGGCAGTGTGGTAGTTACTCTAGCCCTCACTTCGCATGCAAGTGATGCAGGCAGTGTTAGATGTTGATAAAATATTAACAACAGCTTGATGACTAATTAAAAAGCTTTCAAAAACAAAGGCCTTCGGTTTGTTTAGGTAAATTGAGTTAAGTTTAAAGTTCACTTTTCTCAACCCACAGTCGGTGAATAAAGTCGCTGCTGTGTATATTGTAGTCAGAATCTAAATTTGGAAACAAAGCTGCTTTGCATTAGACTGCTTACTCTTAATTTCACAGCTGAGTGGAGCGACAATGAAGTTTGTTATGTTTTTTTTTTCAAGAATCCATTTAAAGTGTATCTTTCTTGCTCCGTATCTATATGTTTTACAATACACCAGACATGCTTGCTTGAGAATATTTGCTTTTGTGTTTGGTGGTCTCGTGTGCCCGCAGTCATTCCTAATTTTAGGTTTTTATGTAACGAACCATAAAAAAAACAGCTTGACTGTCATCTATACAAAAACACTTTAATCTGCTGAGAACAGAGATTCATTGAAAAAGTTGTTTTAAGATTTATGTCTTATTTATTATTCTCTCATATATTAAAATAATAATAGACCATCTTTCTGAGCAACCCGATATCACGGCAAAACATGAAATAGCCACACTTTGGCCAATGCCAAAAGATTTCCTTTATTGCCTGTGTTGTGGGTCCTTGGTCAGATGATCCCGCTTCACAGGATGTTTACGCGCGTGGAAGTTTCACTATTCCAAAACATGTAAATGTCACGCCTAGACAGGCCAAAGTGTGTCTTTTTCACACTTTGCCATGATACTGGGTTGTTCTAAGATAGTAAATAATGACAACACTGTCATGGTCAAATGTGAAATATGTCAAAGCTTGTCAGCTATATGTCATGTGGAATAGAGAAAGCTATATATAGAGAGAAATCGATTGTTGTTTTGTTTGTTATTCCCTTGTTGTTACACTATATTTCCTCATTAATGTGATCGTATTGATGCTGTGACAAAGCAACAAAGCTCAATAAGTAACATTTTACATGTACATGTATTAGCACTCAAAGACTGAGGTACAGAATCATAATGAGATTGTTCTTGAGACTCATTTAGTCAAGGTGACATGTAAGGCTAAGTTAATCAATTATGCAAACGTGTTAAACATGGCGGACAAAAAAACGCCTTAATGACCTTGTTATGAGAGCGATGAAATGGGACCAATATCAGCAAACATTTGGTCTAGTCTTCAGGATATGTTAGGACTGTTCTGATATGATATGTGGCTCAGATATTCAGCATTATTACCCATCTTAGTTGGGGCATTTGTTTCCTCTAATTACCAACTCTTAATTCAAAATCAGGGTAAGTTTTTGTATGGTGTAGTAAAAGGAACTGAAGATCACATAAATAGAGAACCAATAAACAAAGAGGTAAAAGAAGGAAGTGTGGTGTGTTTGTGTGCTCATTTCCATGCTCTCTTGCCTCAGCCAAACCAGAGGGTTTTGGTTTGGAGGTACAGGTGTGTCTGGAAGAAGGGCTCCCAGCAACCTCTGCAGAAGCCATGGAAATCTTTCCTAATCAGATTCTGCAGAGGCTGATAGTGACCAAAAAGCTTCCCAATGACCAGTAGTAATTTGGCTGCCAAGCAGGTCACCCCTACAAACATCCTGCAGAAAGCAGAGGGCAGGAGAGTCTGCGGGTGCTTGCCCACTATTGTTCCTTCCCATGGAACCCCTCAGTGGTTGTGAATGGCTTTCTGGTGCCTTTGGCATTTGAGGCTTGCAGCTAGTTGAGCAGCATCCAGTCTCAGCTGTCTGCCACGAGCCTTTTGGCTTTAAAACTGCACAGCCCACGGTGCAGCAGTTTTTGCTGCAGGGCCACTTGCACTTGCACGATCAGGCTGTGCTGAAAGGATTTTAATCTCACACATAGACTTTCAATAGACAGTCCTACATAGCAGGTTCTATAAAAGTGTGAAAGTAGAAAGTGTAAAATGACAAGACATACTGTGAAAATAATGTATGGTCGTAAAAATACCTTTAACATTTTTGATAATCAAGATTATACAGGAATATGGAGCGTGGTAGGGATAAAATGATGGATCGTTCAAGAGAGAGACATCCTAAATCAATCTAGCAGTATATTACTATATTGTATAATTAATTTACATTTAGACTAATAGAAATCTTTAAATAATAATATTCTAAATAGCATAGGGAGACATTAGAGTAACTCTTTTTTGCTACTTGAACAAAGTTAATTTGGTTTTATGGCCTTGGACAAAATACATTCCCACTCTCTTTAGACCAAAGTGAAGTCCTTACAAATGTTCAAAAACACATTAAAAGATTATTCAGTTTGTATTTTTTTTTTTTTTTTAAATGTTGTGACATGTAAAGAGAAGCATAGCATCTGCAACCTCAAATTCTGTCAAAGTGCAGGGGTTGAAATACCTATTCATGAGCCATTATTAGACCCTTGTTTTAAGTGTTAATTGTGATCTTTGGTGCTAAAGTGATTAGAAAAATGCTAATTAAAACAAATTATGTGCCAACATCTTTTAATGCAATGAAAACATTCACAGACCTAATGGAGCTTGGATCTCAGAATACAGGACCTCATTGCTTTTAGTGTTGCATATCTTATTCATTTTTAATACTGTACATGACATGAATTGTTTACAGAGCAAATATTTAAAGTTAAGGTCACCCACCTGAAGTTTTTAACATAACAATTAGAAACTTCTTCAAGGATTTCTTAAAATCTTGCTGCTTGTAGAAGCAATTCCTATGAAGCAATTAAAAAAAGTCAACAATGAATTATTCATGAAATTATTCATCATAAACGTAATTATTATACTGATGCCACCTCAGGCTCTTCCATTAACACAGTTCGAAAACCCCAAAATTGTTTTCAATTCTAAATGAAACAAAACTCAGTTTTAACTCAATTTCATTGAGGCGTGTAACTTGTAATTACTGATGATTTTTTTTAATAAAAAAATGAATTCATTAAAAGGTGCAAACTGATTAGTTGCTCATCTCGAGAGGCACAAAGTCAGGAAATCTAAAATGATCTGCACTTACACTGAAGTCCAGTTTGATTTTTTTCCAGTTTTTTCTCCAACTTGATTAGTTACAATTGAAAACATTGATACCAAATTTTCTCAGTGACAGTTTCTGACCTACTCTCACTGTTTACAGCCTTTTATAGTTTGTTTTTTGTATTATAAGCACGAAAACAAATTTATAAATGCTGACTGCGGCTCTTTTTCCACATAAACAGCCTGTTGTGACAAGAACACTGCACATACTCAACTGGGATTTGTAGCTTATATGGTAACTACATGAATATTAATTGTGTTTCCAAACTATATGCCCTACACAAGAGGCTTAGACTGCATCTAATTAGCACTTTCAGCTTAATTCTCAAGCCACTTGGAAGGAGTGTGATTTTATTTAAAAACTAAATCTGATACTGAGCAGATGGGAGTGAAGAATAAATGAAAAAGACTTAAAACCTTTGCATGTTACAGGATAGGAAAACGAGCTTCAGGGTAATATTATACACTGAGAAAGTGCTGTTGATTTATTACGCCCATGGGTTGAATCGTTTTACCTTGGAAAATGTTCATCTCACAGGTGAAGCAACTGACAAGGTTACAGGTTGAAAACCTTCATATATCAGACTTGTGAAAAAGAGAGATGTAAAAGAATGGAACCATGCAATGCAAGCATGTAAACAAACACCAGACTTAGAGCCTTGCTTTTCTCAGTTCGACCATATGAAAGGCAATATATCTTATTCGCTGTGTGTTTTAATGTATCCAGCTGTCATCAAGTTCATAATTATGCTTCAGAGAGGGCAAACTGCAACTGCTGCGACCTCTAGTGGCCATCGTAAGCATGTCGGGAGCAAAGGAGGAAGTCAGGTGACATAGGATAAAGAGTGAGAAAGTCTGCCTCTGGTGCCTCGACCTTACCAAACGGTGATGGTGTCACAACGTCAACCATGTTTGAATTAGTGTTGCCATGACAACAAAGGTATGGAACGCCCATCGCTGGCACTCTCCATCAGCTATGCTATTGAAAGCGGCCTACTGAGTCAACAAAGAGGTGGAGGACGGCCCTACTGTCCACATCAACATAGGACCCAATGACAACTGACCACAATCATATAATATGCTGATGCAGGTGAAATTTCTCAACGCATGGGCATGGTTTCAGTTTCCTATATCGTGCTGAAAAGGCAAATCCAGATCCTTTTTTTTTTTTTTCTCTGTGCTGATGCTTCACACTGCCACATCTGCACAACAATGTCAAAGCTTAGCAAGTGTTGTATTATTTTAATTAAATTCCTTAGAGTCATCTCCCTAAAGTATATTTACATTCACAGCACCGAAACTAAGTTAATCATAATGTTTGACCAGCTAATGCTGGCATGTACATTACAGCCAAGTGTCATCACAGACTATAAAGACAAAAACACACACAAAGCTTTGCAAAAGAAATGAGGGTATCTAATGAGTGAGAGCAGCTAAGATCACATTCGAGTTTGCTGATAGTTAATTAGTCCTGTATGTCATCTCCTCGCTGTGCTGTGGGACCAGACACATTTCATCTCTTTTGTTAATTAGTTTTGTTTTGGGGCATTTCTTGACACTTTTATTCAAAGCAGCCAGTTAAGCATGTTATAGAAATAAAGACACATATTTAATTCATTTTAAAAATAAAATTATGTTGCTATCTTCCCATTAAGTCACCCACTGCCTGGAGAAATCTGTGCATGCAAGCCTGCTGGTGATGCTTAGTATTGTCTTCTGCTTCGCAACACAAACTATAGATCAATGTTAATATAGGTTGGAAACAGGAATTCCACTAGGTTTTTTTTTCTCCTCCAAGATTATTTCACTGTGTTTAACATTTTGGGAAAATATGATAATTGTTAAGGAATTGATCAATTTTTGCCTTTAAAAAAAAAAAATCTGTCTTGAAAGTTTCAAATTTTGTGTACAGTTTATATGGTACATTCTTCATCAACAGGACTCAAATTGCATAATGTGATAGTTACCTTAACATTTTTTTTAAAGAACATGTAAACGCAACAACTTAGTATATGGCTGGACAATGTGGGAACATTTTTAATTTGAAACGAGGGCTTTTAATTTGAAATGGATACAGGGAGATGTGCCATTTGGCTAACCCATGCTGACCTCATCAGCGTGGCATTCTGCTGACCAATGATCACTCATCACTCAGTGAGAGACATTTGTTTATAGCGCCGGCCCCGCCATCCAGCTAAAACCAGAAATACAGTTGTGTGTCATCAGCATAATGATGATGCGTGATGCCAAAAGACAGGAGTGCACCAAGAACTGAGCCTTGAGAAATGTGCATATTAAAGAGTTTCATACTGTCATCACATCATCTGTTACATCTTGAGACAGTTCCATATTTCAAACAACCAAAATGCATTTGTTTACTCAAAACAAACTCTACCAAGATGCAAAAAAGTTACTAATTAAATTACTTTGGAGATTCTGATTAATTAGATTTTATCCTAGAAGACTGACACACCTCTTGATTTGATACCCTCCTCAGTAATCAGCTCATTATACTATAAGAATACGCGTGATGTAAAAGGTGTCTTATTATTGGATTACAACTCCATTTAATAATGTAGAAAAAAGATCAAATATTCACTTCAAATCTCCACCCACCCTCCAATCCTTCCAACAAGACTCCACAACACCAAGATAGTACTTTTTTGAGACGAGATATGTGACCTACATGTGAAGTCAAGTCAAAATAATTGGTACATATCCTTGTGACTGTTGGGAGATGCAGGGCTTTACAGTATCATAATATAGAAGTCATCAGGGAGAAACATCCAGAAAGTATATATATATATATATAAAGAAAAGAGCTCAAGAGTATAAAGCCACATATAATGTGTTTCATTTTCACAATTAGTGTTCCTGACTGTTCAGTCTATCAATGAATGGATTATTAATAATGTGGTCTCTCCGGATATTTAACAATCCGTCATCACAACAGTTGACCTTTCTCAACGTAATTGAAAAGGATTTCCTTGAATCTCTCCCTTCACAAGTCTTTGCTCTCGTCCTGCTTTGTATTCCTCCCCGCGCCTTCTCCTGGCATGCACATTACTATTTGCTTTACCCCCTCTTGTGCCACAGTTGTTTGTCATGTCATGATGAAAGGCACACGCTGAACTCGCTATCCACCCGCTTTTCATTTCTGTTGACTTCTTTTGTGGAAAATCAAGGCTTTTCGAGAAGTCAATGGCTCATTAGTGGGGTTTTTTGTGGGACTACTACATCTCAATAACGATGGCTTTACGTCTTTTAAAGATGATAAATTCACCCCTAAAATCATTGTCATAGCATCTAAATGTCATCTAAACTGCAGATGCTGCACTGCTTTTGGGAAATCTTCATGTAGTGTAGTGTGAGGAGAAATGTAGATATGTAGTTTTTTTCCAATTTAAGGAACTTAACTTTACAGTCCATAGTTTATAAGGATTGTGTCCAATTGGACTGAATAAAATATAATTAAAACAAACAACAAATTACATTTATGACAAAAACATAAATAGCAGTTTACGCTCTGCTAAAATAGCTGTTTAGTTTAGCTGGGTTTTTGGATTTCGTCACTGTCTCATTTTTAATTGTGTATAGGAATAAACTTTTCACAAAAGTGTATATTTTCCTGTTACTAATTAGTCTGACTCTTTGCTGTGATTGTATTCCGGAAACACTGTTTGTATTGAGGCTTGCTCAGCCAATCTAGAGTCAATTTAAGTGTGAAAACATTGAAGTCCAGCATTTGTTTCTAGATATAGTTCCAACAATGGCGATGATGGTAGAATTTCGACACATGTGGATTGGTGAACGTTTACTCCAACAGTTTCATTGAGTGTGTGAATTTATGAATTTACACACTCAATTTGGGTCTAGTAATTCCGGGCTAATTACAAATATCGTTTGTGTAAAATGAGAAAGTAAATTATCCCTTAACTCTAATTTGGCTACCTCGCCAATTAACCCACCCTTGATAGATCTATGCTTTGGTTGACTAATTTTTTTTTTTTTTTTTACTGTAATATCAGAGTGTAAGTGAATTTTTGAATTTTTTTGAATTTTTTTAAACTCTTTTGTGCTTACTACTGACTTAACCTGCTGTATCCATTGACATCATACATTTTTAAGGTATAATACTCCTTTGCAGGGTAAAAAAAACAAAAAAAAACAGAAAGTCAGATAAAGGTTTTAATTTTAACTACATGTGGATATGGTTATTGTATTCTTTTGTTAAATAATATATCAAAACAGTAAAATGTGTGTTGTTTTCTCTGTGTTACACAAATGTTTTATATGGCAACAGTCATTTTCTTGTCTGTCTGAAGAACATAAGGCAATACTTCTTCCACATTTCAATGTCTGCTCAGATTTTAAGATGTTGTTTCCCCTAAGACCTCCTCCTGAGAAAATCACAAGACTGTCAGTTGATTCAGCCTGATGCACAAATCTGCGTGCTCGCGTCTTGATGGCAGTCTTTCCACCAGAAAGCTTTTGATGAGTGATTATGAGAAATTAAAGGGAAGACGATAGTTTTGTGACTTTTGAGAGGTGACAATCTTCATAGTATTATTATGGCAGTGGATTTCTTGAGAAAAATTCCTCCACATTGTTCCCCAAGTTGTTACTTCTATTGTAATCTTGAAATACAACAGAGCAGTTTGTTTTCAGAGGGTTTAAAGATCATATATTTGGTTCAGTTACGGAGAAGCGGGGTTTGCCATGAATAGGTTTATCACAAACACTTTAAAATGTTGAGTAATCTGGGAAAAAACATACAATTTCAAAGCCTCCCATTTATTCTGCATTTCTCTTGATTTTGGCTTTGAACTCCTGCTTACAAACCCTATTCATCAAATGGGTTAAAAAAAAAAAAAAAAAAAAAAAAAAATCAACAAAAAAAATCAAAACAATATCTGAACGCACGTCAAACTGTAATTTCTCTAAGGTCTGATTCACCCGAGGCAGTACAACTTGAAAAGGAAACTTTTTCAAGGACAAAAAGGAAGTACTTAACACGCATGAGCAGAGGGAATGTGGTCCACAGACTGTTTCAATGAGAAGATGTGTAATTAATTCATCTTTTCTCAATTCCATTGCCTGTCAGGCATCCCTGTGGCACGCTGAGCCTTTATTATTTTGCCATTAATGACAACTCGCTATCAATCACAAAGAGATTTTCTTAACACCGAGCTGCTTGATTATGGACTGCTCATCTTCCCATCTGCAACAATGAGTAATTGCCTGGGATCAGCTCGGGGAGTTTATGACAAATGAAGGTTAGCAAACGAGGACTTTGAAGTATCTCGTCGAAAAGAGATTAATAACAAGTTGACAACTCGTGTGACGGCGACAGAAAGATTTTTATGTGGTCAACTTGGGGAAAAAACAGGATGTCCGGAGATTGTGACTGCGCCAACATATGCCTAAAATTTCAGCGATTATCTGCAGAGCTCCAGAGATGCAGGCAAAAGGAAAAGATGGACTGAGTGGAGGAGGCAAGTGAAGAGAGATTTTTCTACAAAGGCCTTGAAGGACTGAAGGGAAGCTCTGATAAGGCTTCTAAACGTGTAAGTCTTTGCCAGGACTTGTACTGCGGCGGAAATTGAACCATAACAGACAAGGGAAGATAAGCTAAGAAAATAATCACGCTTTTATTCTTGCAGCCACAACATGACAGGTCTCACCACTGAAGCTATTAAGACTTAAAACAACACACAAATTACAGTCTGAACAAGTGCTAAATCTATTTAGGAAATGGGAAACATTAAATTAATTGGCTTAAGCAAGAAAAAGCAATTAGAGTTTCAACATTTATGAGAAAAATTGTGGCTTTTTTTTTTTTTTTAAACATTTCTTGGATCTTATTGTGTGCGCTTTTATTGATGAGTTACATAAATTTCCCTTTAAGTTTTGGACTTAAGGGGAAAAAAACCCAAAACTTTAAGCACAGCTGTGACCACCGTTGGCATATTTTTGAAGAGAAATCTGCTGAATGACAGACTTATCTGAGTTTTCAGTCAAAGTCAGTTTATTGAGTGAAGTGTGTCAAAAAATTGCAGGCTGCTGTCATACAGTTTAATATTATTTAATTTATTACGATAGAACAGATTATGAAAATGATGCCCAATGGTACCTCCAAAAAAACACCAATATATGGTTTTAAATGACAAATAAAACTACAGAGTACATTGTATAATCAATGTTTTTTCATGTTTATGCAGTCATCCCTTCCCCACGTTTCCTAACAGTTGAGAGATTTATAAGAAATTTATAAGAGACTGCTGTTGTCATATTTAATTATAATTTGCATAACATTTAATTATAAATGCACAAACTGACTTTATACAAATCTCCAAACAAACCTGAATCGGTGGTGTGTGCTATATTTTTTTGGAACGACTAAAGCCTCCTCGACCGGATGCTTTAAGTTGATAAATTACACACATTAAGTACTTTGGTTGAGAATAACTTGGTCATACTCCAAAAATAACAGTGGATGTCAGCAGAAAACAGTCAGGAAATACATAAATATGAGGCAGGGTAATATCGCCAATGTGTCTATATCTATAAAAAAAAAAAAAAGCAACGCATTTATACGCATAATAATGTCCGAGCTTTATGCACCAGCTGCCCAACTCAAGTGTCCTTTGTCAGTTGTGGCTGTTCCTGGATAAATGACTGCACCCTCTGCTACAGAAGTAGCAAAGAAAAATGTCTGACAGCATGATGATACTATAAGTAGAATGAAAGCGGGGACAGGACTGTGTGAAGTATCAGTCTGACTTTCACCACAGAGCAGGTGACTCAGCACTGGCCAGCAGTGGATTTCAATAAATCAAAAAAGCTAACTGGACTCATGGGGTGGACATGGCTGAGTGTTTCTCATTACAGCTGGGTAAGTCAACAAAGAGCTGAGTGACAGCTCGGACAGCAGCCAGGGAATAATCTACACACATTCGAGGCTGTAAGCAACTTTACTGCAGATTCCTTGCTTTACTTGTTTTTCCACACTGCATCAACGCTCGCCTTCGATTTGTCTCCTGTGAGAACCGCCTCAGATTTACTGTCCACAGCAAGCTGGGACTATCCTGCTGCTTTCAGTCCAGACAAAGTGAAGTTTAATCTCAAAAAGGTTTTATGTTGTTTATTGGATCCACAACAGCGGAAATGCAAGCTGAGCATCAAGCAAGCACACTAACTGTATGACCGGCGGAGAGGGTTCATGCACCTTAAATTAGCTGCTTAGCTATTTACTCGCCAAATCAACCTGGTCATCCGTGTTAACTAACAGAGATTACACAACAAGTAGTTCCGACCCAGAGATCTGATTGGTCGGCTGTACATTTGGAACATCCTCAAATTAACATGACGGCGCACCGTGCTCATCACTGTAGAAAATATCACGCCACCATCTCCATGGCAACACCGTAACAACGGAGACGATTTCTGGTCCATTTTAATGCTCTCCAGGGATCGTGGGATTTCTCAAACTGAATAAATACCACACACAGAAACACAAAACTGCTTTGCCTGCTCAATTTGTTGTAAATGAGATATCAACTGAAAAAAATAAATCCATGGAAATATGTATTTTTATAGGAGTACGTAGTGCAGTTTTTTTTTTTTTTTACAATGCTCTGGAAAACTGATAGCCTATTGGGTCTGAATCATATCAGCTGTGTCGGTGAGTCGGTGACGCAAGCTGCCGTGCCAGTTAATGACGTTAAAACACACCCTCTTGTGTAATATTGCTTAATTAACGTAACCCCGTCTGTAACACAAAAAAAAATTTAATTTCTAAAGCAAAATGTGATATAGAAGAAACTTTATTGCTGTTTTGATCTTTGTTATCAATGTTTTGATGAGGTCGGGGTTGATGGTTGGGTGTACAAATCACAGGTCTTTAACAGACACAGGTTCAAAGAGTTAACAGTGTGCTTCATTTCAGGCTTCAAGAAAGATTGACTTTCTGTATTAAAAGCCGCATAACGTGACTTTTTGGGTCCCTCGGGAATGATCGAGCTGGAATCAAACCACTGTCACCTTATAAAGCTGATACAGAGAATTTCTTAGTGAGCAGTTGCCTTTTTACACATCCTGCAGCCAACACTGTTAATGAGCAGTGGATGAATTTAAGTCCAACGTTCACTCTCCACTCAGCTGGGTTTTAATCTCCAACGCTTGTAAGAAAAATACTCCAAATGCTCCAATACATTCACCCGCTGGCTGTTAACGTTGCTGCTCTGCTTGTGTGTTGATGGGCAGCTATCCAAGGTCGATCAGTTCAAACATGTCATATTGGCAGTATATCATAGGATACCAAATGTATTTGCAGGTTTTAATTAGTTTGTCCAATGAGTAGTTTTGGGACACAAAACAGAAAGAAGTATATCAGTAACCAATGACTATAGATGTTTAAAAATAGACATTGAACACGACTCAGCATCACTACAACGTCTTGGATTATAAAAAAAAAATGTCTTCAGTAATAGTCATAACTGGGACAAGCTCAGTGTTAAAGGTAGTCCCTGGTTCCCTGACGAGTGTCAACTCCTCTCAGTCTCCTTGAGGAAGACACTAAACCTTTAATTGCTTTGTGGCTCTGAGCTTCTTGGCTGCTCTCTGGAGACGTTCATACATATGCATGCTCTCCGAGGTATTCTGCGTGCTTCAGGGATACGTTCAGACCTGATACCTGATTTTAATACGGCATGATAAAACTTGAATATAGTCATCTGGTCGTTAAATGAAAAAAAATAACTGAAGTCCAACTCATTGAACAAACAACAGTTATGATCTTAAAAGATGAGCAGCTTCTAACGTTACAAACACAATAAATCAAGCATTGGTTAATGGGTTGATACTGAACTGTATATTATAACAAGTGGTAAAAGTACTTATGCTGTCTCGCTTTTCAGCGCTGACAGAATCCATTCAAGTATTTAAGTGAATGCAAAACAAGCTGTGAATTCCATTGGAGGGAGCAAACAAAATTACAAGCTCTACTTATACAAGCAAACATAATTAACGGGCACCGAATCTGACAGTGCACCTGTTATAGTCCTAAAAACCCCATCCTGCCCGAGGAGTAAATCTGCTGCAGATCTGCCTCCTCTATAATGATGCTGCCATTCTGAAATTGTAAAATTGTTTCATTGTCTCAGTTTTGTGTAAAAAAAAAAAAAAAATCTAGCAGTTTCTTGTAAATATTTCCAAAGGCCCATTCTCATGCTTTTAGCTCACTTTTTTTTTTCTTTTCTTTTTTTCTAGTGAATCCCTGACCTCAGCGCACATGGACCTGCATCGTAAGTGGCCACTGAGTTTGTGTTCATTTAAGCTGCCTGTGTGTGTGTGTGTGTGTGTGTGTGTGTGTGTGTGTGTGTGTGTGTGTGTGTGTGTGTGTGTGTGTGTGTGTGTGTGTGTGTGTGTGTGTGTGTGTGTGTCTGGTGTGCGCCCAACACTTGACTATAATGAGCTCGGGAAATCTTCCGGACCGCTCTAATAGCTGCATTCTAAGCCATACCCCTGGGCTAAAGGGGTCGCGTTGCGTCGGTGGGAGCTAAGGCGAGCACCAGCGCCGGGCAGCCCGCAGCCGAGCCATCTATCAGCACAGCTTAGGCCATCACTACTGCTCAGCACCATGGCCGTGGCGCAGGGGCTGACACACACACACACACACACACACACACACACACACACACACACACACACACACACACACACACACACACACACACTCTTGCCCCGGCTGAAAAATACAGAGACAAATTGCACTTATATACTACATGTGCATGTTGAGTTTCATCATCGAAGAGCATACATTTCAAAGGGCGAGAGAGGAGAGGCAGAGCAGGAGCGATGCTCAGACACAGCCAGCTGCATTATATTCTGACATTTCAATATGCTCCAAAAATAGCTGCAAATACTTACCTCCCCTTGGATTAATAGACGCTTTTATTGCTGGTTAATCAATCCATTAGAAGTTTGCACGTCGCGAGGAGAGGTCTAATTTTAAAGATGCCAGTGATTTAAAGTGAAACACATCTGTAGTTTTTAAAATATATTGCACCTACACAATGGAAACTGGTTCCTCGGGCTTACAGTGTGTACTACAAGCCGTATCAATATGGCTCTGGAAATGCCAGGCTCATTACCATCAACCGGCCCCGGCCTGATGAAAACTAAGCCGTGATTTCAGAAGGGGCTGATATGAGAGGGGATTAACAGGCTGTCAGCACGCTGGTGGAGAATTCAGAGTCCCGCATAGCTGTCTGAGGCATCAAAGTTCATCTTTATTACAGAATCTAATGAGAGAATTCGCGAATACATAAATCACACGCAATCACCGAAGAATATACAAAGTTCAGTTTGGCTTTTTTTGTGCGACAAAATATCAAAATGTCTGACTCTTAAATTGCAGCCTCAGAATAGAAATACTGAGCTCGATCTCCCCTTTCTGAAATCTATTTTCATAATTTCAGACAAGTTCGTACTTTCATTGATCGTAATCGCTGGACCACAAATAGAGCAAGCACTGGTGATTAATCTCCCCGATTTATTACAAAACCCTTCGTATAAAAAAAAAAAGCTACAAGTGTCTCAAGTTTTTAGTGTAATGCTGAACAGTCGAATCCTTTGTGTCTGATGTCCCCTCATGTAAAAAGACTCGATGAGGAGAATCATTAAAAAGATGTCAAACTAAAGACAAATGGAGGATTTCAAGGTTTTTTTTTTTTTTTTTTGAAAGATTTCATTCTCTGGAGCCAATACGATGTTGAATATGAAAAAAAAAAAAAACCACTGGAGGTAATTAAATAGGAAGAGGGTTTGACTTCCAATATTGTGAATGGCTTGTTAAATAAAGTGGTCAATTCATAATGCGTAACACAAGAGGTAACAAAAGCACCAAACCACAGGTGAGAAACAGTTGTTTGTGGGTATCAAAAGAAAAAAGAAAAAGAAAAAAAAAAAAACACTTCTTCCTTCAGAAATGATCAGATAAATCTTCACATGAAATAATTTCTCTTCTCGTGGCATGCCTGAATAATCCTTCACCGTGACAGCAGGAAGATGGGAGCGATGGCCATTGATCGTGGCGGTGATTGTAAGGAGGCACTGAATTGAGTCAAACAATCATCCGCAATTACATTGATTGGATGAATCTCCAATGGAGCACCGCGGCTAAACAAAGAGGAAGCAGTCGGAGACCAAGGGAGGACAATGCGAGGTGATGGATGATTCACTGTGTATGCTGCACCTGTAATTTAGTTTGACAAGCTGATGAGACTGCACCGCGCGCCACACTGAATGTTAATGTACTTCATGCGCAGTCCACTCCTGACCACATATTAGAAACAGTTTTCACGTCACAACGATTGGCTGAAAAAAAAAAAGCCTGGAAATAAGAATTAAAAAAAGACAATTGCAGGAGAAGTCTCCACCTGTGTGAGGGTTTTAAGGAACAACCGTCACATGATCACTCTCCTCATGTGCAGGAAGGAAAAAAAAAACAGAAAAAAAACAAAACCCTGACAGCTTCCATCTGGATGAAAATGACCTATTTCCATGTCTAGCGTCCTATCTCCCCCACACCTGTTCATCGCTCAAATCTGCGCCAGCGCGCTCGGCGTCCAGAAATCACATCCTATCGCCCTTCTCCAAGACTGACACGACTGTCTTCCCCTTTTTATTTTGTTTCATTCCTTTCCCATATGTTTAAATCCTTCCATCTGGAACAAAGGACGTGCGCTGTGATTTATTCCAGTTGTGAGGACAGGCGTCCAGCATATTAAGACCGTGCGAGCTGGTTTGTGTTCAAAAGTGGACGAACTGGTGAGCCATCATCTCGCAAATCTTTATCGCCCTTGCGAGCGTTGAAGAATTGAGCGGTTGTGTAATGTGATTTAAAGCAGGCTGAATAGCTACTTCTTGTTGGTCTTATCTCTAACCTAAAGGTATACCGGAAGACAATATGAAAAATAATGATTTCCTTCAGGAGTGAAATTATCGTTCCAGCTTCACCTCAAACAGTTTTTCATTGAACTCCTTGTCTCTCATGGCTGCTTTCAATTAGAAAAGACCAACAGAGGAAATGCTCAGGTAACATGATCACTTTTACCAGGCACCAACCAGGCTAAAGTACCAAATGTCAGTGGCAGCAGTTTGTACAAGATCTAATACATTTTTTATTCTGGCAGTGACTTGAAGTAAGCCAAACACAAGCTTTTGAGCTGTTGTCTGTGTAACAATGGGTTTTTCTGTACCTGGTGAAGGACTGACTGACAGGAAACTGAACAAGGATTTTAATTCATTCAATATGTTGAGCTTAACAGTTCTGTACTAGTATATCTACAGTGATTGGAGCGACGAGGTTGAACTGATTTAAAAAAAAAAATCCCACTTTTATATTTCATTGCCAATTAAGTTAGTATATGTAGAACCTGGGACAAGAGACAATGTGATTTTTTTTTTATTGCAATATAATATCAAGAACGTGTGAGGCGTAATTTTCTTGTCTTTAACATCTGCAGCTGCATTTTGGGTGATTCAAATTTTTACTGACATCAAACTGTGTGTATTAAATCATATAAATATTCAAATGACTTCTGCCATTTAGTTTTCTTAAAACAACGTACCGTCGCAGTAAAGTTACGTCCAAAAATTCCTCCGAGATATTGGGCAACGGGAGTCGACAAGGGGTTGGATACTTAAGTTTTTTTTTTTTTTTTGCTGGTTCAGGCGTCTAAACATGTTGCTTAAGGTCAGACCATCAGTCGGTGGTGTCACCGTGCAAAAACAGCCAGACAAAACTTCTGCCTCTAATTTCTCACCCAGTCAAAAGCCCATTATCTTTGGCTCCCTGCTCCGCCGTGCACTCACTCTGCTCTCCCCTGTTTTTCTGACACATCAGATTGGACTTCCAAGATAGCGGGGGAGATGTCGGGAACACACATGGTGGCGGGGTTTTTAACGTACAAAGTGGAAAGTGAAAAAGCTGTTTTTGTTTGCTGTGGCAGAAACTGCTTTCCTTGATTAAAAATGATTTTGCCAAAATAAACAAAGAAAAAACAACCCTCATAACATTTTGTACTCTTTGTTTCCAAGCAGAGCGGATGGAGTTGGCTCATTTTTGAAGTACTAACAATTACTGCAAGTTCTACAATCGATGCCCACAACGACAGCCGGCAGCACCGAGTCTGATTGGCGAAACCTAAAGCCTCATTAATTGTACCAGCCTAGTGAATCACACTTTTTTTGTTTTTTCATCATGATAATACATACATTAACGGTTTGTTAATAAATAATAAATACAAGTTACTTTTTTAACTATAGCTTGGCCAATGAAAATGCACCTTTTTATACAGTCTAATCCATTCTAGACCTTTCATCATGTCACATCCATAATATAACTACAGCTAGAGGTAGTGATAATGCCCATTCAGCCTTTGCAGCACATGCTGTTCTTGTGCCTGAGCAATATGTTCACCAAAAGGCGTTGAAAGTTAAAGCAACAGAGGAAGAACTGCTTCTCAAGCTTTGCCGTGAATGAAGTAAAGGTGATTTTTAACTCTTAGATGCATAAGTTGGGCAATATTTTCATACTAAATAAGGTTTTCAATCAGTAATAAAAATTTTAAAAAAAACCAGTTGCAATGCATTTTGCATAGAAATTGTTGTCATTATCAGGGGTACTGGACACGCACGAGACCACACAGAGGCAAACACACACACACACACACACACACACACACACACACACACACACACACACACACACACACACACACACACACACACACACACACACACACACACACACACACACACACACATGCACGCAGCCTGCTAAGTTGTGGTAAAACGTCACCTCAGAGCCAATTATAACCTGATTTTTAACCAACAGGACCTGCCATCCTCGACTCTTCCCTGATGAATATACTTGACCCATATACTGTACCTTTTGGAATAAAGTGTTTGTGCTAATGAAGGCAACCTGGACCTCACACCTCAACGGCTCTGAACAAACTGCTTCTCATCAAGGACTACTCACTGTTTCATAAGAAGAAAAACAAAATCCAATTTTATCGGGTTTAAATATGTGTTGGTCAGTTTGCAAGTAGTGTCAGTGTGTTGTCCTTTGCAGGAACTTTGATCAAGGCACCAACACAAATGCATTTGTTGCATTACATAATTAGGTACAATTATTCCACTCACCTCCACTATCGGTTCCACTGCTGAGGAGACATA
Source organism: Brachyistius frenatus (assembly GCF_029030835.1). NCBI lineage: Eukaryota > Metazoa > Chordata > Actinopteri > Embiotocidae > Brachyistius > Brachyistius frenatus. The sequence goes on along the minus strand of NW_027210620.1, from coordinate 2,783,604 downwards.
TGGGCTTCTTGGATACAGCTAAATGCTAAAATGAATCCAAATAATGTCTTGCAAATGTAAATTTAATTATTCAATCTGTTCTCTGGCAAACTGTTCAAACTGTATTTGTCTGGTCCCATTTAAAGGACTGTGTTGGAGTAATTAAGTGTTTTCCTCATCTCATTCTGTTTGTCTCTTTCGATGAACTCTAATGCAACCCATCCATACTGGTCCAATTTATTTTTCATTTGCTTTGTGGGTCCAAAACAGGAACGAAAACCCTTCTTTTCTTTTTTTCAGCTGCATGGATATTCCATTACTGTGAAAACCGTCTCTCTGAGCTGACTGCTCGTGTTTCGAGGTGGAAAACATGTAAGAGACAGAGAAAGGAAAAAAAAACAAAAAAAGACTACCTGACAAGATTTTCTGGAAAACCTGTTCACCGGTTGATTTGATCTCCCTCTGACATACAGCCATAATAAAAGTATATACAACCATGATAAAAGTATGAGTAGAAAAATAACCTATGTTTTTGGAGGAGCATTTACTCTTCGTGCTGAAACTGAACACCAGTTCTATTGGGTCAGAAACAGGATCATGATTTTTTTTTTTAAAAAGGCCAAAACCTCCTGCCACAATGCTTTAAATAGATCATTTTCTATTAATGAGAGTAATTTTGGAGGGTTCAATGAGAAAATCACCACAGACAATCCCAGACTAAAGACCTATTATTGCAGCGGTGGTTAGATCTGTAGTTAGACAATCAAAGTGAGCCAATGGCTTTGTCCTCTCGTGAAATTGAATTGCAATATTTTAAATAATATACTGTGCTATTAAACTTTACTACATATTTTTACTAACGGTGATGGAAATCAGCGTAGTCTTCACAGCAGATTTGGAAATTGACTAATTTTGGTGGAAAAAGAAAGAGAATCAGAAATTTTACCAGCTAATGTTGACAAATATTTCACTGACCAACGGGCTTGTTGTTCACTCAGCTAAAGGAAAGGACCTCATTGTGAAAATTGCCCGTCATGTAAATTTGGAATCTGTATAATATCCCTTATTGTACCAGTTTATTATAGGTAGTCGTCATGTATATATTGAGTCTAACCTTTGACTTGTTGCCAAGCAGCAACCAAAAGTAGGTTCAGATTTTTGCCGTCGCCATCTTGCTCGCTCTTGGAGCCAGAAGTGAACATGTTTGGATGAGCTGGGAAGATCTGACTCGATATGATTGGAGACCCAAGGACACTACATCCCACCCACCGTCAGCAGAAACCTGACTGAACCACAGTCTTTCATTTTTAATATATAATGGAGTTTAAATTTTAGCTAAAGACAAGTCTTTCTTCCTGAATACTTGTTCATGTTTCCACCCAGACAACCAAAACTTTATCAGTGATCACTCAGAAATTTCCCGTTAAATGTCAGCGTGGGTGGCCAATTCTTTCCACGCGGAGAGGAAGAAATTAAAAATGTTCAGCTACACTGGAAACATCCTCTCTAACTTATGAAGACGGTTTATACAGCAATCAAAAGAAAACATCTGAATTGCAAATCGCGTTTGTTTGTTTTTGTCCCCCCAATGAACCTGCATTTCAAATTTTATGATTGTTTTTTACTGATTTAATACCCGCACTATAAATATTTCAGCTCAAAATTTTGTTTAAGTGTATCCGTGTGGGCGTGTTGTCAAAAGCTGCGGCACAACAGAAATCAAAAATGAATGAAGATTCAACGTAAATAAAGCAAGAGTGAGGCCTCAGTGCTGTCTGCATAATCCAGTATAGTCCCAGAAGCTGCTCGGGGGTTGAATGAGGTAAAGATCTGCATGGAGTTGTTAAATCAATTAGCCACAGCCCGGTCTAATAATTGTAATATAACCAGATAATATCCAGTCTAGGGACTTTTCTTGGCTTCCCCTCCCCCTCCCCCCATCCCCACCACCCATCTTTCTCTTTGGCCCCTTCGTACATACAGGAATTTGAAAGGGTACCGACTCTCAAAGGGAGAAGGAGGAGAGAGAGAGAGAGAGAGAGAGAGAGTGGGAGGAAGGACGAGGCAGACGTGTCGTCGGGAGCTGGAACATCAGGGCCAGTCTGTTCGGGGCTGTCTCTCTCTGTCACAGTCTCAGACACTTCTCTGTTATCTGTACAGAACACATGTCCACCCGTGCTATTACACACTGACTGCTAATGGAGCATAAGACTGAGGTGGACCTCCCATTCCCTGTCGGGCTCCACCGCTGCCTCTTTCTCTGACTCGAACGCTATTCTCTGCAGCAGAACAGAAAGCGACACGCAAACATCCGTGCGAGCGACTTCTTCAAAAATCACACTTTTTTTTTTTTTTTTTTTTCTATGAATTATAAATGTATTCCATGACAAAGCACCTTTACTTTACTGGTAAAAAAAAAAAAAAAAAAAAAGAAAAAAGAAAGAAAGAAAAAGAGATAATTTCCAGAGAGATGGACGATGGACTATTTTCCTGGAGGCGAAATAGCAGTAATAGAAATGGTAATGTCCTGCCTCTATCTGATCACTTTCGGTTTGAGATGCGTTCTCCGGGTGGCAATTTGAGTTGTAGCACTTTCCTATTTCCTTCCTCTGTCTTCCTGACTGCTTCTAATAACACGGCGGGATGCTGAGAGAGGACTGCTTAGAGGCTGACAGGAAAGCGACTCAATGAATTTGATGTCGCTCTCTCTGATCTTTCAGGCTCTGCACGCATCCTTATGCACACGCGCACACACACGCACAAACACACACACACACACACACACACACACACACATGCAAGGGGGAGAGGACATTTATTTTCTCTAATCCTCTTCATGGTGCTGTGGGTCTGGAGTCTGTCCCAGTATGTATTGGGCAGAAGTCAGGGAAATGCTCTGGACAGGTTGTGAGTCCATAAGAGGGCTACCAGAGATAAACAGACGCGTTCTTCAGGGCGAGTCTTCAGTCTTCATCTCTTCATTCTTGTTTTAACTTATGAGTTAGCCAATTAACTTTTTTCCCTTAAGTCTCACTTCAAAGTTGTTAAATCCACATCAGGTTCTTCCTCACTCTCTGACAGTATCAACTTGCTCCAACGCCTTTTTAAATCTATGTGTTGTTTACGTTAAGAGAAACACAAGCTTTTTATGGGGTGCTACAAATCCCTAATTTGACAACTGATATATATTTTAGCACTTGAACGCAGCCCCTTTTTTGGATTCAAACCCAAAACTTTTACGAGCGTGCCATCAAATTGAAATATTCGACATGTCTCGAGCGTCGTCTTATTAAATTTCACCGATATTCAGCCTGACTTATTTGGTATCTTCAGAAACTTTGTGATCCACATGAGAATTGAAGAGCTTTTCTGCAGAGTCTGCACAAAAGTTTGTAGAGAGCATAATTTTGAAATGACAAAAAGAAAAAACTGCCAAGCCACTGCTTGTTCAATCAAGCATGTTACTGTAATGTGTGAGGAGGCTGGAAGCAATCAAAGTCACCCGAACAAAGCTTTTTTTCCTCATGTAGAAGAGAGCAAGTCTATTTAAATGTCACTTCAGAAAACCAAGAGCAGCAAAGAAATTTCCATACAAAATGATTTTTATGTCACTTAATGGTCACCTACATTATGCTCACTAGAAAAGTCTCCGTATTTACAGTCTAGAAGTTTTAAATATCGCACGTGGAAGTGGTTGGGTTTGATGTTAGAAGTACAAAAATACTTCTGACACCATACACCAGGGTTCAGGTCAGGTGCACAGGTATTTTAGAACCAACTAAAACAGTTTGATTAGTAAAAAAAAAAAAAGAAACTGTTGTTTGACAACGATTATCTTTCCCTGAGCTCAGCCAAGTGTTTCAGGTGTCTGTAAAAAAAACCATTAAGATTAATTGGGCTTTAGTTGCCACGAGTTAATGTTTTTGGGAAATACAGTGTTTAGTAAATGCTTTTCAGATATGTTAAAAAAACATGTTCTTATGTTAATAAAATCTTTAAAATGAGAGGAATCCAGTGTATTTCAAACGTTATTTTTGTTGAAAGTTATTTGTTTGTTAAAAAAAAAAAAAAAAAAAAAAAGTGGGTTGAATGTGGAACAAAAATGACATAAGAGGAAAACAGAAATATTAATAGATTTTTGCAGCTATAGATAATGTACAGATTCTGAGATAATAAAATATATTCACAAGTAACACTGTAGATCAGATTAGTATACAGCCGTGTCTAATACACTCAACATTCTCTCAAAATAGTGGTAAAAACAAGCAGAGAGAGATATGAAGACATGCTGCAGGTTACAAGACATATCTGCCATGTCTCAGGATAAAGGATACAAATGCATGACACGAAACAAGGCAGGTGGAGGGAGAAAAAGGAAAGGGAGCAGACAAAAACCAGAGTCCAGGATTCAGGCAGTAAACAAAATGACTATGAAATGTTGGAATGCAATAATGACAGGCACAAAGGAACAACCTGGTGAGGTGGTATTAGTAGACCCGTTGTATATATACACTGAAGGACCCATGAGCAGAGTGGAGACGGAGGAGCTGTCAACACTGAAATCACGGTCCAAATGTGGTCCAGACAGACCCATCACCAAACTGGCCTATTCCCTCAAAAATCACAAACGTAAAAAAACCAACAACAACAAACAAAACCACCAGAAATCCAATCGGAGCGGCGAGATCTAAACAGATTTGCAACAAAACAAAAAAAAAAGCGATTTTAATTGTTTTGTTTTTTAAACCAAATACAAATGAGGTTTGAAATACATTTGTAAAAATTGGATTTCATATCATTTTTGTCTTTTCATATTTGCTTCATATGGTCTGATTCAAATTGGAAGTGCACATAAATCAGGTGTGGATTGGCAGACTACACAAAGCCTAAAAAGACTCTTGATTTGTACCTTCTGCAATTTGTGAATATCAACCATCGCTTTCAACCTTTTCCACATTTTATTACTTTTCAATGAGAAACAAGTGGATAATTTTCTTTCAGACCTGGAGTGCTCCTAATGTTTTCTATCTGCATGTGAGCCTGTAAGAGTCGGTGAATATCTGCTAATCACAGCAAATCATGAAAAAAAGAATTTGAGAAGCAATATTACTGACGATCAATGTGGCATCACATCTATCACCCTGTTTCAGAATTATTCTCAAAGAGACCCCCGCGGCCAATCGCACTAAACAAAAAGCAGCAAGCAGAAAGAAGACTTAGCAGATGACAGTGACCAATGAGCACCGCCGTACCCTCGGGCTGAACCCTGAGCCCATTTAATCTAGTGTTCCTCACTTTCTTATCACTCCACAGGATGGGCTCAGCATGCTCTCAGAGATCTAGTAAATCACATCAAAAAGTCCATGCTTTTCACAAACTTTCTAATAGTTGTCAGACTTTATAAAAAAACAACAACCACAAAACAAACAGCCAGAGAGATGATTATAAAAAGAAAATAGACACGGGACGCTGGATTTCTATATCTTTTAGGTTTTGAGAGCAGGAGTGTAGGTCAGGAGAAAATTAGTGAGCTCAGATGTGAAACCACCACCTGCTACGACTTGAAAATAATTAGAATAAAAGTTAGAAGAATACAGATCATTACTATAAATAACTTCAGCTGCTGCGATCTCTAATTAGTCGACTGCCAGGGGATTTTGAGAAAAATGATGTTTGCAGGGGTCAGAAGAAACAAACATCATCCTTCGGCACGATGAAGGCGCTGAAGAAAATCAATGGCCGTTGTGTAAAAATTCCTCAACCTTACTATTAGCTACATACAGATTATCTCCAGGCTAAACAACACAGCTCATACAATATTTATATCGGTGTACTACAATGTTTTGGAAGAGAAGTTTGAGCTTCAGGCTGCTTTTCTTCTATGTCAGAGGTAATTCAGGAAGGCTGCAGCAGAACAAAGCACGACTTTTTCAGATAAGCCTGCGGAATTTGAACATTCCAGGTGTTCTGATAGCAGAAAATCAAATGCATTGAGTCTTAACAGGTCTCAAAATATGATCATGAATTAAAACTTCGGTGTCATATGTGAATTACCGTCCACGTCGACGATGCTCGCAGACATGATCTGGTATTGGGCTCCAAAGAGCTAATCTGAGTTTTGTATGCAGGATTATTGGGATCTCATCTGCTACCATAAATGTGGATGAGAATGATGCATCTAAACAGCTGGTTGTAAATCAACATACGGAAATTATTCTCCTCAAACTGATGTATAATTTCCACAAGATATGACAAAACATTAAAACAACTATTCATCAATATTCTTATATTACCAATTCACTATGTGATGACTCAGAAAAGGGTTACTTGCATTGACAAATCTACAAAGAACTCACTTTTAAAAAAATATTTTTTTATCATCTTTCAGCTCATTGTTTTCATCACAGAACTTTACGGTTTAGTTTCCTCTCACTGCCCTCATCAGTGTTGTTTTCAGCCACAGAAGGCAGCAGTTGTTGTTTTTTTTTTTTAATGAAAAAACTCAGATCATACCACACAAGACATGCCCTGCGCCAAACAGCAAAGAGACAAAGCTAATAACATCTAGCTGACATAGTGGAGAACTTAGCGGCCGAAGGAACCAAATATTTCCCTCGGGAGTTAAAGGAAAACCAAAAACAGACTCCAAATGCGTGGTAGTGTTTGCTCCATGTCTACCGAATCAGTCGGCGAACAAGTTTGCCATATCAACTTAAAGGAGTGTGGACCTGTCTCCTCTGTATTTCACAGGACACTGAGTATTTACATCTGGTGTCTGGTGAGATATTGCTGCTATACTGACCAACGCTGGCGCAGCAGTAAGGATCACCCAGCAATGATTGTTTAGCCGGAGCCAACGGTGGGGGGAGCAAACAGTCGCGACCACAGCAAATATACTGCGGCGAAAAGTGGATTTAAGTGTCCAAGAAAAGTTCATAGGGTGGACGCTACCGATGGGAAACGACCTTGGTATTCAGACGAACGATTAAAGTAAAAAAAAAAAATAAAAAAAAAGAGAAAGTCTTTGATGTCGAGGACAATGTGGATAGCCAGAAGCTGTAGCATTTCCCAGTGGAAGTAAAACAAGAGATGGGACTGACGGCAGACACGGTTGTTGTGTTACTGCACACAGACGGGTGGGTATTTATAAAAAAGTTTTGGAGTAGGCTACATGTTTTTGTAATTACTATCACTGCCAGACGGAGCCGACAAATATCTGCACGACAAGTTTAAACGTTTATTGATATTTCAGTGCTGTATTTCTGGCTCGTTTTCTCTTTTCTTTTCTCTGCGGGAAAGTGGGGAAAGAAATTCCTCCATGTCGGTAAACTGACCATAGCAACGGAAAATGGCGCCAACGGGCCTAAAAGATCAGTCACTCATAATCAGTTAGGGTGCAGTAGCACTCACATGGCAACCAAATAAGTAACCAAATATTTGCTACAGTATTGCTAATTAAATTTGCTAACTATATTATTATTGGCCAATCAACTGCCCTTTTTTTTTTTTTAACAGTTGTTCCGACGTAAAGCATGAACAAACAAATGAGCTGCAACCCTGACACCGTTAAAGCATGATCAGTTACTGCAACAAACCCTTTGAAGGTGGCCATCCTTTCCGTCACAAAATAACTGCGAACGATACATCCTGTTCTCTGCTGTTAACCATTTTCTGTCAGTGCGAATGCCAACCTCATTGGCGCAATTTGAACACATACCAGTGAGTCAGAGAAACCCTCCAGAGACGGTGGAAGAATAATTACCACTTCTATTCCAGGGTGAGCGGCAAAGCGGTCGTTCGGGAATCCTCAAGTGGCTCACCAGTGCTGAGAGCCAACATGCTCAAGCTTAAAACGCGATAAGGCAGAAATTGATTTGCATGATCCACTTATGATGTTCAAACTCAGTGCATTGTGAGACTCCACTTTGGGACCGAAATGAATGAATATCCTTTTGTCTGAAGCGAAATTAATCAGCCCTTTCTATCTTGGTTTTGTTTTTCAGGAATATTTAGAAAAGAAAAAGTATTTTTTTTCTCTCCGTTAATAACTTATTGTAATAGTAACACATTACGTGACGCACATCTGTCGACTAAAGCTACCCGACCATACAGCTTCTTTGCATACGGCTCAATTACAGATTGATTTTTGTATGTGTCAACTCTCTCTTGGAGGCCCGTTTCCATGAATAGAACATTTTCATCACATTGATTAGGCGGATGGATATTTGTCGTCAGGCCTGCCATTTGTCCCCGGCAGTTGTCCTGTTTGAATAAATTAACCCGATCAAAGTTGTGTCCCTGGCGACGGGGGAACAGCGCATGCATCAGCCGCAGATTTCGCTTTCTCCTTGGGGAGGAGAAGTGCCCATTAGTCAAGAAAATGATTTGATCACTTCTGTCAATGACAGCCCCCGTGAACAAGCTCATTGCATCACTGAGCACCGTGAGGGGCATTAGCCTCGATCACATCCCTTTACTTGAGAGCTTTACTTTGTAGCCCAAGAATAGAAGCTCTCATTGCAGTGCATTATGGGCTGATGTTGTGGTTTTTTTTTTTTTGTTATACTTCCTGTCTTTGGATGAAAATGGACTGAAAAAGACTCAACTGCACACAAGCACATGCTTGTATTTCATTTAACCCATTAGCCATAAAACTATGTCCTTAAGATCTCCGGTGTAACTCAGTCGATAGCCCGCTCAGTCAGTTTAAAAGAAATGGTGAAACGAGGAACTTCTAATCTATGCATCCACCCTGTTTGGTCTCTTGCTGTGGTCCTATGTGTTATTTCCAGGTCAGAAGCTCCATTCTCAGTTCTGAAGCTTGTTTAAAAAAAAAAAAAGAAAAAGATAACAGCACACAACACTCGGAGCGAGGCCGCATTCAGAAATTCAGAGTACCATCACGACCACGCTGTCAAAGTATTCAGAGCTTCTCCGAGCGAAAACGCTGTGTCAGTTTAAAAATGCATCTTTGCATCTTTTCAAAGACGTTGTGGCTAAATGGAAAAGTCGCTGTTTGGTTTTCTTTCTTTCTTTCTTTGAATGTTTGACATCCCCTTCTCCAGTATTGACTCCGTGAGTTGTAACTGGTTTTATTTGTTATATTCTGCTCACTTAACTGTGTCTCAGGCTTTACAGTAGAATAAATCACAATCTGAGCAGGTTCAAAGACGAGCTCGAAATTTGGGGCTAAATTCCCTGATTAGCTTCCTTGCCTAAAGTCAGATTAGTGTGTTACTTAGCAAGCTTTAGATGTGCGGGTGTAGGTCTTTGTTTCCTTTAGACATGACCCAATTTCCTAGCCGGGTGGGATCCAGAACTCAATTTCACTACATCAATATATGGGTCTTGTCGACCTCCATAGGAGATCGTTTGCAGACGCTCCTTCCTACTGGGCGTAGACCTCCGGCTACCTTTGGCCCGGGTCCACCAAAGCGTTTTTTTTTTTATGAGCCACGGCCAGGCTACCAACACCCCACAATATGTTCACAAACTGCCATCACTCGCACGTCACATCCTTGCTTCGGGCGCCAAGGCCTGACCTTCTCGTCGGGACAGAGGCGCACAATGAAAGGACAAGGAAATTGGTGCACTGTTAAAACGGCCCGGGCTCCACAGCCTCCGAATCAATGGGGGAACATGCTTTTATGATAGAGCCCCCAGATGATTTACTGTTCCCATAAATGTGCTTTCAGGGATATTGCAGAGCTCAAAGGGAATTAAGCGCAGCACACATTCCAAATGAATTGTCTATCAAAAAAAAAATCTCTTAACCCCGAGAGGGTTTAAACTGTGATAAAGGGCGGGCTGGCATTTGCAGGTGATAAGAAGCATTCATACGTTTCCTCATTCTGTTCTCTGATTGGTGGAACGGGCTTCTTGCTATATAATTTCAAATTCAGAACAGATGCAATAGGAACGCAAGTCTTAATTAGTTTTAATTCAATTCTGTCTATAAAATATATTCAAACTTGATGCATGCCAATTTTTTTTTCTTGCTAAAAGCTCTTTCCTCTCTTATGCATTTCACTGTGACAGAAACAGGAAGACGTAGGAAACGTAGGAAGACGTAAAAGTGAGATGCTATAATAATTAATGATGTAAGCCGTTAAAGACAAGAACACAGATGAACTATTAGCACCTTTTGCCACTAGATTGTATTGTCTGATCCTGCGGCTCTGTAGCTCCAGAGGTTTATGAAGTGTGGTGCAGTGTGACCCCGGCCAAACTCGTGGCAGTTGGCCATCAAAGCGCCGCTCTCCCCGCTCTTCTCCCCCTTTCATCTCTCAACCCATCTCTCCTGCAGCCCTGTCAGAGATTATCGCCACATGGATGGGGGCCGCCGGAAAATAAACCGGCACGGCAAAGAAAATGGAGGTCGAGTACAATCTGTGCAGGAGCGGATGCTGATAGTATACCCCTTACCTGCTACATTTATATAAGCGTTTTTGTATGCATTGTAGCAGCCTATGATATTAAGAGTCAGTCCAGATCCTCTAGTCCGGAGAGGAAGCCGTCCTCGTCTTCCTCCTCACTGCTTTTCTCGGCATGTTACCTGCACGACCGGCACACGAGGGAGGAAGGAGACGCGGGCCGTCGAGAGCCAGCGTTTTCTCCCTCAATGAGAACATGACTAAGAATAATAGCGCTCGGTGATGCGCTGCGGCTGTCTGCACTGTTGTGCACAACAACATTGATTAGATTACTTCCCTGACTAATGGCCACTTCCCCTCCCTCAGAGGAGAAAGTTAATCTCTATCTGATAGCCAGTCTCCCATTCAGCCCCGGCTCTATCCACCACTTCTTCATCTGCAGTGCATTCATCTTAGCTGACGCGGAAAAAAGAGAAATCATTCAAACTTTTTTTGATATCCTAATTTTTTGTTTTGTTTTGTCACAAATATGAGCAAACAAGAAACTGCGTCCATTTTATTTACAGTAAAGAAGAAGCGAGTCAGCAGCAACTTTATCTATGCAGCTGAGGACAAAGCGGAGAACACAGTGCAGCTTGCCCTTTTGGTAATGGTTTTAAATGCTCACATGAGATCAGCATTCCCCGCAGAGTCGAGAAGAGTTGCAATCTCCTCGCACTCTGACCTTTATTTTTCATTCCTCACTTTCTGTTTGCTGCACCATAACCCTGACCACATCCCCGTGGGCACCTTCCGAAACTTAGTTAGCATTTCAAGTGCAGTTCATTACCTCACTCAAATACCACAGCTGTTGAATTTTAACATTGTGAATAAACAAACCTTGAAAAACAGGAACTAACAACAGAGGGAAACGATGCGACGAAGACTAATGCCTAATACTTGGCTCCAAATAAAATAATAATCCCAGACTGGTGGAAATCTTTTAGATCCGTTAACAGACACACATACTTTTGGACTAAAAGCACACCGAAGAACAAGATAGTGCTCAAGACACTTTATTCAAAATCACAACAATCAATCACCGACGATCTGGCACAATAGCACAGATTTGGTAGTATGACTGGACGTGGACTGTGGGTATAAGCCTGAAACTAAGCGCCAATTATCGTCTGCTTTCTCTTCCCATGCTGCTGACTGTTCTGCCAACATTTCTAAAATCCCTGGTCACACCGGGAAACAACAACAACCTCCAGGCAGCCACCTATTACTCTTCTTAGTAGACATTTTAATGCCACAGCACACCTTCCCACGTGTAGATGTTCCACCTAAACAAGTCATGATGGAGACAGACCAGCGCTGGCACAGCACAGTGGAGAAAGCTCTGACTATGCAAGATTACTCGCTTGGTAAAAACTTTACGTCGCATAACCAGAAGGTCAAAGTCCTTTTGATTTGTCCTCCGTGTGTCACGAACGTCTGTACCGAAACTCACGGCAATCCATCCTGTAGCCGCTGAGGCATTTCACCAAAACAAATGATGTTTTTTTAAATGTCAACCTCAACCTCTAGAAAATTGGAAAATGCAGGGGATCACCACAATCAAAGGGCTTCAATCTATGAGGGCCGTGAATGTAACATTTCCTGGCGATCTAAATATTTCAGTCTGGACCACTGACTGAAAGTGGACGTAAAAGTGGACGTAGCTTCCATGTTGGAAAAACAAGGCCAATGTGGAAGTGTCTGTTTGATTGACAGGCCTGTGAGCAGTCAGGTTATGGCTGTTGGTGTGCAGGACGCAATGTCATCGGGTTTCCAATCAGATTGAGTCACATCCACCAAAATCCCCTCAAAATCGGTCTGAACTAGCAGGATGGCGACGGCCAAAATCCAAACTCGAGGCCTCGTAGCGTCAGTTCACAAACCAATCTGTGACGCCACTGTTGGTTTCCGCTTGGTCTGAACCAAACTGGTAGACTGGCTGACGGACTTTCAATGCCATCTATTGCACAAAACCACTCTGTAGCTAAAAATTCACGGGCTGTAAGAAATCATAATCTGCACATACCGCTAATCATCCAAAGCAGCTTTGAAGCCATGTACTGTCTGGGAGTCAACAACATTTGGTAATTACAAGGGGATATGGATCCTAATTGTTATACATAAAGCACAAACAGGCAGGACATTTAGCCCTCAGGGCAGGAATTTGTTTCCCCCCTTTGCTTCCTATTTGTCTATTCTCCACTGTAATCCCCGTCGTCGCTCTCTCGTGGCTCACAAATAAGCATTTTCATTGTTTACACACACACACACACACACAAAAAACTTTGTCCGAACACACATGGCTCCTCTTAGCACAACAGATGGATGCTTCTCCTCAGCGAAGGGATTCAGTTTTAATCAGAAAAACAAGTTCACTTACGTGGTCAATGAGGTGTGATGGCCCAACGCCTCAAAAAAAACAAAAAACAGCAACAACAACAATCATTGCTCAAAATGTGATCAGGTATCGTCAGTGAGCTGACGGTTTTTACGGTCCAGTTTGGATTCGAAACTCCCTCTCAATCATTGTTTATAACGGTCGCCTGGGGTTCTAATTTTCACTCCATTAGGGATGAGTTGGTTGTTTGATGAAAGACATCTGTCTCAGTTCCAATGTATTATCACCAGCAGCCTGTTGGTAAAGTGGTCAGACTGTATTGGTTTTGGCAGGAAACTCACAGGAAAATGCCCTGCGAAAATGGATCCGTATACTGTATGCGAGTCTATCTGACCACCATCTGCCACAGCCCAGAATAGCTGGCCGCGTGTGTGTGTGTGTGTGTGTGTGTGTGTGTGTGTGTGTGTGTGTGTGTGTGTGTGTGTGTGTGTGTGTGTGTGTGTGTGTGTGTGTGTGTGTGTGTGTGTGTGTACATTTCTGTGTAAATGTTTGGTGTCTCCATCTGATGTTTGCTCAGTTAATCAATACCGGTGATGCTGTACTCAGATGACATATAGTCCAGGCATCCCTATCTCCTCAGACTAATCAGATTAACACTGAATACCATCTATGTATACAGCGGCCTCCTGGCTAGGATTTGGAGCTCGGAGATGCTGCCAGCCTCGAAACAGAAGGAGAGCAAGAACACTGTCGGAAAAACTTAGGAGTCTATCGGGAGCTCTTTAAAAAAAAAAAAAAATAATACACCAGATTTTGTTGATAAGAAAGCAATTACAGCATCTTTTTAAGTGTTCAATTCGTGTTTTCTGTAAATCAAACAAGGCACGCGCGGTCAAGATTATCCGTCTCCAGAATGCAGATTGCATAATATCTCGCAGGAACTCAATCTTGACTCAAGAAATGCATAAAGGAGCGGCCGGAGGTTATATTCAAACTGGCAAACAGCTGAATGCAAACATTAGCTGCCGTCACGAAAGCCATTTGTTGGATGATTTCTATCAGCAAGAGTCAATTCTGCACAGGGTAGCGGCATCAGCATGGAGCATGGAGCAACGGGTAAGAGAAAACACTTGCACTCCTCTACATTTGGAATTGTTTCACATTTCCATCCCTGCCTCCTCATCCATGTAATACCATTCTCTCATAATCAGTTGAGGATTTAATTTCACAGAAAGGATCCAAAACAAATGGCTCCAGCAGCCGTTTGCCATTCACTATACTCATCCATCTCCTTCTTATTGAAAATCATTCTGTGAGGTCTCCCTGTTCTCCATAAATGCATTTAATTTACTCAACTCAATCCTCAGAGCTTTTTTCTTACCTCGTCTCTCCGATTGTTAGTCTCTGAAACCAAGTGTTCATTCGGAGAGGAAACAATATCAAATCAATCAAAGTTCTGGTTGTCTGAGCCTATTCACCCGGATGGGAATTGAGCTGTCGTCGTGTTCCCGATTGGTTGGGATCTCCTCAAACGGCCGTTGAGTGGACATGGATCCTCTCGACGGGGGCACACAAGTAAACAGACAAGCGTTGATTGCAAATAAAATTAAAAAAAAGGGGGGGGGGCTGAATACAATCACAAAGTCATTACAATGCCGGCTTTCGTTTGGAGAGGTGGAAACTTGCAAAGTGTGTTTTTCTCTCTCAGAAATGCATCCGAGACCTGTCGGTGTGTGAGAGATGTTTTTTGTGTCTTTCTTGAGACTCTGAATGTTTTCAGCTGTAAAAACAGATTTATGGCATTTTAGCCGTGTGCGTTAACCTTTATAGTGATTAAAGGTATATTACAAATATTGATTGCATATAAAAGTGAATGTAGCTTCCGGTTCTGAGAAATTAGGCCGATGCGGAAGTGCATTAAACTGCAATACCACCGAATGCCACTAGGAGTTGGCTCCAAAAAGCCTCCGTCTCCATAGACTCCCATTCAACTAGGCTTATTAACATCCCTGTCAATAAGTTTTGCCACAAGTTATTTTGTTGTTTTTAGCCAAAGCCACTCCTTTTTATTTGTTGCCTGGTAGTCCATCTGAAAATAATCCCCTCATTAATTAAAAAATAAGCTTCAAAAAGCCATGTTGTTTTTTTGTTTTTATTTTGGGGGGTTGGGGGGGGGGGTGTCTGTTTGATTTACAGGCCTGCAGTGCAGTCAGGTTACGACTACCAGTACCAGTGGGAGGGGCATAGTAACGACTATACTCCAGCTTGATTACAACATAAATATGAATGCATATACAGTGCTGATGTATTTAATGTGTTAAATTGGACTCCAAATGTTTGTACTCTTCTATAAAATTAGATTGAAATTATTTTTATTCATATGATAGAAGCTCACGTTTAACTCTGCCACCAGTAGAAAATAAGAGTTACATGACATTCTCAAAAAGTTCAGTTTCCAGAGATAAGTGTCTGTTTCACATTTCTAATCACATATCTCGAGTTGGCAATGACTTTTTCTCGCTCTTCCACATTAATTATGGAGTCTCTGGTAATTTTCATTAATTACAGAAATGCCTGCAGTTAATCATCATTATTCTCTTTGGGCATTTGGGTTGTTTTCTGTATTCAAAGGTCGAGGAACTTGTGCATGTTGATAAGAAATCATCACAGAGATCCATTGGAAAACTGGGCATGAATAGAAAAAGAGCTTTTGGAGAGAAAAAAAAACAAAAAACAGAGTGCCTGCTGGCAGTTGTGATGACTATTAATTTGACCTCTCTGCATTAATGTCTGTGTGTGTATAAACGTGTGTCAGAGCTGATTCATAACAGCGTTTGCTAAAATTTCCTTGCGGTGATATTCTTAGATGAGCAGAGAGTGTGTGCTGTATCAAAGGAGCATTTTGCAAACACTACGGTACATTTATACACAACATTATTCCATTTTGGGGCATTATGGGCCTGTATTCCTTATAATTAAGTTAAATTCAAGCTGTGAAAGTAGCTTTCTATTCTTAGAGAAGGATAAATGGTGACAATGTTTTGAATAAATCCACATTTATTGGTAGATTAGTAACTCATAGGACAGTAGAAAGTCGGTAGGAAACTGCTGCTGGTAGGTGTATAACTTTGAGAGTTCATGGGTGATGTGCCTGAGGAAGGTTTCGCTCAGTGTCCCCACACAGATGTAGCAAATTTACATGCTAGTTGAAAAGCTTATTGAAATGCTACTAAGAAGAGTGAGGAATGGATGAAATGCATTTTACATGCATGTACAGCTCTACACTGGCTATATAACATGGAACATGGCCAATTTAGAATTAATGCAATATGCAAAAGGCAGAGTTAAAGCTGTAAGATTTTAAAGGTGCATCGTATCTGACACCACTTCTGCTAATTATATAAAACCGCGACGAAGCTAATTAGGTTATGATGCAAAAATATCGTACCAAAAAAGAAGCTCGGATTTCATCAATTATCAATTTTCAAAAGGGCGTAAGCAAACCCTGACATGCAACTCATGCAGGCTAAATAGTCAAATTAATAAACATAAAATCTGTGGCAGATAATTTGACTCGGGTATGTGTTATTTGAATACGTGACACGAGCAATGCCCTAGCGATGTTTTTGTAAAGTGGAAAATATATGAATAATCCCCCCCCCAAAAAAATAATAAAATCCTGCTATATACATAAATGCAGCTTGTTTTCCATTGTTCAAGGCAAGTGGCTTTAAAATGCGGGAGTATGCACATCATTTTTTTGGAGCTGTACTGATTTACTATTCTAAATCTGTCAGTTGTGAAGCTCAAATCGCGCAAGTTAAAATTTTCCCTGTAATTGCAGGGAGCTTTCTGGTTGTTTTTTTTTTCTCATCTGCTCAAGGTCAGGACACTTTTGCCAAAAATGATCCTTTAACACGCCTTTTGTTCTGCTCTGCAGGCGAAGCATCTCTTGCAGTTCGCAACATGTTGGGACACAACTATCAGCATTTCTGCAGCTGGGACAGTTGATAGAGCGCTTTTACTTTTGAGAATGTTTGACCGTTTCGAACCGATTTCCTCTTGACACTCGACAAACACTGTCCTGCTGTTGTTGTTGTTGCTGTTTTTTTTTTTTTTTTTTTACAGTAAATCACATGGACATGATAAATAAAATAACCCATAAAGCACGAAAATTATTAATACGTTTGTGTTTTACATCACCAGCTTTCAGATGCGAACATTTGCAGAAATTAACAAAATTGGCTCGTGTCAATAAGCATCAACCGTACAATAGCACACTCTGGCATCTCTCACCCTATTGTTCAACAGCACTAATCCAGGCCTCGGTCTACGGCTGCAGATTAATTCCCCGTTTCCTCTAATTAGCATATTTGATTATGCAGAGGAATTCTCTTGACTTTGCCCGGCTTCCTGAGAGCCTCTATTAATTTCCACCAATGAGGAAAAACTCTGATCACAATTAAAAGATAAATGGTTAAGTGTCGCATATGGAAATCATAGTGAGTCTTGTTTTGGATGCGATTCTTGTACTATACTGAATAGCTGCGAATTAGCACGAAAGGTCACATCCACACCAGGTTCGAGGATTTGGCACTCCACATTGCATGGTGATTGCTGCTTTACATAAATCGTGTAGTCCTTCAAAACCATGTTGAGACAAAAACAATATTCTCGTCCAAATGATTTCCTTGGCAAACAAAGTTTTCCCCGCAATTTGTGGATGTGCATCGCAAGGATTTGTTTGTCAGTCTCTCGATGTCTCCGCCTCACACCCTAATGCTAATTACCCCCTTTTTTTAAAAGCTCCAAGTCTCCTCAGCAGTTTTTTGGGTTTTTTTCCCAAACAGTTGTGTTGTCAAGGCTTGTTTTCATGGTTCATAAGGGAGTTGAATAAAGGGGGTAGAGCCAGTTAGATTACGTTTTTTGATAAATTCAATTAAACTGAGGTTAAAAAAAAAAAATGCAGATAATGAAATCAATCTTTTGAAGATCCTCCCGCTCTCTCTTGAGGTCAGTGATGTGTGTTGGTATTCGATCAAAGGTTAATGGCGTCTGGTGAACCTGCGGCAGATTAGAGGAGGGGACGTGTCTCCGTTCAGACGTTTATAAAAATCAATTAAAGAGACAATTTTCTTTAACTCAAGTGAAAAATACCTGCCGTTGTGTGTGAGAAAGAGCAACAACACCGCCAAAAAACTTTTAGAATCAACTTTGGGACGCTGAAATCGTACAACACGAAAGTCCTACTAATTTGAACAGCAGCAATAGTCCTATTTGATGAGCGTTTTATTTAGGCTCTGGTTTTTTAAAGCTGCGGCAGCTGTTCCGGCCTTTAAATCCGTATCCCCGTCACATTTTGGATCGACATAATTACACATATCTTATCTGTGTGTACATCTCATCTATGACAGAAACCAGCTCGACGTGGGTTTTGTGTTTTATGAAATGGAGATTTAACTTGTACATAATTCCTCAAGCTCATTTGTTTGTGTGGTTCAGCCAGAGGTTGCAGTAATCCCCCAGAAGGCCAGAGACTGTGATCTTCCATTACACATTGTATTGAACAGCCTGCGGGGAGGAAATACGGTTGCTTGTTTGGGGGGGTTTTCACCCCCAGACAGCCTTTAGTGCTTTGAACGTGTCTTTGTGGGTTTATTGGAAAAGAGCAGAACTATCCCGCTTTGTGTAAGAAATGTTCTCCATTGTTTCATTAATCAGCAGCCTGTAATCTGTATTTGTTATTCAAGGCCGGCGAGTTACAAATGAGAGGGCAGCTGTAGGCAATAGCGAGAGAAAAAGAAGATGCAAAGATACGCAGCCTACAGGTGAAACAGAAAACCAAGCGAGCTTTTAAAAGCGTAGCCTGAAAAGAACTGAAGGGATATTGAAGGCAAACACAGGCAGTTCTTGTACCTTTTGTTAAAACATTGAATGAAGTATGGATTACATCTCATGAATACGTGTTTACCATTTCACGTCTAACCAACAGAGTTAAAGTAGGAATGATTACGTTTCTTGAACGGGTAGGTTCCTATTTTTGCCTATATTAAAATAACACTTATGTGCCATCCTGAGTTAGGGGCTGCAGTAACCATCTCTATCTATCCTAGAAGCGAGAAGATTTGTTTTTGACACTATAGGAAACTTCACAGTCTTTATTCAGTGGAAAAAAATGCACTTAATAGGTGTCATCAGTCTTTTTAGCCATTTAGCCAAACTAGGTAAAGATTTTCCAGAGTTATTATTATTTTTTTTTATATATATATTAAAATCTCTTGTGTTTTTCCAATCTATTTCCTTTCCGAGCTGCAGAACAAGGATACGTCCAAGTCCTAATGTTTAGGTTTATGGGCTATACAGAATTAGCCAGACACAATTTTACTGCGTGAACATATAGGCGTCAACCTCGGGTTAATTCTAACCAATTAAGCATGCGCCAAAACTGGTCAACATTCTGCCAGCGCGGCAAATACTTAGGGCTCGTGGCTTCGTCACTGAGCTCAGCGTATTTTAAAAATTGTTTTTAAAGGGAGTGCTGCATTTTTTTTTCAAACACCAGCAGCATGAAAGGGGTGAGCGTTTATTTTGCGCTGAACGTTCTGGGGTTTTGTTTTTGTTTTTTGGTCACGGAGAGTTGAAAAATGTTCAACTTTGTGTAAAACGCTACATCACTGTCACGCAGACATCCACTCAGCTCAGCTAACTTTGAAAACCCTCATTGGCTTCAGTTGATCAGTATAAATTGCATTTTGCATGAAATGAGGACTGTAAATTTGGCCTTAAAGCAACCTCACACAAGTAAACAGTATTACATGGCGGTGGAAGGTGATGTGTTGAGTTACAGGCTATGGAGCTTCGTGAGATTTGGAGAAATAACAGGTGAATTGAAACATTACATAATTTTGACATTTGGAGTTTGTGCATCTGCTCTAATGTGTAGATGTGCTATAATGTAGAGTAATAAAATGGGACAGAAGATAAAACAGGGATAAAATCGGGTCCCTGTTCGGATAAATATAGAAAGTAAATGGGACATGATGGTGAAGGTGACGGAGAGAGAGCACTCATTGAGCATTTTACAAACGATGAGTGTGCATTACAAGTACAGAACTAAACGCTGTTATGTAAAACAAGCTCATTTGGGCATAAAAAGTGAAACATCCTGTGCATCCACAAAATCTCTCCCCCGTTCGCACTGCGCTTCCTGGAGCACGTCCAGACTAAAGAGGGAGTTACTGTGCCAGTTGTGGGTGGAGGAGAATGACATTATTTTGGCTTGTGCCTTAAAAATGCATTCAATTACTGAGAATGTACTTTAGTCTGTGGCATGATATTTGAATTAAATGGATCAGGACCAGGAGTAAATAGGTTTTTAGCATTAATCAAATCCAGTCTTTCCTTCTCTAATGCATGCAAACATGACTGAAATATTGTTATTTTGAAATTATTTACCACCTGTAAATGTTCATTTTAATTGAATTAAAGTAGAAATGCGGAGAGTTAAATATAGATAAATTTTCTCCCATGTTTGGCCTTTATTCCTTTATGGATAAACCTCTCCTGTTTGTTCCAGCTCTTTTCCATCATCCCCCACTATCCCGGCCTGTCAAGACTCTTTACATTTACAAATTATGGCATCACCATATCTGACCTTTGCACTTTTTTGCCCGCTTTTCCCCGAGCCAATCGATCTGCTCTTGCGGAGCCCGTCACCACCATTACCTCCAGGAGATTCAAGTCAGACTCTCCATCTTCCACTTGCAGGCTTCATTTCACCCACCAGAGTCTATAGATTCTGGGGTGGGAGGAGTGTTTTTTTTCCTGTCTCTTATCGTCATGAGCTTCTACTTCATCTCTGCGGAGCAATGGTTTTAAGGGTGGTACTTTCATTTGACGTCCCGACTCACCGACACTTGGCGCAGATAATACGTATAAAACATGCAATCAATAAAGAATTACATGATTCTTTTTGTAGATTATTTAAGGGGTGTTTCATGCCTTCATCGAAACCAAACCAGGTATGTTGCAATTGTATGTTATACATCCTAAGCACTAGGCCACCACCTTTTTGCTTGTTTTATTGTCATTTTTATGATACATTTCACTTTTTTTTTTTTTTTGTGTTCTGTACATCTCAACAGAATAAACAAACTGGGGTAAAAAAAAAACTGTAATTATCACTTATCCGGCAGAGACTTCTGCTTGCGAGCTGATGATAACCCCTGCAGGGAGAAAGGAGTCTGCAGTATTGATAATGTACAAGGTACAGCCTGAAGATATTTGAAAATGAGTGGTGGCTTCTGATGAACCCATTCTGGTCATAGGAAACAACCTGAGGGAGGGAGTGAAAACATTTGCCGTAATCTGTGTTTTTTGGGGGTTTGTGAAACGATTTGTGAGTAGAACAGGTTGTAATAACAGTCTATTGGGTTCACTATGAAGTCGTGATATGATTTATTGCGTGAATGTCGAGGCAAGGAGCATCCAAAGTTTTCCAAAACTCGTTATCTAAATTCAAACTTACAACACAGTAATTTCAAAAAGTTGTGCTGGCTGAATACATTCTGCAACTGCCTTTAGGTAATTGTTTGAAACTGGAGGCTATTTAGAGAACGTGTGCAGCTCTTCTCTGCTGGAGATTCAGTTTGCACAGAGCAGAGTAATACAACTCAAAAACCTTATTGATTTCCCAAAACCTAATACCGCATTGTACAAGCTGCCCTCATTCTGGGGGATCAAACCGCAACCAGCTTAGCAGTTGAGCTGACAAATAGTTGACCATATTTATTTGATCATACCCATTATTAGACTTGTGCAACAATGTATAAACAGTGACCCTGACACTTTGGAAAATGAGTACAGGCTTGGAGATTAAAATCCAAATTTGGTTTCGCAGCAAAACCTGAACCATTCTCGTGGTTATTAGTATTGTGTTTATCTGTTTATATGCAATACATATTAGTAAACTGGCTAAGCAGCATTATTATTTAACATTTTCTGTATGCGACTGGTTTGCTGTGCAGTCTTGTTGCCTGAAGCAAAGAGCAGATTTGAAGAGTTTTGGAACATTTAAGGAGATTTGACGAATATTGTTCTGCTAGGAATCCATTACCTGAACAGTCAACAACAAAAAATGACATTAAATGTCAGGAAGCACTCAACAGACTGTGTTGTTCAGATGAGCTGCAGTCTTAAAATTAAATTGCCAAATATCACTGGGCACACAGTGACAAAAATCTAAGTTACAAATGTTGAGAAAAAATAAATGACAACGGAAATGAAAATTACAGAGGTGAAAAAGATATTTCCCTCATGTGTGAGCAGTGTAATTTGATAAGAGTTTCCCAACTGCATTAAAGTTCTTTAAAGTTACGCAATTTTTGTTGTCACAGCAACGGTAAATGCAGTTTTGAAAAGCTGTCCCGACCTAATCGTGGTTGGAAACGTGAGGTGAATGACGATTTCCTGCACCGTCTACCAAAACTACTCGTATAATATAGAAGTCATCTGATCCGCGTCACTTCTCAGAGACACTAGATTGTCGATATTTACACAATATATACCTATGGCGTCATTTATCTGGAGGAAAGTCTCCAGCTGTATTGAGGGGTACTAAAAAGGCCCACATTCAGTGCAATTAAAATGGCTTGATCATTTCTTTTTTGAAAATCTGTAAGGGAACTTAAATCACTAAAACACAATACCATCTAAAGCCAGTCTTACCTTAACTGACCCATCCCAGCGGGATTGTGCGTAAAAGTCGGGCTCGAAGAAGTTTATTTATTTAGGTCATATTGTGCTTATATGCTGATGACATGATGTAATATTCCACAAAATAAATAAAAGATATGCATTATCAGAGCACAAAAGTACTGAACTTCCAAGCATGCACTGAATGATGGGAGGGAACCAATCAGACTGAACCTGTTGTGGAGACAAACATCCGCTTTCTTAGCTAGAAGCCATTCAGGATACCCCGTCAGCCTGAAGTGCAAGTCTGTGGAGTCAGTAAGGAAACTGGAGCATCAGGCCAACATGCAGAATATGTGATCTCCAAAAGAAAGCGTAACGGCGACGAACACTAGTCCTTCCTGATGCAAGGTGACAGCCCATCCACTTAGTCACAGTGCTGCCCACATACAGTAGATCTGGGTTACACGGCCCGATGTCTTCCACTTCATCCTCCGTGGGTCCATTCAACGTTCTTTTTCATATCTGAAGTCGACAGCAACATGAATTCTTACTCTGGTTTATAACGTATGGAGAGACACACTTGTTCTTTTGTAGCCCAAGTTATTGCTTCCATTATGTATTATTGAAATGTATTAGCTCAAATATATTTGGCCTCAAACCCTTGAAAGAACAAAACATGATCAATTATTTGTGGTGCTCGGTGTGTTTGTACAGTTAACAGAAAGAGACTACGAGAAAAAGAAAAATCACTTCCACACTGTAGAATGACTAGCACATATATTCTGTATACCCTCAGAGTAAATTCAGAGTGGATCATTTTTCAAAAGGCCAGACCATCTTGAAAAGTTGTAAAGCTGATGTTATAATGCTCAGAAGTAATAATAAAGCAAAAGGAAAGACGGAGCAGGCTGAACAGACTGCAGGCGTGCGGCTTCATGCTAAAAGGAAATGATGCAGAGGCAGAGAAGAAAGAGAATGCGATATAAAAATAAATAAGAGGGAGTAGAAAGAAAGGGGTACTGTAGCAGTAGGTGATCCTGACAAGCAAAGAATCCTGCCTGATCACATGAGCCGCGCTCAGATCAGATGCTGAAGTCAGCGCATTTTGAAGCATCAGAACTCACCATGGGAATAAATTCCTCCGAAACCGAGGGAAGATGGATAAAAACAGAAAGATATGAAGATGGGGAGAAAAGAGAAAAAGTTGTGCGTTGCCTGCTGGTTCCTGAATCCACTGTGGGAAGAAGAAACGTGAGGAATCGCAGGGATTACTTGAGATGCGCGAGAGTGAAGCAAAGAACAGCAGAAGGGAAGAGAGAACAACCAACAAGTCACATTCATATTCAACAAGAGCTGCGGCCTGCTGGGGAGAGTATTGAGCTCCGAGGATGGTCCATAATGCACAATGGCCAGTTAATTGATGCCGTTTTTCAGTTTACAAACTACACTAATTAAGTACATTTACTACACTGAGCACTCGCTTGGACCTTTGGACACTTTTATGGTTCATGAATACTTCTGTTTCATGCTTCTTTTTACCTCCAGGGAAATATTGGACTTATTTTTTTTATTACTCTGCATTTATATGAAAGTTACAGTTACTAATAAAAAAAAAGAAAAGACATTTTATGAATATTATTCTGCAACGGTCCACTCTGCATAACGAGTACTTCACTTTTTTGTTAGGAAGAACGACAGTCGCGTGTACTAATCAACGACTTTTCTAATATTCAAAATTCGCGACCCATCCCTAGTCTCAATTCGGGGTGCTGAATCCACCAGTGTTTTCATTTCCAGATGAAACACATGAGGAACTGACAAGGCCTGTCCTGTTCCAAAGGCTCCTCCAAATTTTTCAAGGAAACAAAACCCAAGAAACATTACGTCACGTTGCATCGCAGATAAATAGATACAGTGACACAATTCAGTTCGTATTACCCTGCTAGCTGTCAGACCTGGCACTGTGAATTAATGTAACATGTGACCTGCGGGACTGTTGGCATTGAATACATTATTCCTTATTTTGCATTATGCAGAACTAAAAATCCCCTCAAATGTGACAAACTCTTTACATTTATCATTGGAGTGCTCCCGCCTCCGATGTGTGGAGACCATCCCTGCCATCACCGCCACAAGGACTTGGCCAACTTGCCCCAGAGATACAGACAATTAAATAAACCGGCTTTTTTTTCTCTTTTTTTTAACGTAAAGAGGACTTTAACGTCAGACCGGTGGGCCTCCTCGGGGTACTTCAAAAATCATTAAACGGGATATATGAACAGCTGAATCTATTGCAAATACTGTGAAGTGCTGCTGAGAATTTGTCAAAAAGTGCTTATCTGTCTTTTAGATGTGGAGCAGGCAGGAGGTAGGAGACCCAATTCTCTGCTCTTATGAAGAAAATTACTATATTATAGAGTACATGCGAGCATTATTGTAATCTCAATGCTGAAATAGTCTTGATTAAAGCATTTATACGCTTTGCAGGAAACTAAACCTGCAATAAGTTCTCATCACTAGCCTCAAAATAGGTTTGTAGGAAGATTAAAGTAAATGGAAGGTAAGAGGAGGAAAGTGGAGGTATTATTTGGTGTGCTTTGTGTTTTAATGATTTTTTTTTTTTTTTGTGTTAACATTGTAGGGTACCAACACACAATACGTACTTGCACTTAACATGGACGACCCCCAACAAGATTTATTTTGAAACTTGAGTGGCTGACAGTAGACCAAAAGAAACTACACACACCAAAGTTAATTCAATCCATCAATCAAGGTTTATCTTACTTGTACAAGAAGGTGATGAGTCGACTCTTTTTTCTGAGGAAACTTCGATCCTTCAATGTGTGCAGCATGATGCTGGAGATGTTCTACCATCTGTTGTGGCCAGTGCATTGTACTTCGCTGGGGTCTGCTGGGGGAGCAGCATTGGAGCCGGTGACACCAACAAACTCAACAAGCTGGTTAAGAAGGCCGGCTCCATCATCGGCTACAAACTTGATAGTCTGGAAAAGGTGGCGGAGAGGAGGACGCTGATCAAACTATTGTCCATCTTGGATAATCCTGTCCACCCTCTCAACGACCTGCTGCAGGGACAGCGGAGCACTTTCTCTAAAAGATTCCTCCAGCTCCGCTGTCACAAGGGCAGATACAGGAGATCATTCCTGCCCACTGCAATAAGACTTTACAATAACTCACCTCTGGCAAAATCCATCACAGTACAATAACACTGTTGACTGTGTTTCTTGGTTGCTTGTATATTATATGTATATTATATATATAGATATATACTGTACTGTATGTATATATATATATATATATATGTTGACTGTGTTTATTGGTTTGTTGTATATAATATATATAGATATTTAATGTACTGTATATATACTGTATGTACTGTGCATTTTATATTTTATATTTATATTTTTTATTTTATTGCTTTTCTATTATATTATTCTATTCTATTATTATTTTATTCTATTGTTTCTATTATTGCTCCTGTATGTATGCTGCTGTGGCGAAAAAATTTCCCCTCGGGGATTAATAAAGTATATACCTACCTACCTACCTACCTATTTTGTCATTGTTTGGTCTTGAGAGACTCCTAGTGGCAGAAATGATAAACTAAGCTAGCACCACCGCTTTTGTACAAAGTTTAAAAATAAAATTCAAACTAAAATTCAAAAAAAAAAAAAATCAAACAGGAAAATAGCTGTAGGTTTGACACTGCTGTTTGAAAATATCACATTTGTTAAAAAATACATTTGTTACTTTTTCACTGCAGATGCCCTGTGCCGTCTCCTCATTATCTGAACCTTCCCATAGCAGATGTTCTGAGGTCTCACACAGCCAGACCGACAGTATCTCATCCATGCTGTGTCAGTGCTGGGCAATGGTCTGGGTCCCTCCATATATCACTCTGCTACAGGAGGAGCGGAGGAGAGGGGGTGGGCGGGTTTGGGAACAACTGCCCTAGCTTGTATGTTTCTCTTTAAACCAATCGCAATAATCTTGGGCATTGCCAAGCCCGGGAGGCAGCGACGATGCCCTGGCAAAATAGTAACTTGTTTTGATGGAACATTTGTACATGGGGAGGCGAGCTCAGGCATTAAAATGTCAAACTCGCTGCAAAAGTCGGAAAAGAACGAAGCAGGGCTGCCTTATCGCATAATCCAAATCTTTGTCGAAACTCTCTATTTTTAGGTTGCTAGCTCAGAGGCTGTTGTTTCCTACTGCAACGAGGAGCTGGAGGAGAGGAGAACCAAAGTCGGCCAATGGCAGGTTTTTAACAACATCCTACATCCGGCGAGTCAGATTTTGTGATATAAATCCTAGAAAGTAATTGAAGTCATATTTTGATGAGCATTGGCTACAAGTCTGTAATTTGTTTCTTATATGAAACATCTTTTTGACATTTAATCAGTTTTTTTTGTGTTTTTTTTTAGAGCCACAATTTGTCAGCAAATAGCAGGAAACACAACAAGGAAAGTTTATTAAAAAAAAAAAAAAAGCATTACCGTTTTTGTCCTCTTTTCTGGCAGACTAACGGTGTTTCCAAGGACACTGTAGCCTTCTTTGCCGTTCACCGTCTTCTACAGTACAAGCAGAAAAGGTAGCAAGCCCACCAACGTTTTCCCTACTGACACCTTTATCTGTGTCTCACTTTGTTAGCCACATAACTCTCTGCAGGTCTGCGGAGAATTGACCCACAAAAACAGGAGAAAAAAAAAAAAAGGGTACATCTTTTGCAGAGGCATCACTACCCCTGAACTGGTAGATGTCATGTTTGTTTGTTGACAATCTTCCAGCTTGTATCTAATTTCCATATCGTTGCAGGCAGCACGGAGATAACGAGAACGCTTGTTAACATCTGATGTAAATGCAAAGATAAGCCAGAGATGCGATCAAGGTAACGTGTCCAGATACGGGCCGCATGTTAATACCGGATGTAAATAACATATTTGATTGGGATCATGTTATTACAGTGGTGGATATATGTTCAATAAGGCTAGCAGTCAATGTCAATCTGGTAGCGATGCTAAACTAGGACCACACACACATAAACACACACACACACACACACACACATATATATATATATGGGGAGAGAGAGACTGACTCAAATGCAGAATGTCAGCAGTGAAATGCTCCTGATCACGATGTCTGGCAAGACATTTATAGAAAAAGGAAAAGCCTAAGTGTTTTTAACACCCTGCCATTTTAAGTCAAACTGTTGCAAACACTGGTCTCTAAAAGTAAATGTCAAGGGCAGAGGCAAAGTCAGAGGGATGAGCCTATATACTGTAAAAGAAGCCATTTGTCAATGTTCTGCATCCCATTACAGGCACTCTAATTTGTAGCCGCAGCACTGCACCATACAAAAAAAAAAGAAAAAGAAATCCTCTATCGTCTAATACAGCCCAGATAATCTCTACAAAGCCGCCATGCAATACTCCTCCAGTCCTCTTTTGCATTTCGGAAGCATCCTCGGGACATAGAGTGGAAAATACTGTTATGTTTTTGATTTGAATCAATGGATTGTTCAAACGGCCAACATCAAAACAGATTAACTTTAAACCCTTTTTTTCTTTGCTTACCTGCAGGAAAGTTTTTTTTTTTTTTTTTTTTTTTTTTGGGGGGGGGGTGTGGGGGGGTCGGATGAACCCTTTTTTTTTTTTTTTTTTAGACGGATTTACATGACAACCCTGCAAATGGGAAAGCAAATTTCACAAATTGGATTATATTTCCGTTTCTATTTCATCTTCTGTTGCCGAAGTGCTCTCGGATTCGAGCAACTACATGATAATGTAACTCTCTATATTTAATACATCTTGATCAATGCTCGATGATAGAGACATTTTCTGGCTCAAGGCATCAGTGCAGCCATTAAAGTTTCTCTGATGCAGCACTTTCTGTATAAGTGCACGATTTTGCTGACTTTCCCGTTGCAGGTCGATGATAAATTGGATTCTAAGTAAACAGTGATGAAGCACCTTAAGCAGTCAGTATTGGCAGTCATATACCTTCTTCCATATCCCAGCTATTCCTAATCATCGGTGACAAATATACTTAGAAGCACCTCTGGGGCACCTTTGACAGAGGCATTGTGTGCAGCCAAGATGAAACCTTTTCCCCGTGGTTGATCAACCAGCCGACCTGACCTTCCTGTACCTCCTCGCCTTCTGTTGCCATTTTTGGGCTATATTTTCACGGTAATCCACTCATCTGACAGTATCTTCAAGCCCTTTCATAATAATCTTTAATAAGGACGACCTTTGATGCCACAGACAGCTTCACTGGGCTGTCTGATTTCTCCTCAGCATGCCGACAGGCTAGTAATCCTCCGTCTCTTATCTTGGCTCCCTCTGATATCAAGGCTTATTTTTTTTCTTCAGGCTGTGGCTGCTCTTGGTAATGAACTTGGTATTTCTTACTCCAGCACATTGGTAGTCAAAAGTTAGGGATTGATTGTCAAACCACTAAAAGGAAATTTCGGTTTTAATGATGCGATACTGTGTCTCTCAGCACTTCACACATATTGTGCTAACCCCTCTCCAGAAGGGGGACCAGAATCAGAGGCGCTTCTGCAGCACAGTCATTTCAAGGCGAGTTGTAGTCAAAAGGTGTACCCACAGATATTGCAGCGTTCCCAGCGTTCACCGTGTCGCTTTTCTAAGAAGAATATCAGGCCATTTCAGCAGAATGCTTCCTGTTGGGTAATAAAACTTAACATGTACAAGAGTTATATGTCCCCGAATTTCCTGTCAGGGCAGTACGTGTCAGCCTGTGCCGCGGTGCTGAGCAGTGGAAACCGCCTAAGCCGAGCTGATAGATGGTTGAGCTGCAGGCACCTACGACTGCCAAGCATCAGTGCTCAGCTCACTCGAGTCTCATGCTCGCCCGCCCTGGGATACACCGAAAAGGAGAGCTATTGGAGCACTATCAGTATTCTCGGAGATTATAATGTCATTACAAGCTTGCACCATTGAGAATTGTACTCGGAAGACAGACAGACACACACACACACACACACACACACACACACACACACACACACACACACACACACACACACACACACACACACACACACACACACACACACACTTCGAGAAGATACGCTTTAAATGAAAATGTATGTAGCTACATTTAAACACAGTGCCAGCGCTGTAGGGAAAGACAGGTAGTTTATTAATATTCCCATCATAGCTGCCACAGCCAGTCATAGTCAAGGGGGTCTCACTACTGAGCCAACATAATACCCATGTGTCTGGCAATGGTCTTATGGGCGGGCATTAGTCTTGGTTCATTTAGGACATCGTGATCTGGAGGGCATTGTGAATTCGGAGCATTTGACATTATTGAAATTAGGACAGAAATGATAAAAAGTCAGTGCAGAAAAAGTAGACGACACTCAGTGAGTTTCCACGGGGCAAAGAGGTGAAAGCAAGTCGGGAAAAAAAATATTCTGGCAAGTCATTTCAAGGCCGTTCCCGTTAATCAGCACCCACAGCTGTTTTGCTCCAGAGAAGACACCAAGTGGCACTAACAACCAGCCAGCACCATATGTGTGAGCTATTAGGGTTCAATGTTTTAATTACTGTACAAATCAGGGCTGTTTCTACACCGGGATGGAAAATGTGTAAAATGCCCACCTCCTGGCTAACCTGTAGCAGATGGCGGAGTTACATCTAAATGGAGCTGTTTATGTGTTTGTTTTGGTCAAGGGGAATGGAGTTCACAGATCCCGTTTGGTGCTCTAACCTTAAGACACCCACAAATAATTGAACTGAAACAATCCCCAAAATAATCTGCGCTTGGCTCTCTGTCTCGCAGGTGAAATATTGCACGGTGTCTTTTCTCTTTCTCTACCTTCCTGCCAATTGAAGCGATGCCAACCTGTAATTCTCTTCTCTCCTCCAGATCCCCACACTGACATCAAGTGAAACAAGTCCATCCCTCCTGCCTCCGGAGGCGAGCTGCCAAATAGTTCCATTAGCATGCCTCTGGAGGAACTAGGCCAGGCAATAACGTTGCTCATTCCCCGCCAGTCAAATGGGAGAGCGCTACCGCAACAAGGCGCCGCGGAGAGTCGCTTTATAGCGCCGCCGCTCAATTGCAAAAGGTGCGAACAAACGATACGCGGCCACATACACGAGATCATTGTAGAAGTTCCACTTTTAATCCAATCTCACTGAACTACTTCTGCCCTTTTGACTCCACCCCTGAGACGAGCTGAAGAACAAAATGAAAAAAAAAAAAATCCTGCTTTCGGAAATGTCTGGTAACAAGTCAGCCGAGAGATGGGAGGAGTTTTTGTGTTGCAACATACTGATTCGAGTCCAAGAACAAATCGATAGAAGCATTAAAGTAAGTTGAGGCAGGACAAATATGTGCGTAGCGGGATCGTAAGCACTTCTAACGCATCATCTTAAATGTAGGAAATAGAGTTGGGAAAGAACACGCACGCACACACCACTGCAAAAAAAAAAAAAAAAGCTGCCTTTGAAATCCATCATCATACATCTTCAAAAAATTAATTATGAAAGGTAAACCAAAGAACTCAAATTGAAATAAATGGGTGAGGCTGAAAATATCAGACTCGGGACACCGAGTTACGATTATTTAAAACATCCCGATGAAATCATAAATCTTTTTTTTTCATGTTGTTCGCTATGAGCTGTGGCATGTAATTCGACCTATTACAGAATTATTTGTTGTATTATTACAATACGAGTCATTATGTGACAAGTAGGCGCGTGTATAAGAATTGGAGGTTTTCAAACCACAGTACATTGTTTTTTCTTGTTCACCACATTATATACAGACTAACTGTATATGCCAGTGTGACTTTTTAATGAAAAAAACCCTATAATTACAGATTTCAGCCTTACGTTAATGTCACAAAATGTCACATATCCTCCTTCATCGACTCCTACTGATCATAAATATTCAGGAATTTTTCCAGGGACTCTGCTCTGAAACTAGTCGCTCGGGCATTACTGCTTGGCTGAGGTGTTCTTGGATAGTTCTGGTTATTTTCCATCGTCTTTCTTTTCTTTTTTTTTCTTCTTCTTCCAGGACTGCCGAGATAACGGTGTGCACGCTCCAACTGCCAAACTGAAAGGAGCAATTGAAGCACATGCTTTCAACATGCAGTAATAACACCCACGCCGCATGTGGAGTTCTTCACAAAAGGAATTTGTGAGAACTGATGAGGAGTCTGAAGAACCGACTTCTGACAGGAGCTTTACAGCAACATCGCCGACACTGAGTGGAGCGGATGCCTTCGAGCTGCCGAGATACTTTCCCCAATTCTGGCTCACAGACCATCATCAGCCCACCGTAGAAAGTACATGCGCTTGATGAGCTTATATTGGAAATTTCAATGAACTTTTTTTTTTTTTTTTTACACTATTTTCAGTTTTTTTATTGACTTAATGATCATTCAAAAATATAGTTCTCAGTTCTCAGGAAAGAATTGATCGCAACTAATGTGTATTCATGACCAGTGTTGGGAAGGATACTTTTGAAATGTAATAGATTACAGATTACTAATTACCCTGTTAAAAATGTAATAATCAATGAAACTGATTTAGTTCCTGAAATAAAAGAAATGAAAATTATGGGATTGGATTGGTTTCAAATTTCTGCACAGCCACTCTGAAGGACGGACCAATCGGCAACCAGTGTCAATCATTAATCGCATTTGTCCCGCCCCTCCTTCAGTGTGATTGGACGGCTGGTGACAGTGACGAGCGCAGCGTTAACATTTTTCAACTCTCGCTGATGGGAAAGAATTGCTGAACGGTTAGCGCTGAGCTCAGCTTAAACGCTCAGCACCTCGTGAAGCTGCTGGTGTTCAGTTAAACAATAAAAACGTACGCTGTACTCAGTAAAAAAAAAAAAAAAAATGTTCGGTGGATACCGGCCGCAGGTAGTTGCAGCGGTGGTCGGATGGTTTTGGCGCATGCTGATTGGTTAAAACGAATCCGAGGTCTACGCCTAGTAGGATGAAACGACTGCAAAACGATTTCCTATGGAGGGTAGCCAGACCCATATTTACGGAAATTGGATCTGGTTCGCTCGAGGCTAATGATGCTCCACTGGTTTAAGTATAAATCTAACTGTGCTGTCGTCTTTCAAGGCCATAAAGCTGAATATTTAATAGATTTCGGGAAGAGTGTCACTTTAGATCAGGGGCACAAACAGTGCCTCCTTTACAGCGAGAGGAAACCTTTTCTATCACAGGCAGATCTTCAACATGGAGTCGTGTTGACAGTCAGATATTGTCTCTCCCCTAAGGCGAGCCCGAGAGGACAGAATGACACATTAGCTGCTCTCTCATCGCCACACCTGCATTTTCACTCGTGGCAAACTGTGTCTGCTGGTGCATGCCTTTCAGCCATTTTTTTTTTTTTTTTTTTTTTGCATACATTTGAATGAGAAAGTACTTTTTGCATCAAAAAAAAAAAGAACAGCAGCGAGCGGAAGTGAGGTGCGGAGGTGGCGGCGACAGTCCTTTTGTGGCCCGCTGAGAATCTCATCAAACACAACAGGAAAACACATTAGGCTGCACGCATCACTGGCGCCGGCGTGTTGATGAGTGGTTACACGGACGTACTAGCACGAGCACAAATCAAAAAACCTCTCAGGTTTTTATGTACCGTTAGCCGCCAGAGAGGAAGAACTAAAGACTTTTTGAATTTATTTGACACTTAAAAGTTTCATTTCGAGGTAAGGCCCAATGTGGCGTTTTTTGTTTTTTTTTCCACCCGAAAAAAAAAAAAAAAGGTTGCGCATGACTCTTCGTTCGCAAGGACGCGCCGGATTGTCGGAGCATTTTGCGTTTTAAAAGTGGACACGGGCCTGCGAGTGAAGCGCGAATCTCAGCGTTTGACTGCACATGAAGCACAGGTGGAAGAGAGATGTCTAATATTAGCCCGGGGAGGCTCTCGACTCCCAGATGACAGAAGGACGGATGAACCTCCCTTCAGTCCTTGACACCTTATTTAAATGTCGAAGAGGAACATCACCGAACATTAGCTTTAAACTATTCCTCCGCCGCGCTCCGCTGCCGCATCAGTCTGTCACTCAAGCATTCGCCGACAGAAGAGTCTGTTACAATTCCCCGTGCGCCGCAAACACCGGCGTCACGGCGGCGCGGAAAATGAATTTAAAAAAAAAAAAAGACGTACGTCAAACGCACAAGCGGCTCAGAGAAAGTGCATCTTTGGTTTGAATGAATGTTTGAAACAGTAAGTGGTTATGTTAAATAAATATACCCTGCTGTGACTTTGTACGGTCGGTCTGCGGATGACAGCCCGAGTTGACTCTTCAGCCGCGCCCCGATTACATACTGATCTAAGTGCGTATGTGAATGAGTGAGTATGTGGAGGGGGGGGGGGGATAACTAAAGTATATATTTTTCTAAAACGTACCATCACACTGGTTTTAGATTCTGGTTTTCACGAACCGCGGTGAACAGTAAAAACAGAAAAATAAAATCATTAAGTGATAAAAAAGAAAAAAGAGCTCCAACAGTAACCCAGAAAGGACTAAATAAAAAAGTAATAAATCATTCTGTGCTTTCTAAATTAAAATTGGCATTGTGTTGTTGTAAAATTGACATCTGCAGACCCTAATCAGTAAAATTGATTTACTTTAGACTCCCTGTTAGCATACTGTATCGCAGAGTACCGAGTTAATTGCCGTAAACCTGATAACCTCTGCTCTTAACAAAGTATTTGAACTTAAAACATGATCTTTCCAAAAACAAAAACCAAAGAGAGAGCCATTTTTTTTGTTGTTGTTTTGTTTTTTTTGCCTGAAACATTTTCAAACCTTGTTTACACATAAAAGGCTGGTTCATTATTTTTCAGCAGTTTTCCTGTGGGTGCAAACAAACAAACCTGGTAGGTGTCATTCTATGTCCTGTTGCGTCTTTGAGTTCTAGCTGCAGCTCTCTGATGACGAACTGGATGCCACCTGCGTGAAGGTGTGCGTTTGAAATACAAGCGTTTCCTCGCTACGCCCACTCTCTCTCACTTCCTGGCGCCAGACCGCCGGTCTTCAGTTTATTTATTTCTTTTGGTGGTATTTTATAAATAAATGTCATCTTTTTTTTAATTATTATTATTATTATTATTATACTCACACACATGCATTTACACACTGATCTATAAGTGTTGTCTCGCGTTGGTCGTTCATCTTTGAAGTCAGACGGTACACTTCCGTCGAGAGGCACGTCTCCGCTTCTTTCCACGACCGAATCTGACACCGATGAACCGCACGCGGTGAAATATCGCGCTGGAACTGGTGAGTCAGGGTTTGGGACTGTAATTTCTACGCTGCATCACAACAATGTAATTAAGTTACAGAGAGGGGAGGCATAATACAATTATTGGAAAAAAAGAAAAAGAAAAAGCATTTCATACAGTCTGAAATAGGCTTATCCAAGCAATAATTGTTACATTTTAGAGGGTGAAGAGAAAGTGACTAGAAAATAGTCCCAAGTTATTTTTCTCTTCGCGAGAGAGAGAGGTTACGTGAGGCCGCGGATCAACTCGGCTGTCCTGCAATCCCCCTCAGCCACGTGTCACAAGACTCTCCGAGAAGTGACTGAATTACGGCCCGACCGGTGAATAATGCAGGCGGGACGTCAGTAACATAGGGCGGAGAGGGGGTTTCTGCTGAGAACAGCAGGTGCCTTTCATCATCATGACACCAGAAACAAGTGAGACGCAGTGGGGTGTTTGCTCAGCACAAAGATAAATAAAGCACATAAGCATGCACGCATGTAGAGCGTGTGTGTGTGTGTGTGTGCGCGCGGGCGTGTGCGTGTGTTTCTGGATGTGGGAAACGAAAAAGAATGACATCCTTGGGGAAATTACCTCCAGAATGCGGTATTGAGCGCGCTTTACTGGTGGAAACAGAAGCATTCGCGAGTGCTCTGCCCAGCAGAGGAATTGGAAGGTAAAATTGTTCCGGTCGTGTGCAAACGAGTACAAAATAGCGCGAGGAAAGCAAAGAAACTCGTAAAACAACACTATCGCGCCTTCACGCCCACGAACGAGGAGAAGCGAGAGCACCGGCAATCAAAAGAAAACTTGACTTATTGAACTTTTTTTTTTTTAAATCCGAAACTGAATCATTCTTCGAATTATGAATGTCCTTTTTTTTTTTTAAAGTATTGATGTTAAGTGACTGTCAGCTCACATCCCATGTACAGTATGCGTGCGCATTCTCTCTCATCTCTTGCTGTTGGGGGGGCCGAGCGCATCTCGCGCTAATGAACGGAGCAATGGCGGGGGCGCGAAAAGTGAGGCGCCCGTGAAGCTGAAAAGCACCGGCGTTCCCCTTTAAGGATCCAGTTTAACTTTTAATCATCCCTGAAATTCCCTTTGATACGCGTTACCGAGAGGAGGAAGAGAGAGGAGATGAGACAACGCAGGCTTTTCAACAGCCCGATGATGCTCCATGTAGATAGCTCTTCTGTCTAATTACCTAAACTTCAGCCGCGATTTCCTTTGAAGACGCCAGCCTCGCAGGCATGATCAGACTGTGACCGTAGGCTAAACCACTCTCACATTCACTTCGTGCGCTCAGGACTGTCGGGCGAAAGGAAAAAAAAAAAAAAAAAAAGCTGCAGGAGATTTCAGCAATCATTTGTCATTTCTATGGTAATTTAAAAAGCTGAAGTTTGGGGACGGAGCTCTTTGAAGCTGCATTTTTAGAAGGGGTCGCATCATCACAAAAGTGCTTTAGAAACACCGAATGTAAATCCAGATAGTTTTGTTGTTGCTGTTGTTTTGGGGTTTGTGCTCTTTGAAGTTTATCTTTATAAAACGAATTAGCTGCAGATTTAGCAGTAAGTTTAAGATTATGTCCACATTGTAGCAAAGACAAAAGTGGATGACAAATGAGGAAAATACGTTTCCCTGATATCAACTAAGAGTAGGCGGGAATAAAAAAAAAAAAAAGAATACAAAGGTATTCATTTTTTATTTTTTTCATGATTTTTTTTTTTTAAATCCCCACACAGATTTATGAATCTAATTTATTATCTACTTTAAGCTAGCAGCTGGCAGTTAAGTAACCTTAAGAAAGTTGCAACAATTAAAAAATAAACTGTCATTAAAAAAATTTCACAAATTAAAGCTGATAAACCCACCAGAATGTGAAATTTGCTGAACGTGACATCTTGCCACTGGTGAATAAACAATGTTTGTTTGTTTGTTTGTTTTATTTGCCTAATTACATCATCCCCATATTTTTTGAGAATTGGCTACAAATTGAGCATACTTTTTTTATTTTTTTTTACTATACACCATCCTGTTCTTATTCATTTTTATTCCCCCTGTAAACTTCTGTTGTGTCGTATAAGACTTGCAGAAACTCTGTATTTGCTTAACTTTTCTAGATTTCCGCGGCTATTCTGTGTAACAAAACAAAACCAAAAAAAATTGTTTTTTTTTATACATTGTTTTCAGTATCCAGCTGCCTGGTAATTACATCTCCCCGTTTGTGGGCAGATTTATTTGCTTCTGACAACTAGAAAATAAGACCTAACATTAGCAGTGGTGTACAATGTACCGAGTGCAATTTGAGTTAAAGAGATGAATTAATTATTTACACAATGTGACTTCACTGGACTAAATTGGTCATTACCTCCAAAATTAAATTCCACACAGTAAAATTAAATTAGAATCACTACCACCAGAGTGCTTCTCGTACCAGTTAGTTTGTTGTCCTTTGCCCTTACATTTTACAGCTTACTAATTAAAGCCAGCGTATGTAAACAGCCACGCTGACACGCTCACGGTATTTAAGCTTCATAAACATATTCGATAGAAACGTGCGCGTTCCTCCTCACTTATCTCAAATCAAACATATATAGAAGTCTAATTTTAAACCCTCAAATATTGAACAGACGCTCTTCAGTAATTTTTTTTTTTTTTTTTTTTTTGAATTATTTGGCCAACATTCATTATCTGGGTGACAGTGAGGAAGTTAAGTCGGCCCCGCCTCCGTCGTCTCGCCTACTTCATATCACGGCATCGCCGCTCCGTTCCCCGTGGAGTTTATGCTATGTCTATATTAATCTCCAGCAAATCAAATCAATGACTCTGCCCTCATATTAGCTCATCCACCTGTTACCATGGAAACCCAGAGGCCAGCGAATATTACTCGGGCAGGGAGGAGGGGTCGGGGGGTGGGGGGTGGGGAGGCACGGCTGCTTGAAGTCAACGGGGAGAACGCGGCTCTGACACCACCGAGGAGGGGTTGGCAGGTAGGAAGGACGGAGGTGAGAGCACCTCGTACATCCAATGTGTCGTCGGCTCGAGAGCGTCACGTTAGAAAGATCGGAAGGCGAGGAAATCCAGTCAGGGGTGTGAAATGAATGTCACCGACGCTCTATACTGTACATCACCAAGAGTCTGTCTCCACCAGCAGCAGTCTCCTCTCACACCACAACCTTTCTTTAATTTCCGTCCATGTGACGTTTCAATGTCAAATAATGTCTTTGTTACAGCCTGTAAACCCCACTGAGACTGTGAGAGCCGGCAAAGACAGCCCGTTTCCTTTTTCCTTTAAGAGGGAAATAATCTTAAGAACTCAAGTCGACAACTCTGTGATTTAGATATAGAAAAATTTAAAAAAAAGAACAGAAAACCCACAGGAAACCAAAAAAAAAAAAAAAAAAAAAAAAATTTGATATGCAAATGCAAATATAGTAATATAACCACCTCATTGACTCGGGGTCAGTGTGCTTCTATTCAACATGCAGACAAGACTATGTTGACGTAAAGAACAAAGATAGTTGACAGAGAAGTGAATAAGTGAGGTCATCTTTAGTTCAGTTAATGATAGAGTCTGGTTTTTTTACTGCTCTGTTTTATTCACTCGACTTTTTTTTGCTTCATTATGTTCAACAGCTAGTTTATAAACCCATTTGATGCGCGGCAGGTGGAGCATAACAGGTCTGAGAGAGTTTGTTTCGCTGACAACTACTACTACTGCTGCTACTGGTACTAACCACGCAACACTGAACCGAAACACTGAAGCTGCAAGTCTTCAAACCAAAACGAAGGTCTAAAAGACGTTACAAGAGAAGAGGGAAACTACAAAGTGGTTGACAATGTTAAAAAGCTTCCATTTTTCGGCATTAGAATTGATCAGACGTACTTTAGTACTGTACTTAAGTACAATTTTGAATATTTCATGCTAAATATACTTGAAGGGATGTATTTGTGCATAGTTTGGAGAGCGTAAGGATCGTGGCTGTCTCTGTTTGGACCACTAAGGGTTTTCTGATCAAATTTTGGAGAAACCCTGTGAACAGTCCATCGAGGTGAAAGGTAAAAATCTTTCTCCACAATTGTTCCATCAGAGAAAGGCTCAGAATTGACCAACTACTGTGTTCAAAATGTACACTTAAAAAAAAAAAACCACTCCTACAAATTACAGTAAGTGAAAGCGGGTAATTTTGAGGAGGTTTATAGGTTAAAGATATTATCTGTTAGTTTTATATGACGCCTCCGGTCCTGCGGGTTTCGTCTTCAGACATTGTGTGCGTCATATGTGTTTTCCAATTTGAAACCCCCCCCCCCAAAAAAAGAGAGTAAATTATTCATTTTCGTGTTGGCAAAAACTGAAAAATGCCCGAGGCTCTCTAGCAGCCTGTCAGCTCCACAAAACAACACAATAAAAATTGTTTTATTTTTACTAATTTTCATTTAACTGTGCTTAACTGCCGGACCGTACATACACATATAGTTTTGTTCGATTGGATTTAAACCCACAACACCCACAAGCAAAATACATAAACCGTAAGGCTCAAAGCAACTATTCCTTGTCTTTGCATCACTAGTGCCTGAGGAGAAAAAAAAAAAAAAAAAAAAAACAAAACTGGCAAAGAAGGGGAAAAAAAAAAAAAAAAAGATGTTTTGTTGACAGCTTTTTTCATCCGAATAGAGCAGATGACTCGGGTGCCGCATGTGTGCGCTGCTTGTGAGTTTACCTTTGTCTCCGCGCTGCGGGAATACAAACGTTAGGTTCTTTGAACGGAAAAAAATAACAGTTTATTTTACTGTGTGGATGCACACGCTTTGAGTCAGAGGCAAGTCGTGTTTGAGTCGCCGAGTCTGCCATTCGTTGTTAAAAAAAAATAAATAAATAAAGACCTTTACCATGACACCTCACGGCCTTCATCCCCCAAATTACGTAAACCTGAGATTCTCGGCTGTGTCGCTCCATCACTAATCCGGACTACGAGTAGGTTACTGACAACACAATATATTGTGAGGGAAGTTGTTCTCATCATCTCGCATGTCGAGGGCGCATTGACTGACGACGACGATGATGATGATGGTGATGGTGATGTAAACCTGCAGCTGAAGCCAACTGATGGGAAAAACAAAATAGAGCGCAGATTGCAAAACTGAAACTGTGTCACCTTTCGACGGTGGCTTTAAAACAGCTGAACTTGCTGCGTGCACACGTACGGTACAGCGTCTTGTCACACCGTCAAGCAAACGAGCTAAATATGAACCAAATGTACGGTATCTGGGAGACTCACAAGTAGAGCACGGTTATTAAAATGGTGCACAAAAAAAAAAAAAAAAATGGTTGATAAGTATGCAACAAGAGTTTCAAAGATATTTGCATTTGGTATAACTTTTTCTGCTGGTAGAATTATTCAGTCATTTGACTTGAGCAGTATTCATTTCTTTTGAGTTAGCCATTAGAATTGCTGAGGGATTACTGTGCTCCGTCTCCCGAGGAAATCCTTCGTCAAGATCTCCTGAGATGAGAGTTTTGACTGATGGCAAAGCCGCAACTTCAGGATGAAATAAAATGAAGATTGTGTCCCGGTCGTGGAAGAATAGACCAGATTTTAGCAGATAAAATAAGAGCCAAGGGAGTTTGTTAATCCTGCCCATATGTGCCATGTGAATTGGGAAAAATGCCAAAAGACAGGAGTTGTCAGGTTTTCTATTGAAATACTGTGTTTCAGAGCCACTTTTGCATTTTATTTAAAGGAAATTCATGATATAAATATTCATATTCTTGGACATCTGCATGCAGGTTTAAAGGTATTTCAAATGACATTTTAAGAAAGGTGTTTTTTTGAATTTCAGATTAGAGGAGTGATACCACATTAGTGATGCTAAATATAACGCCACAGCCTGAAGACAGTTAGCTCAGTTTAGCATGAAGAATTCACCTATAGGAACTTGTAAATAAGTGACATGTTGCGTCTTGTTTGTTTAATGCGTACAAAACAGTAACTTACGGTCAAGAGCGTTGCTACACACAGGATGTCTTTCCTTGGCAGAGAGTGTTTCCTTCAATGCAGACAAACAAACTGACGTCAGTTTTTACAAGTTGCGGGCTAAAATCCACATTTTAAATCTATTAAGTCCAACACAACCTTTTCTCTTACCGAGCTTCACGAGTCTGGATGCAGGCAGTCGTCCTTCTCAGTGGCATCTTTGTTGCCTTTTAAAACACACACACACACACACACAAAAAATCATGGGATTACAATGTGTTCAAATTATGATCTGAAATTATTGGCAGCTGGCAGTCCCGTAGCATCTAATTTACAGCACTATTACCGCACTTATATCTAGTCAAACGTACAGCTGATGCTCTTTTTAAAAGCGGTGAGTCGTGATTAGAGGTTTGGGTGTTAATGCAGTTATTCCCAGACTAACGTCTCTGCACCATGGTCATCTGTTACGAGCCTAGGAGTGATGGTTTATTACGACCACACTACATACTACCATGAAGAATTATTAGACATAAGCACATCCCGACACACATTAGTGGTTAAAATTACACCGATATGTTTTATTTTCTTGACATTTTTACAATTATCTGTATTTTTTGTTTATTAAGTCGCGATAAAATAAATGCATTTTAAAATGCGCTGCCTTGGCTCTGATGCAGCGTCTCAGTCGACAGTCACCACTCTTTGGTGTTGAGGAATGTCCCGCCCACAGCTTTATCTGATTGGTTACACCTCACGGGTAATGGCCAATCAACGATGAGGGCTTAAAGTCATTTCAATTCAGTTTTGTTATTCCACATTTTGAC
The DNA here is from genome assembly GCF_029030835.1 of Brachyistius frenatus. NCBI lineage: Eukaryota > Metazoa > Chordata > Actinopteri > Embiotocidae > Brachyistius > Brachyistius frenatus. The sequence goes on along the minus strand of NW_027210620.1, from coordinate 2,742,078 downwards.
ACAATGATTTTTATTTTTACTGAAAATGGATATCGGTTTAAAAAAAAAAAACATTTCGGTCAACCCCTACTTGACACAGAAGACATGTGACAATAACATTAGAACAACACTGCTAATCTTTTTTTTTTCTTGGCTACATCTGCATCTTAAATCATTAATCTCTAACGGAATTATCGCATTAACTGAACATGAGTAGGTCAGCCACTGTTCAACATTAATTGACATTAATGTATGAATGCTTTGTATCACAGCTGTGTTCTGACATTCCCTATTGAATGCGATGTCCAGAGACGTAATCCAGCCTTGACAGTCGCAAGTGTGTGCAGATCATGTTGTCCCTTTAAGCCTCGTCAAGACAGCAGCTCATTAATTCCGGCGTCATGAATCGTGTGAGATCCACGAGCCTCAATCTTCGTTCTTCGTCTTACGGTCACAGTTTATTCGCTCACAAGTTTTGAGCAGCGAGAACAAGAAAGGTAAAGGGACATTTACCACCACGGTGGCTTGACTCACTCATAAATGCACGAGGAGCTCCGGGTAACCCAGGGGGACTTTTCAAGTCAAAATGCTGCTCCTCTGCGTGGAGTGAGGGTTCCCCCGAGAGCGTCTCGCCTGACTGGGAGGAAAACCCGAGGGCAGACCCGGGACACAACATGTCCCAGCCGGCCTGGATACACCTCTCGAACTCCAACAAGGAGCTGGGAAATGACAGCTTTGCATGCTTGGTCTCCCCATTCACACTTGCAATCCTCCGCTGTTTAAGTCCTGCAAAAGGGGCGAGGAAATAGGTGGATTAATGCAGTCGTGAAATAAAGATTACATGCCCAAACATTAAAGACGCTAATTCACTTCTAATATTATTACTCTAAATTACTCATAAAAGCCAGATCCCCAGAAGATCCATAAACAGTAAATGCATGTTGGCAGTCATTTGTGTAGATTCATCAATTCAGCAGGCACTGTATACAAACGAGCACCCACTTAGTGTTTTTATGACGGTGTCAGTTTAAAAATGCAATGGTTTTCATCAGCCGAGTGTCAGCCATGTTTTGACGTCATGTTACAATTTAAAAATGTGTTACTTTTAAAAGGTGTCAGTCACGTGGGATGATCTGTTTCTTTTGATATGTATTCATGCAATTTCAGCATTTCAAAGAAATTCAGGTCACCTAAAATCTCCCCAGACTTTTGAATAGTGTAAACAACAAAGAAGCACTGGCTATATTATCACAAGCATTCAGGACAAGGGTTTGTACAAGGCCGGGGAGGGAACAGTGTTTGGTAGAAACTACCGTACTTGCATCCAAATATATTCTTTTCAGTAAAAAATTTATACGCAGAATAAAACATTGGTTCTGTTGCTTTGCATCTTTTTTTTTACCAGGCAGGAATGCATTCTGTCTACGTCCGGAGAGGCTCTATTTATTTGGCAGTATGTACTCAAATTTTGAGATTTGTTTTTGATTGGTTCTCTTGTTTGACTTTTCACTGCCTCTCCTCCGCCAATCAAATCACTTTGCATCGCTTCAGTGGCAGTCGGCTACTTCAGGTAAGAAACGGAGGTGTTTAAAAAAAAAATTGTCATTTAGGAACCGGTGTAAAAGAACTGTAAACAGTACCCAGCCCTGCTCATAGCTGTATTATCACTCAGCATGGAGCTGACCTGAATGTAGGCTTGATTTTAAGTTATGGGAACATCTTTTCTTCACTGCAATCAGTCGTGATCTACATACATGGGATTTGTTTTGACCAAGCAAACTGTGGGACATTACACAAGTTTTGATACAGCCGGGCTGCTGACTCTTACATATTATATTACATTACATTACATTTCATTTAGCTGACGCTTTTATCCAAAGCGACTTATAATGAGTACATTTCAACCATGAGGGTACATACACACACCAAGAGAGAAAACACACCGACCTTAAAGCCTGTTGTACACCGTTTTGAGGAAACATGCAGCAAAACGGAGCAAAATGGTGCACCCCCAATTATCCAATCACAACGCTGCAAATCACCCGCGCAGTTTGAATCCAACTTCTGGGAAAAATATTGATAGTAAGCTTGTCAAAGAAGAAGATAGTAAGCTTGAGGGCAGCCAGTAAAGACCAGTGGAGGAAATGTCGTTTGTTTACCTTGTGTTTACTGCTCATCGTTTTACTGGAGGTGAAACAGCTGGACCACATCTCTGATTTGGTGGAGGAAGTTATTCTGGACTGGAGAGAGTATTTCCTGAACGGTTTTCACCTGGTTCCTGGTGGAGCTGCTTCCTTTTCTTGCTGACCGACTGACCTCGAGTACTGTTTTTATATCCCTGCTGCTTGTTAATATCTGAACGGCAGCCACTGACGCACGACACCTGAGTTTTGACTTCCTGGTTTTTATTTGTTTTGGCGGGAATTTGTTTGGGGTTAGTGTTCATGAAGTGGACTGGACTGAACTGAACTGTGGCGGGGATTTGGGAAAAACTGGACCGGATCTTTTGAACTGAACTGAACTAACTAAACTCAAAAAACACACTTTTAACAATGTTGATCTTGATCATTTAAAAGTTACCCTTTTGTATTTTTTTTTAATATGGATTAAAAGACTCTGGGGTATTTGATTTAGGACTTTGTTCTCAAATATTCTCAATGATTATGAAACAACAAAGCCAAAATAAAAAAGAAACTTTCAGCCATCAAGGCTCATGATGAACACAACCCCCCCCCCTGTTAACTGAAAAGAAAATGGGAAGTGGGTTTAGATCAAGAATTAGTCTCCCAATTGTTGTCAATCTAATCATACAGTATGAGGTAATTCACATGTATTTTGCACACCCTTCAGTTGTATTTTACTCTTCATTTTTATGCATGTATGAAATATGAAATTAATATGAAAAAATGCATTTAAAGCTGTTATTTTCCCTGAACAATGTAGCCTGTGTACTTTACATTTCAGTCTATTTTGTAAAGGTGCAAGCATTTTTTTTGACTCAGGATTTTTTTATTTATATTTTTGGGCCTCATGGTTCTTTACTTTCTTTCTTTTTTTGTATTGGGTAATAGTTTAAAAATAATCACTTGCCACATGGTTTCTACCTCTGTTTATCCTGAATCTAATTTGGTAAAAGTGCCGTTTTTTTCCGCTCAGCTTTTAAAACAGAGTTGTAGCAGGTAAGGGCGACTTAATTGTTTCTAAGCTGCAAATGGCTTACTTCCATTTCCCTGCTGCAGACAAGCATTTGCAGCAACTTGGGGCTCTTAAATCTGGCAGAGCATCTGCGCACTCAAACCACAAAGGTTCCCAAAACAGGTAATGTATTAGGGGATTAAACTGGTGTAAAAGTGGCCTCAGTATGGAGCAAACAAACACATGAATGGGACACACTTAAACATATCAAAGCTGATAAGGTGAGAATAACTGCTGGTACCTGATAACTGACGGCTCCATCTGTAATTATTACAATGTTAAGGAAATTTAATTATAGGCTGCTGGAGGATTAATTATCATGATAAGGCAGTGATTCTTTCTGCAGAATATTTTTGGCATGCCAACTCTAATGAGTCATTAATTCTGGCAAAATCAAGACTACTTTGTTCCAGGTAAATGTGTAAAAGTGTAAGTTTTGCATCTGTGAGCAAAAAGACTGAGACTGATATATTATTAAATATGACATTTTAAGACTGTTAATACTGATGCAATAACTTTTTGTTTTGACTTTACACGCAGGCATTTTTGTTCTATTAAGTGTCACAACAAACAGTAACTCTGAGAGGTTATGAGATTATTGAAGCTGTAAAAAAATGCTGGCGTTAAAGTATTTTTTCATATAAAATGTGGAAATTGCATTGTAATAAAAAGGGGGAAGTAAAAAGTCATATTTTTAATATATTTACAATATTTCTCTTTCACATGTAGGTTAAGCAACTTATTAAGTACTGTGTCATGGAAAATGTTGTATCCAGTACAACCACCCCCAACAGTTTATGTTGTTTATTCCTAATGGACTTCATTGCAAAATCCACAATAAAAGCTGATTTTGCATCAATAAAACGCTGTCTTTTTTGTTGGACACAACTTAACGCAACGATTATGCTTATTCCTTTTGGCTATCAATATCAAGTGATCTGTCCACTTTTACAACAAACATATTATGCTGTTTTATCTATATTTTTTCACAAAAACCATCAAGAAATAGACAAGTTAAGTTGAAGGCCTCAAAAGAGACATAGCGACTGGATGTATAGGTCAGCAGCAGATATAAATATAAGTTAGTGAAGGGTTTCAAGAGATTTATGTTCAGTCCTGTCATCATATGAGTGGCTGTCATGTTCTATATGCCATTACCTGGTGGCTCCCTGAAGCGACGAGAAGGACAAGTCCTTCTATTTATGTCTGAGTAAGAGTCTCTGCAAATGCTAGGAGACTGTAAAACACTAATATGAGACACACTGCCTCCTGCTTAAGGAGCGTGTTGATGCTTTCATCACTCATTCTCTTTCATTTATCAATGTAGATGAAATTTTTAGAAGATGCCTAACATCAACTGAGATCAAAATAAAAAATGGAAAAAAAAAAAAACTGCTCCACTGATGGAATATGAAATTTAAAAAAATCCCAAATGAATTTGAGCTTTCATCAGAGAAAAGACAATAAAAAGCACCAAATTGTCCCAGCATGCTGATAGGAGCTCTTTATTTTCCTGTTTGTTTGTTTGAGTCTTAAAAAAAAAAAAAAAAAAATCAAAGCAGCTTCTAGTTTATCATTCCTGGCTTTGTTTTTTCAGGTTTGTACATGTGTTCATTTGTCAGAGGCTTGAGTCTCACCAGAGACTTTCACTGCGGCATTTTTCCTATTGGACAAAGCACGCATTCATTTTTGCATACCAGGTGTAAAATTCCTGATTAAATGGTGAAAAATGAAAAGCAGTAAGGTATAACGTATACCAAGAACCACTGCTTAAAGGTAAAAATCAAAGGGTCCGCCACTGTGCGTTTGCTCCAGGTTTCCATTGTGAGTGCGAAATTGGAACTGCAGCTTCCAATAAACTCTTATTTTCTCGTACTTGTTCCAGTGAAGGTTAAGATGGATTTCGTCACGATCTTTGAAAGCAACACACAATGGAGCTATGAAACTGCTACTCAATGGCGGGTGACGTGAAAGGACTGAAATATGCGCGGCCGTTATGAAAAAGTTGCCGAGGATCCTTGGATACGCAGGTGAAGAGTGCATTCTGAATGGTGTGAGGGTTTTATAACCGTTTGCTATTGTGTCTTTCAACATGCCGACCCATCCTCCACTGTTGCTAATGAACTGCAAATATTGTCACATTTTACAGCAGTAGCATGTAACATGCATCAGAAATGAGATCTTCTTTACACGGTACTTTATACAGTACAATTCTCACATGCTATTTGTTTAGTAGGTAGAAAGTTTCTGTTCATACTTTATGTTACTAGTTTGTACTAAATTTAAAGTACAACTAAGGCGGATAGAAATGCCAAGTATTTATTGATTAACTTCGTGCTACCATATATTTAAAAGTTTTTAGTTTTTAGTCAAAACTACAAATGCTAACCTAATTGGGGTGCTATATGAAAATTTTGAAAGACTTAAATGGGATAAATAATCTGAAAGTCATGAAACATTTTAGCTAGTAACCATTGAGAAATATCAATAAATAGGTAAAAAAAAAAAAAAAAAGAAAATGTCACCAGAGGATCACCAAGATAATTAGAATTCATCCACTGGGACAACGAATGTCCGTACACATTTTTAACCATAAATATCAACTTTGTGGTGGTGCAAGAGTTAAAGTCACATGAACACCAAAGTCAAGAGACTTTCATGGCAAAACCCAAGTGGTGGTCCAATTGGCTGACCACGTTGCCATCCCGTCAGGCACAATACTTGCATGGCTAAAAAGCTAAACTTTTGTAAAAGATGTACAACTTTGTTATAAAGTCATCTCAGGACTTTCAAGCAAGAAGAGAAGCAACACATTCATTAAAGGTGAAATGGGTGTTTATTTAAACTATGGTTAACAACCCACAGTGACACGTAGGAAAGATAGGCATCAGTCACATAAAGCATGTGTGAAGAATTAGTGTAAAAGTAGTGAAAAAAGGAAATGAATCTTAAATGAAGGCCTTGTGGTGGGTGTCCTGGCTGCTGAACAAAAGAAGACAAAGATCTCTTAAGACAGGAGCCCCTTTGGCCACTCTCACCTCAGGTGCAGCCAACCAACGCTGAAGGACCTCTGAACACCGTCACTACGAAAATACACATTTGAAGAGAACTGAAGAGCTCATTACGATACAGAGATAAAGACAGTTGGAGACAAGGTCGTCACAATGAAAATCATATATTTAAAACACCTGACCATTAGGGTGGAAACTTGAAGATAAATGCAACTTATCTTTGCTGTTATTGCCAAAGTTTGAGTCTTGTAACAGTTGTCAAGTAATTCTTATTTTGCCTTTTTACTTTCTCATTCATTTGCCTGCCAGCTCAAGGTCATTATGGGCTGATCTCATTAGTTGTTTTCAGTTTTGCTGCACTTCACATCCACTCCATGTCCGACCTTGCTCTTAGTCTGCTGGAATCATTTTCTAAAGACTAAAGATTTGAGTTAGAAATGTATTTGAAATTGATGATTTATTCATGTGTATGTTCTTGTTCCAGATTATGGCTGTACCCAAGACTGTAGCCTTGACTATGATGCAGACAGCAGGGTTTCTGTCATGATATTCAGCCTAATGAGAGACAAGCGCAGGCCAAAGCTTGGCTTGACTTGACTTGAATTTCCCTTTTACCTTTTGATGGGCAGCTCTGCTGTCTCATAGAAAGTCGGAAGCTGTGACAAAAAGCTGTCTTGAAAGTCATTCGATTAGAAAGTGATACCAGACATTGAAACACTCCCTTATTTGCCCCGGGCTAAAAGCCCTCAGGGAATAGCTAATGTTTTTTCGTTATCAAACTTTTTGTGGATGAAGTGCCATGGAAACTTTTTTCCCCCCCTTTCCTTTAACTTCAGTTAAAACAAAAATATGAATAGAAAAATGTGAATAGTGTCAATGCTCATTAAAGTGCACGCATGTGGTTCAAGAGCCTGATATAAACTCCCAATTAGTATCTGGCTATTATGCATACAAGGTCAAAAAGATCAGGACAAATTCTTGGTAAAAGCAGTTTTAAAAGCTTTAGAAATGGATTGACATCAGATCACATGGTTCTAACATCATTATGCTAATATGCTCCCCATGACTGATGTTTAGCAAGTACAATATTTACCATGTTTAACATCTTTGCATGTTAACATGGTAATGAACACCTAAGGCTAAAATGAAATGGTAGGAGGTCATCAAGGTTATTACAATTTATCTTTATAATTCATCCATGAATGCTAAGACCAAATGACAAGGCATTACAAATGTTGGCTTATAGATACACTGTTTCTGGTGCCTTTTTTCAAATCCATTTTAGGATCAGGAAAATGACATGATACAATAATGTACAAATCTTTAGTTTTCATGCAGTTTAGAGGGGGAGAGCATAACCCAGGTTGTTTTTCTGTAGCTACAATAAGAAGTTGAAACTTTTTGATTTTATCTGACCCAAATAAAGCCTACGTATGGTAAATGCTTTGAGTAAAGACGGTGACCTACTGACACTGATGTGATTTACTCCTCGATAGATGTAGAAAAAGTTGTGTTTTAAAGTGAAAACATGTTACTGTGGATGTAGCCTGGGCATCAAAATTGGGTACAGAATGATAATGCATTTTCCAAGAGACGGTACCACAGCAATTTGGTCAGTACCATAAAAGTCTGGAAGTTCAGTACTGCTGGTGACCATACCAGTCTGTTGAGAAATATTGAGCTATTGAATTGTAAAAAAGGAAGATTTTGAGCAGCTAGATGAAAAGTGAGGGCATCACCAAAGTAAATAAGCCCCTTTCTCTCACTTCATGGTAACCAGTCAAGTAGTTGTCGACATGTTTCAGTCTGGATCACAGCGGTGGATGAGCGAACCTTCACTCTCGAGAGCCACGTGGGGATAAAATGTGTTGTCCTTGAATGCAATGCAAAGTTTCACAGAATCGCCCAACATCATCCTGTCTCAGAGTCGACGTGCTCACACACTGACCTCACTGACCCGACAATCTGTCACGCTCCCACCATCTCATCCTGCCTCCTCTTCCTCGTCTCTCCCCAATAGTAAATGGTCAGATGGAGGTGAGAATTCCAAACAGTGGAGGCCAGCTGTTGAGATCTGACAGTGTGGAGGTGTCATTTAATGCTGGCACTGAGCCGCATGACAACAGCATCAAATTCATGTGGGCTGCAATGCGGGTTTCTGCTCAGCTTCCTAAACTGAAGTATGATGGTAACCGAGATAAAAGCAGCACTAAAATCGCTTGTGATTAAAAAGTTTCTAACTGGTGCATGAACTTCCTCCAAAGTTGGCCAACCTAATCATAATGTACAGTTTTCCTCATTGTGTGTGTGTGTGTGTGTGTGTGTGTGTGTGTGTGTGTGTGTGTGTGTGTGTGTGTGTGTGTGTGTGTGTGTGTGTAAAGCATTTTTATTTCCTATTTTGTTTCCACGCTCCACAGCAAATGTTTTAATTCAGCCAGACGGAAGCAAGCTGATGCAGATGGCTGACACATTGTGTAACAATTTGACTGATTGATTTGCGATCTCAATGGTATTCAAACTAACAAATACATAATTTCTAGATGAGTATCTATGGTGACTAACTTCTTTTCTACTCATCAGTGACATCAGACAACAGAATAAAATCTCTTTGTATGTGAAGCTTACTTTTTATAGAGCTGTCTGTTTGAAATGTAGTGCAAGCTATTGACTCAGATAGTGTGTTGTTTAATGTACCATCAAGATGTGGTCGTGCACAGCCCAATGTATCCGTATTTGTGGAATCCACACAAAGCATATTGTTCAAATGGGTTTACGTGAGGAGGATACAGCCATCCGACCACCGGGGCGTACAGTGTCAACGTCACGTTTTTGTCTCAAGCAGCAACCAGCCATGACTTCACCCAATGGTTCGTAAGCCTCCGTTCTGAAGCCTCGAGTTTGGATTTTGGCCATCGTCATTTTGCTATTTTGGAGTGAGAAGTGATCGTATTTGAACAAACTGGGTAGTAACGAGCGGTGAATCTGACCTGATCTGATTGGGAAACGAAAGGACACAACATCCACAACAGTCAGTGAAAACCTGAGCACTTTTTGAGTCCTAATATCGAACTGATGATAGAATTTTTTTCAGGTGAACCGTCAGAAAACAAATAAGGAGCTATTTCCGCTAATGATACCGTTATGACACTTCTAGTAAATAAATCTTGCTTTGTGCTCTCGGTTCAAGCCAGAACAATGCGAGAACCATCCTGGTAAATTAATCTTGTCTTTCTAATATGCAGGTGATTCACTCAGTTCCCTGCACCGATGCTTTGACAAACTGCTGGGGGACAAGTAACGAACCAGAAGCCCTTACTTGCACCTGAAAGGCAAAATAAGAAAATAAAAAATGTGGAGGTACTCCTGGGTTCATTTCCCTGTCCGCGCAAATAAATGTTTTATTTTTTAACCTGTGTGCTGCTGCTCAGACAATTACGTCACCCGTGCTTTTGATCTCACCCATATCTGTGGCCTGTGGAGTCATATCCATGCAGAGCGATGCTGCTGCAGCAAAACAATCGTGAATTTATAAAAAGCTTTCAGAAAATTCATGACGATGAGGTGCTTGTGCTCGTAATGAGCCATTATTTTCTTTGCTGTGTCGAAACACACCAACTCAGCGGCTGCATATTTAAAGAGAATTCAAAGAATTCCTATTAGAAATGCGTTATTATTTTTATAAATACACCTAAATAATTTTTTTATTTAAAAGGCCTGAAACAAAACCGTGACACCTGCCCTGTCTCCGCCCTCAGCTTCAGACACTCTAGACTTTGTCATTTCCTACCTGATCCTGTTCTACGATGCACACCTGCCTCTCGTTCCCTCATTAAGTCCCAGAACACAGATTTCCCATTTTAATCAGTGTTGCTGTTTTGTCAGTGATGCTCCTGTAAGCTGACTGTTACTTGCTTTTGACCTGCTTTGAATCTCTTACCTGTCTTATTCATGCATGTAACTGAACTGTAAGTTCATTGATGAGCGAGGCTGAACCAAACTGTCCTGAAACTCAACCTCCTTAACCCTTTTTTTGGGTCATTTTCTTCATTGTCCTAAATAGCCTTGTTGTCTTATCAACGTATGTTGAACTACGTCAAATCTCCTCTTTTATCATCTTTTCTTAAAAAAAAACTATAATATCAATGAACTCTTTGTCTTCTTTGAATTGAGCACTTTGATTGGCTGTTAAACACTACAGGAAACGGTATTGCCACCATGGATTTCGCCAAAATAAAACAACAAATTTCAAGTTTCTGATTCAGCTAAAGCGCTAGATGCCAAGAAGCTATCGTCTTACAGAAGAACTTGTATGTTTGTCATCTTTTCTGGTAGAGCAAAAAATATATATTTTTTTCTCCATAAGCATGAATTGTAAAAAAAAAAAAAATACTTCTACTTTATCTCCAGATCCTGTAGATTGGTAAAATCATCAAATGTGGCTAAACCCCATGTCCATCAACAAAAATGAGTACCAATATCTCTAAATAAACTGTAGGAAACTCAGAAAGCAAGGAAAAAGGCCTTTCCTGGAATAAAATCTGAGATTTTTTACCTTTTAAAAAAATTTTTTTTTATCAAGTGCAGTGATGATTGACATCTACAAAAAAATACTTTAATTCAAAGACTGATTGTTTTTTTTTTTTTCCAAAAGTCAGAGATTAAAGGTGCCCTTGTTTTCGTCTAATGAAAGACATTCAGTGTTACACATCAAAAGCATTGAGTTCTGGGAAACCATTTGAAAGTATTTCCTTCCTCAGAAAACTTTTGTAAAGACAACTGGACACATTAAACCCCCAGGAGCCCCCTGGCCAAAATGTGTATCGGTGAATCCCTATTGAGCTCCAATTTACATTTCAATTTAATTATTTCCCCACACACCTAAACCATCCAGCACTGTAGAGCTGAAATGATCTGTCGATTTATAAGGTAACTGACAGAAAATGAAGGGCTTCAATTTTGATCATGTCAAAAATGTACTTGCTCCAGCCTCTCTTTGTTAGTTTCTCGGTTTTTTTATGATAATAAACTCAATTTATGTTTTGTGTTGTTGTTCGCGTGCTGTTTGTTGGAAAACATTACAAAGGAAAATACATGTCAAATAAATTGATGATATTTTCTGAATGCAGCCTTACAGTACTTCTGTGAAAGAATACTGTGACCTCGCTCGAGGTTTTTCTGTGTTGGAATTAGAGAAATTAAATCAAATTAAAGCAAGTTGATTAAATGCAATTTTACAGTAAGTGGCCTCAATATAATCTCAATCAATGGTCCTTAAACTACTATTTGTAGCAGAAGACCCTCTACAAGACAGGATGAGAGCATCAAGGACCCACCCTAGTTGATGTTAATCAGATTACATAAACAGAAATCAGGAATCTCGTGGAGTCTTTTTCTCTGCCATTGTCGGTACGTTGATTTGTTTTTGTGTGCATTTGTGCCACCTGTAGAGTATGTTTTGTGTTGTTGTTCGCGTGCACAAGGACAAACAAAAAGGGTGCCCACAGATAAAGCGTTAGAAGTGGCTGAAAACTCCACATGATACCTTTTTAAACAAGCTGATTTCCATAATCGGTGTTTGGTGATATAACCCAAACAGTCAGCGTCCCTAAAGCTTTGAGCTGCGTTCCTTTTCTTTCCTTTCCCCCCTTTATTTAAATGCTTATTTAATGAATTATTCTGTCATGGCTGCAGTGAAGCCTTTTTATCATACGTGCGAAAAAGAAACGAAGGTAGATTGGTTGGTTTGGTTCTCGTTGGGGCACCATCTCTGCACTCCCTGCCTCGCTGTTGATGTCCCCGTCCCCGTCCCCGGCCCAATCCTTCTACCCATTAAAGTAGTGACACTGAGGAGGTCTGCAACAACTTCAGAGACAGAATTCGTCTAAGATAGATGACTCTGGGACAACCCACTGGGCAAAATTTGCCCTGAGCGTTACAGATTCCAAATGACCACCCCGCCAAACACAGTTATCTCTCTTAACATATGGTTTCTAATATTAGAAAACAGATTAGTGGCTGTCTTGAGTCAATGTCATAGCATGCAAGCGGGAGCGAATGCAAATGTGTTACAAGGAATATTATTTGAAAAATATTTGCAAGTTGCTTCTCAAGGTCAAGTAGGGGTCCTCTTTTCTGTAAACTGGTCAAACAGAAAGCATTTGATCTGTGATTACCTCTAGGGAACTGAAAAAGTCTCTAAGTGTGAAAAATATGGAAATTGCACTGTCAAGTAAAAACCTGACCACCCGTGCCCTCCTTGCTTCCATTTTTAGAGGCATAATTTTTTTTTTTTGCTTCGATGTCAGACAATAGAGGCAAGTCAATGTCCCCTCTGGTCACCATTAGCGCCCCCGTGGTCAACAAAACAGCTCGAAGCGCCTCTCTGATGTGACCTTGAGGCAAAATTAACATTAACATTGGCCGTCCACATAATAGAAGTGCCCCGATGTTCATTTTCACCCCAACCCTTGTCCTTCTGCGCACATCCTTAATTGCTCATAATTTTCTATCATAATTACACAACCGTGATGAGCAAAATGGGACAAACGAATTTGTTCAGGAACTTGGTTGGCACACAATATTCTCTGACCAAACTGTCACGTTTTAGCATTAATGTGAACAAACTGCAATTATGAGTTCCACAGCAGAGTAAGTCATCAATATCGAAAAAAAAGTTTTCATTTTTGATCTTGCAACAGTAGTTTGAGCAAAAATGTCATTAATTTGGAGTCAAGTTAACTCTTCTTTTCGCTCAATTTTGTTCTCCATCATCTATTTAGAAATGAATGTGCCTTGTTAGCTGCTACGTGCTTAATACTCCATGTTCACTGGCTTGTCGTAAACTTGGTCCGTCAGCTGTTTAGAGCTGGAACGATAGTGTGCAGTAAGTTTATCAGCGTATTTACAATAAAACAGTTGCTGGCCAAAAACTAAAAATGAAAACAAAAGTGAACCAAAACAATAAATTAAAGTGTCGTACAACCAAAGCAGTAAACCGAAAGTCTGTGAATATGCTCTGTACATCTGCCAGGAACTAGAAGGTAAAAGTTCACTCTGGATTCATCACAGCCCCCCCCTCTCACATTTGATCCACTGCCTATCCAGAAATATTATCCCCTTTAACTTTATGTAATGTCCTTTTTCGATCAAGCTGTAAAGTACATCTCATGATCTACTTTAAAATATGAAATTTCAATTTTGTTTCTATCGACATCATCTTGTTCCCTTTCCTTTCTTACATTTTCCTAAAGTAATTTTAGTAGGAACCTTACATTCTTAGAAAAATTTAAACAATGAACTTTGGGAAAATAGTTTGTTTTATTCTGAATTTAAATATATTGTAGTATTTCGAATATAACGTTTTTGTATGTACAGGTTGTGCAGCTGTTGTGGGGCATAAGTGCTGACCTGCTGCAGAGTCATTCATTTATGCTGCAGAACCAGCAGCCAGAGGGGAAATATTTTTCAGAATAACAACCTCCAGTCGCCGACATGATAGATTCTTTTTTTTTTATTATTGAAAATCAATGCACTAAACAGCACAGATATCTCTATTTTTCTGCCTATAATAAACCGGTCCTGCTTATAACCGACACACTTGGACCTGAGATGTCTCTGCTGTTATCTGGCCAGCTGGCAGCCAGTCCACGCCGCTCACTCACCGCTTTGAAAGGTGTACGGCATTTTGATAAGAGTTTTGAGTTAACCTGCATTACCATGTTTCTAGCTGGGTGTTATGACGGCCTATATTACTCCTTGGGGTGTTGTGTCTGCCCTCCAGGCGGTTCCACCGTTATCTGGGTCCAGCCAGGCTCATGCAGGAGAGCTATAAATGAGCAAGGAGAAATGTGATAGCTCATGTGTGGCCATACGCTACCTTTACAATCATGAATAAAGCATGAGGAAATATGGACCATAAAAGCAAGAAATGCATGTGGGTCTCTCCAGTTGTTCTATCTGCATGTTTGGCTTGTTTATCACTATTTCTCTTTCTTTTCTGCACATGGAAATTTGAAATTATCTTAGCATCAGCTCCCATTTTGTATTATAATGCCAGAGTCTGGTTCTCAAGGCATATCTTAATGAGGCGTTGAATTTTGGAGGGAAAAAAACCTCCCTTTTTTAAACTTCTTTCATTCTTTCCATGAGGCGTTCCTCCTCTTCTCCATGCTCTCCCTCAAGAGATAAACAGCTTACCTTTGGCATGACCCATTCCACTTTAATAAGCGCTAAGTACTCCACTGTCCCACTTTTCAAAGCCGTTAATTTGATAAGTGAGGGGATCTCTCACTTAGCAATCATACTCTGGACAATTAAACCCATATCTGAAGAATAGGGTCTGTCTGGAGGGCTTTTTAGTGCCAATTATGTGGAACCGTTTCACTCAATATCTAATACAGTGTAGAAATGAGCCATTGTTGTCGGAGAGTCATTGTCGATACACTGACGTATTGGTTTTAATTTAAACATTGAGGAACAGGCTTTACTCTATCAGCGATGTGATGCCCATTGAGAAAACTGATTTATTGGGAGTTTTCTTACACATACTTTTGCATGAATCTGACCAGAGTAACCAAGGAGAGAAGTATAAATGGTCAGCGCCTGAAGACCATCTTGCCATTTTATCTGCACTAATTTAGACATGAAACTCACCAAAATGTTGTTATAATTCAACATATTTGAAAAATATATCACGTAATACAAATGCAAAATGTAGTCCCACTCTGCTACCTGCTTAAAATGTCTTTCATTGTTACATAACAGCCCAGATACACCTTTTTTTTCATTGTTTATAAATCACAGTACAAGTGGTACCAAGCACTACTTGCATTTGTCATTACATTTTCACATTCCTTTCATTCTGAATGCGTAAACATAATTTTTTTTTTTTATGTTACTATCGACACAGCCGCATACCAAAATGACATATGAGCATTTTAAGCGCCCTCTATAGGACCGACACGTACTCACACCTAAACGACAGAATAAGTCACTTGATTGTCGGAGACCTTCATCGTCATGGTAACATTAAATTTTTTTTTTAAAAAACACAAATGGCTAATTTTGGGACCCAAACAATGATCTTCGGGGTGAAAGTCCTGTTTGATCCATTGAGACAAACCCCGATCTTCCTGCTTACACGGACCGTCACAACTTCATCGCCTGACTTCTCTATTGCTCATGTCATAATTACTACTTACCAATAGAGCTGCAAATAATCGGAAATAAAGGTTGTTTTAAAACAACTTGTAATTGTCAATGTGAGAACAGGCTCTTTACCGTGTAGGAATATTTGATTTGAGAGTTGATGTGTGCACTGTTTTTTTGATAAATATCCTAAGTAACTCCGGCACAAAATTTCCACCTTGATGAATAAAGTTCTATCTGAGCTCACTTTATCATGTCGGACTGTCAACTGCTCCGAGTGCACAAATTAATTTTCATGAAGCTGAAATGGGACAGGCTGCAGGATAATTAGACTCAATCCAAAATGTGGTCAACCTGAACAGACCCAAACAGAGTGAGGATGCCAACGCTGCCTCCGACTAACAAGCTACCAAAGCTGAGTAGTTTTTCCTCCGTTACAGTTTAAACACTTCATCCTGCACCAAAACAACCTTGTACAGTCAGAGCCGACGGTATCTATTCATAGACATACTGAAACGCAGGCCTGAAACCCGTTGCAATTACAACAATACTCGACACAATTAGGCCGATTATAATTTGGAATCAGCCTAACTTGGCCTGGATCTCACATATTAGGAAGACTTCACAATACTTCTTATAAGATTAAAATCAGAAAATATTGTGATGAACGGAAACTAAGTAAGATGCAGGCTTAGGGAGGGGGGGGGAGTTTGTACTGCACTAAATTCATTTCTTTTGGCAGCAGGTAGGCCCGTGGCTACAATGACCTGATCGACCCGAGTTCAAACCCACCACCGACACTCTCCTCCCAATATGACAAACGAAGAACTATGAGGCTATGAAACAACTGAATAAGCACCAGCAGCGGAGCCATCAGTCAAACGTCATTGTCCTCTGGCAGCTGGGTCAGCCAGGTCTCATGTAATAGTGATGAATGTTGTTCCTGCACTGATTTGAAGTTTCAAGTCCACGAACTTATCAGAAAAATACCGTGATTGTTTATCACTTCATCTGGCCTCACAAATGGCCCTCGAAGTGGCTCCCGAGGGGCCTTATTCTTACACATTTCTGAATGTGTTTGTTGGCAGTGAGTGAGCCACTTGTGTGATCACAGCTCAGCAGGAAAAAGAAACAGTCCAAGGGCATGTCTCTGACCGATTTGATTAGACATTCATGATACGAGCTTGAGTCACTCCGTGATTGAGATTGCTTCTCAAAAAATGAGCATGTCGTGATGACAACCAGCACCACAGGAGGCAAATGTTTTTTAATGATTTAAACTTTTTTTTGAAGGTTTGTGACTCAATAAATCAGCCAAAAACAAAAAGGAAGCAGAAGTGTCGCTATTTGGGTACCGACTCTGAAGAGATTTTTGTAACAATCCTACCGTTTGTTATCTGAACTGGAAGCTTAGAACAACGCAGGTAACTGTTTCAAACTGCGGTTCTGTGATATCATGAAAGAGAGCTTTGTAATAGCAGAAATAGGATGTTACATGTTTCCGTCTAGGTGTTTTATCTGTGGAACAAGCCACCTTGTTTTGGTAGACAAGATTAGATCCTGATTCACTTCACGGAATCAATTTCACAGTGTATTACAGCAGCAAGATCAGGCTGAATGTCATTCTGGGGAACGATTTGTCTCGCTCGGAGGGCGCGAGCATTCACCGCGTACTGTACCTACGCTGCTCAGTTTATCATATTTGCCCTCGGAAAATCTTTATTAGCGTGAAAGGCTTGCATTGGGTCCCGTGGGAGAGCAGCGTGGCATTGATGCAGATGACAAGCAGCAGTCTCTTTCACACTCTGCAGTGTTGACAGACGTGGAAACGGCGAAGATCTGTCAGCAAGCGCTGCGGAACTCACTGTATCGAGCTTTACCGGCTATAAATATTTCAGGAAATAACAATCGTGGCTGGTTTTTTTTCTTTTCGAAAGTTCTCCGTAAGTATGACTGACTTGTTTTGAAGACGGTTGTTGTTTTGACAGATTTCAGGGCCGACACTGACTGCTACCCGTCTGCGTGAGTGGATGCGTGCCGACGTTTTGTCTGCCACCTGTGTCGTAATGAAGCCGACGGGCTGCAAGTGCGCGCGGCGTGCAGCCGAAAAAGGCGTGACACCACAGCTACATCTTTGCTTGGCTCTGAAACATCCTTTTTTTTTTTTTTTTTTTAGACCTCGTGTTTATCGGAGATAAATATAGAGCCAACAAATGACTACTTGGTCTAACTGAAGTTTCCAGGCAAAGTTTGAAGTAACATCTTGACGGGTAGGCAGCACTGAGGACATTAATGTGATGTCCTCATACTCACAAAAGAAATGCAAAGGATTTAGTATAGTTCATAATATATGTTTTTTTTTTTTTTTTATTACACACAGTGGTCTATATCATCAGATTCCTGTTTTAAGCCATGCTATCTGTGAGGTACAAACATCTAACCTGTTGGGATTTTTGATTCAACTGCTCTTGTAAAATTGATTGAAATTCTCACCAGCCTGTTATTTTTTTTAGTCAATATTGGCTTTGCTAGCACACTAAATTAAGATGAATGTTGCCCCACTAAACACAGGCCTGCCTGCTAAACTTCAGCTAGTCCAGCTTGTTTTGGACCGATGCTGCGTTCAAACGGGGTCGTATATACCGCGCACGCGAGAAGAGTCCATACGAACGGCGGCCTTTTGTGGTATTCACGACGTTGGAGCGTGACATTTTTCATAAGCCTCGGCTTCACAAACGTTAGTTCAAAAAAAAATAAAGCAAATGCCGGTATTCATGTTTTTGTTGCTGAAAGAAACAGTAAGTATTGAAATCAAACCATCTGGTCTGCAATATTATGCATGTATTCTAACAACAGCTTCTAATAAATCCCCGGAACCAAGATGACACTGATAAATCACCTCAACAATGTCAAGGAAAAATTGTCTTGGAAAAAATTCTATTTGGTAATCCTAGAAATGGCACCTGAATTGAGGGATAAATTGAGGAAAAATGAGCAACAAAATTGATCTATGATTCTTGAGAACGCATCTGACATGGCGAAATGTAATCTTTAGCAAAACAGGGCGACAAAAAGAAAACAAACACTGTGGGGGAAAAAAAAAAAAAAGGCATCGGAGAGGTGGGAGGCCTTCCTGGGCAGGTGGCAAAGACGTCCAGATGCTGCACAGAAGCAGCGAAGCGGATAATGTCCCGCCTCGATTACCTCCACGGCCTGATTACGGTGGAGCGTCCTCATCTGGGTCAGCTCCAAGCTGGTTCTACTGGGATCAGCTGTTCTGATGGGCCAAGGTCTCATCTGTCTCCAAACACAAAGCTTTAAAAAAAAACATCTTTATGTGCGCTAAAATTAAATGTTCCTTTTAAAAAAAAAAAAAAAAAAAAAAAAAAAAAAAAGGCCACATATCCATTTAGGGGAAATGGTAATGCTTGTAATATAAAGTTGCCGCTCCGCTGCATCAAAAGTACTTCATGCTAGAGTCGAGTCGTTTGTGTAGAACTCATGTTTCTGCACCGCAGGTTTTGTACACATGCTGCCAGTCAATCTCTCGGTGTTCTGTTGATGTAGCAATACGTTCACACGGAGGCACTCGAGTGTTGCAGCAGGCTCCACATTCCTGAGTATTTATTAGGTTTGCCAGGACAGTTTAGCACCGTGCACCTGATTACTACACAAGTCGTGATTCTCGATCAGCTGCAGCTAACGTAGCTGGATGGTACTGGATTTTCAACCTTTATCTGGCAAATTTCAGTCGATTTTACATCTCCATTCGAGGTGGATTGATTGTAGACCAGCAGGCCTAATAGACTTTGATGTCTTTAGAACGGTCTTTCAGCGTTTGGAACAAAAATCATTTTTAGATATCCAAGTCAGTCATTTGCTGTAAATTGTAGTTTTAACAATGATTGTGAATTCATGTAAGGGAGGCATTGTTGTGTTTTTATTATTGTTGACAAATGTCATTAAAGTCCATTCATTTCCACTGAAAACATAGGATACCAACAACAGATAAAATCTGTGTAGTTTCATTTTTGATCTAAACGACATGCAGGTAATCGTGGAATATTTCATCCAATGTAATAGCATGGTTCATTCATGGGTTTCTAATAGTCTTTGGATAATAGTTTGTGTTTCTGGCACAGAGAGTTACGATATATCTGGTTGTCCCCACACCACTAACCGATGGTGTCATATTTATATTTTTTTGCCCTCAATTTTAAGACATTTTACATTTTAATAGTAGAATTGATTTTGCTCATTTGGCTGAAAAAAAAAGTCCATGTAAAAGTGAATGAAAACTGCCTCCTCCATTGATTGATTATATGCAGAGTGAAGGGTAATCTGACTAAACCTCTTTAAAAACGAACTGATGTGGAGTCTGTTAATTGCGGGTGACTTGAAAAGTTAATTTTTTTTGACTCGTAGAGCGATGCCTCCGTCTTTTCATCAGCTACCACTGTTTAACACTATCAACCTAATTGGCACAACGGCCTGCATGCTGAGAGACTGATGATTATTGCTTATGGTGGTCATTTTGCATATCAGTGCAGTTTCCTAAATATTGAAGGCCAGAGGCCTAAAGTCCTAATTATGACAAATAACCAACACATCTTACGCAGTCTATCTTCAGACAAATCTCAGTGTTTTGAATTTTTCAGTTTCTTTAATCCCACATTGACAAAAATTATATATTATTATATATATTGAATTGTTGTTTGTTGGCGTATAACAACAGGAATTGGTATGTTTGGGAGTTTTAAAAAGAGTACCGCTTCTAGAAGTAAATTTAAAAGACTAAAATGTGAATCTGAAAAAAGAGGCATTAATCTAACTTTGGAATCAGACAGAAGGCAAATTTACAATCTCTATTTGAAAATAACAGTTTGACATTCGCTAAAAGCTTATTTGCTTTATATCTGCTATATATCTATTTGCTGCCATACTCCATCATGTCTTATATGTATTTATAGATAGAGAGAAATGGTTTTGTTGTTTTGTTCCCCAGGATCCACAAGCCTCCGCCTCCTTGTAATAAACTGTTCCTTTCCGTTCATTTGGTTTTCCAATGCGACTAATTCTCCTCCAATGGATTGTTGACAATTTACCGTGAGCCGCTGTCCAAATGTTGACATGTAAATAAGACTTCATTTATGCAATTGATTTTGCCCGTAGGTTTAAATATTGGAAGAAACTAAGAGAGAGAGAGAGAGAGAGAGAGAGGAGCGTAGCATGAGAGACAGAATCAGCTGAGAGACAGAATCAGCTGAGAGACACTTGGCTGTCATCGTCAAAGAGTGCAAACATAATTAACTAATCATACAGGCTGACATGTTACAAATACAGATGCAACTGTCTGCCAATGTGAGTTTGAAATATCCAAACAGAGGAGCTGCAACAGTTAGACAGTGATACTGTAACAAACACAATCCCAAAACTAATTGGGTCAGCCGCTGCTCAAAGAGGCAATCTGAAAAGCAATTACAGCCTCCAGTTTGCGCGTGAGCAAACGACAACCGCGTGAAATGTCGGCTGAATCTCACCAAAATAGAAGTTTGCTCTTTTCAAACATGACGCCTAATCAATTTCGGCATCGCAGGTAAGGCGATGAGTGCAGAAATATTACAGCCCACGAGCCTTGAATGAACTGCATTATGTCGGAATGTGTCCAATCCCATGATCCAATCCCATTATCACCAAAGTAATGCTCGCTGGCTGCATATGATCAAACACTGGATTTGTGCCTCTGAAGTTTCACTGGCTGAAACCGAATCCAAAGCGGCTGAAAATGGACCGACTGATGTTGAAGGTGAAGGAAATTGCTCACATATTCACTCTTGCATAAAGGGTCCAATATTGCCGGCAATCAATAGAGAGAGAGAGAGAGAGAGAGAGAGACTGGGTGATACAACATGTCAAAGTAATTACTCAGTAATGAATATTATAATTGATGTCAAGTCACTTCCAAGTTCAAAATTAAAAAGGTTATCACAAGTTGTAACAAGTTTTTAACGGCTTCTTTTTGTGCATTTCTTCAGTGTTTGTTATATTGTTGCCGTCGTAAATGGTCAGTTTACATAAATTATAAAAATATTTGTTCTGGTCATGGTATATAATACTGTTGTTTTTTTCATAGGTGTCCAGGGACATGTCTGTTTTATCACCATACAATGAGGAAATAGCGTAAATTGTATATTCGAGGGGAATGTATATGACAGACTTGTGTCTCTGTGGCTGTGATTCTAATTGTGAAGAAAACCACACGACTCACAATTTGACTTGACAATTGTGCCATGTAAAGTCAGTGAATCACCAGAGTTCCGAAAGACCAAAATCTTCACCAAATTACTTGGTAATCCATCCAACAGAGATTTATTAACTTTGAACCAGAAGTGTCAATATGGTGGCAGTTCCAGAGGAATCGTCTAATTCAGAAGGTTTTCTTAAATGTCTGTGACAAAATATATGGCGATACAGCTCGTAAATGTGGAGAGTTTCCAAAGGATACCTGCTGGTGTAAAAGGCTGGGGATCACCAGAGTCATTAGCATTCGTTGTTTGGTCGACGTGGATATTTGTACCAAATTTCATAACAATCCATCCACTTATTTTGGAGATATTTTAACAAAAAGGCAATCTGATGGTTGCAGTGGAGGTAAGTCAAGGAATACCCAAACTTAGCATGCCTAATGAAGTCTGGATCAGTCCCTCAGGACACGCGGTTACACAATACAATTTTACGGATCGATCAAGCAACAAAAAAGATGATTAGAAGGATCACATAAAATTGGTCAGATAACAGCGGGACTTAAAATGTATTTAGGGTTTATCCTCTGGGGATCATTGATAACCACAGAGGTTTAAATTTGAAATCTGGCCGTTACGGTTGTTTAAGCATAAATTTGCACATGCTGTTCAAAACAAAATGTGTTGGTTTTGAGATGTATTTAAAGTGCAACGGAAATAACTGGATAAATTTAAGGAAACCGATGTGTTCAGTAGCAGCAGGGGGGAACTTCAAACGCCATTGCTGTTCTGCAAGCAAATAATGATTTATAGTTCTTTCAATTAGCGCAGAGATCCTGATATAGTAGCCGGGGAGCAGCAGATTGCCACAGCCATTAAATCAAATGGAATTACAAACTCGAAGACATCCCAAGACTGAACATGAAAATGCAGCCCACTTCTAAATATGCATCTACATATTCCATCCATTCATATACTTCCATTTCCGCATCCATCAGTGCATAGCTTGATAAAGATTAGTCACAATGAGTGCCTTGAGTCAGCTAATGCTCAGCTAAATCATTAATTTGCTCCAATTAAAGAGGCGAAAACCTATTTCTGGCTCGCACACTCAGTCTTTGAAACAGCTGCGTTATTAGTTGTTGATTAAGTTTGTTTGCGAGTCTCTGTTCATTTGCATTTTTGAAGCTCCTCACAATTTTCTGCCTCCAAAATGCATCCAGAGTGAGCCGGCAGATGGCTGCTATTCAGTGTTTATCAAGCAACACTAACTTTTATGTCTTTCATTCCGGTCTCCAGAGAATCATTTTCAATGCTATTTAGACGCTATAGTAAAAGGCAATTCAGAGGTTGAACACCTGCCAGCAGAGATGAAGGATGATAAAACATTTATTATACTTTTATTTTTTTTTAACAAATTCATAAAGTAATGTGGAAAACCAGAGCTTCAAAAGAACGTACTCGAAGGTTAAGCCTATTTTAGGAAACCTCAAATCTAGCCTTTCAGTGAGGACCCCCATGATCCTACGTAAATAGACCATCCTCATGTTGTATTTGTGCATCCAACACTTAAGCTTATTTTCTTTCATAGCCAGGCTTTATCAGTGAGGGGTGTCAGGGCCAGAGGCACAAACGTACTGAGAAAACCATCAGAATAATTCAATCAGATTGCCCAGAGATCTCATTACAGGGCTGCAGCGGGACGCGAAGCATTAGACTTTCAGTGTTGCCAGCAGAGGCTCTCTGATGGCGGTGGTTGGGCTGATTAACAGAACGAAGGCTCTTTCAGGACGAGTTCATAGTTAAATTGCCTTCTGCTCGTCATTCTATGTACAACTCGCACATTCTTTGATGCTCACGTTGAAACCCTTTATGTAAAAAGGTCAAGAGGAGCAGCCAATGCACATAAAAGGAGCATCTCATCATAAAAGAATGCAATTTCATTTAAAAGTGGTTTTCAGTCAAGGTTTGCATATACTTCAAATATTAAACCAACCAAATGTAGTAAAATAATTTTAAAAAATGTATCACATCCTTTCAATGGAGCTAGTAGCAGTGTGTGTATTATTTATGACGTCTGTCTGATAATCTACCATCCATGGTACTATAATAACAACCAATACAGACAATGTTGGTCAGTCAGCCAGTCCACCACTTTAGTCTAGACTAAACTAACTCTTAAGTGCGTCATTGTGAATTTTTTTTTTTTTTTACAGACATTCACTGTCCACAGAGGATGAATCTTACCGACTTTGATGATCTTCCAACTATAATCTCATAATAAAGTTGACATTTTAAAAAATGTAGGTAAAATGTCTAAATAAATATTGCATGTGTTGCAGTGACACTTCATGGTCCCCAGAGGGGGAATCATCGTGACCTGGTTGATTTCCAGACGTTTTTATGTCGCACTACAAGCAGGTCAAACATTTCCATTATGTGATTAATACTGCTAAGATATATATATATATATATATATATATAAACATTTACTAAATGGAGCAGCACGAAGATTTTTACATTCCCAGAGGATGACTACTACATACTTCGGGGATACCCTTATTTTCCCCTTGTGTCTTCATGACGTTTGGGATTTTGAGTGTAATAATTGTTAAATAGATTGGCATTCAATTTGGCCCACACATTAATTGCACACTTCGCATTAATTGTAATACAACTTTTCCAAAAAAAGTTGGGTCATTTTGTAAAATGTAAATAAAAACAGAATTTGGTGATTAGCAATGAATGTAAGCCCATATTTAATTGAAAATAGAACAGGCATGTTTACTTCTGTGTGGGATAAACATAAAGTCAAAGATTTCTCCAGATTCTTTGAAGCTTTTCATGATTTTATGGACCGTAGATGAAATTCCCCAAGGAACATCATTTTTTAATTGTTGCACTATTTTCCCCTCGCAGTCTTTCAAACCGTGATGAACCTCTCACCATCATCACTGCTGAGAGACTGCCTCGCTGTGATGCTCTTTTTATACCCAATCATGTCACCTGTTGAGATGTTCCACCAGGTGTTTTTTTGGTTTTTTTTTTGCTTTACACAACTTTTCCAGCACTTTGTTTCCCCCACCCCAACATTTTTGAGATGTGTTGAAGTCAACAGATTTAAAAAGAGCATATCTTTTTCATGAAACGATAAAGTTTCTCAGTTTCAACAATTGATATGTTGTTTTTGGTCAATTTTCAATTAAACTTGGGTTTACATGATTTGCAAATGGTCCCATTCGGTTTTTATTTACATTTTACACAACGTCTCACATTTTAATATTTCATCACAAACTACACAAAGCATTTACAAGAACATTTCTCCAAAAGTATTCACGTTATCTGCTTGACTCGTGAGACATCAAACATCTTACCAGGTACTAAAGGCCTCATGCTGCAGAAACATCTTATATGCAATCATGTTTACTCAAGAGGAAATATCTTGAGAGTTCACATGATCACTGCATCTTTTCTGCAGATTGATGTAGCGCTCCTGTGGGGCAAAAATATAAGTGCTTTTCAAAAGTAATCTCAAGTGCAAAGTGTGAATTGTATATTTCAGATGTGCCGCAGCTACACAGTATCGAGCTAATGAAATGCAAACCTCTGTTTGAAGCTCTGCTATGAATTTGGAGTCTGGGATTTTCTTTTATGAGCCTAAACTACAGCATCTGGAAAAAAACGACTGTGCACATTTTGCCAGGCTGAATTCACTGTTCCTTTACAAATGGCCATTACTTCTTCATGCTCTGTATTAACAGAAAAAAACTAAAGCAAGTATTTTCTTACATGCTGGTGATTCACAAATGAAATACGATTTTGTAGCATTGCCTTATTGCTCCTTACATTTCTGTCATTTGTGTCACTTCACTTCTTTTATGAAGGTTGTCTCTCCAGCAGCAGCTTTACACCTGACTTTACTCAGCTATCTTCTGGCTTCCATCTCCCACAGACTTGGACCATTTATTCTGCAATTGCAGTATATCCCATTATTTCACCAATCCCAAAGGATGGACCATTTGGCTCTTTTGACCCCTCTTTCGGTTTCTTTTTCTCTATTAGTCCAGGATGGTGAACGACCAAAGACGGTGGAAAATCCAATAAATAGGACAAACAACAACGAACAACAAACAGTAGGACAACAACTCAAACAATATCTTCCACTGAATGAGTGGCAGTCTCTCAACTGCTATTTGTGATTCTCTGTTGGATTATGTTCCAAATCAACAGTACAAAATGTCGAAGAAACACGTCTTAAGTTACGTCAACAAAATATTGTGTCTGAGAATTGAAAAGCCACTTTTATTGCTTAAGGCTCTCATAGTCATTGTGTCTGGTTTGGACTAGAAATACAATAGAAAAAGGGGAAAAGCGTGGAGAAATAAAACCAATTTAAGAGGAAAGCTCTCATTTCTAATCCGAGGATTGTTCTGATAAGTCAGGTGCTTTGATCACAGTATTTACTCTCCTCTACATTCTTTATAGGTTTTTGGAGCTTTGTGAACCAGTTTCTTTTCCTTTCATCCCCAAGCATCACCAGCTGTTGTTGCATATGAATAAATCTTGACCAGAAGTCACTCACATAACACAATTACCACGCAAACTAAAATATTAATAAGATCATAAATACAATGTTTTCTTTATGTCCTTTTTCTACTAATCATATTACTCCACTGATTTATTCTTTACTTAATAATGAATCCACTTTCAAATCTTTTTCCTACTTTTTTGCTTTGCTTTTAATCCTTTTTGCTGTGGAAACTTAAAAGCACCAGAGCACATGAAACGCCTTTCAAGTTGTTTTGGGCTCCATCAGTAAATTAATGTCTGAAATTCACAATCAAGTCGACTCACACAGCCATAGTTGCGGCTCTGTAACATGGTCACAACACAAAAAACATCAACATGCAGTTTAATGAGTAATTCATATTGTTTGCCATGTTCACCATTGTGTGTTAGCACATTTTCTGAATGGTATGAACATAGTTTTGTGTCTGTTGATGCAGGTATAAAAGACAGTTTTGAGAGCAAAGTTCTCGCAAAAAATTTACGCTCAAAATTTTCTTTTTTGCTTGCATAAAAAGACACAAACTTGCCTTCATAAATAGCACTACAACACAGTAAAGCTGAGGCTAGGGGTGAAAGTCATTAGTTTGGTCATAAACCCAACTATTGGACAAATTTTGACGTGATCGTGGTCAATAAATGAACTGTTCAGAGATCACTAAATTATCTGAAAAGGAGAATTATTTATATTTAATATATTTTAATGGTAATTCATCTACAGCTGTTGCTGAAAACCACTTTTTCAACTTTATGGTCACACCCAACGAGTCAGTAGATTACCAAAATCATCAAGATTCATCCTCTGGGCACGACAGTATCTGTATCAAAACACTTTTAAGATGTTTCTGTTTGGACCAAAATGGTGGACTGAATGATCGGCACACCAGCATCGCCATCACTAAAGCCACACCACTTGTATGGCTAAAATGTTTGACAAAACTGCAAAAAGTAAACACGAGCAGGGATTCCAATTTCCTTCTTGACCTGTAAACAAATGAAAAAATGTCACCACATGGTCTATTTAGTTGGCTGTTCTGGAGCCTGAAATTACATGAAATGATCGTCGGCAGATTGAGTTTACCCAGTTATAATTTATTTTTTGAGTCCTTTAGGGACACATTTTGAGCCATCTGGTGATGAAGATCATACAATATGATCATAAAGCTCCACAGCAGCAACTAAACAGATGTCGTAAGAGGGTTGCTTTGTTTACATTAAACATGAAGAAGCAAACTAATGTACATGCAGGATTTTGGATGAAAACTTCATAAGAAAAATGCTTGTATTTTATTTTGAACGTTTTGACAAACCAAGAATAGTTTCTGAACGGTTTTGTTTTCTAATATACAAAAGCTTTTTATTCCTGTAATACTGCAAAGTCCTCCCAAAGTAGCTTTCTCTTGGCTATTCCAAGAATTCTCCTCATGTGACAGATGAATGTTTGTAATGGGGCCACATCTTGCATATATTACATTAAAATAGCAGTGGAGAAGCGGAACGTGTGCGAGTTTCTCCCCTTCTTCGCCCTTTGGCGGCACTTGTTAGCTTTTAATGAGCACTTGATTGTATGTGATGTCTTTTTGGGCAGCCGAGGCCAACGTGGTGACGAGTGGGGGGGGAGGGGAGGTGAACGAGGTCTTCCTAATAATAACTTCTCTTCAAACCCTTTCACTGAAACAGAAATGCTGCACATTAGGGACAGATGTAGCCTAAAGAGATCTGGTTTTGTGTCTGTAAGGTCAGGAGTTCAAATCTTACCCGTTTGCTGACCAGTAGGGAAAATCTGTCTGTTGAGGTCGAGCGAGTTACAGTGAAATGTGCCCCTGAGCCAGACATTTGGCCCTGAGCTGCTCTACTGGGCAATAAGCAGAAGACTGTGGTTGTACTGGGCAGATCCCAAGTGTAAATATGTGTAACCTTATCGGGGTGAAACTCTTGCACTGCTGTGAACAAGCTTGTGTGCTCAGCAAACCTTTTCCTGCATAATTAACGCTTGAAAAAAATGAACTCGGTGGGGTGAGGTCAGCCCTGCTGTTACCATCTGTGCAGCAGGAGTGCAGGGATCTTCACTTCAGCGCACCGAAAAATATCAAACCAAATCCACACCGATAGACTCTCAGGACCATCTAAAGTATTCGAAAGCACAGGGGATCTCAAAATTCACACCCATAAAATGTGTTTTCAAATATTTATATGGTTTGGCGCTCGGTTTTGTGAATATGTTACGTAGCCCCTGGGTACATCTGGCAGAGAGAAATATAGAAAACGCACTGTCCTTTTATTGCCAAGTTCTCTTGATGAATCTTAATTTATCCTGTAAGAATGAATAAATACAGTATGAACCTATACTTTTAAGATGGCCGGATATTACTACAATCCATTCAAGTGACAACGCAGCAAAGCATGAAAAACAGTGATTAAGGTCCGACTCTTGGTCCCATTGGTGGCAAATTCACGTTACGGCAGCCATTCTCTGAAAAAAAAGAATTTTGCAAAAGTTTTGTGTGAAAAGTAGAAATCCAGTTGTCCAGTTCTGATAGCATGTATGCTATGCGTAGGCTAATATATAGATCTACAAATATAATATACTGTACATAAAACATAATGTAATGCATAACATGAAATTAGTGTAAAATATAACCATAATAACACTAAATGCTAGCATCAACATGCCAACATATGCTCACTTTGACAATGCTAACAGGTCGTATTTACAATTGCAGTTTTGCATGTCAGCATTCTGACATTTGCTGATTACCGTTAAACACAAACGACAGCTGAAACGCACCATTAGTTTTGCATAATAACCAAAAGTAAGTCAAATTTGGACATGATGATTGTGTCTGATTAAAAGTCATCAGTAAAGTAATTACAGTTCATTGTGACAGGGCCTCAAGGTCAGAGCAATCAAGCTTGTAGGCTAGAAGATCATTAAATATCATGAATAGTGCTTTTTTTTTATTTTAATGCAACATCTGAGTCGTGACATTTATGAGAAATGCCTGTCATCCACTATTTCATGCATCCATGTGCACCCATTCATTGTTTTCATTCTGAAATCTTTAAGTTTGTTTTTCTTACATCTCGTTTGACATTGACGCGGCTGCATGAAAGCACAGCCGTGTCCGATGGCGACGGCGCGGTGGGCGAGTGAAAATTAAAAGCAGCGCGGGCAACTCTGCCCATGATACAATAAACCGAGCGGCTGACTCTGAACGTGTCATTGTGTTTGCGTCTTTCGCCGTTCGCCCGAACCGTAACTGAATGAAACTGTTCTGTTCACTCAGCAGCGAGGCTTAGCCACCGTCTGCCGCTCTGCTGGCTCGGCCGCTCGCTCACTTCAATCTGTGCCAGGGGCTTTGTCCGTCCGGGAGATTCACTGCTGTGAACTGAGCCCATCAGGAGAAGCGCTTTCTTGTAAACAGAAGAAGCTCAGGACCATAATGAGGTTTCAAGGCCAGGGGAAGTGGAGTGGGCATAACAAATCAACAGGGCTTCACCGGGATAACGTGATCTGGGCCTGCGCCAGAGAATTACAGTCGGGGGGGGGGGCTTGAAGTATTTGCGTTTTTCATTTAGGGAATTAACACTTGTAGGTAAATGACTGAATATTAAGTTGGAGGTGTCAAGGATCATCCTACGTGACAGGAACCTCTCCACCAAGTGCCATTCCAGCCTCTTCATTTTAAATGTCACACCGTTGGACCATTGGCAAAAGTTGTAAAATGTTTGGTTTATGGGTATCCCTTTAAATCATCTCACTGTTAATGCAAGTTGCAGCAACATCAGTCCCCTCATAAGACATCATCATCAATTATTGTCTGGTTTCCAGTAATTGCTATTTAATAATGGGTCTACCCTCTAACCACTCATACATTCTATCCATGGCCTGCGGTTGTGGGTTCATTTATAATGGTTACTGCGAGTCCACTGTTGTTCCTCAGTTTCAGGCCCATTGAGCTCAATAGGAAACTATCGTCAAACTTCTCCAGGTCACTTAAGACAGGGTGCGGTATTTTTATAGGTCCGCTTTTAATATCCGAAATGTTTGTGTCGTTTGTAACTGTTTAAAATTATTGATATTTCTTTCAAAACTTATATTAAATCTGAATTATTATTCATGGAAGCTTTTTTTTTTTTTTTTTCAACAGCAAAATCGGTACGCTTCTGCAGTCTTATAGAAAAGTAGACACCGATGATGAATACAGCTGCTAGTGACAGTTTGAAGTCATAATTCTTGAGGTCGGAACACAAACTCTGGGATTTCAGTTTGTATAAAACCGTATTTCAAAATAAAGTTGTGTTTAGTAACTGTCATGGAGAAAAAAAGACATGTTTGTCCATAACGTGCAGTCAACCACAAATTGTCATTTTTACATGCGAGTTTTTGTATGGATTAAACGGACGAGATAAAAAAAAAAAAAAAAAAACGTCTCTTAAAAAAGTGACCACCGCATAGTTTCAAACCTTTTAATTTTTAAACATTCCTAATTTTTTTTATTAAGCGATGTTGTACGGAAATTAAATCTCTTTTAAAAGAAAGACTTGTGCATAACGAAAGCATAAAAAAAAAACAGAGTCCAGAGAATCCAGTTTTCCAATAATCCTGATGTTATCCAAGTCTATAAAACAAAAAAACTTTACAACATCTGCCAACAAGTACAGCAGTGTAGATTATTGCCGTTTGTACAATTATAACTAACACTGTTACAGCTGCTGCTTTGCTGACGTAAAGAACCGACATACATTAACATCACGTTTTTTTTTTTTCTGTTGCAGTGTTCATTAAGTCAGCGTTGGGTCCCATCACTTCTTTTCTTTTTTTTTTTTTTTTTACTGCGTGGATGTAAATTTGTCCCCTCGAACAAATTACCAAGAAAAGGAAATGAAGCCTTCAGGTTGATTGGCTGTACAAACCCCATTAGATGTTTGACCCATCAAAACCTAATCTCTGCTAACTGGGAAATGAAAATACATGTGATTTTTTTGATGCATATTAATCACGAAAACAGATATATTGCTATTACGCTGAGATTAGTTGCCTGTGGCGTTTCCTTGAGGAAGCATTCTGAGAGAAAATTGATGTGAAAATCACATCTTAATTGAGTTTGCTACTCAAGCAAAGGATTCATAATGGAGCCAGGACCAAAATAATAGTTGTTTTCCCTTTAACATTTGAAGCATAAATCACACAACTTGAGGCAACTATATTGGAAACATTTACAAAAAAAAAAAAAAAAAAAAAAAAAACCTCAATGACGAGAAGACGGATGGAGAGAGTTTGTTTTCTCTTTACATTCAGCTAAATCAAATTATGTAACTCTTTTATGATACATCGTCAATACTTAATTAAATAGGCCTATTTCCAAGGGGGCTGGCTATAAAACAATAACTGAATAATTATTGTATGTGATGTGATGTTTTGATGGGAGAGTAAAAACAACTCTCTTTTTTTTTTTTAATTATTATTATTATTTTGTTGATCCTTTTTGGGCCTCTGACTGTTCAACAAACAAAAGTCTTCCTAAATACTTTTTTAAAAAATCACGCTGCGAGTGTTCGAACCCCCTCCCTCCCCTCTTCCATCCCCGTCACAGCAAAGAGCCAACACGTGTTTCCTCGGTCACAATATCCCTTCCCCAAGAGCCCTCTGACACCCTCTATCACACACCGTCAGCGGGATGTTTATTTTCCAACACCCCGCTGCTGATTGTGCCGTCGGTGATTTAATAAGCCGAGAGAGAAATTGACTTTGCGGGGTTTGATGCTTCACCCCGGCGAGGGGTTGGCCACACATTATTTGGTGCAGGAGTTGAACGGTCGCCTTTTCGCCGGTGAGCCGGCTGACGCGTGTATACAGACGGCAAAATGGTTACCCGGGTGACACAGCTGCGGCGGTGCCTCTCTCAAGATGTTTGATTGCGTCAATCTCCCGCGTCTGCCGGTAATCACACATCAAGCTGTGTGCGCACTCCAATTTGTAAGTTACGGAGCGCACAGCGTGACGTTATAGCGCAACACCTGAGAGGATCGGAGGAATTAATATATCAAATTTGGAGCAGCAAAACAACAAGCCTTTTTCCTGACAGATATCCGTATACACGGGAGGCAGCCGGTAAACAAGACCGACCGTCATTTTCTGTGCGCGTGCGGCACAAAGCACCTGTGTAGGAGTTGAAACATAAAGAGACATCGGTGTTAAATAAAGTGATGACGTTTTGCTGCTCTGTTAAAGTCACTTTAGATGTTTCTCTTTTTTGTTTTGAGGCCAGTGTCTTGTTTGTTGCTCTTGTATGTTGCATTATTTATGTATTTTTTTGCCAAGGGAGTTTATTCAAAATGGCGTGTTGTATTGTTGGTTTGATAAATTTTGTATTAGAAGAAAAGGCTTTGGAGGAAATCCATAGTTTAGTTGGAAGGTCACTCCCTGTTCGGTTGATTTCATAGATTACAAAGTGTGTTGAGTGACGAGTTGCATTCATGTTCAGATCAACTGCTGCGTAACACTGTGACTCCAACAAATGGCCAGATATTTGCTAAAATGTTGGTTGCGTTTTTCACTTCATTTTCAAAGTTTCATTTGATGTGTGTTGTTGTAATATTGTTTTTAAAGATTCTTCTTCTACTCCTTCTTTATATATATAATTCAGTGGCTAAACCGGCTCCCGAGCTACACACCGTTTGTCTTTCTGTCTGCTGTGACCCGTCTTGCCTTTGTCCATCTTGTAATTTGCTATCAAATTACGATCCCTTCTGAGGACTGGATTAATAAATTATTAAATACCATACATACACACATGTGCACTTGATCGAGAGGGTACCGTTTCTTGCATTTCCACAAAGTTAGCGGACTTGCGAGGGACAGATCCTCAAAAGAACGACCAAAAGCGAGGCATCTCAGGTGAGATACTCTGACTTTTTATTTCCTGGTGTGGGTTGCGCTCCTAAACTGCTGAATTATACATTTCCCACAATGCCAAACAATGGCTGCTTTAGTTTGACCCTCTCCGCCTGGAGGGAAAAAAAAAAAAGCTTGCTTCATTTGAGCTCCTCCAATTTGTAACATAAACCTAATAATCGAGCTGAGCTGCCATTTCGTGTCACTTCAGTCATTTTCCATTCGAGCAAATCAGAAATGTGGGCTTTGATTCAGAGGTCTATTACAAACGCAGCGGAGGAGTAGTCTACAATCGGAGGAAAAGATAACCCCCGTGGCCCTCCAGAGTCGGCGGAGATATTCCGAAACTGTTCGCAGTCCTTGTGACAAGTGGACTGATATGAATGGCCTCTTTTAAAAGTGGCCACATGGCCTCTTTAAAAATTCTCCAAAGTTCGCCTCTTTAGAGGATTGTGAAGCCTTGGCGAAGGCACGAGCTCGGTGAGTGCTTTCTACCACTGCTCATGAAGTTCCATCAGTGGAGTTCAGTACAGAATGCGCACTCACTCAGCACCGACCAAACCAAAAGACCCCGCCCGGGTTAACCTGCGGGAAAACGTGCGGATCGCGAGCCTGCCGTTTCACCGTCGAGGAGAACACGGAGGGCTTCGCAAACGTGCACCTGCAGCAGCGTGGAGCATCACTTGTATCACGGCGGTACACGCAGTGAACGCGCCGCGCGCCGCGCTCCTCCCCTCATCGCCGGTTCGTCCTTCAGGGGCTCGTCGATTGGAGCCGGTCGGGCCGCGGGCTCGATAAGTATTGATAAAACCCGCCTCATTCACTGGCCTTGTTATTTTCTGGAGAGCAGCCCGTGTGTGAGCGTGTGTGAGAGTGTGTGAGAGGCGATTCGTTTCTGCAATATCTAAAAGCCACGCAGCGCCGTCATCAACGTTTCCACCGGGACGTTAAAGTGACCATTTTAATAGAGACGGAGTGAATCCCGACCGCCTCTACAAGTCCTGCGAGAGCCATCATTTCAACTCCGTCAAAATGCGCTCACCTTAAATTTAAAAAAAAAAAAAAAAAAGTTTTTTTTTAATTTTGCCAACAGGAATTATAAGCGGCTCATAATGTGGTTTATTTAAATTTGGTGTTTTTTTGGTGTTTTTTTTTTAAAGGTGGAATATTGTTTTCAAAGCCGCGCGGGGATTCACGCCTTGAGGAAAACTTTTGCTTTCATCACGCCACGCTATTCATTTATGCAGTTTTGAAACACGCTACCTTTCAACATCCCGCAGTTCAACGCAAGGACACCAACGGTTTCAAGGTTGCATCTTATTTTAGCGAGAAGGCCCGGGAATTACTTTTTTTTTTTGTTTGTTTTTTTTTTTTTTTTTGCATATGGCGTGTTTTGCTCTTTTCGGCCCTCGTTATTTAAAAGGGAGGTCACTGTTTTACATAAACGGGAAGCCCTTCTCGCCGGCCGCGCAAGCTGATGCGGGAGCTGACATTCGATATCGACCGATCAAAAGTCGGCTTACGGCGAAAGAAAAAGGAACGATGTTTCATCAATTATTGAAATTAGGCGACGTGGTATTTCAAAATTGAAATCAAAAGTAGCTTTCGCGGACGTAAGAGGAAGTGTGGAGGGGGAGGAGAAGGCAATCTATTTGTTTGGACTTCACAGAACTTTTAATTAAGCCTGAATCGCTATAAAAGGCGAACATCTTCAGTTGGCGGCTCGTTCATCTTTTTAGCCTAATACACACAAGTATCCTTTCATAAATAAGCTCAGGCACAGGTCATTAATAACAGGAGAAAGTCATTACATCTCTTCCGCGCGCTGAATAATTGAGCTGCTGGTTTCCTTGTGCGTTCACTGTAAATATGCTCACGAGCTCAATTTTTGGCCGGCTGCGCGTGGGCCGAGGGCAACACGAGTCTAATCAGCCTCGCCGCTCTTCCTCCTCCTCCTCCTCCTCCTCCTGCAGAGCGACAGCACAACCTTCAACACCGTTTTGGCTCGAGCACATCACAACCTGAACAAACAACACTTAATTGGATTAGTCCGCTTGACGCCGCGTTCGAACGACGTTCCCCTCGCGGCGATCAGAAGTCGCGCACCTTTGATCTCTGAAAGAGGCCGACGCCGGCCTGTTAACACGGCCGAACAAATCAGGGGGACACGACAGCCACAGGAGGAGGTGACCTTTTGCCTTTTTACATGCGAGGTTCTTCAGCCTTTGAAGATATCCAATTGCCATTCACAAGAGAATTATTATTATTATTTTTTTTTTTTAAATCTACGCAACGCGTAGATTAAAAAACACTGGTGGACCAAGGTTGCTTAATGGACTTGTCCTGTGTGCTAATGTGGATTCAGTGTATGAGATCAAAAGGTCTGCGTAGATGTTTCGCCAATCCACTGCGCTACACGGATAAAAAAAAAAACATTCCACATTTACTCAGTCATTGAATTAAACTGCTTTACATGCCTCGGGGAGAAAGAGGGCAGCGTTTAGACCTTTCACAGACGGCTGAAGGACTCAACCGGAGCACTGAAAGGACGTGAGAGGGAACCGAACATGCAGTAATGACACGAGTGCGCAGACGCCATTTTGTACAGCAGAATGAACCCCTTTAAAAGTTGACGCCTTAAAATTACAGACGCCAACCGAATCTGCATCCTCGCGTTTGATAGGCTCATTTGATCGAATCCAGAAAGTAAATCAATTTGTGTGAGCGCACGCGGTGAAAAGAACGCCGCGGTTTTCTTCGCAGTTGTTTCAGTATCATTTCTCAGAAAGGAAACCGCATAGTTTAAAAAGGTTGGTTTCGCTTAAATTACAACAACAAAAAAGAGCAAACATTTGCCGCTTACGTCGACAGCGCCGTCCGGTCATGCAGATAGTTTTCAATTCAATTCAACTTTTCTGTCTGCCGCCTGCTGCCAAAGGTGTCGGGAATTTGTCTCTTGGCATTGTTTTTGTTTTGTTTTTTTGCTCAAAGCAGCCACCAAGAACATCAGTGACAAAAAAAAAAGAATGAAAACACACTGAAACAACAAAGACAAAGAAAAGAAAAAAGAAATACATTATTCTCAGGGACAGAAAAATATCCTTACAAAAACTGTGCTGAGGGAGCAGGCTGGATTTCACAGATTACCACTTTGTGCTTTTTAAATACTTCATGTCAAGCAGGATGAACTTCTTTTTTTTTTAATATTTAAATCCTTTTCGTTATGTGCAGGACTCTGAACCTTCGTCCTGAAGGTAGAAGCTCAGGAGATGTGAGGACTCCTGTAAAATGTGTCAGCCGCGTGTGTTACTGCTTTAACGTGAAGAAAGTTGGTTTTGACTTTTGAAAGTTTGGCCTTGTTTTGGGGGTTAGTGAGGCCATCTCTTGAGTCTGTGTTTATGTGGCAGTGGAGTCCTAGAAGAGCAATGTTCACCAGTCGACAGGACGTGAGATTTTGACGCAGGACACCATAATTCATGTCAGGTCAACAATGTTTCGCTTTGATTTTTTTTATTATTTCTAACAGCAGCAGTGATTTACCACCCACGACTACCTATCCCAGGTAGTTTTAGTAGCCTAAACTTAACTAGACTTTAACAACAGAGGAACTAGAAGGAATCGTTCGCAGTCGTTCCATCCTACTGGGCGTAGACCTTGGGGTAGTTTAAAAAAAAAAATGTTATAGTTGTTGATGGGAGTTGACGATTAAAGTTTTTAATCCAAAAATTAAAGTTGACGATTTTTTTTTTTCTTTGGGTACAACGCCACACTAGTCACGGTTCACTTTTTACCCAGCCGTCAAATCGCAATAAAAGAGGGGCGGGGCCAACACGCTTATTCACCGTCACTGGTTGCTGATTGGTCCGCCCTGCAGACTGGCTGGGTGAACGCTGACACGAGCAGACTATAATCACAGTGAAAACCTGAAGCTGTGAGCAATAGTCTGGTGGAGCCAGCTCGTTCAGAACCTCTAATACACACACAAAACATAATGGGGAATGCTTTTAAATGTAATTTTTCAAAGCTGTAAACACCACAGCTGAAATCCAGCTCCTCAGAAACATATATTTTCTATTCAAAACCTCTACAGGCAGAATTACCTGCATAGAAAAAATAGCACTCATTATGAAAATGTATGTTTTGCAGTTTGTTTGAACTGGGTTTTTATTTAAAAAGCAGGAAATGGGGAAAACAGACGCGGAAGGGCATGCGATAATGGTGCCAGGCAAGATTCAATACAAACACATACACACACAGCTAATATTACACAACGTGTGCCTCATCCAGCAGAGATGCACTCAAACGCATTCTTTTATTGATCATTACAGAATGTATTTTTCCTTGTGCTGTATTTTTAACACTCAGGTGAAGCATTATGCTTTGACTTTCACATCAATCCATGCTTTCCTTCCCATGTACATGTTTACCTCGGGTTGTTTTTTTTTTCACCCTAACCCGAAGTTGTAGGTTTCGTTAAAAAAAAAAAAAAACTGTCAAGGAATAACTTTTTATAACACGAAAAGAAGGAAAACACTACAGCTAACGTTGAACTCCCCCCCCCCCAATTGACAAGTCTGATCACAGGTATGTGAATATTAACATTTACAGGCGGAACAATGGAGTCGGGAGTGTGATTACGAGAGGAGAGAGCATACATGTGGAATTGTTTGTCATTCAGCTGCTCTTTCACAACAAACACAATTACTCAAGTGAGGAAAAACAAAAGTGTGGTGATTAGAGTGTCAGGCATGTTTTTCTGTCTGAATATTTCAAATAACAATCCACCCACTGCAGCAAATTCATAAGTGATTCTATCAGTGTTTAACTTCGCTTGTTTCTGCTGGGTAGCAAAGTTAATTAAACTGTCATTGTTTTAGAGGTAATCTTGATGCAATCTCCGTCCTACAGAAAACTTTAAAGACTTTAATGTTAAATTCAAAAACTTTGATCGAAGAATATTGAAAAAAACAAAACAAAAAAAAAACACAAAAGTGAGTCTCATTCTTATGCAAATGAGGAGACAAAAAAAAATAAAGAGTGAAGGACATCCAAAGAATGACACCTTTAGGTAAAAGCATTCAAGCTGTGATGCCTGACAGCCTTGATCTTGACAATTTTCTTATGAATATATATGCAGAAACCCTCTGCAGAGTGTAATATTTGCATCAGTTAAAAGCAGTGCTGAGGAGTGTTTTGCTCGTATTGCGTCGCTCAAATACATGTTGAGCACAAAGAGGGGAAAGAAGCACATCAGACAGCGATCAATACATGTGACGAGTCTGATATTTTTACCAAAAAAGCTGGAACAAATCTCCTGATCGGTGATTTTCCTTGAGTGCTTTCTGTCTACAAACCAAGCAGCAACCAGCTGGTTTGTGAACAGCTGTTATGAAGCCTCGAGTTTGGACGTCGGCCGGCGCCATCTTGCTGGTTCGGGGCGGTTCGGAACAGGAAGTGACCATATTTGGACGAGCGAGCGGCGGAGAATTTTTTTTGACTTCGAACTTTATGATGGTTGAATGCGGCTGATCGTTCCGCATCGGCGTCATTTTCCAAAGCCGGAAGCTACGTCCACTTTTATATACAGTCCATGCTATAAACCTGGGAATCGAGGTATTGTTTCATTTCTTGTTTCTGGTCAAAAAGGATAAAAAAAAATTATTATTATTTTTTTTTTTTAAAGTATAATTTTTTTTTTAGAGAGTTTAAATTCGAGACATACAACAGGCATCATATTGTACCGAACGCCACCAGTGGCTAAATACAGTAGCAGCAAAGGGGCAAATGTGTTCTGGTACTTTGGTCAGTTAAGAACTGCAGCCTTTTCTATATCTGTTTCTTTTTAACACCTATACAGAAATATTTAAGAGCCACCATCAATTCTGTTCAATTCAGTTCAGTTCTGGACAATTTCACAACAACAACAACAACAACAACAAAGGTTGGATGAAGTTGTCAAATCAATTTCCGAGCGTTATCAGCCTCTGCTTCACTTTTTCTGTACCTTCCTGTCACCATAGCGGCAACAGGAAGCAGTTTGATAACTGTGGCTTTATCAGGTTAAAAAAAAAAAAAAAATGGCCCAGCTGACATTTGGACTATGATGGCTGATATAACGTCGCAGCCGACATTCATTTCACCTCTTTCAGCCCACACGTTCATCTCTGTATGTATTTTTTTCCACAGACGAATAATCAAACCGGGGACAGATGTTTTACGATAAAGCAGTAGAATAAATCATTGTTAGTTCTGCAGGATTGTGAAAACGCAAGATGCTGTTCTTTTATGAGATAGTGAGTCACATTCAGCTACTTGTACATTTTCATCCTTTCAAGTGCCAATTTTTTTTTCTTTTTAAGTGTCAGAATGTCCTTTTAACATGAAGTCTAAATGAATAATAAAATTTAGGTTGAAAAAAAACCTTTTAAATCCATAACTTTCTGGTACTGCAAATAGACCTTTTTTACAGATGACATTTTAACCTGTCACAGCAGGAAAAGCACATGCAGAACTAAAAACATAACATTTCTCTGCCCTGGAATACACCGTCATATGTTATTAATCAACTCTTGTGCTTCTCCAGCTATTACATGTCAACTTGTCTGCGAAGACAAAGAGCTCTGCCCAAAGTCTCTCTCAGTAATTCCCTCAGTAGCAACTGATACTAAAGCGCTTTTTGGGGCAAACTGTTATGCGTTACACTGTGTAACGAGGAGGGGGACTCAAGCTCAGGTGAGCTTTTCGTACAAACCCGCAGGTTAACAAACAAAACCTCAAGGAGCAAACAAAAACCAGAGACAGGCAAAAGTCTTCGAACTAATGAGGAACAAAACGGCTGCAAAGCTCTGAACTTGTAGGGATTAAAACAGACAATCTGGCACCTGGAAGGAGGAGAGGCGAAACTAAACCCACAGGGCTGATGGGCTAATGAAACACAGGTGAGCACAAGAACAGGCGGGGAAAAACACACACACACACACACAAGGGAAGGAAGTGAAAAGAAACAGATACAAGAGGTCAATGATTTCAAATTAAAACGGGAAACGCGGCCCAGAGGCAGAGCCATGATACAGAAAGACCTGAAAGTCAGATTGCCACTGAAAAATATTTAACTCGTGATATGATGCACCTGCAATATTGTTTAAGCCATAAAGTACAAAAAAATTAATTCATTTAAATTTGGGAAAAATATGTCCTGAATTTCTTTAATTTCATGGATGTATTAAGGACCCCTGGATATCGGACTCATAGACGGCACCTGCTCATGCAGGGAGGTCCATGGGCAGTCCCACAATACTACAACAGGACACGCCCACAAGTGAGTAGGGTTAGGTTTAGGGTTAAGGGTTTAGGGATTAGGGTTAAGAATTTGGGGGTGTGTCGTGTAGAAAAGTAGGTGTGCTATGTCATAAAGTGTGTCTCGGTGCATGAGCCAAAAACATTTCTGGCTTCTGCGTTTGCTTCTACACTGTGCGGCCCTCTGCACACGTGCATTAGTATATCATGTCCCCACTTGGCCTGTATATTTAGTTTGATGATGCCATGAAGATAAAAAAAAAAAAAAATTAAAAAGCCACTGGGCAGGTTTTACAAATACGAAACATCCTTGGATTAAAATTTACCAATAAAATAAAGTATTGTTTGTGGTTGGTATCGAGTCAACACTTGTTTCTTTTTTTTTTTTTTAATTGTCATCTGTAGAAAAAAAATGCCTATTTGGAGGCAGGAGATGTCTTTTGTTGCAATACCATGAGTGGCCACCAGGGAGAATTGGCTGAAAGGTTAAGTGGTACTGGCGTATCCACGAGCATGTTAAATGAAAACAATTGGCACATTTTTGCTGTGGTTTCAGAGTTGAACATGTTTCCTGGAAATGATGTGAAACCGTTTGCCATAAGTAGGATAACCGTTCAAAGAGTTAGCTAAAAGTAAATGACAGATAATTGAAACAGAATAAATGTTTTCACAATTTTAACATCCAATAAATTCCACATTATTCTGACATAAAATGGCAGGTAAAAATAAATAGTAAAAACTGTGAATAGTGAGTGATTTCAGATATGGCCATGGTGTATTTTTGGGGATTTTTATATCTCTAAAGCCAAAATAGTCCTGTTTGCTTTGTATAATTGTTACCTCTGTAGTTTGGCTAAATTTCAACATATCTTCTTAGGTAGAGAACTTCTCTTTTGCTCAACAATTTAGTTATATTTTTTGGTGGTTTGAATTTTAAAAATAAGAGTTAATGCATCTATTCAAGTAAAGTCATAGAAATAGCTGCCCAAATATTTTCTTATTTGAGTTTAGTGCTGCAGTAGACGATGTGGTAGGAATAAAAAATAAATCCAGAGCTGTCTATTCACGTCATTCCTTAAAACACTGGGGATTTTAGCTATGATGTAAAAGACCACAAATGAAGTCTGATGCCTGAGGAGGACCACGCTAATTTATGTTCAATTAAATTAGTCACGTTAAATGTGATAATTACTCTTGTTAAGCGAAATGATCGTCCAACACTCGACGCTGATAAAATGTGCCATGACTCTAGCTTGTAGGCATTTTATTTTCTTAGTCATAACAGCGCGGATGGGCCGGCTCGAATTTAAAGGCTTTCAGGCTTGCAGCATGAACATTTTTCAGACAAAAAGTCTGTGACAGTGTGATGCAGTGGGATATACACACGTGCATTGCTCACCATTTTTGTGTTCATGAACGACACTAAATGCACCAACTTTTTCCTGCTTTCTACACACAGTAAAGGCTTCATAGGGTCCCAGTAAAATAATGATGTGAGGATGCTTATTTATATATCTATTTTTATCAAGTGAAATGGTTAATACTTGATTTTTTTTTTTTTTTACAAAAGGAGAATATATGATAAAACATGCCAGTGAATTTATGACACCGTGGTGGGTTGTATCAGTGGTGAAAGCTCTGGGTCCTGCCCTCCTATCACGACTGGTAGTTCTGATAATTGAAGCTCATTAGTGGTGATTTGGTGCACCTGTGGTTTTGACCTATTTAAACATCTCGTCGCTCTTCTGCACTGTTTGCTCCTCCGGAGAGCACAGACTCGCTCCAGACCCACCCGTCAGAGTCTTTGTTTCGCGTGCGCCCACACTGTGTCCTATTTCCCTACAACATGCTGGTTCTTCAACTAGTTTGGAGTGTTCACGTTGGAAAGTTATCCAAATTAGTGTCCAAATGCGTGCACAGTTTGCTCTCCTTCATGTTCACCAATAAGTCATCAATACTTCGGCTTTGATTTGTCGCTGTCTTTATCATAATTTCCCCCAAAAATTAACCGCTGAAATTCATTCCACATCTCCCTGAGCCTTTTAGTGCTTTGAGCGATGGAGCACGCTTTCAGCTACACCTTCTTTCTGCCCCTGCTGGTGTTCCTGCTGGAGCTCCAGTGCTGCCCACACCACAAACTTTTTGTTTTTGCCATAACTTGGCGGTTGAATCTGCAGCTGCTCGTGCCACCAGTTCACACAATGCTCCCGTTACAGGATGATGATTGGACATTACTGGATCTGGCTCCAGAAAGCCTTTTGCTACCACTCTTGGCTTTAGCTCTTTTTTTTTAATATATATATCTTGCCAGGTGCCATCACTGTCATCCATAGTAATCAGTGTCAGTCTCTGGAAATAAAGCCATACACGGGCTGCTACTTCCCCTGTCTGTCTAGAGACAAACAATTCAAAACTAAACTAGGCCTGCACAGAAAAAAATAACTCTTGTTAATTTTACTGAATTTCAGACACTCATCTCTCATTCCCATTTGTCAGTGTGAATTTTTGATGTAGTCAAAGTTCATTCATTTACTTGAAAGCAGTTCTGTGAAGTCTGCTGGGAGCAAAGAACAGGAAACGACAGTCAACAACCTAATCTACATTCCCAATCACCCAGCTGTTTGTGTGGCAGAGTACGGAGTTCATTGAGAGTGTTATTCTTCCGTTTACAGCATCTTTTATGATCGTTAATCAGCATTTTTAAAACTCTGGAGCAGCGAATATTTCAATTTGAAAATCATCCCTTCAATCTTTCACAATTTTTTAGTTTAAGTGACGATGAAGTACATCATTACTGCAGCGAATGATCATCTAAATTGTGGTTCGTAATAGCCCGACTGCCCCTTCCAATGCCAAAGATCTCATCTTTTTTGTTTGTTCTTGTTAAATCGGAGAAGATTAAATTGGTAAATACCTAATTTCTTGTAGCAAATTGCCTTGCTCCAAGCTACTTTGTTCTAATGCTCTCCTACCTCAAACAAGTAATATGGACAATGTCAATGAGTCAGTACTGGAAAACATCCAAAAAGGGTTTGGGGGTGGGGTCGTGGAGTTGGCCTTGGTGGGTGGGGTTGGGTTGTGGGATTGGTGGGTGGGATTGTGGGGTTGGGTTGGTGGGATAGGGTTTGTTGGGTTTGGTGGGTGGGATTGTGGGGTTGGGTTGGATGGGTGGGATTGTTGGGTGGATTGGGTGGGATTGTTGGGTGGGTTTGGGTAGGGTGGGGATTGTGGGGTTGGGTTGTGGGTTTGGGTTTGTGGGGTGGGATTATGGGGGTGGGGTGAGGGACTAAGAGTGGCTTTTTTGTTGGGTTTTTTTTGGGCGGGGAGGTTCCCCAATTCTGAAGTTATATATATTGAAGTAAATACACTGAGGCACACATCAAAATGAAAATCCCAGAATAATATGCTCTACTAAGCACCAGTGACTGTTTAGTGACCTCAGCCCACTTGCTGCATACAAAACCTCAAACAGTTTAATGCTGTTAGTCCTGTAAGGGGGCTGCGTTGATCAAGGGTATTTTTTTTATTTTTTATGGTTGCTATATAAGCAGTCACTTCTGTCTGTTTCATTATAAAAAGAGGACAATTGTCTAAAGGCACACACAAAAGAAAATAAATGGTGGGAAAAGGACTTTGCATAAGAGGGGCACTTATCTCCGCCTGATTCAGCCATCTGTTAATCATTGTCATGCTACCATTCAGCTCACTCTAAATAATGTAGAGCCTTGCTGATGTGAACTTGCAAACCTAGTGCTGCAAGACTCATACACTGTGACAAGATAAATAAGAGTGATACATACAGGG
This sequence comes from Brachyistius frenatus, assembly GCF_029030835.1. Taxonomy (NCBI): domain Eukaryota; kingdom Metazoa; phylum Chordata; class Actinopteri; family Embiotocidae; genus Brachyistius; species Brachyistius frenatus. Next base: position 2,697,940 of record NW_027210620.1, on the reverse strand, counting down.
GCCGTCTCGGTTTCTAAAAACACGTAGTGCTTTGTAGATGTGGTTGGTATGTCTTTGTGTTGTGTGGCGTGAGCGGTTTGACCTTTTTTTTTTTTTTTTTTATCTGTACAGTACAATCACAAAACACCAAGGGTACAAATGAGTGATTACAGGGAGGCAGCAGGAACTCGGTGACTTCAGCATATATATATATATATATTGTGTGTGTGTCTATATATATAGACACACACACACACAAAGATGCTTATGAGAACCTAACATGGTAAGATTCCCTTTAATGTCAGGTTCCAACCAGTGATTGCACATTAGCTTGAGAGACTGGTGCTCTCCGGCTCTGTAATTACCTACAGCAAGTGTCTTCAGCCAAAAGAATGGCAGCTTGCACAGTCGGGGGGGCTTGGTCTCAATTAGTCTGCTCTATTTCATCTCCTTTTCTCTCC